>NC_136064.1:83385091-84076422 GCF_964261635.1 Lissotriton helveticus
TATTTTTTTCCTCCACACTTCAAAATTACTGAAAAATGTCCTTTATATGTATTTTCCTAATTCTGATGTATTATGAAGTATAAGCTCTGTTAATTTTTGTTGTGTGCTAGAAAAAAACAACATTCTACAGCGTCGCCTCTCACATGGTTACCCAGCAAGATTGTCACATAAATTCTCTCCCTTTAAAGTCAGAGAAAGAAAAGTAAACACCAAGGTCTCTTGGAAGACAGCGTCTTACGTTTACCTTTGTCTTTGAATGCACAGCAAATGTGACAAGATAAGAAAAACATTTAAAGCCCTTCTTACGGAAAGCGAGTACTCGAAGGGATACTGTAAACAGGCAATGCTCCATGGGAGGGATAAACTCAAGCTGGACAGCCTAAAACAAATGAAAGACTGCAAATAAAAAGCAAGCAACTGTGATTTACAAACCTAATGATAAGCAATGAGAGGAATTAATTTCAGGGAAGCTTTCAGAATGCCCTAAAGTAGTCGTTAGCAAACCAGACAGTTGTAATGTCCGGTAGGCTTTACTTAAAGAGAGCATTATTATCTAGCTGCTGTGTAATTTTGTAGGTGCTCACAAGGATTCAAAATACACGTGCATGAGCTCAACACACAGGCACATAACTACCAAATAATATATAAATATTTGTTTAGCTATCCTAGGTGGATTGATAAATGGAAAAAAATGCATGAACATGCTTTTTAAAAATAAGGAGTGAAAGCACTGAAAAAAAATTCAAACGGATGAGAGTGTTTCAGGAGCGGATTGGGAGAGATGGTAGGGGTGAAGGAACAAGGCGGTCGGGGACAGAATCACGGCTGGTGGGGGAGAAGCAACACTAGGGAGAGAACACAACACCGGCTAAAGCAAAAAACATATGGGCAAAAAAGCAAAGAGGAGTGTGAGGGAAAAACATGGGCAAGTGAGAGAGCAATAGTGGGGGAAGAAAAGCACACAAGGAAGCCAGCTGGAAAACACATGCACTTTAGCACAAAGCAAAATGTAGTTTCCTAACAGCAAGCAGTGGAAGCAGAGTAGCTAGCCAGAAAGAGGGTAAGGAAGCTATGCTGCATGGGACGAACAAAAACAAGAGTGATAAAACTGGGGCACCAAAAGCCATTGAATAAGAAGCAGACAAAAGAACTGACAGTAAAGCCAGCGAATGGTAAGCAATGGATGGGACTACAGCATGTCTTTCACAACCAAAGAGCCTGTGCTGTCTACTAGACTTGACTAAAAAATTGATTCAGTTCTCACACTCACCGGGCAGGAAATTGCAAACAGAAGGAATATGGATATTAAAGCAGGCATTCAAGGCTTAGGCTTTATGGCTCCCCTGCAACAAGAGACCCATAACTTTTGGCATTTCTTTGGATGAGCCATTGGTTTGTTCCTGTGCTTCTGTTTATTGTCTGCTGTGGATGAAATGTGCTCCTTGACCTGTAAAATGTCTCTGAATCTCATCCTGGTCTGTAACTAATCATCGACTAGAGGCATCCTGGGTTGGGCAGTGCACACAGCTGTGGACACTTACACGGTTCGGAAGTGTGCAGAGGGCTGCCTTCATCTCAGGTGAGTCCAGTCTTACATCACCCACAGCATTCTGGCCCCTTCACCTTACAAACCAACATGGCAAGCTAATACGAATACAAAGCAGCCCTTCACCAGCTACCCTCAATGATTACCCTTCGTCAGTGGTATAATGGCACCAGTGGTGGCCGCCACAATGAAGAGGTACCGGGGCAGGTAGAGGGGGTGTGGGGTGGCATGGGAGGGAGGGGGAGCACGCACGAAGGGGAGTTTTAATAATAAAAAAATGAAAAACGCTTTCCTGGAGCTGTCGCCCGCGTCCCACTTCGCACCTCGTCCTTCCTGGTCCCAGAAAGCATCACAGAATCCCTGTGCAATTCTTACACTGCTCTCATAATATTAGAAAAGGACAATTGATGGACAGAATGCTGAACAATGTCATGCATTCATCCCAGTACAAAGATCTGGGCTTAAATTCATCCTTTTTGTCCTCCACATGGCTTTCCAGTTTGAATCCAGCCATATGCAAATCAGTCTAGGACCTGTTCCCCACAAGAACAGTCCAACCTGAACTGCCAGGCCTGGTTCTCCCTGGACTGGAAACAAGCATCCTAGGACCAGTATCGAGGTGTAACCGTCATCAGCCAGGCTAGCTTGACTCAAGTGGCATGGCGAGCACAGGACCCACGTCTGGGCATAGCCGTCCCACTCGGGGTGACAAATGCAAAAAGAAAACTTGATGAACAGAATTGAATTGAATTGAATTGAATCTGTTCTTATATAGCGCATGGCTACCCGGGAGTATCCCAGCGCTTGGAACGTAGGAGGCGGACAGGATGGATTAAGGGAAGAGCCGTGTTTTTAATTTCCTGCGGAAGGTGAGATGGTTAGTTTCCTGACGGAGGGAGAGCATTGTAGGAAAAGAGACGACCTCCGGAGCGGGACTTCCTAATTCTGGGCACTTCAGCCAGGAGGAGGTCGTTGGAGCGAAGGTTCCTGGGCATATAGTAAGGTTTAATGAGATTAGTGAAAATGGGGGACCTTTGCCCTGCAGATTTTTATGGGTAATGCAGAGAGCCTTAAAATGTATACGTTCTTGTATGGGTAGCCAGTGGAGTGATTTCAATGCAGGTTTGGCTGAGGAGCGGTGGTTCGTGCCGGTGAGAAGTCGTGCCGCTGTATTCTGGACTACCTGAAGCTTGTGGATGACCGAGATAGGAGCCCCTATCTCAGTCATCCACAAGAATGCAGAACAATGTCACACATTCACCCCAGTACAGAGATCTGGGCCTAAATCCATCATTTTTTGTGATCCCCATGGCATTCCAGTTTGAACCCAGCCATATGCAAATCAGTCTTGACCCTGTTCTCCGTGGGAACAGTTCAACCCGAACTGCCAGGCTAGGTCCTCTCTGGACTGGAAACAAGCATTCTAGGACCGGTTTCTAGGTATCACCCATCATCAGCAATGCTAGATTAACTCCAGTGGCATGGAGAGCACAGGACACACGTCTGGGCTTACCCATCCTACTCGGGGTGACATATGCATAAACAACAATTGATGGAAAGAATGCTGAAAACCCAGTAAAGAGTTCTGGTCCTAAATCCATCATTTGTGTGTTCCCCATGCCATTCCAGTTTAGACCCAGCCATATGCTAATCAGTCTTGACCCTATTCATCATTTGTTGGTCTTTTGCCTTCTTGCCCTAAGTGCGCCGTGTATGCCCAGACATGGGTCCCGGGCTCTCTGTGCCACTGTATTCAAGTTAGCCTGGCTTATGAGGAGTGAAACCACGAAACCGGTCCTAGGATGCTTGTTTCCAGTCCAGGGAGGACCTGGCTTGATAGTTCGGGCTGTACTGTTCCTATGAGGAACAGGGTCAAGACTGGTTTGCATACAGCTGAATCTAAATGGGGGTGGCATGTTGAGCAAAAGAATGATGGATTAAACCCAGATCTCTTCACTGATGGTGAATGTTTTGATTGGTTCTGCATTCCGTCCATCATTTGTGTGTCTTTTCCTCATACTATGAGAGCGGCGCAGGGATTGGCCTGAGCTTGTTTGAAAGATTCTCCTCTCAGACGAGGGAGTCTGTGGGGTTTCTCCAGCCCGGAGGTTCAATGCAGTGCATATATGTGTTTTGGTCGGCCTGAGCTGCACCGCCCGCCCCTCCCTGCATAAGCTGGCTCAGAGCCAGCAAATAAAAAATAAAGCAATGCTAGAACATCATTTTATTTTTCATGTGCTGGCTCTGAGCCAGGCAGTGGGTCGATGCTCCTCCGCCATTGCGCCAAAAACCAGCTCAAATTAAGCACTGGTCCTTCCTCACTGGTACTCCCACTGCCACCTCTTCAAAGCTGAATCTCACTTGACCTCATTGCTCACATCTCTCCAGATGTGATGTTTTGACCTCATAGTCCCCCCCTTACAGTACCTTAGGGTCCCTTCACACCATGTCTCTTTATCTCACTCTTGCAGGTCCCTGCTTTTTTCCTATGTGACGGTGCTGCAGTCTTTCTCTTCCTTCAACTTCCCAATCTGTGTGTTCTTATCTCTCTTGTGCCAGACCTCACAGTCCCACATAACCTCACAGTCCCAACTTTCCAGAACTTACATTTTCACCTTACTGGAATGCACAACGTCACCTCTTCGAACCTCATATGACCACACAGTCCCGCCTCCTTAGGCATCAATGTCCTACTAGAGGTCCCGTCTCTCCAGACTTCATGGCCCAATATCATCTGATCTCACAGTCCTATCTTTCTGGATCCTACTTACAGTCCTATCCAGGGCTTAATTTGTAAAATAAAGTGTGCTGGTGCCCTAAGATCTGCTCAGTAGCCCGCGGCCAGTAGAATTAATTGTCAGTGCGCCAAATGCCAAGGCTGGTAGTCTTTAATCTACCTCAAGCCTCTTTAATCTTCTACCAGACACACCCTGTCTCTTTATCTCACTCTTGCAGGTACCTGCTTTTTTCCTTTGTGACAGTGTTGCAGTCTTTCTCTTTCTTCAACTTTCCAATCTCCGTGTTCTTATCTCTCTTGTGCTCGGTAAATAACAGATGCGGAAAAACAAGTGCTGGTCCCTAAAATTAAATGCTGGTGGCCCCCTCTGGCAACTACCTGCTCAAATTAAGCACTGGTCCTTCCTCACTGGTACTCGCGCTGCCACCTCTTCAAGGCTCAGGGCCGAATCTCACTTGACCGCATTGCTCACAACTCTCCAGATGCCATGTTCTAACGGATCACTGAGTAAATATCGACGGACACAATATAGACTACCCAAAATATCGAAGCCAAAATATCGATGGACAAAATATCGAATTCCTATCTACAAACAGGTAAGTACCAAAATATCGAGTCCAAAATATCGTTTATATATATATACATTATATAAATATCGAATTTGTTAAAAATAATGTAAAATAAAAACATTATTAAAAATAAATAGCTAAAATATACTTAAAAATACTTAAATTACCTTAAAATTATTAAATAACTAATTTAACTTATATAAAAAAATACTATCATATCTGTTAAAACATATATATATATATTAACATAATATTAATAAAAAATACACAATATTATTACCGTAGGATAGCGGAGGTGTAAAAATTACTATTCCCACTCCTGGAAGTGCAACAGTAGGGAAAGCGTTGGATAGCGTAGGGGTAAAAATTACTATTCCCACTCCAAAGAGTGCAATAGTAGGGAAAGCGTTGGATAGCGTAGGGGTAAAAATTACTATTCCCACTCCAGAGAGTGCAACAGTAGGGAAAGCGTTGAATAGCGCTGGGGTAAAAATTACTATTCCCACTCCAGAGAGTGCAACAGTAGGGAAAGCGTTGGATAGCGCAGGGGTAAAAATTACTATTCCCACTCCAGAGAGTGCAACAGTAGGGAAAGCGTTGGATAGCGTAGGGGTAAAAATTACTATTCCCACTCCAGAGAGTGCAACAGTAGGGAAAGCGTTGGATAGCATAGGGGTAAAAATTACTATTCCCACTCCAAAGAGTGCAACCGTAGGGAAAGCGTTGGATAGCGTAGGGGTAAAAATTACTATTCCCACTCCAGAGAGTGCAACAGTAGGGAAAGCGTTGGATAGCGTAGGGGTAAAAATTACTATTCCCACTCCAGAGAGTGCAACAGTAGGGAAAGCGTTGAATAGCGTAGGGGTAAAAATTACTATTCCCACTCCAGAGAGTGCAACAGTAGGGTAAGCGTTGGATAGCGCAGGGGTAAAAATTACTATTCCCCCTCCAGAGAGTGCAACAGTAGGGAAAGCGTTGGATAGCGTAGGGGTAAAAATTACTATTCCCACTCCAGAGACTGCAACAGTAGGGAAAGCGTTGGATAGCGTAGGGGTAAAAATTACTATTCCCACTCCAGAGAGTGCAACAGTAGGCAAAGCGTTGGATAGCGCAGGGGTAAAAATTACTATTCCCACTCCAGAGAGTGCAACAGTAGGGAAAGCGTTGGATAGCGTAGGGGTAAAAATTACTATTCCTACTCCAGAGAGTGCAACAGTAGGGAAAACGTTGGATAGCGTAGGGGTAAAAATTACTATTCCCACTCCAGAGAGTGCAACAGTATGGAAAGCGTTGGATAGCGTAGGGGTAAAAATTACTATTCCCACTCCAGAGAGTGCAACAGTAGGCAAAGCGTTGGATAGCGCAGGGGTAAAAATTACTATTCCCACTCCAGAGAGTGCAACAGTAGGGAAAGCGTTGGATAGCGTAGGGGTAAAAATTACTATTCCTACTCCAGAGAGTGCAACAGTAGGGAAAACGTTGGATAGCGTAGGGGTAAAAATTACTATTCCCACTCCAGAGAGTGCAACAGTATGGAAAGCGTTGGATAGCGTAGGGGTAAAAATTACTATTCCCACTCCAGAGAGTGCAACTGTAGGGAAAGCTTTGGATAGCGTAGGGGTAAAAATTACTATTCCCACTCCAGAGAGTGCAACAGTAGGGAAAGCGTTGTATAGCGTAGGGGTAAAAATTACTATTCCCACTCCAGAGAGTGCAACAGTAGGGAAAGCGTTGGATAGCGTAGGGGTAAAAATTACTATTCCCACTCCAGAGAGTGCAACAGTAGGGAAAACGTTGGATAGCGTAGGGGTAAAAATTACTATTCCCACTCCAGAGAGTGCAACAGTAGGGAAAGCGTTGGATAGCGTAGGGGTAAAAATTACTATTCCCACTCCAGAGAGTGCAAAAGTAGGGAAAGCGTCGGATAGCGTAGGGGTAAAAATTACAATTCCTACTCCAGAGAGTGCAACAGTAGGGAAAGCGTTGGATAGCGTAGGGGTAAAAATTACTATTCCCACTCCAGAGAGTGCAACAGTAGGGAAAGCGTTGGATAGCGTAGGGGTAAAAATTACTATTCCTACTCCAGAGAGTGCAACAGTAGGGAAAACGTTGGATAGCGTAGGGGTAAAAATTACTATTCCCACTCCAGAGAGTGCAACAGTATGGAAAGCGTTGGATAGCGTAGGGGTAAAAATTACTATTCCCACTCCAGAGAGTGCAACAGTAGGGAAAGCTTTGGATAGCGTAGGGGTAAAAATTACTATTCCCACTCCAGAGAGTGCAACAGTAGGGAAAGCGTTGTATAGCGTAGGGGTAAAAATTACTATTCCCACTCCAGAGAGTGCAACAGTAGGGAAAGCGTTGGATAGCGTAGGGGTAAAAATTACTATTCCCACTCCAGAGAGTGCAACAGTAGGGAAAACGTTGGATAGCGTAGGGGTAAAAATTACTATTCCCACTCCAGAGAGTGCAACAGTAGGGAAAGCGTTGGATAGCGTAGGGGTAAAAATTACTATTCCCACTCCAGAGAGTGCAACAGTAGGGAAAGCGTTGGATAGCGCAGGGGTAAAAATTACTATTCCCACTCCAGAGAGTGCAACAGTAGGGAATGCGTTGGATAGCGTAGGGGTAAAAATTACTATTCCCACTCCAGAGACTGCAACAGTAGGGAAAGCGTTGGATAGCGTAGGGGTAAAAATTACTATTCCCACTCCAGAGAGTGCAACAGTAGGCAAAGCGTTGGATAGCGCAGGGGTAAAAATTACTATTCCCACTCCAGAGAGTGCAACAGTAGGAAAAGCGTTGGATAGCGTAGGGGTATAAATTACTATTCCTACTCCAGAGAGTGCAACAGTAGGGAAAACGTTGGATAGCGTAGGGGTAAAAATTACTATTCCCACTCCAGAGAGTGCAACAGTATGGAAAGCGCTGGATAGCGTAGGGGTAAAAATTACTATTCCCACTCCAGAGAGTGCAACAGTAGGGAAAGCTTTGGATAGCGTAGGGGTAAAAATTACTATTCCCACTCCACAGAGTGCAACAGTAGGGAAAGCGTTGGATAGCGTAGGGGTAAAAATTACTATTCCCACTCCAGAGAGTGCAACAGTAGGGAAAGCGTTGGATAGCGTAGGGGTAAAAATTACTATTCCCACTCCAGAGAGTGCAACAGTAGGGAAAACGTTGGATAGCGTAGGGGTAAAAATTACTATTCCTACTCCAGAGAGTGCAACAGTAGGGAAAGCGTTGGATAGCGTAGGGGTAAACATTACTATTCCCACTCCAGAGAGTGCAACAGTAGGAAAAGCGTTGGATAGCGTAGGGGTAAAAATTACTATTCCTACTCCAGAGAGTGCAACAGTAGGGAAAGCGTTGGATAGCATAGGGGTAAATTTTACTATTCCCACTCTAGTGAAAATAAATTAATATAATTCACATAATCATCAATTATTCAATTAATACAAATTAATTATCAATTAAGAATTACTTAATTACCAATTAAAATGTATTTAACAATTTATTCTAAATAAATACCAATTAATTAATTAACATATTTACTTAATTATAATTAAATTATTTCCCACCCTATTCCCCTATAAACCCACAACCCGCTACAGAATTAAATTACACAATAATTAAATAACATAAAATTAATTACTTAAAATATATTAAAAATTCAATATTTTTAATAAACTATATTATGTACTTCGATATTTTGACTGTCTATATTTTTTAAATCGATATTACATTACTTACCTTCAAAACGATATTTTTGATGTCTAAATTCTGTCCATTCGATATTTTGTCCATTCTATATTTTGGACTCGATATTTTGGTTTGTCTATATTTTGGATTCGATATTTTGACCGTTTACCGTTCTGACCTCATAGTCCCCTCTTACAGTATCTTATGGTTATCTCCTCACTGGATCGTCCATGACACCTATTCAAACCTCACATTTCTACCTCTCCAGACCTCACTGGTTATCATTGTCCTTTCCCGCCTCTTGTGATCTCGCAGATTCACCTCTCTAGACTTTTTGATTTCACCTCACTGACTTTCAGGGTGCATTCTCTTCAGGACTCATGTCTCATCTCTTCTCACAGTCCCACCTCTTCAGCCCTCACATTGTTCTATTGAAGGTCCTCACGGGTCCATCTCGCCAGACCTCACTGTTCCTCCACTTATTTATTTATTTATTTATTTATTTAATTTGTATAGCGCGTTATAACCACAGGGGTCTCTAAGCGCTGATTTGTCCAGAATGCGTAGTAAGGTTTGACAGGTACATGATCTTAACAGTACATCTAGGAGCTGCCCCATGCTTGCTTGAACAGAACCGTTTTTAATTTCTTCCTGAAGGCTAACAGATTGCCTTCCTTCCTTAGTTCCGGGGCTAATTTATTCCACAGAGCAGGGAGTGTATTAGAAAAGGCACGCCCTCCCATCGTGGCCAACTTAAAACGGGATTGAGACAGGAAGGTAGCATCCGACGAGCGCAAAGTCCTGCTCGGCGTGTAGGGAGATAGGCGAGATTTCACATATTTTGGTGCATTGCCATATAGCGCCTTATGCACAATGCACAATCCTTTGAATGCAACCCTTTGCCGAATCGGGAGCCAGTGTAGCTCCTGCATCAGTGGGGACGAATGTGCCGTCCTAGGTTTTTTGTAAATCAGCCTGGCAGCGTCATTCATTACCCCCTGTAGCTTATCCAGCAGCCGCTGGGGTAGCCCTATATACAAGGAATTTCCGTAGTCCAGCCTAGCCAAAATTATGGCTGAGACCACGCGTCTCAAGGTGGAAAAAGAGAGTAAAGCTGAAATTTTTCTCAGTTGTCGCATCAGGCCAATACAGGTACCCACAACTGTCGAGACTTGTTTTCCCATGGAGAGCTTCTCATCCACGTACAAGCCCAAACTTTTCACTGCGGCCGCCGGTTTCGGTGGTACACCCAGCTCCACAGGCCAGAACTTCTCGTTCCAGGGGTTGCCCGTGATGGAAATGGGCAACACTTCCGTCTTGTCCGGGTTAATTTTTAAGGAGTTTTTAGACATCCAATTAACCGTGGCTTTAAGGATGTCCTGCAGCCTGGTAGACGCTCCTGGACCATCATCCAGCCGAATGATTATCTGGGTGTCATCGGCGTAGTTGTATACTAAGCAATCCATCCTGTTCAGGAGTGCAATTAGTGGCTGTAAGTAGGCATTAAAGAGTAAGGGCGACAGGGCGGAGCCCTGTGGGACCCCGCAGGTGATGGGTGCGGAGGTGGAAAGCAGGTCCCCCAACTGTACTCTTTGTGTCCTGCCCTGCAGGAAAGATGTAAGCCATGCAAGAGCAGAGCCCCTGATACCAAAAGATCTCAGCCGCGACAGAAGTTGTTCATGACACACGGTATCAAAGGCCGCGGAGAGATCTAATAGTACCAGGGCACTCGGTGTTTTTTTGTCAGCCCGACTCCTCAGTTCGTCCAGGATTGATAGCATCACTAGTTCCGTGCTATGATTAGCACGGAACCCTGCCTGATTAGCCTCCAGCAGGTTGTTGCACTCTAGATGTTTTGAGAGTACAGCCAACACATGCTGCTCGGCCACCTTAGCCAAAAAAGGCAGCTGTGAGATGGGACGGAAGTTCTTTAAACATTTTGTGTCCGACCCAGGTTTTTTTAATAACGGAATCAAGCGAGCCTCTTTGAAAGCTAGAGGAACCTGTCCTGTATAGAGGGAAGTGTTCAGCAAATGCAAAACCTCATCCTCGATGCCTGGTAATGCCAGCTTAAACACTTCAGGGGGGCATGGGTCCATCAGGGAGCCGGATTTAACTCGGCCAGTGATAGTGGATAATTCCTGTTTCGAAATTAAGGGGAATCCAGCTAACGGGATGATGTCCAGTGGGGCAGTATGGTCGGGTGGGCAGGAACACTCGAGGGGTGTAGTTGCAGCAATTTCACCCAGAATATCGGAGATCTTATTCACGAAAAAGTCCTGGAACCTCTGGCAATCCTCCTGCACGAACTCAGTGCTTTGCTCTTTGTTAGTCCTGAGCTCCGCCAGAACCCGAAAGATTTCCTTCTGTGGATTCCTGGCTGCAACTATTCTTTCCTCGAAGAAAGCAGCCTTCCTAGTTTGGATGGCTAATTTATAAGACGCTAATGATGAACTATACTCTTTCTTAGCAGTGGCGTCATAATCTTTCCGCCATGCCCGTTCTTTCCTCCTCACCTCACGTTTCATGTCACGTAGGGAGTCACTGTACCAAGGAGCCCCAGCCCCTCTCTCCACCTTCTTCACCCTACGAAGGGGTGCCACCAGATCAATGGCTCTCTCCAATTTAAGGTATAAATGACCACAAAGGGTATCAATATTGTCGTTCTTCTCCTTTACTGGGGGAGACTGTTCTAGAAGAGACACCATTTTATCCCCATCAAAGTTTCTCCACTTCCGCGCCATTTTCCAACCTTCCCCCGACTTAGGCAGGTGGCTATTCGAAAGTATTTTGCCCTTTATTAGAAAATGGTCTGACCAAGCACATGGCAAGATCTCTACAGCGCCCTGGACTGGCATAGTAGTCCAGACTAGATCGAGCACATGTCCCTTCTCGTGTGTCGGACCCCTCACCTGTTGAGTGAAGTCCAAGGAAAGAATTGCTTCCTCAATTTGAAGTGCTTGCCCCTCTTTAGGGGATTTTTCCCAATGATAATTGAAGTCGCCGACAACAATCATTTTATCGTATCGTGAGCGCAAGTCCTGAACTAATCTTGTAAAAAGAACCGGGAAATCAGGCGAAGCCCAAGGCGGATGATATACCACCAGGAACACCAGACAGGCCACCCCCTGCCTGAGTTTTACCCCCATAATCTCTGCACCCCCCATGGTTTCGGATAGAAACCTTTCGGCGCGGAGACGGGCCTGGTAGAGGAGGGCTACTCCCCCTCCTTTTTTGGCTCCCTCCCTATTGACATGGAGTGCCAAGAAGTTATCTGGCAGTGCTGCCACTAAATCAGGCGCCGAACAGTCCTCCAGCCAGGTTTCGGTAAGTGCGAGAGCATCTAGCTCTCCGTCTTCCAATAATGAAAAGACCTCCAGCTTATGGCACTGCAGAGAGCGTGTGTTCAGCAGACCAAAATTTAAAGTGCGAACATTGGGGCCGCCCTGCCTCGCTCTAATGCTCTTAGGTAAAGTCAGCAGGTGCTCCCGGGCCAACAAATGTAAGCAATCCTGATCGAGTTGAGACTTACCCAAGTTAAGCTCCAATAATTCGCCTCTAGAATAGCGCAAAAACGGACCAGGGGTTCTGGCCCCGGGTCCCGGATGGGCAAAGATGGGCTCGCCTCTGGCGAGCCTCCGGCGCGTCTCAGGCGCGCCCGCTGCGCGTCACCGCTGCGCGTTGTCATGGGGGCGTTTAAGTAGCACCCAATCGTGCTATGTCTGCCGCGACAACTAGAGCGGCAACAAAGATGGCGTCCCTTTTTGGCACTTCCCCTCCCAAGATGGCGCCTACCCCCAGACCAGCTAACGAGCCGCCAAACAGCGGTGGGAATATCAGCTTTTTAAATGCAGGTATGTCCTAAGAAGCCCGCTGCACACCGCAATTCCAAATAGTGAAGAGTTACTATAAAAATTACACAAGTTAAAATGCACAGACTCGCGTTTTTAAGCGCCGAGCATAAGCAGCTAAAACAATTAAGTTTCAATCACCATTTGACTTAGGTGTTTCCAACAAACCAAGCGCAGCAGCAGCGCGATAAATAATGCCTCGCCTGCACTAGCGCTTGCCTGAATGGATCCCCTCATCATATCTCATGGTTCCATCGATTCAGACTCAGTCACACTTCTCTAGTCCGTATGGTCCCTCCTGTCTGCACCTCTTTGACCCTCGTGGCCCCACGTCTTCAGACAACAAGGTCTAACTTCCAATGTTCTTCATATTTCATACCTTTTCCTTTCCAGAACTCACATCTCCCTGCTCCATGGATCTCAAGGACCCATCTCTTCAGACCTTCTGGGCTCACTTAACCTACTCAAGTAGCAACCGCAGTCTCATTCTCTGACAGGGTGAAACACAAGCAAACCTCAAATTAACCTGTGCTTAACCCTCTAGTAGCTCGCCACAAAAGCAGTCAGCCTTTACTTGCTGCGTCGTGGATGGGCGTCGCTGTAGCACAAAGATCCTGTTGGTGATCGCGGATGGTCATTGATGACGCTTCGCATTAGCGTCCACCGCAAGATGTTGATGTTGTGGTGTGAAATACAGATCTCACATTGCTGGGCATTATTAGGGGGTATTGTAACATAGAGTCGGGTTTGCTAGAATTTCATATTTGCGGGTGGCACAGGCAGAAAGGTTTTGCTGCAAAGAGGCCTGTTTGCGTTTGCAAAGAGCCCAAAACTTCAAGAGAGCTCAACTGAGGCCCCACCAAGGGACCGGGACCTGAGGAGCAGCACTTAGGGGTTATGAACTTACTCCAGCAGAGATCAGAGGAGTTCAGGCAGGTCCAGTAGCAGGTCAGGTGGGCAGCTGTAGGGAACCTCTAGAACTTGTTATGTCCCAATAGCTCAAAACAGGAGTTCAGTTGGCTGACCCTTGGAGTCCCTTCAGCTCGGAATGAAGGGTGCAGGTCCAGTTGTCCTTCTCAGCAACCAGGGCATCAGGCAGTAGAGCAGCAGGGCAGCACAATGACAGTCCTTTTGGCAGCAAAGCTGCACAGCAGTCCTTCTTTTGTAGTATGTACACTGTACTGAATAGTTGGATCTGAGCGTCGAATATTTGTACCGGTCCCCACATTGAAGTAGGAGAAGTTTCTAGTTGATTTCCTTTGAAGTCCTTGACGATTCTTCTCTCTCCTGCCCTGGCTCCAGGCTGGCTCCATAAAAAATGCAAAGGTGTCAAGTCCATTGCGTAAAGTCAGGGAGAACCCATTCAGTTGGAAGTGGGCCTGTGCCCAGCTCCGCCCCTCCCACATACTGTCAGTTGATTGGCCTTCCAGGCACACCTAATCACGCTATTGTCTGGGAGGAATAAACAAAGTCCAACTGTCAACTACACCCAGACATGTGACCCAGGAACAGGCTGCAGGAAGCAATTGGTTAGCTATACTAAGAGAGCATGGAAGGCAGAGCAACTTACAGGCTAGACTTTCTTAGGGAAAAGAGATGTACTGCATACCTTGTTGACAGTAAACGCTGTCTATATCAGTGAAGGCATGAAGACAGTGTTCCCCATGAAGGGCAAAAGCAGTCTGCAGTAGTAGTCGGTCAGTCTTCCTCTGGGACTCAGCTTTTTCAGCTTCAGGTGAGATGTAACATCTGCAAAGTGTGAAGTGTGCTGGCAGTAGGCAAGACCGTCTCTGGCAGATTCTTGCGTGGTTAGCTGGACCTCTTGTGACAAGTGGTCAAGTGGTGTTCTTACATACTAGATCTTATAAATCATAATTTCTGACATACATTTAGGATTATGAGCATCACGGTGTGCATCCCAGACGTTTCCTTATGCACATATAATGTAAAAGGACATAAATTCAGACTACATTATTTTGGTTACATTTCTGTATGTGTTCTCAATCAACCTCAAAATGGTGAGTAATAGACGTTTGACCAGGCGAATGCCGCATCATGTGTTTTACTTGTCATTAATCGAAGGGTTTGACGCTTTCACATTTCTAAGAAATATAAGGTCTGTCGACATCTACGTCTGAGAGCAGACATGACAATGATTCTCCACGAATCAGCGAACATGGCGACTTCATTGTCGGAGATAGGGAAGATAGTGAGATCCATTAACTGAGATGGAGTCAGGACCTTAGTGACTTTACGTCATCCCCAGCTTGTATGTCTGAATGTGACATCATAGGGACGTTCCTAACCAATAGAGATTTAGCTAACATATAGGATAATCCATACTCACAAACGACTAAGAGTTTGAAAATACCTGAAATAAAATATGAACTTGACCAAACATAATAAATGAAGCATAAAACATAGACAAAACATCCTATATGTAACTGGCAAAAACTATGCATACAACAATTATAGCGAAGCATGAATACTTTCAAGCCTTGCATTGTGTCACATAATCAAAGAATATACATCTTGTAATCTATCTAAAGAGTTTTATGCATGTTGACAAATAAATGTACCAGGGATGATTTGAAAGAAACTAGATTAAAAAATATGCAGTAAAAAGCAAAACTTATAAAGAATCTTTTAAAAGGCATAGTTCAAGAAGGCATTTGTGGTATATATGGTGAAAATGTTTTGCTGTTTGTTGGTTGACTCACATGTTGAGTTAATTCTTCATCAGAGGACATTTAGACATCGTTGGGTGCACACGCAGCATATGTGTGATCTTAATGGAACCCAAACAAAGCGTTTTCATAGTTAGCAGTCTTTGCATTTGATAGACCAGCAATTGGTTGCTCATCTGAAGCACACAGTGGTAATTGTGACTCTTTTCCAGGGCGCTCAAAGTATAATACTGAGTGCCGCTAAGTGCACTGGTGATATTGCTCTGTCATAAGTAGCATCCTGTAGAAGGGACAGATGCAAATTGCTCTGCATTGTTTCTGGTGCTCATGTAGGGCCCGATTCACAGAACTACTTTTGGTTTTCACAGAAGTTGGGATTTTGTCTTAAGTTTGCCTTAAGACAAACTTAAGACAGACTTAAGACAAAATCCTAACTTAAGTCTGTCTTAAGTTTGTCTTAAGTTTGTCTTAAGACAAACTTAAGACAAAATCCTAACTTCTGTGAATACCAAAAGTAGTAAGTTTAGGATTTTGTCTTAAGTTAGTTCTGTGAATCGGACCCGTAGAGGTTGTATAATAATTTCCATATCAAGACAAATCATTGGCGGCTGTTCCAGATGTAAGTGACAGATGATCTCCGTTGGACAGTTTATGCACCAGAATACAGGTTTTACTTGTGCAGCATTCATTTTGCAAAATGCGAGCATCCAGTGCTCACTGAGTTCAAATAGCCAAGTATGCCCCATGCAGTGTGCTAGAGTCTCTCTGCAGCTTTGTTCAGCTGGATATGTGTACTCCGTGTTGTTGATTTCCTTATCAGAACAAAATAAAGATGATGATAGCAAAGTCAATTAGCAACATGATGATTGGAAATCCTCCAAGACGGCTGGAGAACAGAGAATGAAAAATGACAGAATCAGTTCAAATGCTATTTTTAATCCAGTCACCAGACCAGATTCAATGTTCTTAACCCCTGCACTGCAGGGGTAATTCCCCCGCTGTGCTGGGGAATAGGGGGGCGCGCACAGCGCCCGCATGCTCATGACGAGCTGAGCTCGTCACAGGTGCACCCGCTCCCGTGGAACGCTCAGCACAGCAGGGGAATTATCCCCGCATGCGAGCGTTCTACGGCTCATGACGAGCTGAGCTCGTCATGAGCATGGAAAAGGTTAAAAAGATGCACAACACCAGTTTTTACAGGTGAATTGAATATACTTTGTACAATATCTGCAAAAATATGTCAAGTACTGTGAGTGTAACAGCCTCTACATTTCTGAGGCAGATCTGGCTGTTTTCAGATTATAAACTTCAAACGCAGAAGTCAAAGGGACTTCTTTATGTAAGAGTACACAGAATAGTTTGTTCAAATCACCAAAATACATAGATTTTATTCTTATACTAGACCAAGGGATGTTCCTCATGATATTTCGAGGTGGAGTATACAAGGCACTTCCACAACAATGTATTGTTGCTAAAAGTATTATCAGTTGTGGCTGGCCAGGTCCCAACCCACTGCAAGTAGCATTTATTAGAAGTAAATGAGAACCGTTATTTAGAAGCTCATGTTGTATGGGAATGGATGCAATGGGGAAACAGATAAAACACAAATTTACCCTGCATCAAAGCTCCACACACTCCATGCATTGATATGGTGTTTAATAAAATGGAAGGTAACTTGCTGTGCTGATATATATACAGGGTCGTCTTCGTTTTCATTTAAACAGATGTGGGAAAAAGGAAATTTCCATGACTGGAACAATTGTGAATAGTTTCATACCAGCCAATGGATTCATATTTTTGACAATCTTGAAAATGAAATGCTGAATTGGGCAATAAAATATAATTGTGTATTAGCCAAGTAATAGATGGAGTGTCACTGACTGTAAATGGTGCATCTTCAACTTGTTTTATACTCAATAGGGTTCATGTAGATTATTTTTTCCCATTGGTTCAAATAGAGCTGTTTCACTGAGAAGTTGCCAAAGCACAAATCCTGATCTAACAGTTGGTAAGGCCCAGTTTAAATGTATAATTGCTCTTAATTGAGCCTGCCCATGTTTTAGTAATTTCAGATCTCCCTTTAGGAGGTCTAAGGCTGAGAACAAATTATGATTTAATGAGTACACTCTTTAGAAAGTGTGTGTCGATAACACTAAAACTGCATGTTTTCTTGATCTATCTGCCTAATTCTTCCTGCAGCTTCTTTCTCATGAAACTTCTTTAAATCATTATGGATGGCATATGTTCACTTGAAAAGGAATCTTTTATATCTTTAGGCTGTGGCCCTGAAGAAAGTCAGAAAAATCCATGTTCTCATTAATTGAGTTAAAGTGTTCTTTAACGGCAGAAAGACTGGAGTGTTCAAACCATGTATGACACAGCTTAACTACACTGGATGTGGTAACTACTACAAGTGTTTGTGTATTGTAACGTGTATCTGGATGATTACGATTAGGTCTAGGAGTATTGAATAGGAAACGCTGCATGCATGTATTGGAATAATAATGTCATAAGGCTATCCCTTCAATAGAAAATTGAGGTGAATTATAGGTTCCATTCTGTATCATATCATTTATGTCTGATTCAGATATATTCATCCGGCAAGCGGAGTCTCACAATGTTCCAACTGTGTGTAATTAGGAATTTCTCTAGGATAACTAGTCCTATGCATGAACAAATGTGCATAGTGGCGATAACAATCCATTTCTTTCAAATTTGCTGAATTCAAATAAGGATATTCATTATTCATCGTAGCATATGCCTGCAAATCAGACATTGTTCTTTTAACAGTATCAAGGACCCAATTATCTGAACTAGAACCAGTTATTATAACATCATTCACTGAAATGTTTATCCCATAAGGCAATTGCAATGTCTAAATGGGTCCAATAGTCTGATATAGAACCTTTTCCCAAGCTATGCCCTTAGACACAGGATAAACTGTCATGTTTGCCACACAGAGACCTCTTTGGGCTCTGTGGGATGGAGTGTGTGGCTGTTGTTAGTGAGGCGAAAATAAACAGGAGTAGGACCCATAAACCATGTTGGACCTGGGTAATGTATGTATATAGAAGAACAATGTTCCAATAAGTTTCACTTAAAAAGACAGTTAAACATGCATGCAAACTGAATTACATACGCAAGAAACAAGGAGACTCAATGAAGGTGTTTGAAGGCTGTTAATTGCCAAAGTTACATCAAATGAAGTTGCACAGGGGCATACAGTTAAAGCAGCACTGTACAGAAGAAATCTTGTGACAACCTGAAGGCACTTGGTGTGAAGCAATATATACAAGTGAAAAGTGACGACGCAAGTGAGCATGGTGAACAGCGTGAACGGTGCAAGGTGAACAATGATGACAATATATACAGGTAACAAATATCTACATTAGCAATCATTATTTGTCATTTTCATTCAGAACAAAGGAAATGCGCCTAACCTATGTACCTATTAATGTGGTCTCTTCTTGGGTGATTCTTGGGTGATTGTCATTAATGCTGGATACCCTAAGCGTGCGCCGCTCGCAATCCCCGGTTACTGGCATATGGCATTTTTTGTCCCTAGACCACCATTTTCCTTCGTACCTCACCACGTCAAGATTTATTAACGGACGCCCCCACTGATCCCATGCCAGGATCATCACTTTTTTAAATCACTTACCCGTCTGTTAGCCCTCCCCACAGTCACTTGTCACCTTTCACTCCTGTTGGACACCAGCCCATCCCTTGAGCTCATCGCCATCGCCTTTCCTTCCCCCGCAGCACACCTCTGAATTGACAACCTGGTCCCGAAGACGACCCCAAGTAATGAGGGTCGAAACGTCGTCGACTCCACAGCGCAACTGTTAGGCGCATTTCCTTTGTTCTGAATAAAAATGACAAATAATGATTGCTAATGTAGATATTTGTTACCTGTATATATTGTCATCATTGTTCACCTTGCACCGTTCACGCTGTTCACTCTGCTCACTTGCGTCGTCACTTTTCACTTGTATATATTGCTGTTGTTAGTGAGCCACAGGTGATGCAATTGTTTTAGCAGGGAGGAAGTGTCCATCCAGTAGTAGTAGAATGACAAATATCTTTAGTAACCACATGATGAGAAAAAACGTTCCCAAAGCGATCTAGGCATATGACCATGGATGTATCAAATACTTGCCACAAAACCACTGGCAAGTACAGATCAGTCTCTGGCAGAAAGTAACTGTTGTAGGGACTGAAGCCTCTACTGTGAATATACAGAGTAATTTACAATGCCATTGGTCTCTAAAGGCTCTCAAAAGGGCATCAGTTCAGTAGAGTCAGGTGGAATTTCATAGTAAACCATGAAATTGCATTGGACAGTAGCCATTGGCATATTGGCAGTCTTATCTGTGTTTGTTGCACTCAATGATCTGCATAGAGTGTATTTTTTAATATTCCCGGATGGGAACACGAGCAAGAAAGGTTATTGATTTGCTCAGGGGTAGAGTATTCAAGATAGGGAGAGGATGGGAGGTACTACTGTGAATCCTTCCTTGTGTCTGGTGCAGTCGGCTGTAGAGGACTAGCCACATAAGGTTTTTTGACGTGGCCGATAGACACCTGTTTGATTTTTCTTGATCCAGGCAGAGGAGGGAGGATAACAGTTCTGTTGCCCTTTTCCTCAAGAACAGTGATAGGTAGTCTGTACGATGGTTCAAAAGCTTGTTTGTCCTTACTTTTTCCCAGACTAAGTCTCCAACTTTGGGAACCCACCTGTCAGCAGCAGTGATAACCTTCTGTTCGCAGGTGGCGGCATCAGGGTGGTTTGTGTTAGACAGCTTGCCTCTGACTTCTTCAATAAGCTGTAAAACTTTCAAACATTTCTCTAAGTCAAATGTATCTTATTCCACCACTTTTCCAGAAATATCCAAGCCAGGCACATGCATAGAAACTCCGAAGAAAACCTCATATGCAGTGCGTCCTCCCAATAATCATCAAGGCACCATATAGGCAAGTTATTTAAGGCTCTCTGAACTCCATAATGGTTTCCTGCAAGTATTTTCTATCCTGGCCTAAAATCCCTAATTAAATTAGTAATAGTGCACCTTACAACTGTGATATTATCCGCAATCAAGCTATTAGCACTGTATTTGCTCTAAATGAAATAGAGAGGCAAAAAGGTTGTAATCAATCAATCAATCAATCAATCAGGAGTTTGCAGTGTGTAACTACTCACCCGTAAGGGTTGCATTTACAAATTGAGTGTGAAAAGGACCAGAAGTCTCCCATGTTTAATGTGGGTGTAATGGAAAAGATGTATGCATCTAAAAGAATATTTTTCAAGTGGCAAAACAATGTTTTTTCTTGTAATAATCATTGCAAGGAAATGCATCTTTTTGCATGACCACCCTCAAAGTTTTGGTCTGATGCTGGCTTTTTGACTCTGAGAGTGCACCGGGACCTGCTAACAAGACCTCAGTCTTCTCTCCTCTAATAAAATGTATGTTGAATTGGCTACCCCCAATTGGCATTGGCTGACCTACTTATAAGTAACTATTATATGGTACCAATGGTGTCCAGAGCCCATAAGACAGAATGTCCAGCAAGGGCTGCAGCACCGAAATGTCCACCCTGTGTGTGACAGAGTACAAAATGTCACTGTAGTCTGAAAGTGCAGTTTTAAAAGTGCTAGTTCAATGGCAAAGCCCCCCCTTTTCTTTAACAATATATGCAAGTCTCCCCTAAAGAAGCCTATCGAGCCTTTAGGTGAGTAGATGCATAGTATTAAGTAGGACATATTCTTTAAAATGTCCTAACAGCAAAACCCCCCAATAGTTGCCTTTACTGTGGAAATGTTTGTATCTCCATTGGCTACTACAGAGTTACCCGCTGACCTCTCAGCCCGACTAACTTCTGAATGGGACTACCAAAATGGGTGCTTCAAGGTATCAAATTAATGGTGGTATTTAACCTGATTTGATGTCCAAGTCAAATTTAATGTAACTTTTGAAGAAAGGAACATTTTAGAAAGTTGCTCAGTTTGTCCAGTGGCCTTGCACAGTTGCTCACCATCAGAAAGCCTTCTGCGCTCCTGGGGAGTTGTGTGAATGACTCCATGGCTCAGGAAGCCACACAGGGTGTTGGCCCAAAAAGCAAGCTTCAAAGGGGGAAGGCGCCTTTGGTGGGCAAATGGAGATCACACTCATCTAGGGCTGCCCCTTTTTTCATGTAGTCAGGCTGGTGGCAGGAAAAGCCAGTGGCCAAACTGATTTTACCGCGGGCATGAAGCCCACAGGTAGCTATACCTATGGTGTGGGCTACTAAGCTCCTAACATCCAAGTAAGGATTCCGACATCTTGAGAGTGGGCAGAATAGAATAGAAAGAAGCAGTCACAAGGCGGAGGGATCTTGGTAGTCCATTGGCTAGTTACCGCATCATCACCCCAGGGCACAGCCCATTGGTTAGTAACTGCACCATCACCCCGGATCACTTTTTGAGAATGCATATGACACCCCTTGCACCCCTGAACCACGGATCACAACAGAACTGGAGAAATGACTGAAGAAGGACTGTCCTGCTGACCCCTGGACTTGACAAGAGAGGAAGCACTAGCTGCTGGACTGCACCTGCTGCACCTTGGGCTATCATCAACTGTGCCTGTGGCTCCTGGCTCACTGAAAAGTCAATCCAGAGACCCAGCCAAAAGAAGTGGCTTTAAGGGTCAGTCGGCTGACCCCCTAAAACCAGCACCAAGACCATCAAGCCTACTGTAGCTCCTCCCAGCAAGCCACATTCTAAGGTTCCGTGAATTCTGAACCCGTGTTTTAAATGTCATGGTTCCGTTACGATTTTTGTAACAATGAACCGAAACTAATGAGTTCGGCAAGTACGAGTGTTTTCGCCATGTTACACACAAGGATTCGCAGTGTATTTGAAGATTCTGCTTCGAACCATAGTTATCATTCTGCATAAGGCAGCCATTTTGTGGTTGCCCTCACATAGGCCGATGATTGCGGCTAAATGAGCCTTTAAGACTCCTGCCCTTTTGCTGGGGTTTGTGCTGACTTCTACATGACCCGAAGTGAATTGACCTCGTTGCCTAAAGCCGACCTTGCTGAGCCAGTTCTTGCCCGCTAGCTGATCGAAACTAAAATCAGAGCACAGGGCATCGTAAAGTTTTACTACACACAAATATGCCTTATCCTACTGTTACCTGTTTCTGTTTCTTTCTTTATGGTCTATTTATGATATGGGTCGTGGCCTTCTGTTATTATGGGTTCATTCAGCCTGTCTAGAGAAGAATGTTGGGTTTGTCCGATGATTGATCATGGGCCGGACAACTGAAAAGTGGGTTTTACCGTCATGTGATACTTTTTGGTGTGGATACATGTGATTGGACAGTTTGTAAATATTAGGTGTTCTGTCTGGAATATGATTTTTGGCATAAAAAGGGATGACTTGCTTTGTAATAGTGAGCAGTCTCCTGAGAACTCATACCGTGATGATTTCTAGGATTTCTGTTACTGGCTGCAGTCAATAAATTCGATCTTTGACGTCACCAAGAAGAGTCCAGTGTCTCTGTGTTCTAAGACAGGTGAACCCGAAGACTTTGGGCGTGCCCCTGGTGCCGCCGGGTCTTAAATAACCTGGTTCTTCAGTTGGCGCCCAACGGGGGGCGACATCAAGTGGTACCGGTCGAAGCCTGAAGATCGTGAGGAGCTTCGTGAGGAAATTCCGGAAGAGGGCCCCCACTCCATCGACCACGGTATGTCGAACGTGGACTGAAGGTCTTTTCTGCGAGGTTTCCCGCTTTCTAGACGGCTACGAAGGACCGCTGCCCTGACTGGCGCCCTGTCTTGGACCCCCCCTTTGTGCAGCTTTGTAAGGCGAGACGATAGACGGGTCTTCTGGCGACGTGACTGATACCTTAGTTAAGTGTACGTGAGTCGCTCCCAGTTCTTTGTTTTTTGGTTCTTTGAGTACTTAGTTTTTGGGTCTTTGATTTGGGTATTGCAATTTCCAAAGCAGAGGGACTCGTATATTTGCGAGACTATCGTTGCAGATAATCCCTTGAAGTTTGAAGCTAGATTAGTGAGCAAGGAGAATATTCTGTTGTGGTTGTAACAAGGGTTCGCGGTTGGAGGATTCATGTCCGATACCTCCAGGTGGAACGCCAACTTATGAACTTTATTCTAAACACGGCGTGGGCCCCATTACGTTCAATGAAGTATGGGTCCGCTATACCAGAAAAGATGGGGTTTTACGATGGCCCCAATATGGTAGTTTTGATACTGAGATTTTGGATAACTTAGAAACGAAATTGTTTAGAAAGAAAGCCCGGCCGGCAATGTTTGACTCCTTTCGCCTTTGGCGTAAAGAAGCCAGACAACGAGAAATCAAACAAGCTAAAAAAAGATAAGAGAGAAAAGGGGTTGTCGATAATGCAAGCTGCCAGGCAGTTTAAAGAAGACGAAGAAGATAAAGCAATTGAGGTATCAGATAGGCAACATAATATGGCTATTGATAAATGGTACCCAGCATTGCCACCTATTCTTGAGAAGGCAACAAAGGATCCTGAAAAGGACCCTTTAATGTCGCAACTATTGAGCTTACCACCCCCTAAAGCACAGAATGCTACGGCACCTCCTCCACCTCCAGTTGTTCCGCTTCCTGGTCCTGCTCAACCGCCAGCCCCTCCTCAGTTAGTTTCTCCTCCTACGGTGCAGCCTCCTCTGGGGCCGCCGACTTTGCTATCAGTTCTGCCTCAAACTTCTTCATCTTACTCTCCTGTACCTTCGATTTCTCTTCCTACTACTGCTACGTTTCTATCACCTCAAAATACTTTGTCTCCCGTCCTTATGACAGCTTCTCCTTCTGCTCGACGAAGAATGACCGAAACTGTTACTGGTCTTTTGTCTCCTTTCTTTGGGTCGTCGAGTATGACCCCCGTTTCTGCGCGTAAACAACTGCGTAGTCAGTTACCTAGTCCCGAAGAGCGGACAGTGTTGGATATCCTGGTTCGCAGGTGGATTTCGAATGTTTCAAGGTATAATTTAGAGTCAGTTATGGATGTCTTCCTGCAGTGGGAAGCACCCAAGCAGAGATATGTGTTTGATGTAATGTGTACTTTCCTCCGTGAGGAATGGGCAGATAATGATTTGGGTTCAGTCCCGGTAGAGTTGCTAAATGTCCAGTCTGAGTTTGGGAAAGGGACGATAGTGGGTCCCGGGATTGAGGATGCGGTTGCAATGGTTCTTGCGTTTAGGAGCGATTTCCCTTCCCAGCGACTGTTTGAGCCTGATTCCGCAGTTAGGAGAAAAGTACGACAATATCCAATGAGAGAGGTTCCCCCAGTTTGGAGAGAAGGGGACACAAACGCTAATCCGCCTGTTCTGCCTCATTTTCAGAGAGTATGGGTACATGTGCCATGGAAGAGAGTAGAAGTTTTGGCCCTTAAACAGTCTCTACCTGATCCCCGTAAAAATCCAGCTGGCTATTACAAAGAATTGTCCCAGACAATTGACGCATGCATCATGAATTTCGCAGATATAGATATGCTGTTAGGTAATGTAGTACCTCAACCTCTATGGGCAAAGATTCGTCATGAGGATCATGCAATTGAATTAGGTGACTCATGGGTCAATATTGCTGCTGCGGACGCTAGACAAGTTGATGGTTCTAAGCCTGAGCCTCTAGTGGCAGATCTACCTGGCAGAATTATAGATCTTATGAAAACAATGATGCCAGCATTACGAGTAAATTGGGACAAGTTAGCAGCATGTAAGCAGAAGAAGGACGAGAGTTTATCTGATTTCTTCACTAGATTTGAAGAGACGTTTATAGACCATAGTGGTCAAGATATGAGTACGGAAGGTGGACAAAGATTGTTCGTAGATAAGTTTGTCTTTAAATTACTTCCTGAACTGTGTAATAAGTTGAAAGATTCTGAGAGTTCTTGGGCTGTTTCCTCGTCGGCCCAGATATTGGCTATCGCACTCCATCAGCCCTCTGGTGCCCTCTGCTGCCTCGCTCTTTGCCGCCTTAGTTTTATTTTTCACTCGTTTTTGACCCGTTTTCACTCCTTTTTCTCTAGCGTCTTATCCCCTTCCTCTCTTTACATCTGCCATCTTAGTGCCCTCTGCTGCCTTCAACTCTTGTGCCTTAATCTTTGTTTCACTCGTTTTTCTTCCCCTTGAGTTTGTCCCACAGGGCGACCCAGCCGCCGCTGAGCTGCCCTCTGCCCTCCTTCCCGCCGCTGCCTCCCTGCGGCCCCACCCCCCCTGCCCATTCGCCGCCCCGCTCCCGCCACCCAGCTGCTCCTCCCTCCCGGCTCCTTCTTAAGGAGACAGCGCAGAGGTGCAGGGAGCAACCGCTGAGCCTGTAACCAGGCGAGGTCGCCCCCACACACCCCTGCTACTGCCTCCATCAGCCCTCTGGTGCCCTCTGCTGCCTCGCTCTTTGCCGCCTTAGTTTTATTTTTCACTAGTTTTTGACCCGTTTTCACTCGTTTTTCTCCAGCGTCTTGCCCCCTTCTTCTCTTTACATCTGCCATCTTAGTGCCCTCTGCTGCCTTCAACTCTTGTGCCTTAATCTTTGTTTCACTCGTTTTTCTTCCCCTGGCGTTTGTCCCACAGGGCGACCCAGCCGCCGCTGAGCCACCCTCTGCCCTCCTTCCCGCCGCTGCCTCCCTGCGGCCCCGCCCCCCCCTGCCCATTCGCCGCCCGCTCCCGCCACCCAGCTGCTCCTCCCTCCCGGCTCCTTCTTATGTCGCTCCCGCGAAGGCGCAGCGTTGACGCGCAGCGGGCGCGCCGATTGTGCGCCGAAAGCACGCCAAAGGCAAGCCCGTCTGCGCCCGTCCGCGCCTGGCCCGCGCCCAGCGCCAGGACCCCTGGCTCCCGCCGCCGATGCAAGAGTACCCGACTAACCTACGACGCCGCCACTCTCAACGCACTCAATGCCGGCCGGAACCCCGCCTGCTGTCGCGCCACCCCGAGACGCACCCACGGACCCTTCACCTGCTGTACCTGCAAGTTCACCTGCCTCCGAACCTGCACCGCACCCGCCAAGCCAAGCACCAGCAGCAACCACCTCAAGTGCATCCTGCTCAACACCCGCTCCGTCCACAGACAGGCCGTGGAACTCTGGAACCTCCTCGACGCAACATAACCGGACGTCGCCTTCCTCAAGGAAACCTGGATGAACGCCTCCTCTGCACCCGACATCGCCATCGCCATCCCGGACGGGTACAAGATCATCAGGAGGGACCGCGTCAACCAGACCGGAGGAGGCATCGCCATCGTCCACAGAAACACCATCCGCATCACGACCGACTCCAACGACACCTTCGCCGCAGCCGAACATCTCCACTTCCAGATTCACGCCGACCCCAAGACCACACTCAGAGGCACCCTCGTCTAGAGACCCCCGGGACCACGCACACAATTCAGCGAAGACATCACAGAATTCATCAGCCCGCACGCCCTGCCCTCCGACGACTACATCCTTCTTGGAGACCTCAACTTTCACCTGGAGAACAACAAGGACCGCAACACCACCACCCTGCTGGACAACCTCGCCAACCTCGGACTCAAGCAACTGGTCAACACCCCCACCCACTACGCCGGCCACACGCTTGATCCCGTCTTCTCATCCAGCAAGCACATCACCTTCAGCCACTCCACCGGACTCCACTGGACCGACCACAGCTGCGTCCACTTCAGCTTCAGAAGAACCACGACCCACCACCACCCGCTTCAGATTCCCCACAGAAGCTGGAGTAAGATCACCACCGAGCAGCTCACCACCTCTCTCAGCCAGAACCCACCCGCCAGCGCAACGGACCCCAACGAAGCAGCCCGGAACTTCACACAGTGGCTGACCGCCTGCGCCAACGACCTCGCACCACTGAAGAACCCTCCCAGCAGACCCAGAAGCAAAAAGGCATCCTGGTTCACCGACGAACTCAAGGACTCCAAGAAGACCTGCCGCACCCTCGAGAAAGCCTGGCTCCTCGACCGGACCACCGACAACATGACCGCCCTCAAACACGCCACCCGCAAGCACCACCAGCTTATCCGCACCACCAAGAAGAAATCACTGAAGGAACGACTGGACAACAACACCCACGACAGCAAGGAACTCTTCAGCATCGTCAAGGAGTTCTCCAACCCCAGCACCGGCACCAACGACATCACCCCGTCTCAAGACCTCTGCAACTCCCTCGCCTCGTTTTTCCACCGCAAGATCGCCGACATCCACAACAGCTTCAGCGCACCTTCCATGCACCCCACCGTCGAACCAACGCCCCCCACCACCATCACCCTCCGCACCTGGACCACGGTGACCACCGAGGACAAAGCCCGCACGATGAACACCATCCACTCCGGATCACCGACCGACCCCTGCCCACACCACGTCTTCAACAAGGCCGACTCCACCATCGCACCCCAACTCGGGAACATCATCAACACCTCCTTCAACACCGCCACCTTCCCGGAGAGCTGGAAGCACGCCGAGCTCAGCGCCCTTCTGAAGAAACCAACAGCAGACCCCACCGACCTAAAAAACTTCCACCCCATCTCGCTCCTCCCTTTTCCTGCTAAAGTCACCGAGAAGATCGTCAACAGACAGCTGGCCGCCTTCCTCGAGACGAACGGATCCCTCGACCCCTCGCAGTCCGGCTTCAGAGCCAACCACAGCACCGAGACCGCCCTCATCACAGCCACCGACGACATCCGGACCCTGCTCGACAAGGGGGAAACAGTGGCCCTCATACTCCTGGACCTCTCCGCTGCGTTCGACACTGTCTGCCACCGCACCCTAGTCCAGCGCCTCAGCAACATCGGTATCCAAGAGAAGGCACTGGAGTGGATCACCTCGTTCCTCGCCGGAAGAACACAAAGAGTCCGCCTCCCCCCGTTTCGCTCCGAGGCCACCGAAGTCATCTGCGGCGTTCCGCAAGGATCTCCACTCAGCCCCACCCTCTTCAACGTATACATGAGACCTCTTGCAGCCATCGCACGCCAGCACAACCTCAACATCATCTCTTACGCCGACGACACCCAGCTGATCCTCTCCCTAACCAGAGACCCCGACACCGCCAGAACCTGCCTACACGAAGGGATGAAAGAGGTCGCCGAGTGGATGAAGGACAGCCGCCTGAAACTGAACTCGGACAAGACGGAAGTCCTCATCCTGGGATCCTCGCCCTCCGCCTGGGACGACTCCTGGTGGCCCCCAGCCCTGGGCACCGCACCCAAGCCAACCGACCACGCACGCAACCTGGGCTTCATCCTGGACTCCTCCCTCTCGATGACCAGACAAGTCAACGCCGTCTCCTCATCGTGCTTCAACACCCTGCGTATGCTTCGCAAGATCTTCCGCTAGATCCCGACCGAGACCAGGAAGACAGTCACCCAGGCACTCGTCACCAGCCGACTGGACTACGGAAACGCCCTCTACGCCGGAACCACAGCCAAGCTACAGAAAAGACTCCAGCGCATCCAGAACGCCTCCGCCCGACTCATCCTGGATGTCCCCCGACGCAGCCACATCTCCAGCCACCTGAGGAACCTGCACTGGCTCCCCGTCAACAAGAGGATCACTTTCCGGCTCCTCACCCACGCACACAAGTCTCTCCACGACCTGGGCCCCAAGTACCTCAACGACCACATGACCTTCTACACGCCCACCCGCCAGCTACGGTCCACCAGCCTCGCTCTCGCCGCTGTACCACGGATCCGAAGAGCCACCGCCGGAGGAAGATCCTTCACTTACCTGGCTGCCAAGACATGGAACTCCCTCCCCATCCACCTTCGGCTGACCCAGGACCATCTCACCTTCAGGAGACAACTCAAGACCTGGCTGTTTGAGCAGTAGCACACCCCTTCCCCTAAGCGCCTTGAGACCCTCCTGGGTGAGTAGTGCGATATACAAATGGTATGATTGATTGATTGATTGACAGTACTACGAGAATAGGGATAACGACGAGAAAGAAAGAGTAGAGAAAAAGACGAAAAACTTAAAGACAAAGGTTCTTTTGCAGCAGGCGTATCCGCCTCGCTCGAATCAGCAAGAGTCACAGCAACGCCCACAGTTTCAGCAACCTCCATCGTTTCAGAGACCGCAACAGACGGCTGGTTATTTTCCTCCAAGACCTCCTTTGGGTTTGAATCAGTGTGCGTATTGTAGGGAGGAAGGTCATTATTAAAATTTGTGCCCTGTTTTACGACAGCGCGCCAGTCCCCAAGCCCCAAGAGGTCGTGGTGTTTAAGTGTTTAGGGGTGGAGGACGTGGTGCATTTTCTCAAAACGAACGTTCCTTTCCCCCACAAAATTCTATGAATTGTTTTGATCAACAGAAAATTGCGTCTGGTCAGTCGACTCAGTACTATGCTGATGACTATTATGTTGAGAGTGAGAATGCTGACTATAATGATTGTTAGGACAGCCATGGTCAAAGAGAGGGAGTAGTGTCGGTTCCAGTAGATCAGAGTGGGCCTTATGTTGCAGTAGTTACATCAGGTGTGGTAGGGCCTTTTCTTTTGGATACCGGTGCAGCGAAGAGTTCTATCATGCACTCTAAACTCCCTGGCGCACCTTTGTCTGGCTTAACGAATGTTTCGGTAGGATTCTCTGGCGCCCCAGTTCGTAATCCAGTATCCAGTCCCTTGTCTCTTTATATAGGGCCTTGTGAATTGGAAGCACCTCTCATTTTAACGACAGGTTGTGGTAAGAATTTGCTAGGTTTGGATTTGTTGAAAAGGTTGAATGCGACATTGCATTGTTCTCCTTCGGGAGTACAGCTTACATTGGGTAAGAAAGTGATCTCTCCGATGTATTTGTCTTAAGATCGGCTTCCACCGGAATTGCGTTCTCTCCCTGATACTCTTTGGGCTACTGGTCCTAATGATGTGGGTCTTTTGGAGATTCCACCTTATGTTGTAACGCTTAAAGCGAATGTTAAATTGCCACGCATTCCCCAATATAGGATTTCTAGCGATGGTGAAAGAGCGCTTTTAGCAATCATTTATGATTTAAATGAGAAAGGTGTGATCGAAGAAACGAGAGGTAACGTGTGTAACGGTCCCGTTTTGCCTGTCCTGAAGCGCACTGACTCTTCTCAGCCACCTGTCTACAGGTTTGTGATCGACCTTCGAGAGGTTAATAAGATTGTTGTGCCGCAGTTTCCTGTTGTTCCGGACATTACTGCTTTGCTGACTATGATTCCTGCTTCAGCTGCCTGGTTTTCGGTTATAGATCTGAAGAATGCCTTCTTCAGTATTCCAATTGCCGAGGAGAGTAGAGATATTTTTGGCTTTTCTTTAGGAGGCCGAAGCTTCCGGTTTAAACACGCTCCTCAAGGCTATTGCGAAAGTCCTTCCATTTATAGCCAGGCTTTGAAAAGTCAGCTTGATACTCTTGTGCTGCCTGCTGGTACTATTCTTATTCAGTATGTTGATGATTTATTAGTGACTGCTGATGATGAGGAAACTTGTAAAGAAGCTACTCTTTCTTTGTTATGACATTTGTCTGACTTGCATCATAAAGTGTCACCTTCAAAGTTGCAGTATTGCCGCCAAGAGGTGACCTTCTTAGGTCATCTCTTGTCGAAGGAGGGAAGAAGGTTGAACCCAGAACGAATTCAAGCGATTGCTCAAATGACTGTGCCAAGTACGCAGAGAGAGGTACGTGCTTTTCTGGGTATCACGTCGTATTGTAGACAGTGGATTTCGAATTTTTCTTTGTTGGCAAAACCTCTGTTGGAATTGACTTGTAAGGATGTACCGAACCCTCTTCCTTGGTCTGACGATTGTCAGAAAAGTTTTTCTGAATTGCGTGATGCGTGTGTTCTGCTCCAGTGTTGGGTACTCCTGACTACAGTAAGCCTTTTACACTCTACGTCCACGAGAGAGAGGGTTGTGCATTGTCAGTTTTGACTCAACAATTCGGTGATAAGCAGCGTCCATGTGCGTATTTCTCATCCACTTTAGATCCGGTAGCTAGAGCATTGCCAAGTTGCTTAAGAGCTACAGCGGCAGCGGCTGTTTCTATCCGACAGTCTGCTGGATTGGTGATGGATAACACGTTGGTTGTGATGGTTCCACATGCAGTGGATACTTTGTTAAATAGAACTAAGACTCAGCACCTTACTAGTGCGAGATTGTCGGGCTATGAGTTGACGCTTTTGGCTAGTCATATACACATCAAGCGGTGTAATGTATTGAATCCAGCAACATTGTTGCCGATTTCTGTGGACACAGATGGTCAGGAACAGCATGATTGTTTTCTTAGGACTGAGGAGGAAACGAAGGGGAGAGTCGATTTAAAAGATACTCCTCTTTCGGATCCTGATGGTACGCTATGGGTTGATGGGTCATGCACCAAATGGTGATACGACCGCGGCATATGCCGTGACGACATTATGTACGATCGTTGAAACTGCACGAGTGAGCTATAATTCAGCGCAAGCAGCAGAGTTGATTGCATTAACGAGAGCGTGTATTTTATCTGAGGGAAAGAGAGTGAATGTGTATACCGATAGTCAGTACGCGTTTGGTGTAGCACACAGTGTTGGACGCCTGTGGAAAGAAAGAGGATTTCTCACATCGCATGGGACTAAGATCCAACACGGGCAGTTGGTGAATGAGCTTCTGGAGTCACTTACTTTGCCGAAGCAAGTTGCAATTGTGAAGTGTAGTGCTCACCGGAAGGTTACGGATGATGTTGGTCGTGGTAATGCGTTTGCGGATGAAGTCGCGAAAGAAACAGCGAGAAATATGATGAGTCGAATGTATGTTGCAGGCCCTGCGAGATGGATTGGTGCAGCTGGAATGTGTGAAGATACGATTGAGAGTGTGAAAGCAATTCAGGCTGAAGCCACTGAAAATGAAAAGAGTGTGTGGAGAGAAACTACGGGTAGATTGTATTCGACTGGTTGTTGGGTTGAGTTATCAGAACACCAAAGATGGATGTTGCCGGATGCATATGTGCTTGCGGTGGTTACGATGGCACATGGGTTGTCTCACATTAGTGCGAAAGGAATTTGTAAATTGTTGGCTCCAGTATGGAAGAATGCTGGAATTCCTAAATGTGCTGAGAATGTGGTCAAGAATTGTATGGTGTGTTTGATGTATAATCCAGGTAAGGGAACTCCAACTCCAGCTGGTCACTTTGCGCCTCCGACGTATCCGTTCGAGGTTCTGCAATTGGATTTTATCCACATGGAAAGATGCAACAATCTGAAATACGTCCTTGTAGTTGTTTGTGCCTTTTCTAGATGGGTAGAGGCATACCCCCTAAAAGATAATACTGCCTCGTCCACAGCTAAAGTCCTGCTCAAAGAATATTTCCCTAGGTTTGGGTTGCCAAGAATGGTATGGAGTGATAATGGAAGTGACTTCGTGGGGAAGATCATGAAGAGAGTGTGTGAGGGTTTGGGCATAAGACAAAAATTCCATGCTGCGAATCATCCCCAATCAGCTGGATTAGTGGAATGTTACAATGGCACTTTGAAGCTGAAGTTAGCCAAAATTCAGGCGAGTTCTGGTCTCCAATGGCCCGATGCTTTGCCGTTGGCACTTTTGTCAACTAGAACTACAGTGCATTCCCGAATCGGACTTAGTCCGTATGAAATTGTCTTTGGTCGACCGGCAAATGTGTGGGGAGTGCCGAGACCAACAAAATTTAGTGATATTGAACATCCTGTGTTGGTGGACTATTTGTATGACCTGACGGCTAAATTGCGTGTCTTGCATCAACAGGTTCACGATAACCTGTCACCAGCCTCTGTGGACCCAGGTCACACCATCAATCCTGGTGACTGGGTTCCTGTGAAAAATTTTCAAAGGACCAAGAATGACCAGCCCCGCTGGACGGGCCCTCATCAGGTGTTGCTGTCTACAAGAACATCTGTGAAAGTCTTTGGGAAGAAAAATTGGATACACGGCGTACACTGTAAGAGGGTACCTTTACCTCTGCCGTACGACCAGTGGATCCTCGACGGTATTGCAGACACCGAGACCGAAAGGTTGCCAAAGTTCACACCGTTCAGCGACGCTGAGTTATTATGGAGAGGGACTGAAAAAGAAGACGATGATGTCTTACAAGCAGCTGTGCCTTCATCTTTGAGATTGGACACCACCGAGCCTGAACTGCTATTTCAGAACCAGACAGAGCTTGGTAGAAACCGTTATAATCTACGACCTAGAAATAATGGACTAATAAAGAGCAAATAATTCCTTTTTGATTTTAGAACTGCACTCTCTCAGCCAAAAAACTGCTTTGATCTTTTTTCCTTTTTTTTTTCCAACCGCCATCCGGGTTCAGCTGTAGGGTCGCGGTGTAAAGATTTGGGACTGCAGCCGTGTAGACACAAGGTCGATGGTCCTGGTTGGTCTTAGGGCGTTCCCTGGGCTGACAGACACACTCCTTAGCAGAAGAAAACCAACCGCCGCGAACAGCCCAGTTAGAGGATGGAGTTTTTTGGGTTCCAGAGAGCTGCTGAGAAAATGACCTTTAAGATGAAACTATGTAAAACAATGCATAACAAATACTTTCTGATTACATGTATTCTGATGTTTTTTAGCATGACGTTGACTTTGGTGGGTTGGATTGTCTTTTCTACTCAATTGACTTCTGCACCTGTTTTTCAACCTGCGACTTTTCCTACTACTACTTCTTTGCATTCTTTTCATATCTTACCCGAACACGAGCCGATTAGGAGGTCAGAGTTTGTACATAACACATTCATACAGCTCCTGCACCAACATCAGTTGGTAGTGAACATTACTAATTGATGGATGTGTGTTCTTATGCCACATACTACAGATAGAGTTGTCCCCTATCTGATCCTACCATTTAGTCAGAATGGTTCGCTATGTGCTTTTCAGACGACGTTCATTTATGCCCTGGAAGTCTATCCTCTGCCTTCCATGAGAGATAACTTGAGTAATCAAGCCTTGGTGTAGGGGGTTATGAATATGAGCAGAGATATCGATACGTACAGGACTATTCCCAAGGAAGAGTTATCGGCTTATGTTGGATGGAACACAACAGGATACAGTGTTAGTCTGAGTGAAAGGCAGAAACGAAAGAGGTCACCTCCGATTTGGGTCGTACCCCACCAAGGTCAGTTCTGTCTGCAAGGTAATGGCAAAAATCCGAGAGCTCAGCTCGGGTAGAGTGTTTGTACTCAGACGTATGTTTTTACGTCTCAATCTTCCCCGTCGTTTCTGGCATCTGAGCTAAGGGCACGTATTTTGTTTGTCACAACAGAGCATATACGTGGTTGCCCCCTGATTTTTCAGGAACGTGTTATGTTGGATACTTTTTGCCTCCTACGTATACTGCTGCTGCAGATTACCACAAGACAAGAGTTGCCAGAGGTGTTTCGATCGGGAAGATACCGCTGGACAGGCAGTGGGAGACTTCTTTAAGGGTTTCTTACCGTTTTGGGGACCCATGGCTAACAGTAGGGGCTTACGACAGTTGGCGAGAGTGGTTGAATCCACCATAAACGAAACTGCCGGTGCCCTTAGTAATCTGACAGCTGAGCTTCAAGCGGATCGCCTTATGACGTTACAGAATCGTATGGTTTTAGACGTCATACTCGCAGATCGAGGTGGAGTATGTAAAGTGATCCAATCGAGTTGCTGCGTTTTTATCCTAGATAATGCTCCGACAGTATACGAGGCCATTTCCAAGTTACATAAGATCTCCGAGTCTATACATGTGGACAAAGGAGATTGGTCGTTAACTGGATGGTTTTGGGAACTATTATCCGTTGGGGGATGGAAGCTTCTGATGATCATTGGTGTAGCTCTAGCGGTTCTTTTCTCATGTTGTCTTTGTGTACAGTGCGGTCCTGCCATATGTGGCCTTTGTGCTGCTACGTGTGTCAGGGGACCGCCTGTCCCGAGGGATACACAGAGAAACAAGATAATGCTTCAACAGCACCTCGGTGATCTGATGAGAATTGACATCAACTCAGATATAGACTGAGTAATTGCCTATGTAAGGGCAAAAGGAGGGTCTGAGGTTCCGTGAATTCTGAACCCGTGTTTTAAATGTCATGGTTCCGTTACGATTTTGGTAACAATGAACCGTAATTAATGAGTTCGACAAGTACGAGTGTTTTCGCCATGTTACACACAAGGATTCGCAGTGTATTTGAAGATTCTGCTTCGAACCATAGTTATCATTCTGCATAAGGCAGCCATTTTGTGGTTGCCCTCACATAGGCCGATGATTGCGGCTGAATGAGCCTTTAAGACTCCTGCCCTTTTGCTGGGGTTTGTGCTGACTTCTACATGACCCGAAGTGAATTGACCTCGTTGCCTGAAGCCGACCTTGCTGAGCCAGTTCTTGCCCGCTAGCTGATCAAAACTAAAATCAGAGTGCAGGGCATCGTAAAGTTTTACTACACACAAATATGCCTTATCCTACTGTTACCTGTTTCTGTTTCTTTCTTTATGGTCTATTTATGATATGGGCCGTGGCCTTCTGTTATTATGGGTTCATTCGGCCTGTCTAGAGAAGAATGTTGGGGTTGTCCGATGATTGATCATGGGCCGGACAACTGAAAAGTGGGTTTTACCGTCATGCGATACTTTTTGGTGTGGATACATGTGATTGGACAGTTTGTAAATATTAGGAGTTCTGTCTGGAATGTGATTTTTGGCATAAAAAGGGATGACTTGCTTTGTAAAAATGAGCAGTCTCCTGAGAACTCATACCGTGATGATTTCTAGGATTTCTGTTACTGGCTGCAGTCAATAAATTCGATCTTTGACGTCACCAAGAAGAGTTCTGTGTCTCTGTGTTCTAAGACAGGTGAACCCGAAGACTTTGGGCGTGCCCCTGGCGCCGCCGTGTCTTAAATAACCCGGTTCTTCAATTCTTCAAATCACCAGTGACAGGCAACCCAAGAGACCGATCCTCGATAGCTGAAAGTTGCACCCGAGTCTGCTGGACTTGGAAGTGCCATTGGAATCCAGATTGGTCACCAAAGACGGACATCAGCCTTCACCGAAGGAAATCATAGGGCCACTGTGCATGGAGATCGGTAGCCCAGCTACATGTGGCCTTCTACTGGCTCAAAGAGGACTTCAAGCAACAACAACCCCTGTGGCCAAAGTCATCCTGGCTTTTTCGTATATTGTGGAATAACCGCAAGCAAACCTCTGTCGGCTGCACAGCATATTATTATTATACAGAAATTTGTATTGCTCACAGCTACCCAAGAGGTCTCCTGGAACAGGAAAAGAGGAGGCAGATGGGAGCCGAGGCTGGCAGCTAAAAATGCCATGTCTTCAGATTTTTACATGGCAGGCAGAAGCCATGTCTTCAGATTCTTACAAAAGGTGAGCAGGGAGTGACAGTTCCTGAGAGAAACTGGAAGAGAGTTTCACATAGAGCACCTTTCATCATCTTCAGCATCTTTCTTCCTCAGCAACTCTCCGTTGAAATCTATTGCAGTCTTGATATAAAGTGTGGAGCTGGACTTCAGACTGATTTGGTGACCAGGTAACTATCTAAATACTCCTTCTTGGCCCCCCTGGCCTTCTCCCTGTCAGAATTGATTGCCCAACTTGGGTTGGAGTAGCCAAACATAATTCTTTAAACGTTTTTTAAAGTTTCTAAATTTTACTGTAATCAATGCTGGTTTGCACTTTGGACTAAAAAGCTAAAGATTTATGTTTTACTTAAAAATCTGTACCTCTGGAACCCTTCTTTGGGTTTTGCTCATCTTGGTGCCTAACAGTTCATAAAAATACATTCTAGTTTTATAATTTGGTGTTGGATTTCTTTCATGTTGCATAGCTCTACTTAGTTCGTTGTTTGGTGCTTCTAAATGCTTCACAGTAGTGGCAGGGTCTGCTAGCACCTCGCTATCTATGCTCCTCCACGGTTGGACACTTAGCCTAAGGATTTCAACATTTTTATCTGCTTATATGTGAACAGTTTAATACTTTATATTGCACTTACTTGTGGTCATTTCTTTCAAGTTTTCTCTGTGCCTCCTGCTTTGGTTCACCACAGCAACATTGCCGATTGTGCGGAGGGCAGAGGGCACACCCACATAATTTCCAGCTTAGCACGTCCGGACAGGCAGCTTTCTAGTTGTTTTGTCTGGTTACCTATTTAAACCTATGCTGGTGCGGAAGCACCGCTAGGGCGCTGAAGGTGCACCTAAGGCAAGCCTGTCTGTGCCCATCTGCGTCCGGCCGGGGACAGGAGCCAGAGGCGCTGATCTTTTTCAAGCAGCCCCTACAGTCTATACTTCAATGGCCCTCTACAGTTTAAGGCCCAAAGTTATTGCCTCATGGCAGACTTTCTCTTTGGATGCACACCAATTCCTTTGCAACATGCGTTCAGTTTGAATGGTTGACCTTTCCTCCTCAGGCGTTACCAGCTTCTCCTAACCAGCAGGCAGCTTCCCAACCTAGGGCTAAGGATCTAGCTTTCTCTCCCCCACTTAAAATGCTCAGGTGTTTCAATCTAAATTGTCACACCCTCCCAAAAAATCAGACCCACCTATTTAATTTACTTTGTGATATGGACTCTGATATAATCTTCTTAACTGAAACGTGGCTCCATTATGGCTCCTCAACTAATATAATTTCTGCTCTCAGGAAAGCTGCTGTGGCCTGAGAGGAGCAGTGGATGCAGTGCCACCTCGTGGTAGCTCGATTCACCACAACCGGCTCAGAGTGTTTTGAGGAGGGGACACGCAAACAGGCGGCTTCAACATAGAAACAAGCATTGAAAATGCAATAGGTCTCGTCTTTGATTAAGTTAAAGCCATTTGCTTTGCTAAAGGTATTGTATAGCAAAGCAAATGGCTTTAACTTAATGAAAGGCGATACCTAATGCATTTTTAATGCTTGTTGTTTAAATATCACCTTTTTCCGTTCCCAAATGCTAACACGCGGTTCAGACAGATTCCAACATGTGAAAGGTGACTGTGGTGGCTTACCACTTAATAAAATAATCTATTGGTTGCAATGATGTTTAAATCACAGAACATAGCGGCATCTGGTGTGTGGATGCCATGGCTGTGCATGCTTAATCTTGAAAGGTAGCTACCACATTAAATAACTGCCCACAATGTTTACACTTTTTGCTTTGCTAAAGAGATTGCAGACGAGCGCATCACAGCAGATGTGAAAAGTTAGGCATGAGCGCCGAATATTCGTTACAATGTTGCACAAACTGACATACTTCTCGAATGCTCTTGCAGAAACGTTGTTCCCTTTTCTCGAAATTCGTCTCGAGCGCAAACTGTTTGCGTAGGTGTCTGTGAGAAGTTGGCCTGATATATGATGTTTCCAACTCTGGAACCACCTTGTATCAGTCCAAATATCCCCTTATGGTGTCTGGTTGTAAGTCAACCTTATAGACAAGCTATCTTAATGGTAGCATAGACTAAGCAGCCTTAAAGGCTTAACTCAAGAGGTCGTGTTAAACGAGCTGTTTTACCAATCACAATCCTGTAATATCAAATGAAAGGACACCACACAAGTATATATTATAAAAATATATGTATTTATTACTCACAATAATTCCCAGTACTCTTTATGAATAAAGGGGCACAAGCGTTAAATCAAAAGCACAGTATAACATACAAAGTTGCACAATTATGGATGAGGGCGAGGGGCCACTCAGACCATATACTAAACAAGTGGTATAAGAGATACCAATCGAACAGTGGTTAGGCCTAGGGCCTAGGGAATCGCTGGGAGCAGTCGGGACCAGCAATGCTGAAGTCAGGAAAAGCCCGCGGGATTCGGGTGCAGCGCTGAAAGCGCACGCATGCACCAATGTTAGTCAATGGTGCGAAAAAGTTACACAAATAGAGTTTAAGGACACTTCCGCTGAACCTAGAGGAACAAAACTTAAGACACAGACCCTAGAGGTGTGTACCAGTGTGGGAACACCGGCGTTGCAATGTTACCTCACCCACAGGAAGCGGGTGCACAGGGTCGAAGTAGTGTCGGGTTTCGTCACGCTGATTCTTGGTGCTTGAAGCTGAAGAGGCTGCAGGCGCTGTGAAGGAGAAGTGTCCGGTGGGATCCAAGGGTGGATCGAAGTTGAAAAGTACCTGAAAGCAGAGGGGACAGAGTCTGGGTCACTCAGCAGTGACCAGGGTGGAACCAGGACGGAACCAGGCAATGTCGGGCGCAATCAGGTGGTTGTTGAGGAGCTTCTCTCCGCTGTCACGTGGGCTCTGGGGCATCTACGAAGTCTAAGAGCAGGTCACGATCTGTCCCACGCAGGCTCTCGCCATCGGCGCTGTCGGCTTCAAGATTGGAGCAAACAACACTTGGCAAAAGCAATCCACGCGGAACCGGAAGATTGCTTCTCACTCGGACCAGGAGGGTCAGAGTGGGGGCTCCTTTTCAGGGGAGCTGGTGCAAATCTGGAGCAACTAGAATTGCAAGTCGTTTTTTCAAGTTTTGTCGGCACAGGGGCCACAAGCCGGCTGGCAAGTGACCGGGCCAACGCGTTGAGCCAAAAGAAGCAGAAGGGCCCCACGCAGCACTCGTCGAGTGTAGAGGGGTGAACTTCGATGCAAGAGTGGCTCAGGGTTGGGGCTTCTCAAACCCCGGTGTACAGCTTCGAGGGTCACTCGTGGGCTGCACGGTCAGCATCTCGTGCTCTTTCCAAGATGGCATGCCCCACGCTTCCGGTCGCCTCCACGGGTCTCAGCTCTGCAGGGACTGTGGATCAGGCTGTTAGAAGGCAGGCAAGCTTGATCTCGTCGATCTCTGTCACTCGAGTTCCAGTGGGAACTGCAACAAAGCAGATGTCGAGGTGCTGGATGGTGCCTGTTTGCACAGGGTGGTCACTCCTTGACCACAAGGGAGATTCTTCAGTCTTCTACGTTGAGTAGGATGTCGAAGGGTCCAGAGTTTCATTTCTTATGTTTCATCAGGATAATCTGAAGTGCATTGGCACTGCTCCCACTCTTATTCGAATCTGGGGGGCTGGATTACCTGCTAGGTCCCCTCCTATGGGTGGGACCCAGGAAGGGGGTGGATACACCCCTTTCCTTTGATCCAGGCCGCGCTGGGACTGGGGCTGGTGTGCCCCAGAACCGGTTTGACCGGATTATGCAAGGGGAAGCCTTGTGCTCCCCATGCAGTGTCTGGTTTCTTTCAAACCTCCCTGCTACAATCCACTATCTCCTGTCTGGGGGGGTGCGACACCTCCCTGCGACAGGAAACCCTTTGTCCAGGCCCCTTTGGCTGAGTTTCGGTCAGCTTCAGGGGGTCAGACTTGTGTCTGCGGCAGAAGCATCCATTTTGTGGATCTGAGGCCCTTTTAGAAATTAACCGCATTTAAGTAAAGTAACATGTCTTCTCCCTCTAGAGGGGTGGAATGCTATCCCCGTCGCCAGAACTGGCGAGGGGATAGTATTCCAAATCGTATGACACCTTACACGACATGTTTTGATAAAGCCAAACCAGAGTTGCTATATAACCGCGAGGATTATAATGCACTTAATAGTATATGGTATGGCATTATCCTGAAACAGCTTAGGGATTTGTTCCCGACGGCTGCAGACAGGCTCAGCTCATGCTAGAGCTCCATCTCACATTAAACCACGCACTCTGCCTCCAGGATTGATGAGGCCTTCAATAGGAGTGGCTCACAGGTTTATATGTGTCCAGATATAGGTTTAGATATAGGTATACTATATCTAAGCAAGGGTGATTACACCACCTTACCCCAGCTGAGTGATCAGCCAGTTGTGTCAATTTAAGAACCAGCCAGGGGTGGCAAAAGATATGCTGCAGCCCCTGGTAGGCCTTGGTGGCACCTATGCCCTGAGCACCTATAGTGCATGGTACAGGGGCTGACAAGGAGTCCATTTCCAATTGTGGTATGTACCTAGGGTACATGGAATCCATTTTACAGAGAGAGCAGACAGCCTGGGGCCCTGATTAGCAGGGAACCAGGCCAACTAAGTAAAAAACCAGCTAAACACAAGGCAAAAAAATCTGGGGTAACCATAGTCAGGTAGCCACCTTCCTACAGTGTCCCACGCACCGTCCTCGAGCTCACGAATCCCCTCGCGTGGCTGTCTAGGTGGCCACGTGATTGGCTGAAGCGAGGGTTGGCGCGTGATCGCAGCCCTCGAGCGGGTCGGTCCCGCCTTGTGGTTGAGCGAGTGCGTTAAAGGGATATCACGGATCGAAAGTCCTTCTTTCAAAAAGGGTGCAGTCGTTGAGGGGTGCTCTGCCCAAAACACAATGTAAGAGCAAAACTAGTGCATGTTAATTCCGGGTCCACGTACCAGGGAGATAAAGCATGCAAACATACGATCTTACTGGCTAGCACTGCACAGCCCCTTACGCTCACATGCTTTGGCAGTAAATCTGTCTCTGGTTCCAAGGTTCGCATTAGCTTAACATCCTGAGATTCTGGGAAAATCAATGGATCTCCCATCCCTACAAAAAAATGAATGTGTCCTTGTGTAATGCACTTGTGCTCATGTAAAGGCTCCAATACCTTTGGGTCCAGTTTGAAGAACCGGATTAACCGGAAGAACCGGATTAACCGGATTAACCGGAAGAACCGGATTAACAGAATCTCCGGCAAGATGGCCGACGGAGCAGGAGCTTGCTAAGAGCTCCCAGTGCTGGGGATCCCACTTGTTGGATTTATCCCTGTCAGCACCCACCGCTCCGAGAAACCGATTACATGAGAGTAACAGGATTGTAACCAGCATATTTTTATTTATTTTTGCTCTTTCTACCTCGAACGGCGGAGGGCTGGAGCCAGCTACTAGCCACTCGTCTCTCAGTCCGGATCGTCTGGAGACATCACCACCCTCAACGGACTGTCTCGAGCCTACGGAGGGTCGGCAGAGGTTCTGAAGTTCACCCCCTCCCCCCCTGCACCGGACTGTGGAGCCTACACGGAGGGCCAACGGAGGTTCCGAAGCTCGCCCCCTCCCCCCTGCACCGGAATGAGAAGCCTGCATCGGATTGTGGAGCCTGCATCGGATTGGGGATATAGTGAAGGGTTCCTGCTCCCATTGAGTCTCCTGCCTGCGGAGGGCCAGGGGGCGATCTGAAGCTCCCCTCCCCCTCCCCTCCTACACCGGAGTGTGGATACCCTGCAGGGCTCTTGCTCCCGACAAGCCTCGATCCTATGGAGGCTCGGCGGTCGGCTTGAAGTTCAACCCCTCCACCGGTCTGTGGATACCTGAAGGGCTCCTGCCCCTGAAGCCGACAACTTCACCCTAGCCCCACCAGCTGCCGGATGCGGGACGACAACGCCATCCTCGTCCTTGCCCCACCGGCTGCCTGCCGCTAACCTCTCGCCTTTCACAGTGCCGCAGTGGAACGCAAACCATCGAGGCGCCGGACTTAGCCTCTAATGACCTCGCTAGGAGTATTTGCAGCAGGTGTCTCGCGGCGCGGTAAAGCCGCTGCTGAAGGTGACTACCGGTTCTGAAGCTAACCCCCTCCCCCTCCCTTGCACCGGAGTTGGTGACACTATATGCAGAGCGGTTGTCCCGCTCTGCACAACGAAAAGGGCACCGGACCCCTCCCCCACTCTCGACCTGAAGCAGGGACCCCTTCCTGAAGGCAACAGAGGACGCAGATAGCAGCACCGGGACACGACAACGCAACCCCCCCCCCCTCCCGCCCTCATCCAGCAGAGGAATGCTAACGGTCTTGAGGGCTGAGAAGGGCCTGGGACGCAGGTTGCTAGCAAACACAGGGGTATCACATTCTCGAGCCGCGAACCCGCGAGAGCTAAGCACAGCTCAACAAACAAAAAAAGAAGAACTTTTTTATAGGAGTGAATGAAATGTCACATCTACGAAGCGGAAGGGATCATCATCATCATGGTCTAAAGCAGTGCTCCTGTATAACTCTACGGGCAAAATTAACAGGCACACAGAAACTTGGGGTATTTACTTCTCCCACCCGCCTGCTCTCTTTTTAAAAACTAACTCCTTTTGTTCAAAATGGCTGGAGCCATAAAACTGTAGCAATAAATCCCCCACCTACCTCTGTTGTCCACGAGGCCCCTCAGCTTAACTCCCCCACACAGAGATAAGAATTCCTCCCAGCTAGACTTGAGCTCTGCCTGCTTAAACAGAAAGTGTAATCCCATCCCCGGGGCTCAAAGTAATAGCAGCAGACAGAGGACTAATATCTCTATCTCCCCTTGCCTGCATGGTTGTGAAGGGAAGCTGCTCTCCCCTGCTATCGAAGCAACAGCAACAAACAGAGGACTACTGTCTCGATCTGTACTACCTGGCGGCCATTTTAGACTAGTCTCTATTGGACTTTAGTATTTTAGACTAGTGTGAAAGAATGTCTGCCTATTATTGTAGTATTATACTTCTACCTATATTTTGAACATATGTATCGCGCAGATTGCTACCTCATATATGAAAGAATGTCTGCCTATTATTGCAGTATTACACTCCTAGCTTTATTTTGAACATTTGTAATGCACAGAATGAGAATACTTTTTTCTGCATTTGACTTTTGTTTGCAATTGTATTTTGTTACTGACACATGTACCTCACATATTTTTGACTACTCACTACTGTCACTTTCGATTCAGGTATTTTACTGCCTGCATAGGTATTTTATTTTATTCCAGTATATTATTTATATTATAGGCTATCACTAGTGACACTCGCTAGTGTCTTCCTTGGCCCTGTAACTAGCGGCTGACAGTTTGTACTATCGTCCTATTTCCTACTCCTAACACCACAGCCTCTATAAAATGGAGCTCAACGGCAAGCACACTTTTAGAATTAACTACCCCTCCACTCCTCTCTCCAAAAATGCCACTAAACGTTTTAAACACAACTTCTTGAGGTTGCACCCTGAAACACCCTTTGCCGACACTTACTTCTCACCGGGCAATGGAGCCCTGAATACTGATATCATCTTCCACACCTCACGCAGAGCCCAATGGAGAAAAACTTTCCTATCCCTACTCACAGTCTCCACCACCAGGAAAACAACTCATGGCCTAATTCTCACCATCACACCTTCCCACCTCTTCCCTGGCAGGTCTACCATTACTATCTACAATAACGGGATTGTCCTAATCCAATCCACGGACAAGAACCTGGAACTACTAGACAACCTGTTCCCCAAGTTCAAAGAGCACCTCTCCAAGCTGCGGACCCCCACCCAGAACTCCGCCAGCACTACCACCCCTGACGTCGCAGCCACCACCTACTACACTTCTACCCCTAGCACCCCAGTAAATGGCCCACCTGCTGTTAACGCCCCCCACTCCCCAAGGACAGTCACAAATAACTCCACTGCACATACTAGCAGCCCCTCTAACATGACCCTTCTTATCCCCACCCATACCCCCTCCATCGCTCCCCCCCCGGACAGAACATCCCCCACCCACAACACACCACCATCTGAACAAGCCACCGCCCAAAGTTTATCCACTCCCCCTCCCATCCCCCCCACGACAGACACCTCTCCCTCCCCATCTCCCTCCCCACTCCCACCCACGAGTCTCTCACACCTGACACAACAACTCCCACCCACAACACGCCTACATCTGCACAAACCATCACTCGGAGTTTATCCACCCATCCCCCCCATCCCCCCCACGGCAGACACCTCTCCCTTCCCTGCTCCCTCCCCACTCCCACTCACAACTCTATCTCCCTCCCAACAAAAGATACAGAACATACCTAGTCCCTTACCTTAGCATCCCCCTCTCTCCCACCTCCTATTCTCAGCCCTCACTACCCTCCTGTCTCCCCCACTGTCCTCAGCCTTCACTCACTCTTCTACTCACCGGCACCGTCTCCCACTGAAGTCACTACCTATGCTTCCCACCCACCGCCTGTCTCACCTACATCACCCACACCCCTCGCCCACAAACACGTCCACACCTTGAATACCATCCCACTCATTAGCACCGCGGAACCCCTCAACAACGCTAGTATACCCCCCCCCCCGATACCCTGCCTGCTCTCCAGCTCACTACTCAACCACTCACCAACGGCTCTCTCCACCAACACCTTCCCCAATGACCCTCCTGACCTGACTTTATCCACCCTCCAACAAGTCAAAGAGGAAATCTTACAAATCAAAAAAGACATCCACGCAATCAAAGACCTTCTCTCCTCACAGCCCAGTCTACCTCCCACCATCCCACTACCCTACAAACGACGCACCCTCCCTACATACCCTCGCCCCCGACGACACCAGCAATGGCCTACTATCCCCGTTCGCAATAATTCCCACCGCCCCCGTCGTGTTCTCAACCCCTTGTCAGACCGCGACCTATGCTCTCTCCTACGCTCTTATGGCCCAGGTCCGGTAAAAGACTTTTCCAACTCACACATCCCCATACCCACAATTCTTACAAACCCTCTAAGGCCCCCAACACTCAACAACAGAGGCTCCATCCCTAACAACCTCAGAAAAGTTCCCCTCACACTAGAAATTTATGTTTAGTTTATGCATCCTACTAAACTGCAGATCGGCCCAGGGACATTCCTCCGACATCGCGGATCTCGTCTCAGATAGGGATCTGGACCTAGCCATTCTAACGGAAACGTGGCTCACTGAAGCCTCTACCCCGATTATGGACATACTAGTCCCCCCCAATTATCACATCATTAGGCTGGACAGGTCTCCTGGCAAGACGGGCAGGGGAATTGCATGCATTTTTAGGAGCAACCTCTCCGTTACTCAAGTCACCTCCCCCTCCCTTTCCTCCTGTGAACTCCTCTGCCTCGACATCACTAGTGAGGGCAAACAAGTCTGTGCTTTACATCTCATCTATCACCCGCCTGGTGACAATCTCATATTCACCCAACAATTCATGGACCTGATCACTTCCAATGCCGGTCGGCAGACCACTCAAGTCTACCTGGGTGACTTCAATCTCCACTGGAACGATCAGAAAGACACCGTGGTGAATAGTCTCAAAACTTTCCTCAATGCGCTTGACCTCACCCAATTATGCGATAAACCAACACACGACAAAGGCGCGATACTCGATCTCATCATTGCCAAAGAGAACGCTATTAAACTGGAGGCGATTCTACCCTGCGATTGGTCAGATCACCACATTATCACCTTCTTTATCAACGAAAAAGTTAAACCTAACCCTACTCAACCAATCAAAACCAAAACATGGAAAAGGGATTTGAAGAATCTCAACCCCTCTACCCTACCTCCCCACATCGGCAACCTCCTCCTTCCCCCTTCAGGGGCCTCAGATGTTCAATCACTGACTGACCACTACCTTGACTCTATGAATACAATAGTCAATGAAGTCGCCCCTCTGCAACTGAAGAGAGTCTCCACCAAAATTTCTAACCCCTGGTATGATGACAGACTCAATGACGAAAGGCGTAATATGCGAATGGCAGAGCGCACCTGGAGATCGGACCCCTCAGCACTGCATCTCAAAAAGCTTAAGAACAAGAGAAATGCCTACTTTAGGAAAATAAAGCGCACAAAGTCGGACTTCTTCAGCCGCCAGTTGGACCAAGCGAAGAACAGGCCAAGAAAGCTGTTCGAGCTAATCAAGACCCAAACAAAGGCACAACCCACACAATCAAACAGCACAACAAATGACACCCCACACTGTGAAGCCTTCTCTGCTTTCTTTAAACTAAAGACTGACAACATAAGAAATGACCTCATCATGGATGTAAGCCGATACCCCAACCACACCAGAATGGCAGACACTCAACCTAAAAACAAGGCATCCTGGCAGTACTTCGATACCTACTCGGAAGAAGCAATACACGGTTACTGCTCTGCACCTTGAAGCCCTCTAATCACCTCACAGACCCTCTACCTGCTAATGCTGTAAAAGACTTTATCCCCTTGCTCCTCCCTCTCTGGACCAAGATCATCAACAGCTCTTTGCAACAAGGCCACATTCCAGACTCCCTTAAGGTGGGGCAAGTCACGCCTATACTCAAGAAACCTACAGCTGATCCATCTGACCCAAACAACTATCGGCCCATCACCAATATCCCCACCCTGGCCAAACTGCTGGAGAAATGTGTCCAACTCCAACTAACAAAACACATTGATCAATTTGACCTCCTCAACCCTCATCAATCAGGCTTCAGAGCGAAACATAGCACGGAAACAGCTATGACACACATAATTGATGACGCCCTCCAAATTCTGGATCGCAATGAGTCCTGCCTCCTCATCCTTCTTGAACTCTCGTCAGCATTTGACACGGTCAAACATGAGAACTTGCTGGAGCTGCTAAGTACTAGAATGGGGCTATCGGGAACTGTTCTCAAGTGGTTTTCGTCCTTCCTTCACAATCGGTCTCAGAGGTTCAAGATCGACAATGTGCTATCTACACCTGTGCCTGCAGATCTAGGTGTCCCACAAGGATCCACCCTCTCCCCTACACTGTTCAACCTCGTTATGGAACCGCTCGCCACCTTGCTTCAAGCATCCAATGTTCAATTCCATATGTACGCCGATGACACACAACTCTATCTAAAGTTACAATCCCCGGAAGATATCAAACATCTGAATTCCACGCTTATTAACACCCAATCTTGGCTGGCCGATAATCACCTCAAACTAAATGCTCTGAAAACTGAGTTCCTACTCATCACACCCCCGGCGAAAATCTCCACCACCCAAACCTGGCTCAACAACCTAACAGCACTCAATGTCCAACCTACCATCGTGGACTCGGCGAAATCCCTAGGCATCACACTCGACGCCAAGCTCAACATGCAGCAGCACGTCAGCAAAGCCACAAAAGCAGCTAATTTCCAAATTAACACGCTGAGGAAAATTAAACCCTTCCTCCCGGCCAAAGACTTCCAAACTGCTGTACAAGCTTTAGTCATCCCTCGAATAGACTACGGAATTGCGGCCCTCAGCGGTCTCCCGCTATCCACAACAGCACCCTTAAGAGCCTCCCTGAACGCTGCCGCGAGACTCATTACTGGCTCTAGAAAGCATTCGCACATATCCCCAGACTTAAAGTCTCTAAAATGGCTGCCTTTTGAAGCCAGAATACAGCTAAAAATTGCAGTTATGACACACGCGGCCGTGCACCACAAGGCACCCAACTACCTCGCTCAAAAGCTGTCTATATCAGGAGGTTCGAGATCCAATAGGAGTACAAAAAATCTACTCCTGAAACCTCGTAGATTCCGGAAAGTGAAAACTTACAAGCGCTCCTTCTCAGGAATGGCACCCAGGATCTGGAATGCGCTCCCTCCTGAAACCAGGCTGATCTCCTCCACTGCACTCTTCAAGAAAGAGGTGAAAACAATCCTTCTGGCCAAGATCTCCTGATCGTTATAGATGTTGGTTCAGAGACTCTGCATTGCTTTGTATCACTGCTCACCCTATCCCTTGGCACTATACTCTACTTGTTGGGGGCACTACTACGCTACTCTCTTACTACCGACCAAGATATGATACACGTTGGTTTACTGATCCACCTGAACACCTCTGTAGTGGGATCAATGACTTGTGCTGTCCTATATTACTTCCTTACCTGATTGTATATGGATTGGTTTTATGTATGTTTTTATTATCCATGTTATTACCATGTTATTGACTATTATACTGTTCCCATTATCTCTTTTGACTCCTACTGCCCTGTCTTTGTGAAGCGCTCTGATATCTGTAAGGATCCTGTTCGCGCTATATAAAACTTTGAATAAATAAATAAATAAACCCACTTACAGGGTCTCGGCGGCGGGGGAACCGCCCAAATCTTCCATACCCTTCATACGTAGTAAAAGGAGACACAGGAGCCTTCGTCTGCAGGAGGAACCCAGATTTATTTCAATAGCCCGGGCTATGGAACAGAGTCCCAAGCTAGTCAGAGACAAAACGCAGGAGGCTACTACTTTACTCTGTAGCTTACAAGCCTTTTATACATTTCTCATACCGTTCTTTTGGCTGTCAGTCCATTGTCCAATCAGGGCAGTGTTTGTAGTTGATAGCTTGATCAAGGCAATGCTTGTAGTTGGTGACCTGGTCAAGGCTTGGTACACAGAGCATTGTCCACTCTATGCTTGTAGTTGGTGACATGGTCAAGGCTTGGTACACAGAGCATTGTCCACTCTGCTTTGATCAGGGCTCTTTCTTTCAGGTCATTGTTCAATTGCCTGATCAAAGCCTGGTCTTTCAAGTCATTTGTTTATTTACCCTGATTAGAGTCCAGCAGTCAGACCATTGTCTAGATAACCGGATCACTGTGTCAAGGATGTTTACCTGGCTGGGAGCAGGAGATGGAAAATGAATCATTCACTTAGGGTGTGAGTGTCTTGTGGCTTTCAGTTGACCTGCAAAGAACAGGGGGGGTTGGGTGTGCGACAGTTACTGGGCAGAAATGCAGGCTGCAAGATGGTTTTTGTCGTGTCAGTTTAGAATTTCCTCAGGCATCAGCAGAAAATGACCAGGTGGTTGGCGGCGTGAAATTTTTGTTTTATGCCTAATGTGTTGAAAATTAGTACGTTTTGGTGAACATTATCTGCGCCATCTTGCCTCTTCCCCTGATGCCACACTTTTGTCGTGCGCGCCCGCCATTTTTAAGATGCCCCGATCAGAACGAACCCTTTTGCATGCCGCTGGCCCCTGACGTAGCCCTTCGCCTTCACTAAGCCTGCACGCTGACCGCCCCCTGCTTGCACCTGCCTTGAGTCATAAACCCCTCTTCGGCGCTGCTCTGCCCCAGGCCCTCATCCTGTTCCCAGCGCGACACCTCCCTGCTTCCCTTTCATGATCTCCGGCCCTTAGATGCAAACCCCCTTCTTCCCCGTGTGCCCGTTTTGTCTTCCCCGTTCCCAGGCCGACACCCAGCTCTGCCGATACCATTCCTTGCCCTTGCCCCTCCCCGTACAATAGAAAGTTTCCCCCATCAAAGGATCCCCGGGTTGATCAAAGCCCCCACTCCATGAGATCCGATCAAACCCCCCACATTCCGTGAATCGGCGGAATATCCAGCTGCGTGATACTCATCACCTGTTATGACTAGGGTGGGGACTTCAACTGTAAATGTGTGTGGGAACGGGCCCAAAGGGGAGTTCCGGGAATGTCTTTGCCATACATCAAAGCTTTAACATGAATGTGTAATCTACAATAAAGTCATAAACCAGTGTATAAGAGGCCAGGCCTCAGAAATGTATCTAGAGCACCTCAGAACGATACCTTCTGTCCGTTTCGTTGTGTTCTCCTCCGGAGAGAATAAAAAACCTTGTTTCCTGCTTTCCAGTCTCCAGCGCCTGCCTCTTCATTGATTAAATAACTAGAGGGTCACAGAGGCAATACCGCCGGGCAAATATCGATTGTCCCCGACCCGACTCAGGTTTTAACAATTGGCGTCCCAAGCGTGGGGCCCATCAGCGACTCGTGGATCCAGTGGGAGAGGTCCCGACGACAGAGTGAACGACTGCAACGATCGGGAGAGCTCTTGCCCAATAGACCCTCGTCTGGCAGCCGATCATCCGAACTTCACTAGTTCCGAACAGACCTCTCTCGAGTGATCTACGGTCCTGACTGGGGACCATCAGGAGTGCCGTGAGAAATACGAGAAAAAGAGGACGATCGGGCGCTGGATTCGGAAGACAAGAAACTGTCCATATGGTCCGGGTAAGGTCGTGTAATCACGACAAGTTGCGAAATAATTGCTTGATTGTTTGATTGTTTAAAAATACTAGTATTGCTCTTTATTTATTTGGAGATTCACTGTCTACAAACGGAGAAACAACGGGCTCTCTCTTTGCAAGCAGTGGAGGATAGGTAGGGCAGCAGCCGTGCTTATTTTTTCTCCCCCACTCAATAATTACTTGAAACTGAACTGTTGTTCGCAAAACTATTGTTTCCTGGAGATTCCCTGTCTGCAAACAGGGAAGAGACCACCCTTTTTGCAGATAGTGAAAAGGGTAGGTAACGCAGATCTTTGCGGACCTACTCATTCTCCCCATTGTTATTTATTGGTCTTTTTTTGTTATTTTTGATCCATGAGGTATTCACTGCCTGCAAACAACGTCGAATAGAAATATTCTGTCCAGTCTTTGCACCTAGTGATAAGATAGGCAGTGCTGACTTTTTAGTCCCTCGTTACGAGCCGTCATGTCTGTCTTCTCCCCACTGATTAATAGCCTGTTTAGCCCGGACCGTGTATTAGAGGTGGACCATATAGCTCCACTAGAAGGCACCCCTAATAAGGACATGTTCATAAACTATGGATTAGTCACCATAGCCTATAATAAATTGTGGCACAGGTATACCGAAGAGAGTCAAGACAAACAGTGGCCACTGACAGGATCCTTTGACCTTGATAAAATAGAAACGTTAGAAATAGCCCTTCGAAATAATAAGACAACGCCAATTATGCTCGACAGTCTCGGTATGTGGCGCAGAGAGGCTATGCAACGACAGAGAAAAGACGAGGACAAACCAAGTAGAGAAATATACCGACAGGACAACCCCAGGACACCGCTACCCACAACTTATCCCCCGACACTATGCAAAAGACGACCAGACTTAGGGCCAGACCAATGCGCTTTTTGTAGGTATGTCGGACACTGGAAAGCCCAATGCCCGACTCTACTGAGCGTGAGTAAAGGCAAAGGGCCGACAGGAACGACAGACCGGCAGTACGAGAAAAAGCGCGAGACAAAGAAGAACCCGACTTACATAGACAGACCAGACAGAACCACCACGTTTGATTATGCCCGATGGCACAGATTTCGCCAGGACAATTTCAGCGGCATGCTCAAGTTCTCCTAGGTCGGGCAACGTCAAGACGGGAACCCAGCCTCGCTTTAAAATTCACAGACGGAAAGAGATAATCATGACCAATAACTGTTTTATATTCGTCTTGGGTCTTTGTATGTCGTACTTGTACTGTCCCCCGTCTGAGTTTGTGTGTATGTTATGTGCAAATCTGCGTCATCCCTCTACACGTGTTTCCGTGTTACTCAACCTCTGTTAGCAGAAACTTAGCATAAAAGCAACCTGGAAAGAAAGAAATGGTAAAACAAGATCCGTAGACTATTAATGAACTTGAACTTTTAATTTAGCACAACAAACAAGGAATAATAACGGTAAACTGTAGAAAATGAAAGTCAAACAGAACACTCGCCCCCCCCCCCATTCTGGAACCTTCCAAAGTAGGGCAGGGTTACGGCTACGCCCAACCAACGGCAACCCATATAAGGCGGGCCCGGCCGCCAACTCTTGGTCAGGAAATCTTAACGTATGGGGGAGCCGGAGGAGAGGCAGGAGCCAGCAGCCGGGGCAGTTGTAGGTAGTCCCGCCACATGTCTCTTCAGCCAGCCGCAACGGGCCTGGATAGACTTAAGTAGTCCCGCCACATGTCCAGAGAAGAACGAGGCACCTCTTCCTTTTCTCTTCCGTCACAGCCGCAGCAGCCCTGGACGGCGGGATGTCCTGCACGTACCTCCACAACAATTTGTCCAAGTTGGGCTGGGAGGGAGAGGCGACGCGGACGAACCTCTCCCACCTCCACCGATAGGAGGTTTCCCAGCCCCCGGCCCGACGCCGAACACCCCCAGTCAGGCGATGGTGCCAATACTTCCACAGCACCGAACACACCATGGTGGCACCCCAGTACTTGCGCAGCACCGAACGTGCAATGGTGGCCATGCTCCCACAGCACTGAGCACAAGACTTGGGGAACACCGGATGTGGAGAGACCTTCATGCGGGGCGATGAAAAGGAGCGGCATGGAGTGCACCGGGAGAAGGAGACGATGCGAACGAGTCTCCCTCGCCCCCCCCAGGTGGGGGCATCACAGCTGCACCCCAGCTGAACGTCCCGCTTTCACACAGCAGGGACCTCTTCCGTTTACTCCGAAGGATCTCTCCCACTCTTGCAAACTCGACGAGAGTGGCCCCTGTAGGGCCTCAAAATGGCGTCTGGGTCCGCTGGAAGGCGGGCCCCGGCCGCTAGAGTAACTTTGACCAGCAATATAACTCGAACATTTGCCCCCTGGAGCACGAGCCCTCCATCTCCGACAGCATCTCCGCAGCCTTGAAGATCCTACAAAGGTCCCCGGCGGAACCTTCGGCCTTTGCAGGTTTCCGGTAAGGGACGGCTGCCTTGATCGCCAACGAAACAAACATGACATTGCCGCTCCTTCTGTTAGCATGAATTCTAGAACTGCCGAAAAGGACTCTGGTCCAAACTGCAAGTAATGGGAAACATTTCCCCCTGATGCTGCTTCCGGACTGAGCCGGCCCCGCCCAAAATGGCGCTGGTATCAATCGGAACTTACGAACACCTCGTGGTGTTCCTTCGCACTAATATAAACCTGATGTTCTGAGATTTTATACGATCCTTTGTACACTTGGCTAGAAAAGACAAGGAGAACTCACTCTACGAACAGTATGAAAGGATCCCCGTTACAAATGTTGATTACAAATGTACAATGTATTATATTTTTATAACTGATGTAAACCTCATTTATGACGCACACGTACGGTATGCATATAGGAAATCTGATTACAACTATTATGATTATGCTTCTAAATTATGAAAATAAATGCCCCCGAACCCCCAGCCAATTAATAGACGTTTTAGTCTCTTACAAATGAATAAGTAAAACTTTCCGATGTTTTTATTGCTGCAAACGACACCCCCCACTGTACGCACTTTAGCCATTGCCACGACCGGCCAAATACGACCGCACCCTCATAATCCAAATGCTGAAATGATTTTGCAAAATAAAGTTTTTGAAACTATGAACGGGTATTGCATGCTTTATTTTAAAAATGTGGGATCGGTGGGAAAGTTCTTTTCTGTGCACCCTACTCTGCTCTCTCTTTAAGGTTAAAAGAAGATGGTTGCCCAGCCCTGGAGGACGGATCGGATCGACAACACGACACTCCGCCTTCAAAGTACGCGACTGACTCATGAACTCTCGCGTAGAGGAAGACCTTGACTTCCAAGGATGGGTAAAACGAACGGTGTAAATGAGGGAATGTAAAAGGAGGGTGAAATGAAATAATGTAAATATGATAAAGTACAACGTTCCAAAGTATCAGGGAACGGAGCTGACCCAAGAACCGAAGAACCTTAGAACGCCACAGCGTTGAAAGAGGTTTGAGGATCCCGATAGTGAGATACATTCTTTGACTAGATACCTCGCACTAGGCACCTCTGGTTTCCTTTTTACGTTTCCCCGCACACGACCTATATGGACACACTACCCCCCTCGACTCCAGAAACCACGTCCCCGGGGACCCTGCCCCGAGGAGGAAAGACGAGTAAGAGGTAAGTAAAGAACTTATGAATCCATGTATTTGAATATGCGCGAATGCTGTCTCCCCCACCCCCCCCTTTTTTCCTCCCTCTGCAGGTTACATCAGAGATTACAGCCGAAGTGTGGCGAAGATCTGAAGCCTTGCCATGTCTAATACACGAAGCGGACTAGCGCCGCAAGGTGGTGTCTAAGCACGCCTGCAAACTACTCACGTATCGAACAAACCCGGAAAATTAGCACAACCTGATAAAAAGTGATCACCCTTAAACCAGACCGGACGAATGAACCCATGTCACGTATGATGCGAAACTATGAGGGAATGTGTGTGTGTGACTGAGGCGTCGACCCAACTGGTCGAAGGACCGAGAATGCGAGAAAGTGCGACAAAATGGTACCTCCTTTCTTCTTTTCTTTTTCTCAAGGCACGTCCCCTCTACCCTGTCTAATGCTCAAACTGCATGATTACAAGATTCTAACGCAGACCCGTGAATGCCCTTTACTGTGTAATGCACTAAATAGCCTTTCTTGAATACACTGCCACCCTCTCTGTTGCACGTGTACTATTTAGCCTGCCGTTGCACTCTCTCTCTCTCTCTCTCTCTCTCTCTCTCTCTCTCTCTCTCTCTCTCTCTCTCTCTCTCTCTCACTCTCTCTCTCTCTCTCTCTCTCTCTCTCTCTCTCTCTCTCTCTCTCTCTTTCTCCCTCTATTTTTGCACTCCCACTCTTCCGAGTGATTAGCCCCCGAAATTGGCAGACTGCCACCCCTAGCACACCACCTAATTGGCTTCAAATACCGTCAGTATTTGCACAAAAACTTGTCTTTAATACAATCACCCTGAGGCCGCGTCATTACCTCTCCTTTTCCGCTAGAAGTCAATGAACCGAGGTTGGGCCGTAAGGGAAAGGACAGGTAAGACGACAGAGGTTCCCTAATCTGGCCCGAAATAAGGGAACTACATGTCAACGGCTCCTATGGTATAAAACAAGGACCTCAGAATACGCGACCCTCCCCTCCCCGAATTGTCACAATACCCAAACCGGAAAAATGACCACCCCTGTTACCCCCCCCGTATCAGCCGCCCAAAAACTGGAATTATGAAACTACCCCTCATTTCCGGTTGTGAGAGATGGGTCGATTTATGCCCTTACCACAAGTTTCCTATGTCCCTGGTTGTTCCCCATAAAACCCCTGTCCTTCCTAATTAAGTAATCGGGCTGTAAAAGGTTACGTAGGATCCAGAGTGATGTTTTACAAGGTTAACAGACTAGTCCAAGGTAAAGAAATCATCGAAATGAACCCCGTAGTAGTTGAAAGGCAGGATGCATCGATAGAAGGGAAATGTTTAGCCATGTTCGTCTCTCAGCAAAATACCTGTGTAGTACCATGTTGACGACTCACAGTACCCTTTTTAAATGTAAAACTCTAGAGAACAGCATATCTTTGCCAGGTTCGTCTCACGAAGGTGGGTCACCATCAGATGAACTGTCGTGACTGTAATAAATAATTGTAAAGGAAAGTCATAGTAAATCCAACAGGCCCGTCACCGGTCATTCATACGCCAGTTGTGAACACTAATATAACGGGCATTTTTTTCATTCTTTGCCTGGAGCTGGGAGAGAAATAGACTTTTTGATTATCTTCATCTGCAAATTCTCTAAAGACTGTCTTTTCAAACTTGTTTAAGGGTACTGCTGTTGGAGGAGAGAAGGACCGGATGTGGGAGCACGAGGCCTGACTGCAGACTAAGGAACACCTGCGACATTAGCCAAGGCGAGACCACGACAGAAAAGAGCTGCAGGACGAGGCACTGTTTTCGACAACATGAGAAGAAAGGGTCGACCTGATGCCCCTGCTCGATGTCCAGTGTCTGTCGACAAGTCCCCGCTCTCTGAGTTCGGTCACACGCCCGCCTATTTGAAGTCTCTCGTTCCCCTAGTTTGTTCCTAATTTGGCCTTGCTCCATCCCCCTTTTCCTCTGACCTACCCTATGGACTGTTTTGTGCGCTCTTCTTCCATCTGAACTTTCTGACAATCACCTCAAGGACACAGGGCGAAAAAGGACCTTTCCGACCAGAAACGCGAGGAAAGGGTCGTGCCCTGCAACGCGGAACTTAGAACAGAGCTGGACTTGTAGCTCCACCGCCGGTGCTCAACAGCGCCAACGAAAGGCAACAAAGAATGATGAGAACTCGTTAAACTTCGAACATTTGACATCCCCAATCGCCGTTTCTGCTAGACCTCATTTCTCTCCCAGCCGCCATTGTATTGATCATGCTCCAATCCGAACCTGATATATATGTAATCACCTGCCAGTATGAAATCGCTACAGAATCGTTTTTGTATTACATTCCTATGACTTTCCTGCTAAACAAATTGATCAAAGTTTATCAAATAGGCCCACCTCCTAAAAAAAAAAAAAAAAACTAGAAATGTTAAAATGTATTGTTTACAACTCTTTTCATCTAGGGTTCCTACCGTTTTCTTTCTCATGCCCACCACAATAGAACCGAGTAGAAAATGAACCAGCAAGATGTCTTGAATATGTTAAAGGGAGGACTGTTGAAAATTAGTACGTTTTGGTGAACATTATCTGCGCCATCTTGCCTCTTCCCCTGATGCCACACTTTTGTCGTGCGCGCCCGCCATTTTTAAGATGCCCCGATCAGAACGAACCCTTTTGCATGCCGCTGGCCCCTGACGTAGCCCTTCGCCTTCACTAAGCCTGCACGCTGACCGCCCCCTGCTTGCACCTGCCTTGAGTCATAAACCCCTCTTCGGCGCTGCTCTGCCCCAGGCCCTCATCCTGTTCCCAGCGCGACACCTCCCTGCTTCCCTTTCATGATCTCCGGCCCTTAGATGCAAACCCCCTTCTTCCCCGTGTGCCCGTTTTGTCTTCCCCGTTCCCAGGCCGACACCCAGCTCTGCCGATACCATTCCTTGCCCTTGCCCCTCCCCGTACAATAGAAAGTTTCCCCCATCAAAGGATCCCCGGGTTGATCAAAGCCCCCACTCCATGAGATCCGATCAAACCCCCCACATTCCGTGAATCGGCGGAATATCCAGCTGCGTGATACTCATCACCTGTTATGACTAGGGTGGGGACTTCAACTGTAAATGTGTGTGGGAACGGGCCCAAAGGGGAGTTCCGGGAATGTCTTTTCCATACATCAAAGCTTTAACATGAATGTGTAATCTACAATAAAGTCATAAACCAGTGTATAAGAGGCCAGGCCTCAGAAATGTATCTAGAGCACCTCAGAACGATACCTTCTGTCCGTTTCGTTGTGTTCTCCTCCGGAGAGAATAAAAAACCTTGTTTCCTGCTTTCCAGTCTCCAGCGCCTGCCTCTTCATTGATTAAATAACTAGAGGGTCACAGAGGCAATACCGCCGGGCAAATATCGATTGTCCCCGACCCGACTCAGGTTTTAACAAATGCTGTACAGACATGGTCCATGATTTGAGCTGTAAAGTGTGTCCCGTTGTCGCTCCATTCCAAGCGGGGCAAACCAAAGCGTGGGAAACACTCCTTGAGTAGTACTTTGGCGGTAGTGATAGCAGTGCAGTCTTTGACGGGGTAGGCTTCCACCCATCGACTGAATGCACAGACCACCACCAGGACATATTTTAAGTTAACGCACCTGTCCATCTGGATGTAGTCCATTTAGAGGACTTCAACCGGGAAGGTAGGAGGAGAGAATCCTCCCTTAGGAGTAACGGTGCCTTTTCCGGGGTTGTACATTAGGCAAACCATACATGTTTTAACCAGCTTTTCAGCATATGCTGATATTTTGCAGTTGTACCAGGTAGGTTCCAACAGTTTGCAAACTTCTTTCGCGCTAATGTGGGCGGGAATATGGGCCATTGTAACTACGGCCAGCACGTGACTGTCAGGCAACATCCATTGTCTCTCCGTGGTTGTACGGACCCAGCAACCATCACTTCCCTCCTTTGCTAAGTGATCTTCCCACACTCTTAGTTCTTCAGGAGTAGTATGGGACTGAATGTCAAGCACACTTTGTACTGAAATTTTCAACCATGCCCCCTTCTGTCACCCACCTAGCGGGACCTCCTACATACATTCCTTCCCTCTTCCTCAGCGATGTTTGTCTGGCCGTCTGATCAGCCAGAGCATTGCCTTTCCCGACATCGTTTGTCACATCTAACATAGGCTTCGATTGGAATTCCATAGAGCATATTATCAAGCCCATTATCGCCGCTTTATCAGCAGTTTTCTGCCAATAAAGCGGCGATAATTTTATCGCCCAGGCTCGATAATATGCCCCTCGATTCAAAATGGTCATTATAGGATATGTAGGGAGTTATCGAAGAAAGTAACAGATGGCATGAAATGTGACCTGATAGTCTTGTCGATGTGCAGGAGGGATAAACGCTGCATCTTCATAGGTAAGTATCCGATCATTAGTAATTGTTTTATTCTTCTTTGGGATATGGCTGTTAAGGGGCTGTATCTGGTCTCTGGGGGGAAGTGAGGGGCATCTTATCAAGCAAGGCGATAGGCAATTATCGCCGCTTTACCAACCATTTTCGGCCGCTAAGTGGCGATAAGTCTATCGCCCTATTAGCAAGCTGTCGCTAACTGATGTTAGCATCAGCTTTTAGGCAATAGCGAGCGGTTTGGGGCCCGCTTTCCATGTCAGCGATGTTTATCGCTAATGACATGCAAAGTGGGCGTACCCAACCAGTTAGCGACTGAAAGCAGTCGCTAACGCCGCTATCGCCTATTAGCAAGGCAGGCGTAGCGATGGAAATATTCGCGCTAAGTGCGAATATCTCCAAATACTAACACCTGCCCAGACCAGTTCTTAGCCATGTTATCCATTGGGAGGTGGATAACATGGCTAAGAGCATTTCATCGCTAATGCGTGAATATCACTGTATTCTCAGCGATATTCACGCATTTCGCCGCTATCGCTGGATATTTTAGCACAATGGAGAAAAACATTGCTGATAGCATGTTTTCTCCCCTAACATATCCAGCTATAGGCAGCGATAAAAAAATAGTCGCTAAGCCTATTTAGCTATAATTATCGCTACTTGTTGGTAATATGCCCCTGAGTTCCAAATTTTGGGTGCCATTCCAGAGAAGGAGCTCTTGTAGGTTTTCTTTTTTTTTTAAATGTCTAGGTCTTCACTAAAAGGGAGCCTGTGCTTCTTAAAGTTCTATTCTCACCTAATAGGACGGGTTTCTTGGCACTGTAAACTGATGTGTTGCGGCAAAGAGTTTTGCGAGTCAGGCATGCAATTTTTAGGAGGATCTTTGCCTCATAGGGGCCAGTTCAGTGCCTTCAGATCTACTGTGATAACTTTTTTTTAGCATGTGAGGAGGTGAGCTGCTGCGTTAAAAGTTGTCTTCAGTGGTGAAAGTTTTGATTTTGATAGACCAACAAGGGTGGAACTACCGTAATCTAGTTTGGAGATCACAAGTGCTTGTACTGCTGTCTGCCATCACTACATATCGTGCAGGAGCAAAACGTGCCCAGCTGTAGAGTGCAGATGCAGGGTGAACCCCGAAAACACAACACCAGAGGCAAACAACTCCTAGTGGATGCAATCAACTGAGATGGGTACATCATCAATGGCTGCCCTTGGATAGCCTGAAGGTTACCCCAACTTTGTGTTTAATAAATCCACATCAAAATGTTACAGTTCAAACAATATCTGCTTGGAGTCACTAATTCCAAGTGTTCAAGGTACAGATGGATAGACTTGGCTGTGGTGTAGCAATGCCGTGCTGCATCTGGGGTCTAGTGCATCATGTCTGTTGCAGCTGAAGGTGAGGGGGGAAACCTAGAGGAAGAAAAAGGTGTTCAGTCCTTTCAGGCATCAGTAGAGAAGGGGATTACCAAGGATTCCACAGTTTCGATAAGTAGGGGTCACTGCTTAATGTGAGCCGGTGGTTTCTGGGGCTCGGCACCATAACTTAACTGTCAACACCGGGGCTTGTGACGATCTGCCACAAGGTGGAGCTGTCTGGCTAATTTAGAAATGACCAAAACAACAGTCAATTATTAATTCAATATACATTAAGAATGGTTGTCACCTGCCTCTCAAGCCTTTCTTATTGCTTTGGGAGGCGGCAATTGTCAGATGTGTAGGAGTGTGTTGGTTAGTAAGTGATGTTGGTATTTATTTTATTTATTTATTTAATGCGATTTTCTATAGCGCAAACATTACCCGAAGGTGTCAGAGCGCTTTACAAAAGAACCAGTTGTGATACATAAGGATTTAGGATTACATGAGTTACATAAAAGATACAAACAGGAGCAAAAATTGCAAATGTACAAGTTGCAAAGTCACACAGGGAAGAGATACAAATAGAAACAAGCATTAGAAATGCAATCGGGCTCGGATTTATTTGATTTTGAGCTAATGGTATTGTAAATGGCAATGTGTTTTCGTCATGTGTGATGGAGTGTGTGCATGTGGTGAGTCTGCACTCTGCACTCCCTATGCGCTCTGCACTCCCTATGCACTCTGCACTCCCTATGCACTCTGCACTCCCCATGCACTCTGCACTCCCTATGCACTCTGCACTCCCTATGCACTCTGCACTATGCACTCCCTATGCACTCTGCACTATGCACTCCCCATGCACTCTGCACTATGCACTCCCTATGCACTCTGCACTCCCTATGCACTCTGCACTCTTCACTCCCTATGCACTCTGCACTATGCACTCCCTATACACTCTGCACTCCCTATGCACTCTGCACTCTTCACTCCCTATGCACTCTGCACTCCCTATGCACTCTGCACTATGCACTCCCTATGCACTCTGCACTATGCACTCCCTATGCACTCTGCACTCCCTATGCACTCTCCACTCCCTATGCACTCTGCACTCCCTATGCACTCTGCACTCCCTATGCACTCTGCACTCTGCACTCCCTATGCACTCTGCACTATGCACTCTCTATGCACTCTGCACTATGCACTCCCTATGCACTCTTCACTCTGCACTCCCTATGCACTCTGCACTCCCTATGCACCCTGCACTCCCTATGCACTCTGCACTCTTCACTCCCTATGCACTCTGCACTCCCTATGCACTCTGCACTATGCACTCCCTATGCACTCTGCACTCTGCACTCCCTATGCACTCTGCACTATGCACTCCCTATGCACTCTGCACTATGCACTCCCTATGCACTCTGCACTCCCTATGCACTCTGCACTCTTCACTCCCTATGCACTCTGCACTCCCTATGCACTCTGCACTATGCACTCCCTATGCACTCTGCACTCCCTATGCACTCTCCACTCCCTATGCACTCTCCACTCCCTATGCACTCTGCACTCCCTATGCACTCTGCACTCTTCACTCCCTATGCACTCTGCACTCCCTATGCACTCTGCACTATGCACTCCCTATGCACTCTGCACTATGCACTCCCTATGCACTCTGCACTTCCTATGCACTCTGCACTCCCTATGCACTCTGCACTCTGCACTCCCTATGCACTCTGCACTCCCTATGCACTCTGCACTCCCTATGCACTCTGCACTCTGCACTCCCTATGTACTCTGCACTCCCTATGCACTCTGCACTCTGCACTCCCTATGCACTCTGCACTCCCTATGCACTCCCTATGCACTCTGCACTCCCTATGCACTCTGCACTCCCTATGCACTGTGCACTCTGCACTCCCTATGCACTGTGCACTCTTCACTCCCTATGCACTGTGCACTTTTCACTCCCTATGCACTCTTCACTCCCTATGCACTCTGCACTCCATACTATGCACTCCCTATGTACTCCGCACTATGCACTCCCTATGCACTCTGCACTCCCTATGCACTCTGCACTCCCTATGCACTCTGCACTCCCTATGCACTATGCACTCCCTATGCACTCTGCACTATGCACTCCCTATGCACTCTGCACTATGCACTCCCTATGCACTCTGCACTCCCTATGCACTCTGCACTCCCTATGCACTCTGCACTCCCTATGCACTCTGCACTCTGCACTCCCTATGCACTGTGCACTCTGCACTCCCTATGCACTGTGCACTCTTCACTCCCTATGCACTGTGCACTCTTCACTCCCTATGCACTCTTCACTCCCTATGCACTATGCACTCCCTATGCACTCTGCACTATGCACTCCCTATGCACTCTGCACTATGCACTCCCTATGCACTCTGCACTCCCTCTGCACTCCCTGCACTCCACTCTGCACTCCCTATGCAGGTGGTGGTAGTTGTACTGGTAGTACTGATGGTGGTAGTACTGGTAGTACTGGTGGTGGTGGTACTGGTGGTGGTAGTACTGGTGGTGGTAGTGGTACTGGTAGTGGTAGTACTGGTAGTGGTAGTACTGGTGGTCGTGGTACTAGTTGTACTGGTGGTGGTAGTGGTAGTATTGGTGCCTGTAGTACTGGTAGTACTGGTGATGGTGGTGGTACTGGTAGTGGTAGTGGTAGTACTGTTGGTGGTGGTACTGGTAGTGGTAGTACTGGTGGTGGTAGTACTTTTAGTACTGATGGTGGTAGTACTGGTAGTACTGCTGTTGGTGGTACTGGTGGTGGTAGTACTGGTGGTGGTAGTGGTACTGGTAGTGGTAGTACTGGTAGTGGTAGTACTGGTGGTCGTGGTACTGGTTGTACTGGTGGTGGTGGTAGAGGTAGTACTGGTGGCTGTAGTGCTGGTAGTACTGGTGGTGGTGGTGGTACTGGTATTGGTAGTACTGGTGGTGGTGGTGGTACTGGTATTGGTAGTACTGGTGGTGGTGGTGGTACTGGTATTGGTAGTACTGGCAGGGTATGCTCAGACGTGAGTACTCTAGTATCCCTGCAGTAAAGCAGCGTGTCTCTGCTTCAACAGTGAAACGTTAATGCACATTACTAAAATGTAACAGAGTCGGGTGTGGGTAAGTGTGCCGTGCTAGTGGACTAGCGCTACATGCAATTTGCAAGACTATAGCACCATGGGCGTCGCTGTGCGCCGAATACAACAACGATCTCTCCAGCACGGGGCATCCAGCCCAGTTTAACAGTACGACCTGATTGCAAGGGGCACTAGATTATTGTCCTTCAATATCTTTGCTGGTGAGAAAGTGTCACTCATGGTCATTGAAATGTCACTCAAAATTACTCAAAAATTATGAAAATGTCACACATACCTATCCTCCACGTTGCCTTCACGCAACAATCATTGCCGTGAATGGGCAGTCGATGACGTTTTCCTATGGGTTTCAGTGACTCGCCCTCTGCCTTTTGCAAACTTCAGCACGAACAATCTCCCTACGTCCCGTGCCTGGAGCACCTAATTTAGAAATACACACATTGCCACCTCGGAAATTAGCTTTGCTAATTGCCATCATGTCATCGGTTAACCTTCCCACTGAGTTCCTCCGGAACAAACAAAAGTTTCAGCATCAAAAGGATTTTAAATAACTTGCTGTTTACCCGCTGCACGCTTTTATTATTACTTATTTCAGCACAACAGCTTTTCACATCCCCCAAACAGTATCCACTTCCACTTGACCGATATTACATTGGGTATTAAGTTGGCTTTATTCAGAGCCGCTTCCGTTACCGTACCCTGTACTCTAGTATCCCTGCAGTAAAGCAGCGTGTCTCTGCTTCAACAGTGAAACGTTAATGCACATTACTAAAATGTAACAGAGTTGGGGTGTTAATTTTATTCAGAGCTGCTTCCGTTACCGTACCCTGTACTCTAGTATCCCTGCAGTAAAGCAGCTTGTCTCTGCTTCAACAGTGAAACGTTAATGCACATTACTAAAATGTAACAGAGTCGGGATGTGGGTGAGTGTGCCGTGCACGGGCCTGGGCGCGCCTAACAAAAAGACATTACACGCTGCAGACGAACGCGCGCCTGATACATGCAATGCAATGCTGAATGGTGAACGCGCTCCCACCATCTGGATTGCATTTGGAGAAACACCCTGACAGCTCCTAATTAAAATTAATGGACTGCCGTGCGCGAAACCGCACAGAAAATGCCAAAAATGGCGGACGAAAATTACATATAGCCTATCGCGTCAAGGCTACTAAAAAGACAGCACAGCGAAGACGAATCACTATGCAGATGCCATAAAAAAAGCTTGCGCACTAAGGAATGTTTCTAGCCCGAGCCCTAAAGAAACTTTTTTTTTCTTTAACAATAGGAGCTCGGAGCTCCGCCCCACTTCGTGGTGACGTAGGCCGAGCCCTAAAAATTACAAATGTACAAGTTGTAAAGTCACTCAAGCAAGAGATACAAATGGATAAACTCTAAGAATCACATAGGAATGGTAGTGAGTACTAAGGGTTACTACAAATACTAGTGGTGAGAGTTATCTCTATATACATATATATACAAATAGTAGATTTTCTCTGCATTCCATTTTACCAGCGATTCGGCTTGGACAAGTATATATCACATATTTACAGAGTGAAAAGAGAAATAAAAAACAACAAAAAAGGGGTAGAGAGCGGTATGTGGGGGAGAAGAGTTGGAGGCTGAGATTGGTGAGAGGAGAGAGGGGGACCTGAGGGGGAGAAAGAGATAAGGCAGTCCAGCGTGTCACTGGCAGTGCTGACAGGGGCGATTGGTGGGGCACACTGCATTGGCCCCTCAAGGAGGGCCCTGGCACTTCCTTTTTCTCAAATTAAGCACTGGTGGGTGTTGGACATAAAACGAGGTCACTTGATTCGACAGTCAAGAACTTAATCACCAATCCCTGCTGTTCTTAGAGGAGAACAGGCAGTGTGGACACTGCAGCGTCACTCACTGGTATGTCTGGCATTTATATAGCCCTTTCCTCACCCTTTGCAAGGTCGTGAAGCCCTTGACTGAAACTAACACTTCGAAAGGAAACCTCGCTCCTGGCCGTAACCACCGACAGACCCATTCCTTTTATTGGCCTCTCACACATGGGAAGCAGCCTTTCTCTGTCGCTCCCCGGTACTGCGGGTGTACTGGTGAAGGCTGCCAAAGTCACCATCTCATAAGGATATAATATTCTATCCCTCAATGTTGCTTGCTGATTAGTCAAACCAGGTGAGTTTATTGGGAACGGAACCTACAAATCCCAGAATGCATTGGGTTGAGTGAAAGACAAAATAGGCACCAGTGAGCCCTTGGCCACACAGAGTCCTCTTACACCCCTGTATATGACGTGTCTGATAATCTTTACTGCTATTGGTGGTACAATGTTGCCCCCTATCTGCGAGAAGGCAACAGTGCTCTGACACCTTCGGGTAAAGTCCGCGCTTTATAAAAATGCATTAAATAAAATAAATAAAAAACTCTTCCTTATTAAACCACCCTGGCTGCCTCCCCGGCGGCAGAGCCTGGGAACGCCCTCACAGTCACCCCATAACTGCCAGGGCGAGGCCCAGGGTGTGGGAATAGATGGGCCCCAGGGGGGTCCCCACAGCCCCCCGCAAATCAGACAAGTCTCACCCGTGCTTCCCCAAGGAGGGTGGGTGTAAAGTCACCTGGACACGCCCACCCTGCAGGGTCCCCTATCCACTTCCGTCCCACCCCATTAAAGAGTCTGCGACCTGTCACCCAACACGGCCGGGGTCTTTCATCTGCCGACAGGTCTGTGGGCCCCGGGGCTTCCGAGGGGTGACGGGCCCCGAGCCTCTGCTAATGATGCCAACCTGAGGGGCTCATAAACACCCCCGCCCGGGCTTTAACCCCCTGGTCACCCCTCTGCTACCGACCTCCCGACTCCCAGGGAAGAGTGATAAACTGTGAAGAAAGAATAAACTCTGCGAGCGAGCGCAGCATCAAAGCGGCCTCCACCTCCGAGGCGCTCTTAACCCCTCCAGCGCCGCGCGCGTCGCCCGAATAAATCTCTCCTTATCTGGGAGAAAGATGCCAGGGAGGCAGAGCGCTTTTAAGTCCAGACCCCGCTCTGCTTTCTATTAGAGGCGGATAAAAGAGACGCATAAATAAGGCTCCGCTCCGGGAGCGCGGAGAGATTTACGCGCGGCCGCGGTTGTTTGTTGGTTTTGCATTTTTACGCAGGGCTGCGCCCCCCGGAGCCGGACGGGAGGGGGCGCCGGATACTTTCAGGAGGGGAGGAGGAGGGGTCCGCGGCCTACGGGACTCAAGGATCAGGGGCCGGGAATGTCTTCTGTGGGACGAGGGAGGCCCAGCAGGTGGGGGAGAGAGAGCCCTGCGTACACTCCAGGGGGTCCTTCCTGGGACGTGTCACCCGATCAGCGGTGCCCAGACTGTGTACGCAATTCAAAGTCATTTGCATACATGTATTTGAAGGAAGACCCTCCATTAGAGTGAATCCTTTTCTCCATCACCTTGGAAGTGCCTTCCCAGTGTGTTCTGCCATTTATTGCAGTATTATCCTTCTACCTGAGTTTGGTACTCTTTTGTAACCTGCACACCTCACTTTTCTCTTGTAACACTCTGTTTGCTACCTCTTACATTTTGTTTGCTTTCGATACTTGCACAAGTGCCACCACTGCCTACGAAGCGTTTGTTCTTGTGCTTGAGTGTCTGCCATATATTGCAGTATTATACCTCTACTTGTACTTTGTACGCTTTTGTAACTTGCACACTTGTCACTTTTTCCTCCTGTAATGCACCGTTTGCTACCTCGTGTATTTTGTTTGCTCACAATTGTCACTTTTGCCTCATGTAATGTAACGTTTGCTTTTGTAATTTGTTCATTTGTAATGTTCTCTTCGTGTATCCGTTCTGTTCCTATTGTGAAGCGCTCTGACACCTTCGGGTAAAGTCCGCGCTATATAAAAACGCATAAAATAAAAAAATAAAATAGCTGTTTTTTCAACATACAGGGAATTCTTATGACTTTGTAAGTCGTAAATCATGTACTCCTTCCGCATTCTCACAATGCTGTAGTGTTATACAGCAGTATATTCCACTTAAGAGTCGGAGAGTGGGTCTTTCGGGGCGTGGTTTGCTTTTGAAACATGCGGACACCTCCAAAACCAGCAATGTCTGGAGTCACAAACTCCACTCCAACATAATCAGATATTTATCTGTGAAGAGCCAGGGTAAATCCTTTTCCAGAGTGTGAAGGAGCCCACGTGGGACAAAAGGTCACAGGAAAATAGTTGGAAGAGAAATGTGCAGAAAAGTGCCATTGCACAAAAGTGCTGAATTTCACCTGGAGAAACTGCACATCAGAATGGTGTTCTTGAAACTCTAAGGTAGGGAGGGCTGACAGGTGGTAGAGGCGGATGCAGAGAATGCAAAGCACTGCTGAGAGCTCTGTCAAAAGCTATTTATTACTCTCAGATCTTTCATCGTGGTCAACCAAGGTCTATTCGTGCCTTGGCTACTGAACTTAGGGCCATACGTATCAAGATACCCATTTACGATTCCCAAATAGCGATTTTTAAGAAATCGCTATTTGAGAATCGCAAATGGGTATGTATGTACAAAATTGCATTTTTTTTGCGATTTCTTAGAATTCCTTAATTGCGATTAGCAAATTGTGAATCGCAATTAAGGAATACTTTCCCATTCATTTCTGTGGGCCAGGAGGCAAATAGGAATGAACGGGAAGTTATTCTCAATTTGCGATTCGCAATTTTCTAATCGCAAATTGAGAATAATTTGAAGGGTGCAGGGGTGTCCAAAGGACACCCTGTTGCACCCCTGAAATATGCATGGGTGCACATGTGGCGCACATACATGCCCTAAGGGCATGTATGTGCGTCACATGGCACTTTGAAAAATGCAAAAATTTGCATTTTTCAAGGAATTCGCAACTTACCACCAACTAGAAGTTGGTGGTAATTTGCGATTCCTTAAGGGCATTTTGCTATTTTTTTTTGCTACATACATTGCATTTAAGGAATCGCACATTTTGCGATTCCTTAAATGCGATTGCAAAATAAGGAATCACAAATTTTGCGATTCCTTATTTTACACCAGTTTTGCTTAATACATTCCATTTAGCAAATTCGCATTCGCAAAGGCCGAAATTCTGCGAATTTCGGCCTTTGCGAATGCGAATTTGCATGATACATATGGCCCTTATTGGTGTCCAGACTGCGACACTGATCTTCATCAACTCCAAACTACAGGAGCTGGGCCCATAACAGGTCCAATAGGGCTGTATCTTGTCAACACTACAGCAACCACTTCGAATAGCTCCCACACGGCAGTAGAACAATACTCAGTTAATGTCCGACTCAGCCACTAGGTACCCCAACGCTTCTTTGTCAGCTACCCTCAGCAGCTCTCTTGTACACCCACAACTCACCTTCTGCACCTTCAGCTCTCCCATGATCTGACTTCCAGGTAACTCTTGCTTTCATTCTGCAGACATGTTCTCACATGAAGCACAGTGGTATGACCCACATCATCTGTAGTGACCTTTTTAGGGCACATCTGAGACAGCACATGCGCTGTTGATTGCTGGACATTTTGTTTACTTACGGGGGGTGCTGAGCTGTCTTTTGCTTCCCATTGGTTTATTTTCATTGTCACTCTTGCTCGCTCCTCTATTGGTTAGCATGTGCCTGCTTGGCTTTCTCTCCTTGTGTTTGGCACTCCCCTGGAGCATGGCCAAAGTACTGTTCCTTGATCAGTGTCCTTCCACTGCTCACACTTTTGGAGCTACTTTTTTCTAACTGTGTAAGTACTCTATAAGAGTGCATGTTGCTTATCCCATCCTGCGGTGCATGGTATTTCTTACCACCTCCTACCCTCCTCTCGCTGTCATGTTGCTTGCCTCCTATCCGCCTTCCTACCCCTGTCTGTCATTTTGCTTGCTCTCTTCTACCATTGACCCTTGTTTTGCTTGTCCACCAATGCTCTCCTCCTGTTGTCCATGTTGGCCCCTCCTGTGTTATGTTACTTGCCCTGTCCCCCCTCCTACCTCCCGGATTGTGTTGCTTGCCCCACTCCCCGGCATTGTGTTGCTTGCCCTGCCCCACCTCCTGCCTCCCATACTGTGTTGCTTGCCCCATCCCCCACCTTCCCTCCCATGTTGTGTTTCTTGCCCTATTCCTCCTCACCTCCTCCTGGGTTGTGCTCCTTGCTTTATGTTGCTTGGCAGGCATTCTCCTGCTTTGTGTTGCTTGCCCTGTCTCACTCCCGCATTATGTTGCTTGCCCCATCCGTCCCATATTGTGTTGCTTGCCCCACCCCTCCTGCCAGAAAAAAAGGTTCTGATGCAGGGGCGTAGAAACGCCCCCGCAGGCCCCGCGGTGCCGGGGGCCCCGCTCCCCTCAGTAAATGAAGGGGGGCCCGCTCCCCTCAGTAAATGAAGGGGGCCCCGCTCCCCTCAGTAAATGAAGGGGGCCCCGGCCCCGCTCAGCTCTTCTAAGAGCTCTGAGAGAGGCTTGCTTTGCTCTGAAGCAGCCTCTCTCCTCCGCGTCTGAAGCAGGTGCAGGCTGCAGCCTGCTCGGAGCCCCTCGCCCCCTCTCGACGACTGAAGAGAAACAATGTTTCAATTTACATTGTTTCTCTTCAGTCAGAGCGCGAGGCCCGGAGAGAGGATGGGGGTGGGGGCCCAGTTGAAGCAGGTGAACTCTGCTCTATGCTGGTACAGTGGTGGATCAGGGGGGCTTCGGTCTCAGTTAAGCTGTGGTCCGAGGCAAACCATTGCGCCTATAAAAGGGCAGTTTTTACCAGGGCGCTGGGGGCCATAAGTGTCCCGGGTAACTACAGGAGGGGCCACAGAGACTTGTGCTGCCCCTCATGTGACATGGACTGCGCAGTCAAAACGTCAACGTGCTCCGGGGGTCAAATGGACATTGAACATATTTCAAACTTTCAGGATGGCTATCAAATATGCAAATAATCTCATTTAAAATTAATCATGTGTGAATTCATTTTATAGTAGTAATTGTGGATACCCTGAAGACCTGACTGGACTTTACTCTTCAGTGAATCCACAAGTCAAGCCTGAGTCTGTATTGACCCTGGCGAATCCAGGGGCTCCTCCTGGAGTGGGGCCCTCACAATCATCACCCTCATAACTGCCCCAGTTGTGTCTATTACAGACTGACAACACACTGTGCTCATATTGTAGAACCTAGGGTCGGGGACAATCGATATTTGCCCGGCGGTATTGCCTCTGTAACCCACGAATTATTAATCAATGAAGAGGCAGGCGCTGGCGACTGGAAAGCAGGAAACAAGGTTTATTCTCTCCGGAGGAGAACACAACAAATCAGACAGCAGGTATCGTCATGAGGTGCTCTAACTTCATCTCTGAGGCCTGGCCCCTTATATACAGGTTTTGTGGCTTTATTACAGTTTACATATTCATGGCAATGCTTTGATGTACGGAAAGACATTCCCGGGATCTCCCCCTCGGGCCCGTTCCCACACACATTTACAGTAGAAGTCCCCACCCCGGTCACAACAGGTGATGGTTATCGCGCAGCTGGATATTCCGCCGATTCATGGAATGTGGGAGGTTCGATTGGATCTCGAGGGGTGGGGGCTTTGATCAACTCGGGGGTCCTTTGATGAGGGAAGCTTCCTACTGTACGGAGAGGGGCAAGGAATAGTATCGGCAGAGCTAGGTGTCGGCCTGGGAACAAGGAAGACAAACGGGCACAGGAAAAGGGGGGGGGGGGGGGTTGTATCAAAGGGCCGGGGACTATGAAAAGAATGAAGGGAGGGGTCGCGCTGGGAACAGGATGGGGCTTTGAGGCAGAGCTGCGCTAAAGAGGGGTTTATGACCCAAAGCATGTGCGAGCGAGGGGGGGGTTTGGTCAGCGTGTAGGCTTGGTGAGGGCGAAGGGCTATGCTGGGGAGGGGGGGGCCAGTGGCATGCAAACGGGATGGTCCTGGTCGAGGCACCTAAAATGGCGGGCGCGCACGACAAAAGTGTGGCATCAGGGGAAAAGGCAAGATGGCGCAGATAATGTTTACCAAACCGTACTACTTTTCCACAGTCCTCCCTTTAACATATTCAAGACATCTTGCTGGTTCATTTCCTATTCAGGTCTATTATGGTGGGCATAAGAAAAGCAGTAGGAACCCAGGTGAAGGAGTCGTAAACATTTCATTTAAGATCTCTAGTTTTAGGAGGCGGGCATATTGATAAACTTTGATAAACTTGTTTGCAGGAAAGTCATAGTAATGTAATACAAAAAATGATTCTGTAGCGAGCAGTGAGTACATTGCATACAGGTTATTATATACAGGCTCCGTATATATTTGGTTGGAGCATAATCAATACAATGGTGGCTGGGAGAGAAACGAGACGTAGCAGAAACGATGATTGAGGGTGTCAATGTTCGAAGTTAATGAGTTCTCAGTACTGTTTGTCGTCCTTTGTTGGCGCTGTGGAGCACCGGCGGTGGAGCTAAGGGTCCAGCTCTATTCTAGGTCCCGTGTTGCAGGGCACGACCTTTTCCTCACGTTTCTGGTCGAAAAGGTCTTTTTCGCCCTGTGTCTTTCGGAGTCGATAGTCAAAAAAGTTCAGATGGAAGAAGAGTGTATAAATAGTCCATAGGGTAGGTCGGAGAAAAAGGGGGATGGAGCAAGGCCAGACCGGGAACAGACTAGGGGAACGGAAAATTTCAGGTTGGCGGGCTCATGACCGAGTTTAGGGAGCGGGTACCTTTCGGCACACATTTGAACATTGGGCAGGGGCATCAGGTTAGCCCTCTCCTCTCGTTTTGTCGGAAATAGTGCCTCGTCCTGCAACTCCGTTCTGTCGCGGTCTCGCCTTGGCCAATGTCGCAGATGTTCCATAGTCTGTAGTCAGGCCACGTGCTCCCACATCCGGTCCTTCTTTCCTCCGACAGCCGTACCCTTGAAGGAGTTTGAAAAGACAGTCTTTAGAGAATTGGCAGAGGAAGGTAATCACATAAGTCTATTTCTCTCCCAGCTCCAGGTAAATGAGAATAGAAACGTCCCTTATATTAGGGTTCACAACTGACATATAAATGATCGATGGTGGGCCTGCTGCATTTACTATGACTTTCCTTCACAACTATTTATTACAGTCACGACAGTTCATCTGATGGAGACCCACCTTCGTAATACAAGCCTGACAAAGCTATACCGTTCTCTAGGGGTTTATATTTACAAAGGGTGTTGTGAGCTATCAACATGGTACTAATAGGTATCTTGCTGAGGGACGAACATAGGCTAAACATCTTTCATTTTATCAATGCATCCTGCCTTTTAACTAAACATTTTCGCTTTCAACAAGGTTCATTGTAATGGTTTTCTTCGCTTCGGTCTAATCTTTAACTTTGTAAAACATAATTCTGGTTCCTATGCAGCCTCTCACGGCCTGATTACTAAATTAGAAAAGACAGGGGTCTCATGGGAAAATAACTAGGGACATAGAAAACTGTGATGGGGGGGGGGCATCGTCTTACTTTGGGTTATAAGGGTATTATCAGCAGAAGGCCACAGTTCAGTTGGTGAGCGTTCAGTGGCATTTCTCGAATTCCAAACTCTGAAATTTGCCTATCAAAAAAATCATTTCTAGGAACCACAGCTGGCCTGCGTTAGTCGCAAGTCGACCCATCTCTTACAATCGGGGGTGAAGGATAGTTAAAAAACTCTTATCTGGGGCAACTGAACACAATACTGGGTGCGTCCTGGGAAGATGGGGAGGTTTCGATTACCTTTACGGTTTGGGTATTGCGACAATTCGGAGCGGGGAAGGTCGCGTCATCTGAGGCATATTATTTCATCATAGGAGCCGCTGATATGTAGTTCCCTCATTACGGGTCAGATTAGGGAACCTCAGTCGTCTTACCTGTCCTTTCCCTTATGGCCAATTCTCGGTTTCATCAAAATATTTTTCGGAAAGGAGAGGTAGTGACACAGCGTTAGGGTGATTGCATTAAAGACAAGTTTGAGCAAATACTGGCGGTATTTGAAGCCAATTGGGTGGTGTGCTAGGGGTGGCGGTTTGCCAATTTAGGAGCTAGTCGTTCGGAAGAGTGAGAGTGTGGAGGAGAGAGAAAGTGAGAGAGAGAGAGAGAGAGAGAGAGAGAGAGAGAGAGATGTGCAACAATAGGCTAGATAGCACACGTGCAACATGGTGTACAGTCATAATATCGAGTCAATTATTTCGACTGGACAGAATATCGAGTAAAAAATATAGAATGGACATAATATCGACTAGACATAATATAGACAACAAAAATATCGACTAGAGAAAATTAATATCGAATAGAATGGACATAATATCGAATCAAAAATATAGAATGGACATAATATCGACTAGACATAATATAGACAACAAAAATATCGAATTTAAGGTAAGTTAATAATAATTTTTATTTTTTGTGTAATATAAGTCTGTAGCGGGTTGTGGGTTTATAGGGGAATAGGGTGGGAAGTAATTTAATTCTAATTAATTAAATATGTTAATTTATTTATTGATATATATTTAGAATTAATTGTTAATTAATTATTAATTGGTAATTAATTAAAATATAATTGGTAATTAATTATAATTGATTAATTGATAAATATTTTAATTTTAGTAATTTATTTTCTGTAGCGGGTTGTGGGTTTATAGGGGAATAGGGTGGGAAGTAATTTAATTATAATTAATTAAATATGTTAATTTATTTATTGATATTTTTTAAAAATTAATTGTTAATTAATTATTAATTGGTAATTAATTAAAATATAATTGGTAATTAATTATAATTGATTAATTGATAAATATTTTAATTTTAGGGTTCAGGGTCAGTTTTCAGTTTTTGGGTAAAGGGGTATTTTTAGGGTTCAGGGTCAGTTTTCAGTTTTTGGGTAAAGGGGTATTTTTAGGGTTCAGGGTCAGTTTTCAGTTTTTGGGGTAAAGGGGTATTTTTAGGGTTCAGGGTCAGTTTTCAGTTTGTAGGTAAAGGGGTATTTTTAGGGTTCAGGGTCAGTTTTCAGTTTTTGGGTAAAGGGGTATTTTTAGGGTTCAGGGTCAGTTTTCAGTTTTTGGGTAAAGGGGTATTTTTAGGGTTCAGGGTCAGTTTTCAGTTTTTGGGTAAAGGGGTATTTTTAGGGTTCAGGGTCAGTTTTCAGTTTTTGGGGTAAAGGGGTATTTTTAGGGTTCAGGGTCAGTTTTCAGTTTGTAGGTAAAGGGGTATTTTTAGGGTTCAGGGTCAGTTTTCAGTTTTTGGGTAAAGGGGTATTTTTAGGGTTCAGGGTCAGTTTTCAGTTTTTGGGGTAAAGGGGTATTTTTAGGGTTCAGGGTCAGTTTTCAGTTTTTGGGGTAAAGGGGTATTTTTAGGGTTCAGGGTCAGTTTTCAGTTTGTAGGTAAAGGGGTATTTTTAGGGTTCAGGGTCAGTTTTCAGTTTTTGGGTAAAGGGGTATTTTTAGGGTTCAGGGTCAGTTTTCAGTTTTCGGGTAAAGGGGTATTTTTAGGGTTCAGGGTCAGTTTTCAGTTTATGGGTAAAGGGGTATTTTTAGGGTTCAGGGTCAGTTTTGGGTTTTTGGGGTACAGGGGTACTTTGTAAAAATAAAGTAAAATTACATTTAAATTACATTTATTTAATAAAATAAAATTATATTAAATTATATTATAATATTTTTTATTAATTTATATTCAAAAAATTATTATATACTTACCAATACTTATGTTGTAATGGTATGCGTCGTAAAGGTATATGCGTTGTAAAATCTTGCGTTGTAAATGTATGCGTTGTAAAAGTTTTTGCGTTGTAAAAGTTTTGTTGTAATGGTAGGCGTTGTAAAAGTATGCGTTGTAACGTCATACATCCCTGGAGTGGGAATAGTAATTTTAACCTCTACGCTATCCAGCGCTTTCCCTACTGTTGCACCCACTGGAGTGGGAGTAGTAAATTTTACCTCTACGCTATCCAACACTTTTGCTAATGTTGAACTCACTATAGTTGTAACAATAAATTTTAAACATTTTCTAAAATGTTATATATGTTTATTTAATAATATGTTTAAATATATATATATATATATATATATATATATATATATATATATATATATATATATATATATATATGTGTGTGTGTAATTTTTGGTGATATAATTTTTTTAATTATATAAATTATTTATTAAAATTATATTTTTTTAAAAATTATTTCTAAGTTTATATTAAATATATGTATTACTATATTAGTTTTAACTTAATTTTAAGACATTTTAAAAAATCGATATTTTGACAGTCTATATTTTTGTAAGTCGATATTTTGGAGTCGATATTTTGGTACTTACCTGTTTGAAGATAGGGAGTCGATATTTTGTCAATCGATATTTTTGACTCGATATTTGTGTATCTCGATATTTGTGTCGTCGATATTATGTCAGTGATCCATCAGAAGCACTTAGCGCGAAGTTTCTAGTTGGTAGGTGTATTTAACTATCGGGGTCCTAAAATCTCTTCCAACGCGGTGATGTTTCAAGGTTTATCAGTTCTTCGGTCAACTCTGTTCCCTAGTACCTTGGAGTGTCGTATCTTTATAATATTCTATTATATACATCGTTTCACTTTTACCCATCCTTTATATTGCGCCATTTCGCCTTTACCCATCCCCGGGAGTCGGGGTCCTTCTCCATGCGCGAGTCCCTGAGTCAGTCGCATTTTTGACGGCGGAGTGTCGTGTCTCAGATTCGATCCTCCTTTCGGGGCTGGGCAACCATCTTCTTTTAACCTTAAAGAGAGAGCAGAGTAGGGTCCACAGAAAGGAACTCTCCCGCCGATCCCACATTTTTAAATAAAGCATGCAATACCCGTTCATAATTTCGAAAACCTTTATTTTGCAAAATCATTTCAGTACGTGGATTTATGAGGGTGCAGTCGTATTTGGCCGGACACGGCAATGGCTAAAGTGCGTACAGTGGGGGGTGTTGTTTTGCAGCAATAAAAACATTAGAAAGTTTTATCCATTCATTTGTAGCAAACTAAAACGTCTATCAATTGGCTGGGGGTTCGGGGGCATTTATTTCATAATTTAGAAGCATAGTCAGACTAGTTGCAATCAGATTTCCTATATGCATACCGTGTGCGTGCGTCATAAGCGAGGTTATACATCAGCTATATATAAAAATATAATACATCGTACATTTGTAATCAACATTTTTAACGGGATCCTTTTACATGTTCGTCGAGTGAGCTCTCCTTTTTTTTTCTTGTCAAGTGTACAAAGGATCATATATGTCTCAGAACATCAAGTTTTGTATTAGTAAAAAGGAACACCACGAGGTGTTCGTAAGTTCCTATCGATACCGGCGCCATTTTGGGCGGGGCCGGGTTAGTCCGGAAGTAGCATCAGGGAAAATGTTTCCTACAACCGGCAGTTGGACCAGAGTCCTTTTCGGCAGTTCAAGAATTCATGCTATCAGAAGGAGTGGCTATGTCATGCTTATTTCGCTAGCGATTAAGGCAGTTGTCCTTTACCGGAAGCCTGCAAGGGCCGAGGGCTCCTCCGGGGACCTTTGTAGAATCTTCAAGGCTGTGGAGATGCTGTCGGAGGTGGGGGCTCGTGCTCCGGTGGGCGAGCGACCGAGTTATATTGCTGTTCAAAGTTACTGTAGCGGCCGAGAGCCGCCTTCCAGCGGGCCCAGACGCCAATTTGAGGCCCTGCAGCAGTCCCCTCTCATCGAGTCTGCAAGAGTGGAAGAGACCTTCCTGAGGACAAATAGGGAATGGAACTCTGTGTCGTGGAAGCGGGACGTTCGGCTGGGGTGCAGCTGTGATGCCCCCACCTGGGGGGCGAGGGAGACTCGTTCGCGCCGTCTCCTTCTCCCGGTGCACTCCAGGCCGCTCTCTTTCATGGGCATGCACGATGGTCTCTCCACGCCCTGTGCTCCACAAGGCCCATGCTCAATGCTGTGGAAGTACGGCCACCTGCGGCGCACATTCGGTGCTGCACAAGTATCGGTGCAGCCATTGCATATTCGGTGCTCCGAAAATATGGGCACCGTTGCATGTTCGGTGCTGCGCAAGTATTGGCACCACCGCCTGGCTGGGGGAGTTCGGCGTTGGGCCGGGGGGCTGGGAAACCTCCTATCCGTGGAGGTGGGAGAGGCTCGTCCGCGTCGCCTCTCCCTCCCAGCCCAACTTGGACAAATTTCTGCAGAGCTATGGACAGGACATCCCGCCGCCCAGAGTTGCTGCGGCTGTCACGGAGGGGAAAAGAAAGAGGTGTCTCGTCCTTCTCTGGGCCGGGCTTCCTTAGGTTATCGGCTGCAGCCGGACTCAGTTGGCCCCGGTCCCTGGCCATTGGTGGCCGGACCGGGAGGACATGTGGCGGGACTACCTGAAACTCCCATGCGCCACCATGGCCCGGCCGGGAAGGCATGTGGCGGGACTGCCTGCAGCTATCCAGGGCCGCTGCGGCCGGACTCCGCTGGCCCCTGCCTCTCCTCCGGCTCCCCCATACGTTAAGATTTCCTGACCAAGTGTTGGCAGCGGGGCCCGCCTTATATGGGTTGCCGCCAGTTGGGCGTAGCCGTAACCCTGCCCTACTTTGGAAGGTTCCAGAATGGGGGGGGGGTGTTCTGCTGACTTTTATTTTCTACAGTTTACCGTTCTTGTTTCTAAAGTTATTGTTTCTTGTTTGTTACGTTAAATAAAAGTTCGTGTTCATCAGTGGCTTACTGATTTCGTTTCCCATTCCTTTCTTTCCAGGTTGTTTCATGCTAAAATTTCTGTTAACAGAGTTTATGTAACACGGAAGCACATGCAGGGGGATGACGCAGATTCATACATTACGTACACACAAACTCAGACGGGGAGACAGTAAAAGTATGACACACAAGATCCAAAGACAAACATAAAACAGTGATTGGCCATAATTATCTCTTTCTGTCTGTTGATTTAGAGCTAGATTGGGTTCCCGTTTTATCATTGTCCGATCTATGAAAACTCGAACATGTCGCTGAAATCGGTCTGGCGAAATCTGTGCCATCGGGCATAATCAAACGTGGTGGTTCTATCTGGCCTGGCCATGTCAGTCTGATTCTTCTTTGTCTGGCGCTTTTTTCCTTTCTTCCGGACTGCTATTCCTGTCGGTCCTTTATTCCTACCCTCGTTCAGTAAAGTCGGGCATTGTGCTTTCCAGTGTCCGATACATTTACAAAAAGCACATTGGTCTTGCCCTAAGTCTGGCCGTCCTGTGCGTAGTGTCGGGGGATAACCTTCGGGTCGTGGTGTCCAGGGGTTGTCCTGTTGATATATTCCTCTACCTGCTCTGTCCTCGTCTCTTTTCTTTCGTTGCACTGCCTCTTTGCGCCACATACCGAGACTGTCGAGCATAATAGGCGTTGTCTTATTATTACGAAGGGCTATTTCTAACGTTTCTATTTTATCAAGATCGAAGGATCCTACCAGTGGCCACTGTTTGTCCTGACTTTCTTTGGTATACCTGTGCCACAATTTATTATAGGCTATGGTAACTAATCCATAGTTTATGAACATGTCTTTATTAGGGGTGCCTTCTAGTGGAGCTAGATGATCCACCTCTAATAAACGGTCCGGGCTGAACCAGCTATCAACCAGTGGGGAGAAGACAGACATGACGGCTCGCAGCGAGGGACAAAAAGTCAGCACTGCCTATCTTATCACTGTGCGCAAAGACTGGACAGAATATTTCTATTCTACGTTGTTTGCAGGCAGTGAATACCTCATGAACCAATAACAAAGAACAACCAATAAAAATAAAATAAAAATAGAATAAAATAAAATGAAATCAGTGGGGAGAATAAGTAGGGGCGCAAAAGTCTGCGTCCTCTACCCTTTCACTATCCGTAAAGAGGAATCTGTTATTTCCTGTTTGCAGGCAGCGAATCTCCAGAAAACGATCCGTGAACAGTAGTTCGGGGTCAAAGAACCCAGTTAATCAGTGTGGGGGAGGGAATCTCCCAAAAACCGTTAATAAATAATAGAATCAGTGGGGGAGAAAAATAGGCACGACGGCTGCGTTACCTATCCTTCACTGTTTGCAAAAGGGAAAGAGCCTACTGTTTCTCCGTGTGCAGACAGTGAATCTCCAAATAAGTCAAATAAAGAGTAATACTAGTATTTTCTGAACAACCAATACAATTATTTTGCAGCTTGTCGTGTTTACACGACCTTACCCGGACCGTATGGACAGTTTCTTGTCTTCCGAATCCAGCGCCCGTTCGTCCTCTTTTTCTCGTATTTCTCATGGCACTCCTAATGGTTCCCAGTCAGGACCGTAGATCACTCGAGAGAGGTCTGTTCGGAACTAGTGAAGTTCGGATGATCGGCTGCCAGACGAGGGTCTATTGGGCAAGAGCTCTCCCGATCGTTGCAGTCGTTCACTCTGTCGTCAGGACCTCTCCCACTGGATCCACGAGTCGCTGATGGGCCCCACGCTTGGGACGCCAATTGTAGAACCTAGGGTCGGGGACAATCGATATTTGCCCGGCGGTATTGCCTCTGTAACCCACGAATTATTAATCAATGAAGAGGCAGGCGCTGGAGACTGGAAAGCAGGAAACAAGGTTTATTCTCTCCGGAGGAGAACACAACAAATCAGACAGCAGGTATCGTCATGAGGTGCTCTAACTTCATCTCTGAGGCCTGGCCCCTTATATACAGGTTTTGTGGCTTTATTACAGTTTACATATTCATGGCAATGCTTTGATGTACGGAAAGACATTCCCGGGATCTCCCCCTCGGGCCCGTTCCCACACACATTTACAGTAGAAGTCCCCACCCCGGTCACAACAGGTGATGGTTATCGCGCAGCTGGATATTCCGCCGATTCATGGAATGTGGGAGGTTCGATTGGATCTCGAGGGGTGGGGGCTTTGATCAACTCGGGGGTCCTTTGATGAGGGAAGCTTCCTACTGTACGGAGAGGGGCAAGGAATAGTATCGGCAGAGCTAGGTGTCGGCCTGGGAACAAGGAAGACAAACGGGCACAGGAAAAGGGGGGGGGGGGTTTGTATCAAAGGGCCGGGGACTATGAAAAGAATGAAGGGAGGGGTCGCGCTGGGAACAGGATGGGGCTTTGAGGCAGAGCTGCGCTGAAGAGGGGTTTATGACCCAAAGCATGTGCGAGCGAGGGGGGGGTTTGGTCAGCGTGTAGGCTTGGTGAGGGCGAAGGGCTATGCTGGGGAGGGGGGGGCCAGTGGCATGCAAACGGGATGGTCCTGGTCGAGGCACCTAAAATGGCGGGCGCGCACGACAAAAGTGTGGCATCAGGGGAAAAGGCAAGATGGCGCAGATAATGTTTACCAAACCGTACTAATTTTCCACAATAGGGGCCCCTCCACAAAAGCCTTTCTGAGTTCTTCAGGAGTACCACAGGATTTTACAGGCGTACGACAGGAGTACCCCAGGAGTCCTACAGGAGTAATACAGGAGTACTACAGCAGTACTACATGAGAATTACCGGAGTTCCACAGGCGTACTACAGGAGTACTACAGGTGTACTACCGGAGTACCACCGGAGTTCTACAGGAGTAATACAGGAGTACTAAAGGAGTACCCCAGGAGTCCTATAGGAGTAATACAGGCATACTACAGGAGTACCCCAGGAGTCATACAGGAGTAATACAAGAGTACTACAGCAGTACTACAGGAGTACTACATGAGAATTACAGGAGTTCTACAGGCGTACAACAGAAGTACTACAGGTGTACTACCGGAATACCACCAGAGGTCTATAGGAATACTACAGGTGTACTACCGGAGTACCACCGGAGTTCTACAGGAGTACTACAGGAGTACCACCGGAGTTCTACAGGAGTACCACAGGAGCACTACTGGAGTTCTACAGGAGTACCCCAGGAGCCCTACAGGTGTAATACAGGAGTACTACAGGAGTACTACAGCAATACTACAGGAGTACTACATGAGAACTACAGGAGTTCTACAGGTGTACTACAGGAGTACTAAAGGTGTACTACCAGAGTACAACCAGAGTTCTACAGGAGTACAACAGGAGTACTACAGGAGTAATACAGGAGTACCCCAGGAGTCCTACAGGAGTAATACAGGAGTACTACAGCAATACTACAGGAGTACTATAGGAGAATTACAGGAGTTCTACAGGCATACTACAGGAGTTCTATAGGAGTACAACAGGTGTACTACCGGAGTACCACTGGAGTTCTACAGGAATACCACAGCAATACTACAGGAGTTCTACAGGCATACTACAGGAGTAGCGCAGGAGTTCTATAGGAGTACTACAGGTGTACTATCGGAGTACCACCAGAGTTTTACAGGAGTATTACAGGAGTATTACAGGAGTAATACAGGAGTAATACAGGAATACTACAGGAGTACCGTAGGAGCGGGGGCATAACAAACGCCCCGGGAGCCCCCGCGGTACGGGCGGCCCCACTCTCTTCAGTAAATGAAGGGGGCTCCGGCCCCCTCAGCTCTTCGGTGAGCACTGTGAGAGAGGCTTGCTTTGCTAAATGGTGCCCTCAGGTAAGCACTCTTGTTAGAACACAGCATGTGGGCATCTGCAGGGGAGGTAGGGGGAAGGGGGGGCTGAGAAGGGTGCAAGGCAGAGGGGAGAATGGTGCAAGGTAGAGAGGAGAAGGGTGCAAGGTAGAGAGGAGATGGGTGCAAGGTAGAGGGGAGAAGGTGCAAGGCGGATGGGAGAAGGGTGCAAGGCAGAGGGGAGAAGGGTGCAAGGCAGAGAGGAGAAGGGTGCAAGGCAGAGGGGAGAATGATGCAAGGTAGAGAGGAGAAGGGTGCAAGGCAGAGGGGAGAATGATGCAAGGTAGAGAGGAGATGGGTGCAAGGCGAATGGGAGAAGGGTGCAAGGCAGAGGGGAGAAGGGTGCAAGGCAGGGGGGAGAAGGGTGCAAGAACGAGGGGAGAAGGGTGCAAGGCAGAGAAGAGAAGGGTGCAAGGCAGAGAGGAGAAGGGTGCAAGGTAGAGAGGAGATGGGTGCAAGGTAGAGGGGAGAAGGTGCAAGGCGGATGGGAGAAGGGTGCATGGCAGAGGAGAGAAGGGTGCAAGGCAGAGGGGAGAAGGGTGCAAGGCAGAGAGGAGAAGGGTGCAAGGCAGAGGGGAGAATGATGCAAGGTAGAGAGGAGATGGGTGCAAGGCGAATGGGAGAAGGGTGCAAGGCAGGGGGGAGAAGGGTGCAAGACCGAGGGGAGAAGGGTGCAAGGCAGAGAGGAGAAGGGTGCAAGGCAGAGAGGAGAAGGGTGCAAGGCAGAGAGGAGAAGGGTGCAAGGCAGAGAGGAGAAGGGTGCAAGGCAGAGGGGAGAAGGGTGCAAGGCAGAGAGGAGAAGGGTGCAAGGCAGAGAGGAGAAGGGTGCAAGGCAGAGGGGAGAAGGGTGCAAGGCAGAGGGGAGAATGATGCAAGGTAGAAAAGGGTGCAAGGCGGAGGGGGAGAAGGGTGCAAGGGGGAGGGGGAGAGGGGTGCAAGGGGCAGGGCGAGAAGGGTGTAAGGCAGAGGGGAGAAAGGTGCAAGGTGGATGTTGATGAAGTTAAAAATGTTCCCCCCACCCCCGGAAACATTTCTGCAGACGCCCATGGCAACGAGTCAGTCTCTCGGTCAGTCAGTATTCAGTCACCGAGAGAGAGAGAGAGAGAGAGAGAGAGCGGGAGAGAGAGACTGTGATGGAATTGGGGTCACAGTGTGTACGAAGCTATGCAATGCCTCTTAAGATTGCTATTGTCTACTAATAAAAATGTATTACCAAAATTTGTTCTTTGTAGTTACATCTGCTTTTGAAATACTGCACTGTCGCTTTGTCTACTGTTTTAAAACGGAAACGAGAAGGAGAAGTGGATGCACTTTTGTCAAAACTGAACGATCAGTGGGCCCGATGTTGTATATCATGACAGGAGTCTGCATCAGGAAACCCACCTAAAATTGGGCAAACTGCCCCGGACTACTGATGGCAGGGACCGCCACCGCCACCTATGATAACCTGCGGGCAGACTAAGCCCAACCTTTAACTCCACCATCCAGTGTTACTTATAGCGGCTGTATTGGTGACAGTGGGGTAACAATAGCCCCGCATCCCCTGCAGTATGGCGGGTCACTGGCCTGAGAGCTCTAGACTGGCATGGAGGATGGGAGGGAGCCCCCTCCATGTAGTTTGCAGGGGGGCCCCCTCAAGTTTCGTTACGCCACTGTTCTGATGCGGCCAGTGCAGGCCACATCATAGCGCTTTTTTCATACGTTTTATATACTGTCAGCCGTGCAGCACAGCAGCCACGCTGCTGCAAAACATGGCTATCAGACATTGACAAAGCCAATAGCTGCCATATAGGTGTGATCTATTGGCTTTGCCAATGCTTATTCCACATACATATCACTCTTGACAAATATGGAGCATGTCTTGAGTATTTCTGTTTGCACCGGCCTGTATGTCTTGTAACAGGAGCGTGCTATGAAGCCTGCCCTATCTCTGGCTTGTGGACAGAGCTCCTGCTTGTGCCTTCATGCATGTATGTGCGTATGTATGTATGTATGTGTGTGTTTGGGTGAACCAAAGTAAGGACCCATAACCATTAGAACATACCAACTTAATGATATACACAATAGTGGCCCACATAGATTATAGGAACTCTACACAATTCTAAAAAATAATGGCAGAACACCATATTCCATACTCTGTCCTTACTATATATCATAATCACTCATGCAGGGGTGGCCATCTTATGACATCACTGTACAGAGGAGCAATCATTGCAAAGGAGAAAGACCAGGGCCATATGTATAAGCCGAGGTACAGCAACATACAACAAAAATCAGGACACACAATCCCTTTCGCAGTCCTTCCTGGTCCCAGTGGCCCCGTCTCGCTCCACAGTGAGATTCCACCCTGCGGGATCACTGAATCGTGCTTCGGACTAGAGGACTGTGATGACTACAGGCTGAGTTATGAGGTCACGGCATTATAGACCAGCCGGTGAGATGGATGTCACTGGGTGGCATAGTCGGTCTTGGGGTGGCTGGCACTTATGTTAAGATGATATTTGAAGGTGATTTACATTATTTTTTTTGATGATTGCTTGTCGGTAAGGGTACTTCTCCCTGTGACCTTTAATCGTGCTGGAATCCAACAATAGTTGCTGGTTGTAAGAAAGTGGGCTATTAGCTTTAAGGATGTGAGTCTGTCACACATAATTAGTAGGCAATTGTCTTTTTACTGGGACCCAAGTACCCCATTGTAGCACTTCTCTCTCTCAGGGTAGCAAAGTCCAAGACCTTATCAGGGGAGGTGGAGTGGGACAGCAATCCCATTCCGATGGCACGCAATAATTGTCCAGACAGTTCGATTCGATTCGATTCGATTCAAAAAGCTTTATTCGATCATTAGAAAATAATCATAAAAGCACATAAAATATTTGACATTTACAATCCATAAAATTATGCTCTAATACAATTGTCAGAGGGAGGAAAGACAGGTTTAAAAGCAAGCGTTGGAAGAGCTCAGCGCATATCCATGTAGCAGGGAACATCCAATGTATATTAAAAAAACATGCTTTTCCTTGCAGCCATTGATTTTAAAATGTAGGTAGCCGTAAAAAAACATATATCTGGCTCTTCTAAAGAGAACAACAGACTCATAGCAGATTTTACAGCTGTTACTGCATATTTTTTAAACAATGGTTTAAGATAAACAATGCGATAATGCAGGTATAAATCACAGATAAATAAAAAGTGCGTAGTACTCTGTTTCGTGACCCCATCACAGGGGCATGGTGCAGAAGGGTATTTTTTTATACAGGGAAACGCCACCAGGTAGTGTACGATTCCTAGTCTTAACCTAGGGAGAACAAACCGATGGGATGGTCTGGTAACTACTGTTAGATATTTTTGGTAACCGGTAGTGACCACATTAGAGTAATAATACTGAGAGATTGTTAACTGCATATTAGCATCTCTACGTGCTTGAGCTTTCTTCCCCAGATAGATATACTTGATCTCTTTTTAGGGATATCAATTATGCTTTCTGGGTTAGCCATAATATTCACGTTAAATATGTCCCTAAAGGTTGTTACCACATAATTAATCCATGGAATCAATGAACTTTTATCCTGGCGAAGGCAGTCATTGATAATACTTCTAGTAAAACCAGTTTCTTCCTTCAGCTATATCGTTCTCCATACCATCAGGGGTCTTAACCCGATTAAATCTGTCAGGTATTCCAACCCCACTTTGTGATGTACTATCTCAGAAGAGGCTGACATAGGTAAGCAAAGAAGTTTAAAAAAAAAAACAAATTTCTTCAACTTGCAAATCCCCATGGCGTCAATGCCCCCAAACACCAGATCCATAAAGTGCAATTGACACACATCTCTGGGGATATATGTACAACATGTCATGGATTCGGCGGTCCCCCAACTTGGTAGCAAATTTGAAGACGCCAAAAGCACTTTTGGCCATCTTGGCTCTAACATTAGTTATCTCCTGCGACCACATACCGCTACTACTAAAAGTTATACCTAAGAAGCAGAACTTTTCTACAACTTGTATTTTTTGGTCCTCAATATAAAAGGATCTCAATTTCCTCATTTTTTGGCCACATGACATAATGAATGTTTTAGTATTATTGATCTTCAGCTTTCTTGTCTTAATAAAAACTGAAAACCTGTCCATTAATCTCTGCAAGCCAAGGGGAGTACTTGATAAAAGCACCGCATCGTCTGCATAAAGCACCACGGGGATAACTTGACCCTCAGCTTGCGGGGCGTCAGAGTTGACCAGTTTAAGCTCTGCATCTATAGCATTAATAAAGAGCAAAAAGAGGAGGGGCGCAAGGACACACCCTTGCCTTATGCCTAAATTGACCTTCATTTTATCAGTACATTCTCCAGCATGACCATACCGAATACGGGCAGATAATTTAGTATAGGTTCTGGCCAGAAAATAGATAATCGCCGCAGGGGCACCTAATTCTAATAACGTTGACCACAATAGGGCATGATTAACTAAATCAAAAGCGCTACTTAAATCAGCGAAGCAGAGGAAAAGCGAACCCTGCTTTGCGCGCGTGTATTTCCCTATTATGAGGTCCAAGTTAATGCACTGCTCGATTGTCCCAAGTCCCTCCTGGAACCCAAATTGTAACTGTGCAAGAATTCCGTTGTCCTCGGCCCACTCTTCTAACCGAAACAGCAACACCCTACTCATAGTTTTCAGGGATGAGTCTAAAAGGGAAATCGGGCGATAATTTTTTGCCTCAGACCTATTTCCCTTTTTAAATATAGGAATGATTACAGACTCACCCCAGGTTGGTGGTGCATTTTCCATTACTGCCGCATTAAAAACTTTGGTCAGGAGAGGGCCCTAGAGTAACATGTCAGCCTTATATAGGTCAATTGGCACCCCATCCAAACCCGGGGCTTTCCCCTCCTTACTAGACCTGATAGCCTGCTCTACCTCAAGGACTGTAATGTTGAGGGGGACAACTGGCCAATAATCGGCGACCCGAGTGGACGGAGTAGCCACACTCACCGGGTCGAAGATGCTAGAAAAGTGGGAGACCCAGCTTTCCTCGCTAACTTGGGCAGATAAAACTGGGGCGTCATTACTCCTAAGAAAGGGGCTGTTAACTGTATCACAAAACAACTTACTTTTTGATAGTTCTACGGCCATTGTCAATTTGCCCCAGGCTTCCTCCTGAAGCTCACGCTTCCTACACTTCAGCTGTTCTTTGCATGCAGCTCTGAGAGATACGATGGTTAACTTATCCCGGGGGCTACTTGATAGAGCCTTCATTAACTTCCGTAAGGATTCTGTACAAGCGCTATCAAACCACCCTATCTTTCCCTTCTTTCTACTGTCCTTTGTCGTGGTCAGGATGTTATTAATTAGAACATTAATTTTGTTAAAACAGATTAAAATGCGCGAAGAGTCTGTATTCCCATCCAAACAATTATGCAGCTCAGGCAGGCAAACAGCCACGATTTTAATCATGAGCTTTTCCGAATTGTCTCTTTTCCATTTAATCCTATGGCCATTTTCCCTGCAAGGAACAATATAATTCACAACAGTTTGGGAGGCCTGATCCTTGTAACCCCAGATGGATAATGCCAGCGTAATACAGTTGTGATCGCTAACAAATAGATCCACTACTACCGGGGTATCACAATGGACACTAATATCCTCTGAAATCATAAGTGGTCGATAACGGTAGCGGCACTTCTGCCAGTAAAAGTGGGGACGAAATTACCCTCCCTATCTTTGGCAGCCTGCAGTACAACCAGATCGAATTGAGCCATAACAGAGTTCAGCAATTTTCCATAAATACTGTGAAGAAAGTGAGTACAAACCTCTCCTCTGTCGTCATTAAACCCACAGGCCTTGGTTAATGATAGGGGACACATGGAAATATTGAAGTCACCTCCCCAGATAAAAGCAAAATTGACATGAGCAGCCGAACAAATCTTGTCAAGGACATTCTCTAGTTCATTAACTACAATAGAACATGAAGAATCAAACAGATTATTATAGTAGTTGATCAACAAAACGTTACGGCCATTCTTGTGTTGTAACCAGAGCACTTGGTAGTGGCAACCAACCATTTCATATGTTATAATTTGCACTGGTAGTTTCACAGAAAGTAAAATGAGAAGACCTCCTTTCGCTCTGCCCATAATTGATCCCTGTGCTGGTAAATTAAAAGAGACATTACCCTCGTAATTAATGTGCTCCGTAGACCATGTCTCTTGTAAACATAATATATCATAGTTATTGACAAAGTCCCTCCACCCAAGAGAATCTGCTTTACTATTCCAACCGGCGATATTCCAGCTGGCTGTTATACCGTTTGCAATGGACTCCTGTACTAAGTTCGGAGGCTTCTATGGTTATCAAGGGTGTAGCATCTAATGTCATTGTTAACACTGCATTAGGGGTTGAATCACCACTAACGGTTATAATGGCATTGGGCTGAAAAACTGCCCCTATGGAGTCCACATTTTCTTGTACCACAGCATTGTTCTCCGCAGGACAACAGTCCTCCCTTATAGTGGCTTGGTCTCTAGTAGACACCTCAGGAAACTCTAAGAGCGATCCAATACCACCCACCAAGACCGGGCATATCCCTGGCTCCTGGTTTGGGGGATGAAGTCAATCTACTGCATCTAAGCAGCTGTACCGGTTGTAATGACAAAAGGTGTCAGGGATGTACATGAGACCTGGTCTACCCCAGTTCTCCCTATTCCCTCCCCTACGTTCTACTCTTACCCAATCATCAATTCTCCCCTTAAACTCACCCATACTAGCCGGGGGGTAGAAGAAGGAAAACGGGAGTGACTAAATAGTGGTGTCCGATACTTGACTAGGCCATGCGCATATATGGGAGACAGATCTAGAGTCTCTAAAAGTCACTAATACGCAATGGCCTTTTATCGTTTTGGCTGTTTTACCTAGCCATGGGCTCCTTCGTACCATTAAAATCTCACTCGAGATTTGGGGAGGCAATGGTCTATACAAGTTAAGCCAGCTAACTACCTTATTTTTGAGTGAGGCGAAAGATTCTCTAGCCTGCTCCTCCAAGACAGGGACTCCAGCTAAGACAACCACTAAGGGGTTAGCTTCAGGAGGCAGATCCGGAAATAATGATTTTTTCTCCGTGATACTGTCTACCTGCAACTTTTGTTTTCCTGGTAAATCGGGTGTACTGGCTAATGCCTGGGCGTTTGCCTGGGCGTTCGCTTGGGCACCGGCGCCGGCAGACGTACTAGGGGGAGGCTGCGGAGCAGCGTTTAAAATAACTGGAATATCAGTTGAAGGCAAATGCACTCCCCCCTGACATTTCTCTTTCCCACCTGTTTCTAGCTTCTTTTTAACCTTGTTTATACCTTCTACCACCCCAATAGTACCCTTCTCAATACTTGCCAGCCTAGACTCTATGTTAGCCAGCCTCACTTCTAGGGGATGGAGTAGGGTCTTAAGGAATGCGCCTAAGCCTTCAAACGACAAAAAGGACTTGTCGATGCCGGCTGTTGTTGAATGCCCGGGGAAGAAGAGGCCTGGTCCATACCCGATGGTTCAATAAACTTTCTCATATCAGTAGGGTTCCTACCTTTGGGAGCAGTACCACTCAATTGTTTAGCTTGTTTGGCCTTCCTCCCATCTTGTTTTTGTGCCACACGTTTCCTTTTAGGGACTGCCCCCTCCCTATTTGCATTAGTCTGTGAATGGTTAGCTTTACCCTCGGAATCAGTTGAATTAATACCATGGGCACTAAGTAACAAGTTAATTTCTGGCAATATATCGTTAGTCAATATTTCAATATCCTGTGTGTCATGTTCACTAACTATCGGGATATCACAGACACAGGAACAAATAGTTCATGCATGTTTGCGTCCCACGAATGCGGAAGTGGGCGTAACTAAATAGGGAGGAGTAGCGGGAAGAGGACCCAGATGCGGCCGGTCACTCGCCGCAAAGAGCCCTGGTCCTCGCAGTCCGTGGTCCGGTGATAGTCCCAAATCGGCGTCCTTCCCAAGGTGACAGGCGAGCAAAGATTGTGGCAGGCAAAAGTCTCAGACTCCGAGCGGCTCCCGTGAAGCGGGGGCCGCGAGTCGCTTTGAAGTGCAGGGGGGCGGGCGGGAAGAGGACCCAGGTGCGGCCGGTCACTCGCCGCAAAGAGCCTTGGTCCTCGCAGTCCCGCGGTCCTTGTGATAGTCCCAAATCGGCGTCCTTCCCAAGGTGACAGGCGAGCAAAGATTGTGGCAGGCAAAAGTCTCAGACTCCGAGCGGCACAGTTCTTTTTCTTTTCAAAAGGAAAGTACTTTCATTACATACAAACTACTAAATAGTACACATTGATTTACAAATACATGCAGTCAGGTAGACAGCATTACCTACCCCCATTTCACATTTTTCCCCTGGTGGTTATGAACCCCAAAATCACAATATCCCCATCTATGATAAAGGAAACAGACTATAAGTGGGTGTCATTATATCTAAGGCAGGTCTCCTGGCTTTGGCAAGGGAGCACCACATCTATACTACTATTATAAAGAGAGAACTTTGAACCTTTGAGGCGGGAAACTCAGGAACCACAGCACCAATCCAAACACCCGATACATCGTTGTAATTGTCAGGGTCTGCAGATGGACATAGGCTATATAAAAAAATAAAATATACGTTCTCTAAAATATTTACGATTAAAAAAAAAGTAGTCCCTTGGAAGTAGCGCTGGCCGCAGATTGCTCTGAAAGCTGTCAAGGAGGGAGCAGTGAAATGGATGCAAATAAACGTGCTGATTTGAACTTCGTGTGGCTTTGCTTCAATTGGGGCTTCCTGTTTAGACTATATGGATATCGGCTGTTTGCCCAGTCGAGAAGCGAGGCCCACCTTACGAAGGGTTCGTGCAGGCTCTGAGAAGGGGCTTGCAAAGACGGAACGAAGACAAGAGCAGCTCCAATGCAGGTGGTGCTGCCTTGAGCACGAATTCACCGCTGCAAAGCGCAATCTGAGGGCTTACAGCGCTTTACTTTACTCCACTTGGTGAATACTTGGTTCAAATTGCAAGGACTGTTGAGTGTCCCCACTGTGGGAAGAGGGCCAGCGTACTACAAGGCACAGAAGGCTTTGCGATTTAGCCAAGCCCACTGTGGCAGGTGCCAGTGATTATATGAGCAGACGCGGCCAAAAACTGCTCTTCCAGCCCTTCGTGAACAATGCCTCTGAAGAAAGGATTATTTCCTGAAACGCGTCAGGCTTTACATGTTCAAAGATTGCTCTGAAAGCTGTCAAGGAGCGAGCAGTGAAATGGATGCAAATAAACGTGCTGATCTGAACTTCGTGTGGCTTTGCTTTAATTTGGGGCTTCCTGTTTAGACTATATATATATAAATATATATATATATATATATGCATATGTATATATATATATATATATATATATATATATATATATATATATATATATATATCAATGCTCGAAGGTGTCCACCTTTGAGTAGCACGCGAACAGCAGCTTGGTTTATGTATAGGTGAGGACGGGGATCCACTCGTAGACGCCGCTCCGTACGGGATCTGCCCGACGCGTTTCGAAGCTCCATATGCTTCTCTTCAGGGGCTTTAACGGAAGCGGTGTGCGCAACCGCCGACCCACTTCCCCATTTTATATATAACACACCCACCGATGGGAGGCTCAAATGAGACTGTGCATTCTGGGAAGTGTGGTCCAGGAAGCACACAATCAAGTCCTGTATGGACTCCACAAGTGGGCCCGTCCTCGATTCCAAGTACGACTGCTGCTTCACTTTCGTGACCCCCAGGGTACCGGGGTGGTGTATACTCCGCGACTGGACGGCCGCGTATAAATCAATGCTCGAAGGTGTCCACCTTTGGCAAGGGAGCACCACATCTATACTACTATTATAAAGAGAGAACTTTGAACCTTTGAGGCGGGTAAACTCAGGAACCACAGCGCCAATCCAAACACCCGATACATCGTTGTAATTGTCAGGGTCTGCAGATGGACATAGGCTATATAAAAGAATAAAATATACGTTCTTTAAAATATTTACGATTAAAAAAAAGTAGTCCCTTGGAAGTAGCGCCGGCCGCGACGTCCGTGCTGACATCAGGAGCGCGGGGAGGAGCGGCGTACAGGAGCGAGAGGAGGAGCGGCGGACATGAGAGCGGGGAGGAGCGGCGGACAGGCGGGGAGGAGCGGTGAGGAGCGGCAGACAGGCGGTGAGGAGCGGCGGACAGGCGGGGAGGAGCGGCGGCTGAGGTAGGCGAAACGGTCCGTGTGCGGCTCATTGGGGGCCTTGAAAGTGGCGGTTGTGCTCCGGGGGACCCACGGACAACGTCGGGCGGGTGAGGGCCCTGAAGCCTGAGACAACGTCGGCGCGGGCTGGGGCCCAGAAGCCTGATTGCTCCCGGACAACGTCGGGACGGGCTGCTAGTATGTGTAATACAGTGAAAACACCACAGATTGTCCTGTAAGGTTTGAAGAGCTACAATATGACTGTCCACTCATATAACAAGGCCTACCCAGGCCAGCACCAATCCTTGCAAAGTCCCTTCTGTGACAGGCTAACTGTGCCTAATTTCCAGGCTGTTCACGATGGATGTCTCATACATGCAGCCCACACATGTGCACATGAGTGTGCTCACATATTCATGTTTAGCCAGCCCAGTGCCTCTTACCCTAGCTGCGCAGCAGCAACCTTATCTGAACAAGCAGGCACTGGCCGTTAACACGCTCAGTCCAATTTCAATACATTACCAGTGAGTGAGGCTCAGGTAGTGAAACTCGCTCACAGTAAAAGTCCTAAAAAAACAGGTAGTCATAAGTGAAAATTCTGAGTGGACTAAATGGGTGGAACCCATTTGCTACAGGGGTAATCGATACTGAGCGGCTTGAAGATTCAACTAAGCGCCCAAGGTGGGAACTCCAGAATACACATTCATATTGTGGACATTTGAATTCTCATTTTGCGATTTATTGCCACTTATCTTGTGTATTCCAGCTAAGGTAATAACTCTCTTTTAAATTCTCTCTTCTGCACATCTTCCAACATCCACTCCCTGTCTGCACATGCAACTGTTCTAGCCTTATACCAGAGTGGCATTCACCATATTCAAGCATCAGGAGAAAATTCTGTGGAACTGCTATCTATCTGCAGCCACAGTCACACGTGCTGCATTCAAGTTCTAGGAGCTAGATGGTAATCCTAAAATCAAATAGGATAATTGAATTAGAACCTTTATTGCATAATTAGGTGCTATGTGGCGGCATAAATATAGACCTGATTAGAAAAAAATATCTTTATTATTTAGGCATTGAGGGTCAAAATGTTTTTGAACATCTACCTGTGTATGTACCTCAACAACGTACAGACTCGATTAGTACTAAACTGCAGTCAAACAAAAATAGTTTGAAGTCAAAAGAATTTAGTAGTCATAGACTGTCTTAACTGTTTTGCAGGGCTGCAGGGCTCAAACGAGACAGTCAATGTGTTGAAAATTAGTACGTTTTGGTGAACATTATCTGCGCCATCTTGCCTCTTCCCCTGATGCCACACTTTTGTCGTGCGCGCCCGCCATTTTTTTAAGATGCCCCGATCAGAGCGAACCCTTTTGCATGCTGCTGGCCCCTGACATAGCCCTTCGCCTTCACTAAGCCTGCACGCTGACCACCCCCTGCTTGCACCTGCCTTGAGTCATAAACCCCTCTTCGGCGCTGCTCTGCCCCAGGCCCTCATCCTGTTCCCAGCGCGACACCTCCCTGCTTCCCTTTCATGATCTCCGGCCCTTAGATGCAAACCCCCTTTTTCCCCGTGTGCCCGTTTTGTCTTCCCCGTTCCCAGGCCGACACCCAGCTCTGCCGATACCATTCCTTGCCCCTCCCCGTACAATAGAAAGCTTCCCCCATCAAAGGATCCCCGGGTTGATCAAAGCCCCCACTCCATGAGATCCGATCAAACCCCCCACATTCCGTGAATCGGCGGAATATCCAGCTGCGTGATACTCATCACCTGTTATGACTAGGGTGGGGACTTCAACTGTAAATGTGTGTGGGAACGGGCCCAAAAGGGGGATTCCGGGAATGTCTTTCCGTATATCAAAGCTTTGTCATATGTATGTAAACTGTAATAAAAACCACAAACACTGTATGTTAGACCTGACATCCTTGGCATGGTTTTCCCCCATCTTTTTGCCTCTGACTCATGTATTTTTTGATGCTGTGCTGGATTTCGTTTTTGCTGGTTTAGATGCTTTGGACCCTCTGCCACTGCTGATCAGTGTCAGAGGGTAAGTGCTCCCTCTGTAAATTGTCATATTGATTGAGTATACCTAATTGGCATATTTGTATCACCACGAAGTCCCTAGTAGAGGGCACTGTGTGTGCCAGGGCTGGTGATGACAAATGCTACTAGTGGGCCTGCAGCGCAGATTGCGCCACCCACATGAGTAGCTTTTAAAAGGTGACTCAGGCCCGCCAGCGCAGGGCCTGTGTGCAGTCAGTGACTGCCATGTCAGCCTGGCCAGTGTCCCCACTGGCTAGGCTTAACCCTCCCCTGTCTGTGCACCTCAGCCACCCCTATGGAAGGCTCCAGGTACCCCCCTGGGTAGGGTGCAGTGAATGGATAGGGTAGAGCGTGTACTAGTGCAGGTAACATGCTCTGGTAGAGAGCAGCAGCCACTTTGTGTGCTCACTGCTGTAGGGCTCCCTAGGGTAGCCTGGGGAGGCTGGTCCCATTGGATCCCAGCCTATCTCCCTATAGGAACAAGATGGAACATCCATGAAAGATATCCCTGAACTCAGAATTAAATGACACATCCTTTGGTGAAGGTTGTTTTTGGATCCTGGGGTTGAGAATAGCATTTTTAGAAGTGGCTGTTCTTTTGTATAAACCTTTCTGTGTGCCTGGGCCTGTGTGTGGAATGCCTGCGTGACAGGAGCTGCAGGGCCCCGGAGGGGGTTGGAGTCAGCCCAGGGGTGAAAGGCGACATCTGTTGCCCGGGGAAGGGGAGAGAGAAGAGCCTGATAGTGCTGGGCTGTGCCTGCCTGACCACCGTGCTGGCTAACTCCCCTGCCGATCCACTGTCACCTCTGGCCCTGAAGCTGTCAGGAAGAAGAACACCAGAAACATTCCAGAGCCAAGGATCCCCTTGCACAAAGGACTTCAAAGGCGTTCAGGGGTATAAGGGAAGGACCCCTTACTACAGTAGATTAGATTCTGAAACTCTACAATCAAGACGGACCCTCTGCTGGAAGGAGGACGGCGAGAGAACTAAAGGAAGATTGCCTTGCTGTGTGCTCTAAGGGCTGACCTGTTCTGCTGTATCACTGGAAGCTGAGGAGGGGAAAGGGACTTTGCTGTGGGCTGTGTCCCTGCCTGCTTGAAACTGCTGAGACTTTGCTGTGTGCTGTGCCTACAGCTTGAATCTCCAAGGGCCTGAGAAGAGCTGGCTCCCTGTCTGCAACCCAGGAACATAAAGGTTGCCCAAGGCTACAAGAATCTGCTGTGCCCCCCCCCCCTGAAGCTGCTGTGTGGCGAGGAGATCGTGCAACCGTGTGGTTTGCCTGTTTAGCGCATTGGCTGCTCTCTACGGCTTGAGAGCGCCGCGCTGACCCAGCCTGCTGCAGGGCCAAAGTCGACGTGTTCATCGACACGTGTGTGGGGCAGACCGGAGACCTGTGAGCCTCTGCAGCGCAAGGGGCGCTGAAAAACAATTGCTGGCCGTATCACCGCCGCTGCCCGGGGCCAGAGAACCTCCGAGGGAAGCGCCATCCTGATCGGCGCTGGACCGGCGAAGAACGAAGCCGCCGCGCTCCCATTGGTGGAGGGAGCCGAGCCCCCTCACTAACGCCGCGACGGGATTGGCCCGTGCGGCGCAGCGTCATCAGCAGTGCTGGGCCGTGATTAGCCTAGGGAGCGGAGCGTCATCGTTGCCTGTCCCGGGAGCCGCACTGCCATTGGCTGACTCCCGGGTGCTGTGGAGGCTCGCCTGAGGAGCCGCGAGGGGATTGGCTGCCGTCGCTGAGGCAGCTGAAGAAGCCGAGGAATGAGCGCGATCACCGCCGGGCCCGGGAAGAAGTGACCTGACCTCGCCGAGGGATCTCCGCATGTGCTCCAGCCCCTGGCCTGCCGTCTCTGCTCCCCGCTGCTCTTTGAAGGATCCAGAGCGGGCGGAGAGCGTCCGGAGACCGGCCGGGCGGGAGCCACACTGAGCCTTCCCCCCGCGAGGTGCCCCTGGGGGACCCGCGTCACCGCGAGCACGGGGAAAGAAGTCCCCCCTCCCTCAGGATACCGGGTGAGACGCGCTAGGAGCGCTTGTGGTCCCTGAAGCCAGGGGACCATTGGGGCATAATTTAATAACGTTGGCATTGTTTGGACTGCTCGTTTTTAGAGCGTAGCCATTATAAATCGGTGGCATTAGGTTTAATACTGATCTGAAGAGACTTGAGACATTTGTTTTTATATGACAACTTCCTGAAACTACGTACCACCATAAAGATTAAGTGCCTCATTTTAATAATGAAGTGCTTATCGTGCAACTGCTTGATTTACCTTGCTGAAACTAGATAAAGTTATATATTTTTATAAAAATATACTTACCTGTGTGGTCTCAGTTTGTGGTGGATTGGGGATTATTGTTGTGTTAAGTGCAAATGTTATCCACATTGTCTCCGAGTTTAGCCTAGACTGCTCGCGCCATGCTACCTAGAGGGTGAGCAGGGGTTATCTCAGAGGGTTATTCCGTTGCCCTGACCGGAGCTAGGGGTCCCTACTTGGGCCAAGGTACTTACCTTTGCCAACCAGAGACTCCCGGTTCTAACATTGGTGGCAGCGGTGGGATTTTGAACTAATAATTGCACTTGACCGGCAGTATTTCTTGTACATCACTAGTCTAGTTTAGCAGAACAGGTTGCGCAAGACTTTTTCTTTTTGGTGAAACCTTTTTAGTTGAAAAAGGGTAGGAAGCATCATGTCTCGGAAAGCGCCAAGCGTGAATGGAGACGTGGAGGTGGAATTTGAAATCCAGAAGTTGTTAACCTATAACAAGGAGCAACTGAGAAAAGTCTGCAAACAGCTTGAATGCCCAGTGAGGGGCGGCGCAAATAAGGAAGAGCTACGGACAGCTCTGAGGGCCTGGTGGGAGGCCAAACATGGTGTCCCAGAAGCTCCTATTGAAGAGGGTGGCGCACAGGAGATTGGGTTTTGGCCCAGTGAATTGCCAGTGGCTAAGCCAGCGTCTAGGGCCGGCAGCACCCACTCCAGTAGGAATATTTCTCCAGAGGAAGTGGAGGAGAATCAGAGAACTAGGGCCCATGAGATTGAGCTTTTGAAACTCAGAGCGGACGCCGATGAGAAGAAACTGCGCCTGGAAATTGAGAGAGAGGCACAGGAGAGGAGGCATGCTCTCGCTTTGGAGGAAAAGAAGCTCCAATTGGCTCATGAGAGGAGCATGAAGGAATTGGATTTCAAATATAAAGAGAGGGGGTCCAGTTCTAATGGTGGCAGCGCACAACCAGTACAGGCGGGTAAGGTATACATACCAAAGGATCTGGTACAGAATTATCAGAGGGGTGAGGATATTTATGCGTGGTTCAGAGCGTATGAACTTGCCTTAAAGATGAATGAGGTGCCTGAGAAGAATTGGGGAGCAGGATTGTGGAAGCATTTTGAGGCCTCTGGGAGGGATGTTTTGGCACCCTTAGAAGCAAAGGATGCTTTGTCCTACTCCGCCATGAAGGAGGCTTTGTGCCTCAGGTATGGGCTCACTGCTGAACAGTACCGCCAGAAGTTTAGGAACTTCAAGAAGCTTGATTCAAGTACTTGGGTGGAGTGTGTGAGTATGTACACGCGTGCACTGGAAGGTTGGATGAAGGGCAGCAAAGTTACTGATTATGTGGGGTTGTGTCACTTGATTAGTAGGGAGCACTTAAGTAGTTTGTGTGTCCCAGAGCTGCGCCAGCATCTTTTGGATAGTAAGTTAACTGATCCCAGTGAGCTTGCTAAAGAGGCGGACCGGTGGACTAGCACCAGGGTCCACAAGGGGGTGGTGAGTACCCCAGCCAAGGGTGGACCGGGTCCCCAGCAGAAGAGTGGGGGGGACACGGGTAATCAAAAGGAGTCTTCTAAAGGGCCCCAAACTGGTTCCCAGGAGAAGGTGTCTCAACCCCCCAAGTCTAAGAAGTCCTGGCCCCGTAAGGGCAAGCAGGACAACAGGCCCCCGCCTACCTGCTTTACATGTGGGGCGGTGGGGCACATTGCCCCCAAATGTCCAAAGAAACCTCCAGCACCCTCTGGTGCTCCAGCACCGGCATTGGCCAGTGTAGCTTTGGGAGGGGATTTGATCTCTAGTGGGGAGGAAGGGTTAGCAGTGATGACCCTTGTCTCTTTAGGAGACCGAGAGATGGCCCAGGAAACCTTGCTGCCCCAAAACACTAAGAAATACGGGCAGAAGGTGACCATCAATGGACAGGTGGTGGAGGCTCTGAGAGACACAGGGGCCAGCGTGACATCTGTTAGGTGTCAGTGGGTGTCTGAAGAGCAAATTGTTCCCCAGGTACTCCGGCCTGTGGTGGCAGCTGACAGTTCAGTGCGCTACTGCAGGCTGGCGAAAGTTCCATTTGAATGGGGAGGAGTCTCCGGTATTTTGGAGATTGTAGTAAGTGATGCCTTGCCTGTAGATTGTCTATTAGGTAATGACCTGGAGAGCTCCCCATGGAAAGAGGTGGAGCACCGGACTCACTTGGAGATGTTGGGTTTGCCTGCGTGGATCTGTGTGTCCACCCGTGCAATGACAGCAAGAGAGGGCGGTCTAACAGAGCTGGAGCCTGGAACAATGGCCCAGGGACCTGCCAAGAGAGGAAGGGGTAGAGGGCGCGGGAAACCGGCCCCCACTGTTCCCACGGTCCAGGAGGAGGCAGACCCGGAAGGGGATGCCCTGGAACCTACAGGGGAGCAAGTGGCCGAACTAGGGGAATTGCCTGAGCTGTCCCAGTGGCAGCAAGAGGGTGGTCCCTCCAGGGAGGAATTCTGCCAGGCTCAGAAGGAGTGCCCTTCTCTCATTGGTGTGCGGCAGCAGGCTGCTGACCAGGCCGCAGGCCTGGGGTCCAAGGAGCATTTGATCTATTGGGAGGATGACTTACTTTATAGTGAGCCTAAGTTCGCTGAGCCCGGCGCAGCCCGGGTGCTGGTGGTACCGGAGCGCTTCAGGAGCTTCCTACTGGGTCTGGCTCATGACGTGCCTCTCGCAGGACATCTGGGGCAAGACAAGACCTATCACAGGCTTGTCACCCATTTCTACTGGCCCCAGATGAAGACGCACGTCTCTGCCTTTTGTAAGTCTTGTCAGACTTGTCAGGCCAGTGGCAAGAGTGGAGGGAAGCGCGTGGCACCCCTCCAACCCTTTCCCGTGGTGAGCACCCCTTTTGAGCGGGTGGGCATTGACATCGTGGGGCCCCTGGATCCCAAGACAGCCCTAGGCAACAGGTTTATCCTGGTCTTGGTGGACCATGCCACTCGGTACCCGGAAGCCCTTCCGCTCAGGACAGTCACCGCCCCAGTGGTGGGCCGTGCCCTGATGGGGATCTTTTCCCGGGTGGGATTTCCGAAGGAGGTCGTTTCGGACCGCGGGACAAACTTCATTTCTAAATATATGAAGTCCCTGTGGAGTGAGTGTGGGGTGACTTACAAGTTCACCACTCCTTACCACCCTCAAGGAAATGGTTTGGTTGAGAGATTCAACCGCACATTGAAGGGCATGATCATGGGCCTGGAGGAGCCCATGAGGCGGAAATGGGATGTCTTGTTGCCATGCCTGTTGTTTGCCTACAGGGAGGTGCCTCAGAAATCATTAGGGTTCAGTCCCTTTGAGTTGCTGTATGGCCACCCTGTCAGAGGGCCTCTGGCTCTGGTGAAGGAGGGGTGGGAGAAATCCCGTGGGAAAACCCCTCAGGATGTGTTCAGCTATGTGCTGGCCATTCGCAACCAGACCAAGCGCTTCAGGAAGCTCGCTCAAGAGAACCTGGAGGCTAGCCAGGAGGAAATGAAGAGGTGGTATGACCAGAACACTTCTCTGGTTGAGTTCCAACCTGGTCAGAAGGTGTGGGTGATGGCGCCAGTGGAGCCTTGTGCGCTCCGTGACAAGTGGTCTGGCCCATATGAGGTAGTGGAGCGCAAGAGCGAGGTTACCTATTTGGTTAACCTGAAGACTCCCAGGCAGCCCCTGAGAGTGCTGCATGTGAACCGCCTCAAACCCCACTTTGAAAGAACTGAAGTGACTATGCTCATGGCTACAGATGTTGGAGGGGAAGAGGATAGTGATCCTCTCCCTGACCTCCTGGCAGTCAAGGAGCAAGATGGGTCAGTGGATGGTGTGGTCCTCTCCCCCACCCTGACCCCAGAACAGCAGGAGGACTGTCGCCAAGTCTTGGGTCAGTTCGCCCCACTGTTCTCCCTGACCCCAGGTGTCACCAAATGGTGCGTCCACGACGTGGACACTGGAGACAGCATGCCTGTGAAACAGAAGTTTTACAGGGTGGCTGACAAGGTCAGAGCTAGCATCAAGGAAGAAGTTTCCAAGATGTTGGCGCTTGGGGTTATTGAGCCCTCCAGCAGCCCCTGGGCTAGCCCAGTGGTCTTAGTGCCTAAGAAAGCTGCTACCCCCGGTGGCCCCCCAGAACTTCGGTTCTGCGTGGACTACCGTGGGCTCAATGCGGTCACGAAGACTGACGCGCACCCCATCCCCAGAGCTGATGAGCTGGTGGATCGGTTGGGAGCTGCCCAGTACCTGAGTACTTTTGATTTGACTTCAGGGTACTGGCAGATTGCCTTAACTGACGGGGCAAAGGAGAGGTCAGCATTTTCAACGCCAGAAGGACACTTCCAGTTTCGTGTCATGCCCTTTGGGTTGAAAAATGCCCCCGCCACATTTCAGAGATTGGTCAACCAGGTACTGGCAGGGCTGGAGCAATTCAGCGCAGCCTACCTGGATGACATTGCGGTGTTCAGCTCCACTTGGGAGGAACACCTGCAACACCTCACTGAAGTGTTGAAGGCTCTGCAGAAGGCAGGCCTCACTATCAAGGCCAGTAAATGCCAGATAGGGCAGGGATCTGTGGTGTACTTGGGACACCAGGTGGGGAGCGGCAAGGTGGCGCCCCTACAGGCAAAAATTGATACCATTCTGGCTTGGGAACCCCCCAAGACCCAGACTGAGGTGAGAGCCTTTCTAGGTCTCACCGGGTATTACAGACGGTTTGTCAAAGGCTATGGCACCATTGTGGCCCCTTTGACAGAGCTGACATCTAGGAATCAGCCCAGGAAAGTGAATTGGACTGAGGCCTGTCAAACTGCTTTTGACACCCTCAAAACTGCCATGTGCACAGCACCGGTGCTTAAGGCACCTGACTTTTCAAGTGAGTTCATTGTGCAAACTGACGCTTCAGAGCAAGGCGTGGGAGCAGTGCTCTCACAGATCAATGATGAGGGAGGAGACCAACCTGTGGCTTTCATTAGCCGGAGGCTAATCCCCAGGGAACAAAAATGGAGTGCCATTGAAAGAGAAGCTTTCGCTGTGGTCTGGGCTCTGAAGAAGCTGAGGCCCTACCTGTTTGGGACTCACTTCCGCGTTCAGACCGACCACAGGCCCCTCAGATGGTTAATGCAGATGAGGGGTGAGAATCCAAAATTGTTGAGGTGGTCCATTTCCCTACAGGGGATGGACTTTACGGTGGAGCACCGCCCTGGTATAGAACACGCCAACGCTGACGGTCTGTCCAGATTCTTCCGCCTTAGTGATGAGGACTCCCAAGAGGTTGGGTAGTTCTCCCCACTTTCAGCTGGAGGGGACACGTGTTAGACCTGACATCCTTGGCATGGTTTTCCCCCATCTTTTTGCCTCTGACTCATGTATTTTTTGATGCTGTGCTGGATTTCGTTTTTGCTGGTTTAGATGCTTTGGACCCTCTGCCACTGCTGATCAGTGTCAGAGGGTAAGTGCTCCCTCTGTAAATTGTCATATTGATTGAGTATACCTAATTGGCATATTTGTATCACCACGAAGTCCCTAGTAGAGGGCACTGTGTGTGCCAGGGCTGGTGATGACAAATGCTACTAGTGGGCCTGCAGCGCAGATTGCGCCACCCACATGAGTAGCTTTTAAAAGGTGACTCAGGCCCGCCAGCGCAGGGCCTGTGTGCAGTCAGTGACTGCCATGTCAGCCTGGCCAGTGTCCCCACTGGCTAGGCTTAACCCTCCCCTGTCTGTGCACCTCAGCCACCCCTATGGAAGGCTCCAGGTACCCCCCTGGGTAGGGTGCAGTGAATGGATAGGGTAGAGCGTGTACTAGTGCAGGTAATATGCTCTGGTAGAGAGCAGCAGCCACTTTGTGTGCTCACTGCTGTAGGGCTGTAGGGCTCCCTAGGGTAGCCTGGGGAGGCTGGTCCCATTGGATCCCAGCCTATCTCCCTATAGGAACAAGATGGAACATCCATGAAAGATATCCCTGAACTCAGAATTAAATGACACATCCTTTGGTGAAGGTTGTTTTTGGATCCTGGGGTTGAGAATAGCATTTTTAGAAGTGGCTGTTCTTTTGTATAAACCTTTCTGTGTGCCTGGGCCTGTGTGTGGAATGCCTGCGTGACAGGAGCTGCAGGGCCCCGGAGGGGGTTGGAGTCAGCCCAGGGGTGAAAGGCGACATCTGTTGCCCGGGGAAGGGGAGAGAGAAGAGCCTGATAGTGCTGGGCTGTGCCTGCCTGACCACCGTGCTGGCTAACTCCCCTGCCGATCCACTGTCACCTCTGGCCCTGAAGCTGTCAGGAAGAAGAACACCAGAAACATTCCAGAGCCAAGGATCCCCTTGCACAAAGGACTTCAAAGGCGTTCAGGGGTATAAGGGAAGGACCCCTTACTACAGTAGATTAGATTCTGAAACTCTACAATCAAGACGGACCCTCTGCTGGAAGGAGGACGGCGAGAGAACTAAAGGAAGATTGCCTTGCTGTGTGCTCTAAGGGCTGACCTGTTCTGCTGTATCACTGGAAGCTGAGGAGGGGAAAGGGACTTTGCTGTGGGCTGTGTCCCTGCCTGCTTGAAACTGCTGAGACTTTGCTGTGTGCTGTGCCTACAGCTTGAATCTCCAAGGGCCTGAGAAGAGCTGGCTCCCTGTCTGCAACCCAGGAACATAAAGGTTGCCCAAGGCTACAAGAATCTGCTGTGCCCCCCCCCCCTGAAGCTGCTGTGTGGCGAGGAGATCGTGCAACCGTGTGGTTTGCCTGTTTAGCGCATTGGCTGCTCTCTACGGCTTGAGAGCGCCGCGCTGACCCAGCCTGCTGCAGGGCCAAAGTCGACGTGTTCATCGACACGTGTGTGGGGCAGACCGGAGACCTGTGAGCCTCTGCAGCGCAAGGGGCGCTGAAAAACAATTGCTGGCCGTATCACCGCCGCTGCCCGGGGCCAGAGAACCTCAGAGGGAAGCGCCATCCTGATCGGCGCTGGACCGGCGAAGAACGAAGCCGCCGCGCTCCCATTGGTGGAGGGAGCCGAGCCCCCTCACTAACGCCGCGACGGGATTGGCCCGTGCGGCGCAGCGTCATCAGCAGTGCTGGGCCGTGATTGGCCTAGGGAGCGGAGCGTCATCGTTGCCTGTCCCGGGAGCCGCACTGCCATTGGCTGACTCCCGGGTGCTGTGGAGGCTCGCCTGAGGAGCCGCGAGGGGATTGGCTGCCGTCGCTGAGGCAGCTGAAGAAGCCGAGGAATGAGCGCGATCACCGCCGGGCCCGGGAAGAAGTGACCTGACCTCGCCGAGGGATCTCCGCATGTGCTCCAGCCCCTGGCCTGCCGTCTCTGCTCCCCGCTGCTCTTTGAAGGATCCAGAGCGGGCGGAGAGCGTCCGGAGACCGGCCGGGCGGGAGCCACACTGAGCCTTCCCCCCGCGAGGTGCCCCTGGGGGACCCGCGTCACCGCGAGCACGGGGAAAGAAGTCCCCCCTCCCTCAGGATACCGGGTGAGACGCGCTAGGAGCGCTTGTGGTCCCTGAAGCCAGGGGACCATTGGGGCATAATTTAATAACGTTGGCATTGTTTGGACTGCTCGTTTTTAGAGCGTAGCCATTATAAATCGGTGGCATTAGGTTTAATACTGATCTGAAGGGACTTGAGACATTTGTTTTTATATGACAACTTCCTGAAACTACGTACCACCATTAAGATTAAGTGCCTCATTTTAATAATGAAGTGCTTATCGTGCAACTGCTTGATTTACCTTGCTGAAACTAGATAAAGTTATATATTTTTATAAAAATATACTTACCTGTGTGGTCTCAGTTTGTGGTGGATTGGGGATTATTGTTGTGTTAAGTGCAAATGTTATCCACATTGTCTCCGAGTTTAGCCTAGACTGCTCGCGCCATGCTACCTAGAGGGTGAGCAGGGGTTATCTCAGAGGGTTATTCCGTTGCCCTGACCGGAGCTAGGGGTCCCTACTTGGGCCAAGGTACTTACCTTTGCCAACCAGAGACTCCCGGTTCTAACATTGGTGGCAGCGGTGGGATTTTGAACTAATAATTGCACTTGACCGGCAGTAATTTCTTGTACATCACTAGTCTAGTTTAGCAGAACAGGTTGCGCAAGACTTTTTCTTTTTGGTGAAACCTTTTTAGTTGAAAAAGGGTAGGAAGCATCATGTCTCGGAAAGCGCCAAGCGTGAATGGAGACGTGGAGGTGGAATTTGAAATCCAGAAGTTGTTAACCTATAACAAGGAGCAACTGAGAAAAGTCTGCAAACAGCTTGAATGCCCAGTGAGGGGCGGCGCAAATAAGGAAGAGCTACGGACAGCTCTGAGGGCCTGGTGGGAGGCCAAACATGGTGTCCCAGAAGCTCCTATTGAAGAGGGTGGCGCACAGGAGATTGGGTTTTGGCCCAGTGAATTGCCAGTGGCTAAGCCAGCGTCTAGGGCCGGCAGCACCCACTCCAGTAGGAATATTTCTCCAGAGGAAGTGGAGGAGAATCAGAGAACTAGGGCCCATGAGATTGAGCTTTTGAAACTCAGAGCGGACGCCGATGAGAAGAAACTGCGCCTGGAAATTGAGAGAGAGGCACAGGAGAGGAGGCATGCTCTCGCTTTGGAGGAAAAGAAGCTCCAATTGGCTCATGAGAGGAGCATGAAGGAATTGGATTTCAAATATAAAGAGAGGGGGTCCAGTTCTAATGGTGGCAGCGCACAACCAGTACAGGCGGGTAAGGTATACATACCAAAGGATCTGGTACAGAATTATCAGAGGGGTGAGGATATTTATGCGTGGTTCAGAGCGTATGAACTTGCCTTAAAGATGAATGAGGTGCCTGAGAAGAATTGGGGAGCAGGATTGTGGAAGCATTTTGAGGCCTCTGGGAGGGATGTTTTGGCACCCTTAGAAGCAAAGGATGCTTTGTCCTACTCCGCCATGAAGGAGGCTTTGTGCCTCAGGTATGGGCTCACTGCTGAACAGTACCGCCAGAAGTTTAGGAACTTCAAGAAGCTTGATTCAAGTACTTGGGTGGAGTGTGTGAGTATGTACACGCGTGCACTGGAAGGTTGGATGAAGGGCAGCAAAGTTACTGATTATGTGGGGTTGTGTCACTTGATTAGTAGGGAGCACTTAAGTAGTTTGTGTGTCCCAGAGCTGCGCCAGCATCTTTTGGATAGTAAGTTAACTGATCCCAGTGAGCTTGCTAAAGAGGCGGACCGGTGGACTAGCACCAGGGTCCACAAGGGGGTGGTGAGTACCCCAGCCAAGGGTGGACCGGGTCCCCAGCAGAAGAGTGGGGGGGACACGGGTAATCAAAAGGAGTCTTCTAAAGGGCCCCAAACTGGTTCCCAGGAGAAGGTGTCTCAACCCCCCAAGTCTAAGAAGTCCTGGCCCCGTAAGGGCAAGCAGGACAACAGGCCCCCGCCTACCTGCTTTACATGTGGGGCGGTGGGGCACATTGCCCCCAAATGTCCAAAGAAACCTCCAGCACCCTCTGGTGCTCCAGCACCGGCATTGGCCAGTGTAGCTTTGGGAGGGGATTTGATCTCTAGTGGGGAGGAAGGGTTAGCAGTGATGACCCTTGTCTCTTTAGGAGACCGAGAGATGGCCCAGGAAACCTTGCTGCCCCAAAACACTAAGAAATACGGGCAGAAGGTGACCATCAATGGACAGGTGGTGGAGGCTCTGAGAGACACAGGGGCCAGCGTGACATCTGTTAGGTGTCAGTGGGTGTCTGAAGAGCAAATTGTTCCCCAGGTACTCCGGCCTGTGGTGGCAGCTGACAGTTCAGTGCGCTACTGCAGGCTGGCGAAAGTTCCATTTGAATGGGGAGGAGTCTCCGGTATTTTGGAGATTGTAGTAAGTGATGCCTTGCCTGTAGATTGTCTATTAGGTAATGACCTGGAGAGCTCCCCATGGAAAGAGGTGGAGCACCGGACTCACTTGGAGATGTTGGGTTTGCCTGCGTGGATCTGTGTGTCCACCCGTGCAATGACAGCAAGAGAGGGCGGTCTAACAGAGCTGGAGCCTGGAACAATGGCCCAGGGACCTGCCAAGAGAGGAAGGGGTAGAGGGCGCGGGAAACCGGCCCCCACTGTTCCCACGGTCCAGGAGGAGGCAGACCCGGAAGGGGATGCCCTGGAACCTACAGGGGAGCAAGTGGCCGAACTAGGGGAATTGCCTGAGCTGTCCCAGTGGCAGCAAGAGGGTGGTCCCTCCAGGGAGGAATTCTGCCAGGCTCAGAAGGAGTGCCCTTCTCTCATTGGTGTGCGGCAGCAGGCTGCTGACCAGGCCGCAGGCCTGGGGTCCAAGGAGCATTTGATCTATTGGGAGGATGACTTACTTTATAGTGAGCCTAAGTTCGCTGAGCCCGGCGCAGCCCGGGTGCTGGTGGTACCGGAGCGCTTCAGGAGCTTCCTACTGGGTCTGGCTCATGACGTGCCTCTCGCAGGACATCTGGGGCAAGACAAGACCTATCACAGGCTTGTCACCCATTTCTACTGGCCCCAGATGAAGACGCACGTCTCTGCCTTTTGTAAGTCTTGTCAGACTTGTCAGGCCAGTGGCAAGAGTGGAGGGAAGCGCGTGGCACCCCTCCAACCCTTTCCCGTGGTGAGCACCCCTTTTGAGCGGGTGGGCATTGACATCGTGGGGCCCCTGGATCCCAAGACAGCCCTAGGCAACAGGTTTATCCTGGTCTTGGTGGACCATGCCACTCGGTACCCGGAAGCCCTTCCGCTCAGGACAGTCACCGCCCCAGTGGTGGGCCGTGCCCTGATGGGGATCTTTTCCCGGGTGGGATTTCCGAAGGAGGTCGTTTCGGACCGCGGGACAAACTTCATTTCTAAATATATGAAGTCCCTGTGGAGTGAGTGTGGGGTGACTTACAAGTTCACCACTCCTTACCACCCTCAAGGAAATGGTTTGGTTGAGAGATTCAACCGCACATTGAAGGGCATGATCATGGGCCTGGAGGAGCCCATGAGGCGGAAATGGGATGTCTTGTTGCCATGCCTGTTGTTTGCCTACAGGGAGGTGCCTCAGAAATCATTAGGGTTCAGTCCCTTTGAGTTGCTGTATGGCCACCCTGTCAGAGGGCCTCTGGCTCTGGTGAAGGAGGGGTGGGAGAAATCCCGTGGGAAAACCCCTCAGGATGTGTTCAGCTATGTGCTGGCCATTCGCAACCAGACCAAGCGCTTCAGGAAGCTCGCTCAAGAGAACCTGGAGGCTAGCCAGGAGGAAATGAAGAGGTGGTATGACCAGAACACTTCTCTGGTTGAGTTCCAACCTGGTCAGAAGGTGTGGGTGATGGCGCCAGTGGAGCCTTGTGCGCTCCGTGACAAGTGGTCTGGCCCATATGAGGTAGTGGAGCGCAAGAGCGAGGTTACCTATTTGGTTAACCTGAAGACTCCCAGGCAGCCCCTGAGAGTGCTGCATGTGAACCGCCTCAAACCCCACTTTGAAAGAACTGAAGTGACTATGCTCATGGCTACAGATGTTGGAGGGGAAGAGGATAGTGATCCTCTCCCTGACCTCCTGGCAGTCAAGGAGCAAGATGGGTCAGTGGATGGTGTGGTCCTCTCCCCCACCCTGACCCCAGAACAGCAGGAGGACTGTCGCCAAGTCTTGGGTCAGTTCGCCCCACTGTTCTCCCTGACCCCAGGTGTCACCAAATGGTGCGTCCACGACGTGGACACTGGAGACAGCATGCCTGTGAAACAGAAGTTTTACAGGGTGGCTGACAAGGTCAGAGCTAGCATCAAGGAAGAAGTTTCCAAGATGTTGGCGCTTGGGGTTATTGAGCCCTCCAGCAGCCCCTGGGCTAGCCCAGTGGTCTTAGTGCCTAAGAAAGCTGCTACCCCCGGTGGCCCCCCAGAACTTCGGTTCTGCGTGGACTACCGTGGGCTCAATGCGGTCACGAAGACTGACGCGCACCCCATCCCCAGAGCTGATGAGCTGGTGGATCGGTTGGGAGCTGCCCAGTACCTGAGTACTTTTGATTTGACTTCAGGGTACTGGCAGATTGCCTTAACTGACGGGGCAAAGGAGAGGTCAGCATTTTCAACGCCAGAAGGACACTTCCAGTTTCGTGTCATGCCCTTTGGGTTGAAAAATGCCCCCGCCACATTTCAGAGATTGGTCAACCAGGTACTGGCAGGGCTGGAGCAATTCAGCGCAGCCTACCTGGATGACATTGCGGTGTTCAGCTCCACTTGGGAGGAACACCTGCAACACCTCACTGAAGTGTTGAAGGCTCTGCAGAAGGCAGGCCTCACTATCAAGGCCAGTAAATGCCAGATAGGGCAGGGATCTGTGGTGTACTTGGGACACCAGGTGGGGAGCGGCAAGGTGGCGCCCCTACAGGCAAAAATTGATACCATTCTGGCTTGGGAACCCCCCAAGACCCAGACTGAGGTGAGAGCCTTTCTAGGTCTCACCGGGTATTACAGACGGTTTGTCAAAGGCTATGGCACCATTGTGGCCCCTTTGACAGAGCTGACATCTAGGAATCAGCCCAGGAAAGTGAATTGGACTGAGGCCTGTCAAACTGCTTTTGACACCCTCAAAACTGCCATGTGCACAGCACCGGTGCTTAAGGCACCTGACTTTTCAAGTGAGTTCATTGTGCAAACTGACGCTTCAGAGCAAGGCGTGGGAGCAGTGCTCTCACAGATCAATGATGAGGGAGGAGACCAACCTGTGGCTTTCATTAGCCGGAGGCTAATCCCCAGGGAACAAAAATGGAGTGCCATTGAAAGAGAAGCTTTCGCTGTGGTCTGGGCTCTGAAGAAGCTGAGGCCCTACCTGTTTGGGACTCACTTCCGCGTTCAGACCGACCACAGGCCCCTCAGATGGTTAATGCAGATGAGGGGTGAGAATCCAAAATTGTTGAGGTGGTCCATTTCCCTACAGGGGATGGACTTTACGGTGGAGCACCGCCCTGGTACAGAACACGCCAACGCTGACGGTCTGTCCAGATTCTTCCGCCTTAGTGATGAGGACTCCCAAGAGGTTGGGTAGTTCTCCCCACTTTCAGCTGGAGGGGACACGTGTTAGACCTGACATCCTTGGCATGGTTTTCCCCCATCTTTTTGCCTCTGACTCATGTATTTTTTGATGCTGTGCTGGATTTCGTTTTTGCTGGTTTAGATGCTTTGGACCCTCTGCCACTGCTGATCAGTGTCAGAGGGTAAGTGCTCCCTCTGTAAATTGTCATATTGATTGAGTATACCTAATTGGCATATTTGTATCACCACGAAGTCCCTAGTAGAGGGCACTGTGTGTGCCAGGGCTGGTGATGACAAATGCTACTAGTGGGCCTGCAGCGCAGATTGCGCCACCCACATGAGTAGCTTTTAAAAGGTGACTCAGGCCCGCCAGCGCAGGGCCTGTGTGCAGTCAGTGACTGCCATGTCAGCCTGGCCAGTGTCCCCACTGGCTAGGCTTAACCCTCCCCTGTCTGTGCACCTCAGCCACCCCTATGGAAGGCTCCAGGTACCCCCCTGGGTAGGGTGCAGTGAATGGATAGGGTAGAGCGTGTACTAGTGCAGGTAACATGCTCTGGTAGAGAGCAGCAGCCACTTTGTGTGCTCACTGCTGTAGGGCTGTAGGGCTCCCTAGGGTAGCCTGGGGAGGCTGGTCCCATTGGATCCCAGCCTATCTCCCTATAGGAACAAGATGGAACATCCATGAAAGATATCCCTGAACTCAGAATTAAATGACACATCCTTTGGTGAAGGTTGTTTTTGGATCCTGGGGTTGAGAATAGCATTTTTAGAAGTGGCTGTTCTTTTGTATAAACCTTTCTGTGTGCCTGGGCCTGTGTGTGGAATGCCTGCGTGACAGGAGCTGCAGGGCCCCGGAGGGGGTTGGAGTCAGCCCAGGGGTGAAAGGCGACATCTGTTGCCCGGGGAAGGGGAGAGAGAAGAGCCTGATAGTGCTGGGCTGTGCCTGCCTGACCACCGTGCTGGCTAACTCCCCTGCCGATCCACTGTCACCTCTGGCCCTGAAGCTGTCAGGAAGAAGAACACCAGAAACATTCCAGAGCCAAGGATCCCCTTGCACAAAGGACTTCAAAGGCGTTCAGGGGTATAAGGGAAGGACCCCTTACTACAGTAGATTAGATTCTGAAACTCTACAATCAAGACGGACCCTCTGCTGGAAGGAGGACGGCGAGAGAACTAAAGGAAGATTGCCTTGCTGTGTGCTCTAAGGGCTGACCTGTTCTGCTGTATCACTGGAAGCTGAGGAGGGGAAAGGGACTTTGCTGTGGGCTGTGTCCCTGCCTGCTTGAAACTGCTGAGACTTTGCTGTGTGCTGTGCCTACAGCTTGAATCTCCAAGGGCCTGAGAAGAGCTGGCTCCCTGTCTGCAACCCAGGAACATAAAGGTTGCCCAAGGCTACAAGAATCTGCTGTGCCCCCCCCCCCTGAAGCTGCTGTGTGGCGAGGAGATCGTGCAACCGTGTGGTTTGCCTGTTTAGCGCATTGGCTGCTCTCTACGGCTTGAGAGCGCCGCGCTGACCCAGCCTGCTGCAGGGCCAAAGTCGACGTGTTCATCGACACGTGTGTGGGGCAGACCGGAGACCTGTGAGCCTCTGCAGCGCAAGGGGCGCTGAAAAACAATTGCTGGCCGTATCACCGCCGCTGCCCGGGGCCAGAGAACCTCCGAGGGAAGCGCCATCCTGATCGGCGCTGGACCGGCGAAGAACGAAGCCGCCGCGCTCCCATTGGTGGAGGGAGCCGAGCCCCCTCACTAACGCCGCGACGGGATTGGCCCGTGCGGCGCAGCGTCATCAGCAGTGCTGGGCCGTGATTGGCCTAGGGAGCGGAGCGTCATCGTTGCCTGTCCCGGGAGCCGCACTGCCATTGGCTGACTCCCGGGTGCTGTGGAGGCTCGCCTGAGGAGCCGCGAGGGGATTGGCTGCCGTCGCTGAGGCAGCTGAAGAAGCCGAGGAATGAGCGCGATCACCGCCGGGCCCGGGAAGAAGTGACCTGACCTCGCCGAGGGATCTCCGCATGTGCTCCAGCCCCTGGCCTGCCGTCTCTGCTCCCCGCTGCTCTTTGAAGGATCCAGAGCGGGCGGAGAGCGTCCGGAGACCGGCCGGGCGGGAGCCACACTGAGCCTTCCCCCCGCGAGGTGCCCCTGGGGGACCCGCGTCACCGCGAGCACGGGGAAAGAAGTCCCCCCTCCCTCAGGATACCGGGTGAGACGCGCTAGGAGCGCTTGTGGTCCCTGAAGCCAGGGGACCATTGGGGCATAATTTAATAACGTTGGCATTGTTTGGACTGCTCGTTTTTAGAGCGTAGCCATTATAAATCGGTGGCATTAGGTTTAATACTGATCTGAAGAGACTTGAGACATTTGTTTTTATATGACAACTTCCTGAAACTACGTACCACCATTAAGATTAAGTGCCTCATTTTAATAATGAAGTGCTTATCGTGCAACTGCTTGATTTACCTTGCTGAAACTAGATAAAGTTATATATTTTTATAAAAATATACTTACCTGTGTGGTCTCAGTTTGTGGTGGATTGGGGATTATTGTTGTGTTAAGTGCAAATGTTATCCACATTGTCTCCGAGTTTAGCCTAGACTGCTCGCGCCATGCTACCTAGAGGGTGAGCAGGGGTTATCTCAGAGGGTTATTCCGTTGCCCTGACCGGAGCTAGGGGTCCCTACTTGGGCCAAGGTACTTACCTTTGCCAACCAGAGACTCCCGGTTCTAACACTGTATATAAGGGGCCAGGCCTCAAACGTAAGCTAGAGCACCTCAGAACGATACCTTCTGTCCGTTTCGTTGTGTTCTCCTCCGGAGAGAATAAAAAAACCTTGTTTCCTGCTTTCCAGTCTCCAGCGCCTGCCTCTTCATTGATTAAATAACTAGAGGGTCACAGAGGCAATACCGCCGGGCAAATATCGATTGTCCCCGACCCGATTCAGGTTTTAACAATTGGCGTCCCAAGCGTGGGGCCCATCAGCGACTCGTGGATCCAGTGGGAGAGGTCCCGACGACAGAGTGAACGACTGCAACGATCGGGAGAGCTCTTGCCCAATAGACCCTCGTCTGGCAGCCGATCATCCGAACTTCACTAGTTCCGAACAGACCTCTCTCGAGTGATCTACGGTCCTGACTGGGGACCATCAGGAGTGCCGTGAGAAATACGAGAAAAAGAGGACGATCGGGCGCTGGATTCGGAAGACAAGAAACTGTCCACATGGTCCGGGTAAGGTCGTGTAATCACGACAAGTTGCGAAATAATTGCTTGTTTGTTTGATTGTTTAAAAATACTAGTATTGCTCTTTATTTATTTGGAGATTCACTGTCTACAAACGGAGAAACAACGGGCTCTCTCTTTGCAAGCAGTGGAGGATAGGTAGGGCAGCAGCCGTGCTTATTTTTTCTCCCCCACTCAATAATTACTTGAAACTGAACTGTTGTTCGCAAAACTATTGTTCCCTGGAGATTCCCTGTCTGCAAACAGGGAAGAGACCACCCTTTTTGCAGATAGTGAAAAGGGTAGGTAACGCAGATCTTTGCGGACCTACTCATTCTCCCCATTGTTATTTATTGGTCTTTTTGTTATTTTTGATCCATGAGGTATTCACTGCCTGCAAACAACGTTGAATAGAAATATTCTGTCCGGTCTTTGCACCTAGTGATAAGATAGGCAGTGCTGACTTTTTAGTCCCTCGTTACGAGCCGTCATGTCTGTCTTCTCCCCACTGATTAATAGCCTGTTTAGCCCGGACCGTGTATTAGAGGTGGACCATATAGCTCCACTAGAAGGCACCCCTAATAAGGACATGTTCATAAACTATGGATTAGTCACCATAGCCTATAATAAATTGTGGCACAGGTATACCGAAGAGAGTCAAGACAAACAGTGGCCACTGGCAGGATCCTTTGACCTTGATAAAATAGAAACGTTAGAAATAGCCCTTCGAAATAATAAGACAACGCCAATTATGCTCGACAGTCTCGGTATGTGGCGCAGAGAGGCTATGCAACGACAGAGAAAAGACGAGGACAAACCAAGTAGAGAAATGTACCGACAGGACAACCCCAGGACATCGCTACCCACGACTTATCCCCCGACACTATGCAAAAGACGACCAGACTTAGGGCCAGACCAATGCGCTTTTTGGAGGTATGTCGGACACTGGAAAGCCCAATGCCCGACTCTACTGAGCGTGAGTAAAGGCAAAGGGCCGACAGGAACGACAGGCCGGCAGTACGAGAAAAAGCGCGAGACAAAGAAGAACCCGACTTACATAGACAGACCAGACAGAACCACCACGTTTGATTATGCCCGATGGCACAGATTTCGCCAGGACAATTTCAGCGGCATGCACAAGTTTTCCTAGGTCGGGCAACGTCAAGACGGGAACCCAGCCTCGTTTCAAATTCACAGACGGAAAGAGATAATTATGACCAATAACTGTTTTATATTCGTCTTGGGTCTTTGTATGTCGTACTTGTACTGTCCCCCGTCTGAGTTTGTGTGTATGTAATGTACAAATCTGCGTCATCCCTCTACACGTGTTTCCGTGTTACTCAACCTCTGTTAGCAGAAACTTAGCATAAAAACAACCTGGAAAGAAAGAAATGGTAAAACAAAATCCGTAGACCATTAATGAACTTGAACTTTTAATTTAGCACAACAAACAAGGAATAATAACGGTAAACTGTAGAAAAATGAAAGTCAAACAGAACATTCGCCCCCCCCCCATTCTGGAACCTTCCAAAGTTGGGCAGGGTTACGGCTACGCCCAACCAACGGCAACCCATATAAGGCGGGCCCGGCCGCCAACTCTTGGTCAGGAAATCTTAACGTATGGGGGAGCCGGAGGAGAGGCAGGAGCCAGCAGCCGGGGCAGTTGTAGGTAGTCCCGCCACATGTCTCCTCAGCCAGCCGCAACGGGCCTGGATAGACTTAAGTAGTCCCGCCACATGTCCAGAGGAGAACGGGGCACCTTTTTTCCTTTTCTCTTCCGTAACAGCCGCAGCAGCTCTGGACGGCGGGATGTCCTGCACGTACCTCCACAACAATTTGTCCAAGTTGGGCTGGGAGGGAGAGGCGACGCGGACGAGCCTCTCCCACCTCCACCGATAGGAGGTCTCCCAGCCCCCGGCCCGACGCCGAACACCCCCAGTCAGGCGATGGTGCCAATACTTCCACAGCACCGAACACACCATGGTGGCACCCCAGTACTTGCGCAGCACCGAACGTGCAATGGTGGCCATGTTTTCGGAACACCGAACCTGCAATGACTGCACTGATACTCGTGCCGCGCCGAATGCGCGCCACAGGTGGCCATACTCCCACAGCATTGAACACAGGACTTGGGAGACACCGGAGGTGGAGAGACCTTCATGTGGGGCGATGAAAAGGAGCGGCATGGAGTGCACCGGGAGAAGGAGACGATGCGAACGAGTCTCCCTCGCCCCCCCCCAGGTGGGGGGCATCACAGCTGCACCCCAGCTGAACGTCCCGCTTTCACACAACAGGGACCTCTTCCGTTCACTCCGAAGGATCTCTCCCACTCTTGCAAACTCGACGAGAGTGGCCCCTGTAGGGCCTCAAAATGGCGTCTGGGTCCGCTGGAAGGTGGGCCCCGGCCACTAGAGTAACTTTGACCAGCAATATAACTCGAACATTTGCCCCCTGGAGCACAAGCCCCCATCTCCGACAGCATCTCCGCAGCCTTGAAGATCCTACAAAGGTCCCCGGCGGAACCTTCGGCCTTTGCAGCCTTCCGGTAAGGGACGGCTGCCTTGATCGCCAACGAAACAAACATGACATTGCCACTCCTTCTGTTAGCATGAATTCTAGAACTGCCGAAAAGGACTCTGGTCCAAACTGCCAGTAATGGGACACATTTCCCCCTGATGCTGCTTCCGGACTGAGCCGGCCCCGCCCAAAATGGCGCTGGTATCAATCGGAACTTACGAACACCTCGTGGTGTTCCTTCGCACTAATATAAACTTGATGTTCTGAGATTTTATATGATCCTTTGTACACTTGGCTAGAAAAGACAAGGAGAACTCACTCGACGAACAGTATGAAAGGATCCCCGTTACAAATGTTGATTACAAATGTACAATGTATTATATTTTTATAACTGATGTAAACCTCATTTACGACGCTCACGTACGGTATGCATATAGGAAATCTGATTACCACTATTATGATTATGCTTCTAAATTATGAAATAAATGCCCCCGAACCCCCAGCCAATTAATAGACGTTTTAGTCTCTTACAAATGAATGAGTAAAACTTTCCGATGTTTTTATTGCTGCAAACGACACCCCCCACTGTACGCACTTTAGCCATTGCCACGACCGGCCAAATACGACCGCACCCTCATAATCCTCATGCTGAAATGATTTTGCAAAATAAAGTTTCTGAAACTATGGACGGGTATTGCATGCTTTATTTTAAAAAAAATGTGGGGTCGGTGGGAAAGTTCTTTTCTGTGCACCCTACTCTGCTCTCTCTTTAAGGTTAAAAGAAGATGGTTGCCCAGCCCTGGAGGACGGATCGGATCGACAACACGACACTCCGCCTTCAAAGTACGCGACTGACTCATGAACTCTCGCGTAGAGGAAGACCTTGACTTCCAAGGATGGGTAAAACGAACGGTGTAAATGAGGGAATGTAAAAGGAGGGTGAAATGAAATAATGTAAATGTGATAAAGTACAACGTTCCAAAGTATCAGGGAACGGAGCTGACCCAAGAACCGAAGAACCTTAGAACGCCACAGCGTTGAAAGAGGTTTAAGGATCCCGATAGTGAGATACATCCTTTGACTAGATACCCCGCACTAAGCACCTCTGGTTTCCTTTTTACGTTTCCCCGCACACGACCTATATGGACACACTACCCCCCCTCGACTCCAGAAACCATATCCCCGGGGACCCTGCCCCGAGGAGGAAAGACGAGTAAGAGGTAAGTAAAGGACTTATGAACCCATGTGTTTGAATATGCGCGAATGCTGTTTCCCCCACCCCTTTTTTCCTCCCTCTGCAGGTTACATCAGAGATTACAGCCGAGGTGTGGCGAAGATCTGAAGCCTTGCCATGTCTAATACACGAAGCGGACTAGCGCCGCAAGGTGGTGTCTAAGCACGCCTGCAAACTACTCACGTATCGAACAAACCCGGAAAATTAGCACAACCTGATAAAAAGTGATCACCCTTAAACCAGACCGGACGAATGAACCCATGTCACGTATGATGCGAAACTATGAGGGAATGTGTGTGTGTGACTGAGGCGTCGACCCAACTGGTCGAAGGACCGAGAATGCGAGAGGTGCGACAAAATGGTACCTCCTTTCTTCTTTCCTTTTTCTCAAGGCACGTCCCCTCTACCCTGTCTAATGCTCAAACTGCATGATTACAAGATTCTAACGCAGACCCGTGAATGCCCTTTACTGTGTAATGCACTAAATAGCCTTTCTTGAATACACCGCCACCCTCTCTGTTGCACGTGTACTATTTAGCCTGCCGTTGCACACACTCTCTCTCTCTCTCTCTCTCTCTCTCTCTCTCTCTCTCTCTCTCTCTCTCTCTCTCTCTCTCTCTCTCTATTTTTTTGCACTCCCACTCTTCCGAGTGATTAGCCCCGAAATTGGCAGATTGCCACCCCTAGCACACCACCTAATTGGCTTCAAATACCGTCAGTATTTGCACAAAAACTTGTCTTTAATACAATCACCCTGAAGCCGCGTCATTACCTCTCCTTTTCCGCTAGAAGTCAATGAACCGAGGTTGGGCCGTAAGGGAAAGGACAGGTAAAACGACAGAGGTTCCCTAATCTGACCCGAAATAAGGGAACTACATGTCAACGGCTCCTATGGTATAAAACAGGGACCTCAGAATACGCGACCCTCCCCTCCCCGAAACCAGAAAAAATGATCACCCCTGTTACCTCCCCTGTATCAGCCGCCCAAAAACTGGAATTATGAAACTACCCCTCATCTCCGGTTGTGAGAGATGGGTCGATTTATGCCCTTACCACAAGTTTCCTATGTCCCTGGTTGTTTTCCCATTAAACCCCTGTCCTTCCTAATTAAGTAATCGGGCTGTAAAAGGTTACGTAGGATCCAGAATGATGTTTTACAAGGTTAACAGACTAGTCCAAGGTAAAGAAATCATCGAAATGAACCCCGTAGTAGTTGAAAGGCAGGATGCATCGATAGAAAGGAAATGTTTAGCCATGTTCGTCTCTCAGCAAAATACCTGTGTAGTACCATGTTGACGACTCACAGTACCCTTTGTAAATGTAAAACTCTAGAGGACGGCATATCTTTGCCAGGTCCGTCTCACGGAGGTGGGTCACCATCAGATGAACCGTCGTGACTGTGATAGATAATTGTAAAGGAAAGTCATAGTAAATCCAACAGGCCCGCCACCGGTCATTCATATGCCAGTTGTGAACACTAATATAACGGGCATTTTTCATTCTTTGCCTGGAGCTGGGAGAGAAATAGACTTTTTAATTATCTTCATCTGCAAATTCTCTAAAGACTGTCTTTTCAAACTTGTTTAAGGGTACTGCTGTTGGAGGAGAGAAGGACCGGATGTGGGAGCACGAGGCCTGACTGCAGACTAAGGAACACCTGCGACATTAGCCAAGGCGAGACCACGACAGAAAAGAGCTGCAGGACGAGGCACTGTTTTCGACAACATGAGAAGAAAGGGTCGACCTGATGCCCCTGCTCGATGTCCAGTGTCTGTCGACAAGTCCCCGCTCTCTGAATTCGGTCACACGCCCGCCTGTTTGAAGTCTCTCGTTCCCCTAGTTTGTTCCTAATTTGGCCTTGCTCCATCCCCCTTTTCCTCTGACCTACCCTATGGACTGTTTCGTACGCTCTTCTTCCATCTGAACTTTCTGACAATCACCTCAAAGGACACAGGGCGAAAAGGACCTTTCCGACCAGAAACGCGAGGAAAGGGTCGTGCCCTGCAACGCAGAACTTAGAACAGAGCTGGACTTGTAGCTCCACCGCCGGTGCTCAACAGCGCCAACGAAAGGCAACAAAGAATGATGAGAACTCGTTAAACTTCGAACATTTGACATCCCCAATCGCCGTTTCTGCTAGACCTCATTTCTCTCCCAGCCGCCATTGTATTGATCATGCTCCAATCCGAACCTGATATATATGTAATAACCTGCCAGTATGAAATATGCTTGCTGCTCTCGCTACAGAATCGTTTTTGTATTACATTCCTATGACTTTCCTGCTAAACAAATTGATCAAAGTTTATCAAATAGGCTCACCTCCTAAAAACTAGAAATGTTAAAATGTATTGTTTACAACTCTTTTCCTCTAGGGTTCCTACCGTTTCCTTTCTCATGCCCACCACAATAGAACCGAGTAGAAAATGAACCAGCAAGATGTCTTGAATATGTTAAAGGGAGGACTGTTGAAAATTAGTACGTTTTGGTGAACATTATCTGCGCCATCTTGCCTCTTCCCCTGATGCCACACTTTTGTCGTGCGCACCCGCCATTTTTTTAAGATGCCCCGATCAGAGCGAACCCTTTTGCATGCTGCTGGCCCCTGACATAGCCCTTCGCCTTCACTAAGCCTGCACGCTGACCACCCCCTGCTTGCACCTGCCTTGAGTCATAAACCCCTCTTCGGCGCTGCTCTGCCCCAGGCCCTCATCCTGTTCCCAGCGCGACACCTCCCTGCTTCCCTTTCATGATCTCCGGCCCTTAGATGCAAACCCCCTTTTTCCCCGTGTGCCCGTTTTGTCTTCCCCGTTCCCAGGCCGACACCCAGCTCTGCCGATACCATTCCTTGCCCCTCCCCGTACAATAGAAAGCTTCCCCCATCAAAGGATCCCCGGGTTGATCAAAGCCCCCACTCCATGAGATCCGATCAAACCCCCCACATTCCGTGAATCGGCGGAATATCCAGCTGCGTGATACTCATCACCTGTTATGACTAGGGTGGGGACTTCAACTGTAAATGTGTGTGGGAACGGGCCCAAAAGGGGGATTCCGGGAATGTCTTTCCGTATATCAAAGCTTTGTCATATGTATGTAAACTGTAATAAAAACCACAAACACTGTATATAAGGGGCCAGGCCTCAAACGTAAGCTAGAGCACCTCAGAACGATACCTTCTGTCCGTTTCGTTGTGTTCTCCTCCGGAGAGAATAAAAAAACCTTGTTTCCTGCTTTCCAGTCTCCAGCGCCTGCCTCTTCATTGATTAAATAACTAGAGGGTCACAGAGGCAATACCGCCGGGCAAATATCGATTGTCCCCGACCCGATTCAGGTTTTAACAAATGCCTTCGCAACGGCTCCAACGGTTTTAGGAGCTAGTAGCGAATTTGAAGGGCTTGAATCGCAGCTAATAAGAGATCTACTCAGGGCCGGATTGGCTACCGGGCAGTTTAGAAAGCTGCCGAGCTGGGGGGTGATTTTGTTCATGGAGACCTGCGTGTGCTTCGAAATAATTAATGCAAAACTAATTTTGTTTAGCACACGCAGGTCTCCATGAACAAAATCACCCCCCAGCTCAGCAGCATTCCAAACTGCCTGGTAGCCAGTCCGGCCCTGCGTGTGCTAAACGAAATTCGTTTTGCATTAATTATTTCGAAGCACACGCAGGTCTCCATGAACGAAATCAGCCTCCACCGCAGTGAAATCAGCCCCCGGCTCGGCAGCTTTCTAAACTGCCCGGTAGCCAGTCCGGCCCTGGATCTACTGCTTGCAAGATGCATTTCCAAATGTGATCAAGAAAGCCTATTGGGTTGTAAGAATCTATCAGTAAATAGGGCTTTAGACATTGCATGGAGAATTGAGATGTCACATGGGAATGCTAAAAGTCTCTTAATGTCCACTGCCTTAACCTGGAACAGCACCCAAATTAATGTTATGGCTGTGGTTCAACGTGCTAGTAGTAGAGAACCCAACAGTGGAACAAATAGGCATGTAGGCAGCCACATTGTTAAGACAAAGCAGGTTGTTAAAGAGAAATTTACAAAGACAGCTTCTTACAGATGTGGTTTAACTATACATCTAGCAAATGATAAAAGTTGTCCAGCAATTGGTTAAATAGGCAGAAAATGTGATTATGTAGGGAATTGTAGAAGGAGAATAATACAAGTAAAAAGTGTAATATTTGAAGAAGTTGATGATGTCGATGTATGAGCAACAGAATTAAGGAGCTGGTGTTACTTTTTGAAGTGAAAAATTAATCAGAGGAAGATCGAGTAAAAATGTATGATCCCAGACTGAAAGTGGGAATTGATGACAAATACATTTAATTGCTTACAAATTTGAGAGGAAGGGTTACCATCATCCCAAATGCTAAATATGAATGAAACTGGCACCACGTAGTCTTACTTCCTTCTCCTACTACTAAAGTGGTGTTAAAATGAAGCAAGAACAAGTGTTTTAGTTATTTCTGTACAAAAAATACATTCAAAGATTGTGAAAGTGAGAGAACGGTATATGTGGTGAAAACAGAAAACAATGTGTTTAGTGGTGGCACCAGACTGAATATGAAATGGTGCTTAGGCTTGCTGAAAAGATTCAAGTTTCAAACAGTTTGAGTGAGCACATATTCAGAGTCGGACTTTTCCCCTGTTGGAAAATCATTCAAAAGTTCAGAAATTTTACGGTGGGTCAGAAGCCCAACGTACCCAATATGTAATGCTTACCTTGCACCGCATAGGACGGCCACCCTCACAATGATGCCTCGGTTCGCTGTATGTCATGTATGTGTATAAATACCCAAAAATAAAAAATACATTTTTTTAAATTAAAAAAAAAAGAAAAGATTCAAGTTCAATGATGAATGAAGATGCAGTGGGTGAATTGGTGAGATGGTTCCCAGATGTTGTTAGTGATAAGTTTAGCATGATCAAAAATTACATGCACACAATTAAGTTGAAGGAGTATCAGTCCTGTCAAACAAAATTCCAAATGTTACCTATAGTGTAATAAAGGATTTTGGAAAGGAAATAAAGGACCTATTAAATCTGGGAATTTTTGAGCCAGTTGATGCCATGCTTTGGTTATGTCTGATTGTCTTTGTTCATAAGAAGTCTAGAGAGTTGCGACTGTCCGTTGACACTCAATGATGCTACATGGGTTTAGAATGTTCCATTACCCAGAAAAGAGACAATGACGTGGTATGAGTGGTACCTATGAGTTGAGAGGGCCAATTGATATTCTAGGCTAGATCACAAAGCTGCTTATCACCCGGTGGTGCTGGACCCTGCTTCAAGACATCTCATAATTTTTTCCCTTTTCAATTTTGTGAGATGCCATTTGTCTGGCTTCAGCCTCACTGGTTTTCCAGAAGCTTATTTCAAATATGCTTAAAGAGGGTGCTACTACTGTTGCCTTCCCGGATGACATATTGATTTATGGTAATGATGTCCAACAACATGATGATGATGATGTACGTTCTGCAAAGTAATGGAGAAATGTTGAGAAAAGAAAATTGTTTATTCAAAACCAGTGAGGTGAAGTATTTGGGTCATGTACTAACCTGTGCTGATGTGAAACCGAAAAAAAAGTTTGATTGATAGTATTGCCTATGGTCCAGCACCCATGGACAAAGAACAACTATTTTTTGTTGGCTTTTGTGCGTTTTATTCTAAAGGTTTGAACGGTTTTTCAAAATGTAGAAGTTTATGAGGGGGAATAAGAAGGCTGTTTTGAAGTAATATGGCATTTGTTTGGAGTGGAGAGTGCCCAGGGGTGTTCGATGCTGTGAAGTAAGCAATATATGAGGTATCTGCATTGCAGCCGTTTGTAGGACAGCGGGTTTCATTAGCGTGGATGTCTTTGAATATGGTTTGGGGGCCGCACCGAGTCAATGTGAAGATAGAAGTGAAGAGACAGTTGGAGTCACATGCAAGAACTCTGAGATCAGTGGCAGGAAGATATTCTGTGATAGAAAAGGAATGCTTACTTGTGTATGGACAGTAGAGAAATCCAAGGCGTACATATGGGGAGGACTTTACATTAAAGATGAAGTGCCTACCATTAGTTGATATACTTTCATATTTGAAAATAAAACAAATCTACTGCACACTTGACCAGGAAGACTAAACTAGTAGAGTAGATTGGAGTAGAGTAGAGTATATTAGCAAAACAATTACAATATAATTCTAAAGTAGAGTGTATTACTGACGCTTGGAATGTGTGAGCTGACTGCCTGTCCTGATTGCCAGTGGAAATGTCAGAAGAAGAAGTGTCAGAAAAGATTAAAGAATATAATATTGCAGAAGTTGGGGTTTATAGTGTATCATGCACAGATAAGTCTGAGTGGAAAAAAGATTAAGGCAGATAATATATGTAGGACATTTTAATATTATTAATTAAGGGCTGGTTTAGAGAAAAATATTTAAGGCAAGAGTCACAGCACTTTTGGAAGGTTTCTGATGAGTTGTCGGAAGAAACTGGTTTACTCTTCAGGGATGATAAATTGAGTCCCCTGCGGATTTGTGAATCAATAATACAGATGTTGCACATGAAAGACATGTAGGTGCCACTCTTACCAAGAGGCAGGTCTAGCAGGAGTTTTGTTGCCCTGGTTTGGATAGCGATGTTGAAAGGAAGATCATGTCACGTGGCTAGGTTAGGCCCGGGAAGAAACACTGCCATTTTACATGCACACATTTCTTAAGTTGCCTTCTTTTCCCTAGGATGACATTTGACATTTGCTTGCGAGGCAGGGCAGGATTAGTTTCTCCGAATTCACATTACTTACAAATCCATTTGGTAAGTTCACTATCACAACACCTTCAAAATTTAGTGCAAGGCATGAACACACACTGTGCGAATGTTGTTGTTTGTTATCTTTACCTTCCATTCCCTCAACAATTTTCAAAATGATTAATTTCAATTGGCAGATGTTGTGACCATACTCTAAAAAATGGCTGGCCATGACAGACTTCATATTTTTAGTGCAGATGTTACTTTTGTGATCAACACGGGACGCTGCTATGTGACATTTTTGCGAACACCGCTGAGTAGACCATGACTTCATGGCATGGTGGAGGAGTTAAAGGGCCGTGGTAGACTGCATCCGTAGGACAAGACGTTGTGAAGTTGATATGGACGTCCAGATCAACACTGCATTTGGATACTGGGAATACCCAATTTGAAAGTGACTGAAGGCAGGAAATGATCTTTGGAATTGAGTCCATGGTGGATGTGATCATTGCATGAAGATGATTGTTCAGTGTGCAACATGTGGAAGAAGTTCAGTTACACGCTGGTTTCTGTGGGCAGGTTAAAGATAAAGTCTGTTCAGGGAGTTGGTGATTGGGTTAGAGTCCAAGCAGTAGTCTTTAAAAATCAGGGCTGTCTAGGTTGCATGTGTATTCAGGGGGTGCCTGGCGATGCTATGAGGGTCAGATGGTGGACTGTGGTGGAATGCTGAGAGGTTGGTGAAAGTAAGGTAAAGTTTGGATGCACAGCAAAGAATGTCTATTGAAGATTCAGCTGGTGTTGGAGTGCGACATGAGGGACAATGTGGCTGGTGTCAACCAGGTTGAAAGATTATTTGTGATGTACCTGGCAGATCATATCAGTGGTTGGAAAAGGCCCTTCAACCAACAGAAATGCAATAATTCATAAACACCTTAAGACTGTGATATTTGCTGGTGAGTGTTATACCATGTCTAGTTCATTAAGAGTTTTATCTCTTATTCACTTGTGATTTTTGTTACTATTATGAGGAGGCCACAGTCAGTTCACATATTGTAAACATTAATTGTTAGTTGTTGAAATTGAAGCTGTGTTGTAAGGACAGACTAAACTATAACGTTCTGCATCGTAGACCAGCCAGTAAGATTGATGTGCGGGGTGCCATGCTTACCAGTTGGTCTTTATTAGGTTGGCACGCTGGGCACTGTGCGGCACCCTGAACAAGTCACTTGTGATAAGAAGATATTCATAGGTGATTTTCATTAATTCTCATACATTTACCCTCATGTCCCATGATCATAGAACCGGCTTTTACAAGTCTGTGTATTCTCAGATTCCTTAGGCTGAGCATAGTAGGACTCTTTCCACAGGTGCGCGGGGGTGGCCAATGGCCATCCTCTCAGAATCATGACCAGTAATCAGGCAGGCCTGTGTGTGAATTCTTAGTTTCATCCCTGGCTGTTTGGAAGTGATGAGCAGACACCACTCCCGGGAGCCTTGTGTGTGGCCAAAGATGCTGATTCACCAAAATGCCAGGAGTAGCGGAAGTGACATCACACACCCTGAGGTCCTAATTACATCTCAGCGTTGACCCCTTGTCGCCCCTCAGCACCACAACAGACACCTATTTGCTGTTAAGAGGCTGGTGGAAGGGCAAGTGATGCAAACTGCAGATAGTCAACCAGGCTTCATAAGCCCTGCTTACTTTTTATTTCTGCCACAGCTATCGTGACCCCTGAGACAAGGGGTATCAAAGGCAGATCCACATATTTCAATTGACAGGCAAGGGAAAGCAAGTGCTGCCACTAACTGAGGCCCATCTGAGATGGTAGCCCATGACATCATCCAGTGGCTACCTCACAGGAGTCTGTTTCTTCTTGTGGTCAACCCTTTCAAGAATTGACAGGAGGATCTCGGAACCCAGAGCATCTACAGTAATCTGGCCGACCAGAGGCTCATGTCAACTAAGTTCTGGCCTGACATGACTTTGAGTCCCCAAGTTCCACACTCATCTTGTAGAAATACCAGTTATAGTATGGCGCCCCATAGTTCTTGGAAACTGCGGGAGTGTGGCTCACTGATTAGAGCGTCAGACCCTGATGCAGAGGTCTGGCCCTGGACCAGGGTTCAACTCCCGACGCGGCAGGGTCCTGAGCCTACAATGTCCACTGACTCGATAATTCTCGCCTCTGTGCCTATTCTAATCATGGGGTCCCACGCTGCAACTCTGGGCAATAGTTGCTTAATCTCCACTACGGCGGCCCACCTGCTGTGGGATGCCTGGCTTTCACCCTGGGATACCCAGTAGGGGTTATCTCACAGGGAAAAGCCAGGACGGGTTCCCAAGGCAAGCGCCTTGATGCCTTCGGGTGATAAGTCGCAATACATTTACATTTACATTTGGGTAGGAGTGGATAAAACAAAAAATGTATCTAATATTTACATAGTGTGTCTTGTATGATAGCTTCCCCACTCTTCGTGGTACACTTCACATTACGCTCATGTCAACCATTCCATGCGGGCAAACAACCAAGCATACTTCTGCAGACACGTCGAGATACACCAGATTGGGCACGTGTATCTCACTGACACTCGGTGTTAACAATGTCCATGCCTACTCCTGGGAACACTAAATGTGGCATCCCCCGGATGGCTTGCAAGAGCACGGTGCATCCAGCTGCAAGTACAAACATGGACCTGGTCTCCAGGCTCAGCGTGGGCCCTTATTACAATAATAAATACATTTCAGAATTGTGCTGATAATCTTGATCTCTATTAATGACACCCCAAGCCCAACCGGAAGTTGAACTTGTCAACTTCAAATAGAGATAGGTGAATTTTTTTGCTTGTGAAAGCAATGCTACGGCAAATCTGCCATTTTGGAGTCCAGTTCCAGCTACTGCACGCATAAACAAATGGCAACAGTTAGTACTGTCCAACAGGGACTCTTAAATTGCTGCAACATATCTGGCATGCCAGTCATGCCTGGCTGTGACAAGACTATTGTGACTTTCTTCCAAGTAGCTCTTCAGAAGGGTCTTTTTCAGAGACCTATTCTGATTGGCTAAGAGCGGAAAGCACCTCTTCTGATGGGTTGCTGGGTCTTAGATTAACAATGGACAGCTCATTTTGCAATCTGGGTAGTCACGAGACAAGGATGTCACTCGGGCATGGAATCTACTCTTTAGTGTAGTCTGCTCTCAAAGTGGACTTTGGCTCTATTTTATTGTCCATGGTCCTCCTGGCATGTTCATTGATAAGAAAAGCACTTTCTGCTATTTCCCATTTTGGCAAACAGGGCCTAAATAAACAAAATGACTGGTCACAAAAAGTGGTCACAAATCGCACACGTATTTTTTTTTACTAATGTTTGAGTTTACACTATGATCTAGGTAGAAATAGGTCACATCTCAAAACGTTCAGTTGCAGGGTGGGTCAGATTCACCTGCCTAATGAACATGAATTGGTCGGATCACGGTTTGCTACCCCTAAGAAGCTGCAGACCACCATCCCTGGGCCAGATTCACAGAACTAACTTAAAATAAAATCCTAAACTTACTACCATTTTGGTATCCACAGAAGGCACTTACTCATTTCGGTATTCACAGAAGTTGGAGTCCTAACTTTACTACTCCTAAACTGAGACAAATCCTAACTTTAAGACTTTCGGTATTCACAGAAGGCATTTAGGAGCCCTAAAGTTAGGAGTCCTAACTTCTGTGAATCCCGAAATGAGTTAGTGTCTTCTGTGAATACCGAAATGGTAGTAAGTTTAGGATTTTTGTCTTAAGTTAGTTCTGTGAATCGGGCCCCCTGTGTTTATATTCTTAAAGGAAACCTTCTTTTTTCAAAGTAGGATATGGTCCTTAAAGGAACTAAGGCCTCCCTGGACCGCTGCCTACCTCCCCCAGTGGTCCCTCGCCACAATTCCCAAAAGGGAGGCTGTTCCACAGGAACAGCTTCTTTGTGAACTGGTACCACCTCCTTTGAGAAGTTGCTAACATTTCAATTGAACGTCACAATATTTAATTCAGGCAGAGGAGATGTCTTGAGTATGGTATTCCATGGCCACTTACTTATGTCTTCCTAGAAATGCTGGACAGACACTAGGATTGACACTGAACAGAGCTGTCTGCATCACGCGTGGGCTGAGCTAAAATGATCTGGCCTGGAAGATGATGGATCAATAGACCTAAGAAAGAACTCAGTGACTATTTAAGAAGGTCATCAATGGAAAAGCCCCAGAGTGTCTGTAACGCCAGCCTCTTTTCCACCCACCAGTCAGATGCCTGCACCCCTGTTCTGAAGGACACGCCTCGGGCACAAGCTCTAAAAGAAAGATTACGGAAGAATTTCGGCAAACACGTGTGTCTTCTTCTTACTGTAGAGTGTAGATTTGAGGAATGTTCCACTCATACTCCAGAGTAGAGGTTGTTTTCTGGTGCTGGGTGTGGCTATCTGGGCGTTGCCAAGGAGTTTGGAGGTGGCGATTTGGAATGTGAAGAAGCACAGAGCTGGCATTTTCTGTGTATTCGCAAAATTCACAATTTTCACACCTAATTAGGGCCCCTGAGCATAGTGGTAAGAATTGCATGTGGAAGATTGCAAATTTGTGGAGCTAGTGAACGCCCCTATATCTTCAGGTGACGCAAAGAAAAGGATACAGGGAGAATAATTTCCACTTGGAGGAAAAAACTGGCGGATTTTACGCAGGAAGACAGCGGTTAGATGTATGGATGGAACTGTGTGTGTATGTGTGTCGTGTATGTGTGCGCGCGCACGTATGTGTGTGCGTGTGCGCGCGTGAGCGTGTGGTTGTGTGCAAGAGTTTCAAAGTGATGTGTGCAGTTCTAAGAGACGCACATACAAATGACCTCGTGCTGTAACTCTCATTCCTCCGCCCCCCCCCCCTCGCGACCCCTGTGCCACCCCTGAACTCTACTCAGCCAGCTCCCCCATAAAGCATCCCCCCCCCCCCCCCGGATATAGGAAGTATGTGCACGGGCGGGGGCGGATTCCCTCCTGATAAGAGCGGCCTGCGTCAGCAGCCTGGCCTTATATCACACCGATAAGTCAGATAGCGCCTGGGGAGGCAGGCCGGGCCTGGCAGATATATGGGCAGATTTCAAAGCCGGGCCGACCCTGGCAATTACGGCCCGCCAGGCAGTCTGCGGCCCCGGCTGGGCAGAGCCTCGGAATGTACCTGCGCTATCATCATTGCATCAGACTCTATCGCGATAGACTCTGTTTACTTATCAAACACCCGTGACTCCCCGCGCCAGCAGCCGCCATGAACGGTGCTTTACTTGCTGTTCACTGCCGAGGGTTCAAGGTGGGGTAGAATACCAACTTGCCCTCTGAAATAGCGCTTGGGGCAATCGGCGTTAGGCTTCCTGGCGTAATGAACCGGTGGTACATCCGTGAATGTAGAGTGGGTCACGAGTCTGTCCATCCACCTACCGACTGACCGACCGACCTACCTACCTACCTACCTACCTACCTACCTACCTACCTACCTACAGGGGCGGCTGGTGACATTTGAAAGTGGTGAGGCGTAAACTAATTTGCATATTGCACCGCAGCGAGCGCAGCGAGCGAGCGAGCCCGAACCACCTTGCATCCATCCATACATCATTCATGCATCCACCCATCCATCCATCCACCCACCCACCCACCCATCCATCCACCAATTCTGCATCCATCCTGCATCCATCATTCATTCATGCATCCACCCATCCATCCAGCATCCATCATTCATTCATGCATTCACCCATCCATCCATCCTGCATCCATCATTCATTCATGCATCCACCCATCCATCCTGCATCCATCCATCATTCATTCATGCATCCATCCATCCACCCATCCATCATCCATCCTGCATCCATTCCTGCATCCATTCATGTGTCCACCCATCCATCCACCCATCCTGCATCCATCATTCATTCATGCACCCATCCACCCATCCATCCTGCATCCATCATTCATTCATCCACCCATCCACCCATCCATCCATCCATCATTCATTCATGCATCCATCCATCCACCCACCCATCCATCCATTCACCCATCCATCATCCATTCCTGCATCCATTCATGCATCCACCCATCCATCCATCCTGCATCCATCATTCATTCATGCACCCATCCATCCACTCTGCATCCATCCTGCATCCATCATTCATTCATCCACTCATCCTGCATCCATCATTCATTCATGCATCCACCCATCCATTCATCCACCCATCATTCATCCTGCATCCATTCATGTGCCCACCCGTCCATCCACCCATCCTGCATCCATCATTCATTCATGCACCCATCATTCATTCATGCACCCATCCATCCATCCTGCATCCATCATTCATTTATGCACCCATCCATCCATCCACCCATCCATCCTGCATCCATCATTCATTCATCCACCCATCCATCCACCCATCCAGCATCCATCATTCATTTATTCATGCATCCATCCATCCATCCACCCACCCATCCATCATCCATCCTGCATCCATTCCTGCATCCACCCATCCATCCATCATGCATTCATGCACCCATCCATCCACCCTGCATCCATCCTGCATCCATCATTCATTCATCCACCCATCCTGCATCCATCCTGCATCCATCATTCATTCATGCATCCACCCATCCATTCATCCACCCATCATTCATCCATCATCCATCCATCCACCCATCCTGCATCCATCATTCATTCATGCACCCATCCATCCATCCTGCATCCATCCTGCATCCATCATTCATTCATCTACCCATCCACCCATCCTGCATCCATCCTGCATCCATCATTCATTCATGCATCCACCCATCCATTCATCCACCCATCATTCATCCTGCATCCATTCATGCATCCACCCATCCTGCATCCATCATTCATGTATTTTTATGACCATAAAACTTGCACACAGCTTGTCAGTGTTTAATACCAGTCTCCAACCTTGTACTCCAGCACCAATGATACATGATTAATATAAATTGTTTTTAAAAACATGTATTTATTCGACACCAATTTCACACCTTAGTCGGAACATCATTTTTATTTGTTTTTTAAAATATCTATTTATTTAACACCAAAGTAAGTCATGTATACATTTTTATGGTTCGATAAGAGGCTCGAACCTGGTTTCCCAGCACCAAAGTCGGCCGTGCTATCCGTCAGGGGTTATGTAACCGGGCTATGTAGTGACCAGCCAATCCTGCGCCAGGATTGGCTGGGGGGGCACCATGACTCCTCGCCCAGTCGCCCTGTGTAACCCCGGGGGCTGCGGCCCGCCCCCTGGTCCTCTCTCTAAGGGGGAATTCACAAGAAAACGATCTGCGCATGCGCGGGCATGTTTGTGCCCAAAAATACACTTGCGCAGCTACAGCAGCCCGATCCTCTTCCCCCCCCCCCCCCCCTTGCGCACTCCGGGAAGGTCGGGTGTCTCCCGGTTTCCCGGCCAGCAGATAGCGCGATTTTTAAAAATAATTGTGTTTGGCTTCTAGTGAGGACGTGGTGGGTCCATGGGGCTTAGTGGGGCTTCGCCCCTACGCCCCAATGGACGCACCGCGCCTGCCTACCTACCTACCTATCTATCTATCTATCTATCTATCTATCTATCTATCTATCTATCTATCTATCTATCTATCTATCTATCTATCTATCTATCTATCTATCTATCTATCTATCTATCTATCTATCTATCTATCTATCTATCTATCTATCTATCTATCTATCTGTCTCTCTGTCTCTCTGTCTCCCTGCCTGCCTGCTTGCCTGCTTGCCTGCCTGTCTGTCTATCTTTCTATTGGAATGTCTATATCTCTTTACATGGTTATGTCGGTCTGTATGTGATTATGTATTTCTGTCTGTCTCTGTTAGTGTGTCTTTCGTCAGTTTGTCCAGTCTTTGATTCTGTATGTCTGCCATCTCTGGATTATTTTATTTATTTATTTATTTATTTATTTATGCGATTTTATATAGCGCGGACTTTACCCGAAGGTGTCAGAGCGCTTCACAATAGGAACAGTAATGATACATGAGGAGAAAAATTACAAGTGAACCAATTACAAAAGCAAACGTTAAGTTACATGAATCAAAAGTGACAATAGTGAGCAACCAAAATGCATGAGGTAGCAATCGGTACATTACAGGAGGAAAAAGTGATATGTGTGCAGGTTACAAAAGCGTACAAAGTACAAGTAGAGGTATAATACTGCAATAAATGGCAGACACTCCAGCACAAGAACAAACCCTTCCTTAGACCCTACTATTGCGGCCAACTACAGACCCATTGCTTGCCTTCCCTTTCCCGCTAAAATCGTAGAGGCCATTATGAACCAGCAGCTCTCAGAGTTCATTGAACAACACGAACTCTTGGATGACACGCAATTCGGTTTCCGGAGGGGACACGGAACCGAAACAGCGCTGATAAAGGCCTCCGATGAAATTAGAGAAATCTTGGATTCGGGAGGAGCAGCAGTGCTCATTCTGTTGGATCTCTCGGCGGCTTTCGACACGGTCGACCATGCTATCTTGGTCGACCGTGTCGTAGCCCTGGGGATCAACCATCTGGCCAAAGATCTTATAGCTTCTTTTTTAGCTAACCGCAAACAGGCAGTTAAATTGGGCAATTATTATTCATCGACTTCTAAACTGCCATGCGGGGTCCCCCAAGGATCATCGCTAAGTCCTGCGCTTTTTAACATTTATGTCGCAGACTTGGCAAGGGTCATAAAATCTCATGGGATGCGTTTAACTACCTACGCTGATGACACCCAACTTGTGCTGGCGGTGCATAAGAACGGACCAACGGTGGCAGCTAAGTTTCAGGAGGGGATACTAGAGATACAAGCATGGATGCATAGTAATTGCCTAAAATTGAACGCGGAGAAAACGGAGGTTATGACCTTTGGTAACATCCTTCCAGAATGGTCTCCGACTTGGTGGCCGACTCAGATGGGTCCTCCTCCAGTCCCAGTCGCAAAGGTCAGGAATCTTGGAGTGATCTTTGATAAACAACTATCATTCAAACATCATGTAAATAAGGTTGTCTCAGCTGCCTTCTTTACGCTGAAAAAGATTAAAAAACTGCTACCGTATTTACCAGCATCAGCTGGAAAAACCCTAATTACCACCTTGGTGTTTTCCAAGCTTGATTACGGAAATGCCCTCTTTTTCAACACCCATAAATATATTCTGAACAAGCTCCAATCGGTTCAAAATATGGCAGCCAGAATCCTTCTCAACATTCCAAGTCGCCAGTCCACCTCGGCAGCTATACGCCATCTTCATTGGCTAAGAGTGGAGAGCAGGATCAAATTTAAGGCCTTATGCATTGCCTATAAGGCCATTCATCATACTGGCCCGAAGTTTCTAAAGGAGGCATTTCAGGTATTTACCCCTATAAGGAACCTAAGATCAGCAGCTAGTTGCCTACTATCTGTTCCCCGAACAAGAACTGCTACCTGGGGAGACAGACGATTCCTGGTAGCAACTCCTAGATTGTGGAATTCCCTCCCTCCAAACATCAAAACTGCCCCCACTCTCATCTGTTTCCGTAGGGCCTTGAAGACCTGGCTCTTCAACCAATAAGTTTGTGCGCTGATCATCGTATCCTAGAGTATCTTCTGCGCCTAGACACCCTCGGGTATTAGCTGCGCATTAAAAATCCTATAAATAAATAAATAAATAAATAAACGTTACGTAGGCAATGGTGGCACTTGTGCAAGTATCTAAAGCAAACAAAATGTAAGAGGTAGCAAACAGTGTGTTACAAGAGAAAAGTGACGTGTGCAAGTTACAAAAGGGTACCATACACTGGTACAAGGATAATACTGCTTCAACATCCTGCGCATGCTATGCAAGATCTTCCGATGGATCCCCTCCGAGACCAGGAAGACGGTCACCCTGGCCCTCGTCACCAGCCGTCTGGACTACGGCAACTCCCTCTACGCCGGAACCACCGCCAAACTCCAGAAGAGACTCCAGCGGATCCAGAACACCTCAGCACGACTCATCCTGGACATCCCCCGCCGCAGCCACATCTCCGGACACCTGAGAGACCTGCACTGGCTCCCGGTCAACAAGAGAATCACCTTCCGGCTCCTCACCCACGCACACAAAGCCCTACACAACCAAGGCCCAGGATACCTCAACAGCCGCCTCAACTTCTACGCTCCCAAACGCCAGCTTCGATCGACCAGCCACGCCCTCGCCGCCGTCCCCCGCATCCGAAGAGCCACCACAGGAGGAAGGTCCTTTTCCTACCTGGCCGCCAAGACTTGGAACTCCCTTCCGACCCGCCTCCGCCTGACCCAAGACCACCTCGCCTTCAGGAAGCAACTCAAGACCTGGCTGTTCGAGCAGTAGCGGACCCCCCCCCCCCCCCCCCCCCAGCGCCTTGAGACCCTCCGGGTGAGTAGCGCGCCATATAAATGCTTTGATTGATTGATTGACTGCAATAAATGGTAAACACTCAAACTGCCAGAACGCACTGGGAAGGCACTTCCATAGTCATGGACAATAGAATTTTCAGTAATGGGAGGTCTTCCTTCAGATGATAGAGAGGGCGTGAATTAACTTTGGAAGTGTCTTCGGAGGAGGAGAACTTTGAGGTCAGTTTTGAAGGCCTGGGAGGAGGAGGTGGTCCTGAGCTGAGGCGGAAGTGAGTTCCAGATTCTCACTGCGTTGCCTGAAAAGGATTGGGCCATCGATCTTTCCTTCTTGAAAGTGGGGGGGTTCAAGTAGTAGATTTTCCGCATTACGAGATGGTCTAGAGCCTCCAGACAGTTTCAGTTTATTCGACAGGTAGCGAGGAGAGGAGGAGTGCAAGGCTTTGTGGGTGATACAGGCAGTATTAGTCCATCTTCTTTATTTATTTATTTATTTTCAAAGTTTTATACAGCGCTGGCTAGACCCGTAGGTATCAGAGAGCTTTACATGAGGATCAGCAAGTTAAAGATTACATCATTACTTCAGTTACGGGTTCCAAGTATTGACATAAGGGAAAGATAGAGGGCAGGAAACATAACGGGGAGGTGAGGAAAACAATGTCAGATGTCCTGCTGGGTAACACAGCCCTCAAGGGACCAGAGAGCAGGAGCGGCTCTAGGCTCATGGCGGCCCTGGGCAGGGAGCGCAGGTTGGGGGCCCTGGAAGAGGGGGTCCGGGGGGGGCGGAGCGCGGAGGCCAGTGAAGAGGGGGGGGGGGGCAGGGTGTTTGGAAGTGGAACAGAGCATGAGGCCGCCAAATTCCTGCCAGGGGCCGCCACGCAAATATGTATCCATCCTCAGAGGATTATTATATCAAGGATATATATTGGCGTGGTGGCCCCTGGGGTTTGGTGGCCCTGTGCAGGTGCACAGCTTGCACATGCCTAAGGCCGCCCCTGCAGAGAGGCTCTCCGCATGCCGCAAAATGACTCGGACATACCGGTCTACACCCTACGATGCATAGCAGGGAGCCTGTCACACTACATCACCCCAGTATACTGCTCCGTGTCCAAGGGTGAAAGGGGGCTCAGACTCACCTGTGCAGGCATCAATTCCAGTAACTCCACTCCTTTGCGTTGCGCATTTACGGCGGGAGGCGGACTGAAACCATCCAGGCCACTTCCGACATCCACCACCGGGCCCAGCATCCAGCACGAGCCGGACCTCCAGGGCTCAAAACTAGTGTGTGAGCAGCACAAGAAAGGGGGGCTTAGACTCACCTGTGCAGACATCAATTCTGGTAACTCCACTCCTTTGCGTTGCGCATTCACGGCGGGAGGCGGACCAAAACCATCCAGGCAGCTTCCGGGATCCGCCACTGGGCCCAAGCATCCAATGCGAGGCGGACCTCTGGGGCTCAAAACTAGTGTGAGCGCAACATAAGTAGGGGCGAGGGCTGCTAGATTGCTCGGATGTGCTTGCCAAGCAAGGACGAACCCTGCGGCCTGCAGCAGGGAGCTAACCTCACAACTCCGCCATTGAGGAAACCACTATCACCACATCCTGGCAATCCGCTCCATGTCCATGGGGGCCCCAACTCACCCTTGCCGATCCCTCAGCCAGCCAGAGGGTCTGCGACTTCGAGCGCGATCCAACCTAGTCCAATCCCTAGTTCTCTCTAAAATCGACTACGGGAACGCCATCCTTACTGGGACTCAAAAAGCTAACCTAGCCCCTCTAGGGGCAGTGCTGAACATGTTCGCTCGACTCGTATCTGGAGTTAAAAGATTTGAACACATCAGTCCAGCCCTCAACTTCCTCAATTGGCTTCCCATGGAAGGGAGGTGCATCTATAAGCTGGCTTGCATCACACACAAAACCCTTCACTCTCCTGCCTCCAACTACCTAAACAACAAACTGGTAAGAGCAGGTCAATCCAGAACACTGAGAAGCTCCAACTCACTCCTTCTTATTCCTCCGAAACTGAAAAAGAAAACCACCCAATACCGATCGTTTTCTCGCAACGCTCCCAGGATATGGAATGCTCTCCCTGGAGTCCTCAGATACAACCCATCCTTCTCCTGTTTCAAAAGGGACCTGAAACTCCATCTCCTAAACAAATACTTTCCTGGCCAACGTCAACTAACCTAGACTTCTATATCCGAGTTGTCTCCTCTCTCTTTGGACAGTCAAGGATAGTGGGTGTTCTCTCCCCCTCCGCTGCACTGCATATTTATTTCCCATGCTGTATTTTTCTCTTTGGTTTGCTTCCTCACTGTCGGCCTACTATGTAATGTAATGTCCTCTGTTTTTTAGGTCGAGCCTATCCCATTCCGCAGGAATGGATAGGGGAGAATTTTAGTGGCCAAAATAGGTTCTCAAACCAACGGCCATATTTCCAACAGTTCACATGAAGACAAGCACGCGCATTTCCCCACATCAAAGCAATCAGCCTCCCTCCCACAGGCTTCCCCAGTGTGCGCAGTGCGCGCTGGCCTCACTTCTCCTCCCCCCAATTGCTTTTTTTCATGGCTGCCAGGCCGTGAGCTACATCAAAGGGTTCCAATCCCCCGCCCCCTGCTTCACGGACGATTCTTTATTTCTTTCGGCCATGTTTCCCCAGCCTCCGTCCGATCACTTTCACATTCGCGGCTTGTTTTAAAAGAGCTGTGCTTCTGCCGAGTGCTGTGCTTCTGCCTTTAAGGCCGTCCATTAAACAAAGATCGGAGCAGTGCTCCCAGGGTGTTTGTCTCCGAAATATCACCAACAGAAAAAAAGGCTGCCCCTCAGTAACTGGGTGCGCCCACATTCCTTTTGTTCGCTGAGCGTGCGTGTGTAATCCTCTTACATGAAGTCTCCAAGCCAGAGCACAAGCGTTCCCACCTACTTGGAGACACACGACACCAACATCCCGTGTGTCCAGCCCGCCCCTGCTTCTGCGGTTTTCCGCATGTTAGCGTGCTTTAGGAGTGAGCTCAGCCAGAAACCGTACACCGCTTCGGGCCTCTAAATACAGTTTACCACCGGTTCAACTAAACTTTTCAGAAAAAAACAAGAGTGCGACTAATACAAAACTGATTAGTGAAATTACGTATTTCAAAAATAACTTGCATCAAAAACACGCGAGCCTAACATCGAGGAACAAAGTCAATTCCCAGCGCCCAGACGTTTCAGCACTCCCCCTCCCCCCCCCGCTTGGTATCGCCGTGCCATTGACGTGGCCACTGGGGAAAATGGCTTTTACATTCGTAACAGCAGGGATTTAAGTGGGTGCTGAGCACTGGCAGTTTTTTTTAAAGGAGGCCTCGAAACGGGTCTCTATAGGGTTTGTTTCCAGACTGCAGTGACAGGAGGCACATCATGTGCGCTGCTCTCACACTGCTCACAGCATGCTCAGTTACAGCATGACGTAAGGCCAGGTGAGCCTTGTAGGGGAAGGGAAATCTTTTAGAGAGTCATTTTCTCTCTGGATTTCCCTTTTCTTTTTGAAACTCAGGAGCAGCGGCATTGTCATGGTGTCACCAGGGCTTTAAGTGGAAGCTTTTTCAATATTAAATACAAGCCATAGCTGCTGCTTATTATCTTATGCAAATAACCACCATTGACCAAGTCAATAGTCATGACTTGTTGGAGGTATGGTGTTATTTGTGTCATATCTGGATGCAATGACAAACAGCAAAATACAAGTCGGGCAGCACACTATGCCAAAGCACAGATTTTTACGTCTTTTAAGCCACGCCCTTAATTACATTGGCCACGCCCCTTTGAGACCCCACATTGTTTTCATCCCTTAAAGCCCTGCGTAACAGCAACACACTTTGTTTTAAACTGTCCAATCAAGGAGCTTTTAAAACATTAGTAGCGAACACAGCAAGTTCTCAAAATCACTCACTGGATCTTACAAAATCATCAACAGTTTCTCAAAATCTTTTCCAGGTTTCAGAACGTAACACACACTTTGACCCCGCTGCACGTTTCCCGTAGAATCCCTACTCCCCGCCCAGGGGTGTTAGAAGACACATAGCTCATGCTTAGAACGGTGCAAAGTTATCAAGGAACACATTCTCTCAAACACTGATGGTCTCTCGTTCTCCAGTATTTTGACCACATGGTTGGCGGGGCTCCTGAAGCTCAGCATGGCTACGTAACATTTACCAGCAGTTCGAAGTCTTGCATGAGCCTTACCACCCCCTCCCAAGAATCTAGTAAAAATGTGCAATTTTTAAAAAAAAGGAGAGTTCGGTTGTTTTGAGCCCACCTTGGACTCTGGAGAAAGAAAGGCGGGTGAAACACGGCAGTACGGACTCCGTCATTGTGAACTGTACACACAAGCATATGTCGTTCAGTTACCTGGTGTTCATTTCCCTGCAGCAATTTCACATCAGTTGCATGCAGTGCACGGAAAGACACATAGTATCTGCTTAATCGAATGAGCTACCTTACTAATGCTTGTTGCTTTCCGGTGTAGTGTGGGGCTTTATCATTTATTTTTAGGTACATTCAAATGCTGTAATTCTCAGTGCGATGCGGTGTGCAAAGACAGATCGATAAATCTCACGTGTGAAATATTGCTGTTCCCCCAATGCAGTGTGAAAATCCTGAACAACAAACGCCACGTTAAAAATGGGTTTTGTAAATGCTTCTGCCCTAACCCCCGAACTGGTGTGAAAATGCTAGCGCCCACACTCTAGTGCCCACACTCTAGCGCCACCACTCTACCCGCCCACCACTCTACCCTCCAACCCCACCCTCAAAATCCACCATCCAAGCACTACTACACCCTCCAAATACACCCTCCGACTACACCCTCTAACTCCACCATCCAACTCCAGCCTCCAACTCCTTCCTCCAACTACAAATCCACCCTCCAAAAACACCATCCAACTCCACCCTCCAACTCCAACATCCAAATACACCCTACAAATCCACCCTCCAACTACAACTCCAGTCTCCAAATCTACCCTCCAAATCCACCCTCCAAATCCACCCGCAAACTACAACTACGGACTCCAACTCCACCCTCAAAATCCAACTCCACCATCCAACTCCACCATCAAACTCCACCATCAAACTCCACCATCCAAATCAAAATCCTACATCCAAATCCACCCTTCAAATCCACCCTCCGCCCTCCAACTTTACCCTCCAACTCCACCCTCCAACTCCACCATCCAAATCAAAATACTACATCCAAATCCACCCTCCAAATCCACCCTCCAAATCCACCCTCCACCCTCCAACTCCACCCTCCAACTCCACCATCCAACTCCACCATCAAACTCCACCATCCAAATCAAAATCCTACATCCAAATCCACCCTCCGCCCTCCAACTCCACCCTTCAACTCCACCCTCCAACTCCACCCTCCAACTCCACCCTCCAACTCCACCATCAAACTCCACCATCCAAATCAAAATCCTACATCCAAATCCACCCTCCAAATCCACCCTCCAACTCCACCCTCCAACTCCACCATCAAACTCAAACTCCACCATCCAAATCAAAATCCTACATCCAAATCCACCCTCCAAATCCACCCTCCAAATCCACCCTCCAAATCCACCCTCCAACTCCACCCTCCAACTCCACCCTCCAACTCCACCCTCCGACTCCACCCTCCAAATCATCCCTCCAACTCCCCCTCCAACACAACCCCTCAACGCCACAGCACCACTCAATGCCACAGCACCACTCAATGCCACAGCACCACTCAACGCCACAGCACCACTCAACGCCACAGCACCACTCAACACCACAGCACCACTCAACGCCACAGCATCACTTAACGCCACAGCATCACTCAATGCCACAGCATCACTCAGCACCACTCAACGCCATAGCACCACTCAATGCCTTAGCACCACTCAACACCACAGCACCACTCAATGCCACAGCATCACTCAATGCCACAGCATCACTCAGCACCACTCAATGCCACAGCACCACTGAATGCCACTGCATCACTCAGCACCACTGAAGGCCACAGCATCACTCAGCACCACTGAAGGCCACAGCATCACTCAGCACCACTGAACGCCACAGCATCACTCTGTGCAACCATTCAACTCTGTCAGGTTGCAATAGTGCGCTATATAAGTGTCCTGACTTCGCGCACCCCACACAGGGCCCCCTGCGCAGCGGCAACCCTGGTTATCAAGAAGGGGCTTGGGATTCACTCACCATCCTGACCGGAGGTCTCCAAGTATTCGGCCAGGTCACAACCGAAGGCGCCCGCTCCCTTTTTCCTGAACTTCGGCTTCGCCCCCTTGTTCTTCATGAGTTAATCCAGCAAGCGGCGCCCCCAGGTCCCCCGAAAAACCACCCAGCAGGGCCACTCGAACCTTCCTTCAGGCGGCCTCTCGAGCTGCGCCTGCCTCCTGTGACATGGATGTCGGATGCCAGGCAACGGCCGGGGAACAGGAACAGGAAACCCTCAAGGGATGCCCGGCCGCCCTGGGGTGCGGGAGGAAGACGAGCAATAACGAGTGGGGGATATGTATGTGCTATTTATATAGCGCTTAAAGGCCCAGGTATCCAAGCGCTTGCTTCTTCCAGTAGGCTGTGTGCAGTGAGCAAGAAAAATGCTGTCACATCCTGGCGCAACAGGGCGGCTTCTAGTTGCTACAGTTCTCAGGAACCATTGGGGGAGGTTGTGCCTGCCCTCCTGGAATTAAAAGGATAACACACCCCGATGGTGTGATAAACAAACTTGGCACACGTTTTGAAGTTGAGATGCGGAATGTAATAAAACCAGATAGCAGAGATTCTGCCCTATTTGCCCGGCGGCCGGTCATACAGGCCTTCTGTCAGGGCCAGCACCTGGAGGAGTTTCCTGCCCCCCCCCCCCTGCCTCTCATTCCTTCTCCAGTTAAAATCAGTGCCCCGAGCAGCGCAGGAAACGCTGCGAGGAAGCCGGGCGGGAGGGAGGGAGGGGGGCGGAGGGCCGGGAGACGCTCTTTGTCATTGGTGTGTGAGTGTCAGTGAGTGTGAGGGGAGGGGGAGCCCTGACATGCTAAAGATAACGGGACGGGGCGCTGGCTCGGCTTGGGAGGCAGTCTGTGCTCCAGCCCCGGCCACTTCCTGTGTTGCACAGCTCCAGTTTAAAAAAAAACAAGCATTGGAAATGCAATAGGTCTCGCAGCATTAGAGTTAGTGCTTTTAGAATTGTTTATGGGTTTTTTTTGTAAATCTTTAGCATTTTTGTTTCCTGTAGCCAATGCCAAAGAATTACAAAAAAAAAAAGCCATAAACATTTCTAAAAGCTCTAACTCAAATGCTCCGAGACCTATTGCACTGGATGCAATGGAAATGTGTTTCGAGGACGTGCTCGGGGTGTGCATACTGGAAGCAGGGGCAGACAACATGGTAGCCAAGACATATGCAAACAGGCAGGGCGGTACGAAATCTGCTACCCTGAACCTAACAGCAAAGAAGATTGGATCGCATCGCTGCATGTGATGTTTTTGTTCCAAATCCAGTTTTTCATGAAACGACTTGTTTTTTTGGTCACAAATCAATTTGTTTATGAAACAAATTGTTAAGTCCATTTAACATTTCTTGGCGGGATTGTGGTGAAGGTGACTGTCACCTCACATCGAACTCGTTTGCCAAAAGCCGCATGATTTGCCCTGGAGAGATTCAGTTTTCCCAGGCTCGATGAGTGTTTACGAAAACAGATGCACTGTCTCGTGACTTACTCTTCTCTGTCTCAGAGCCCAGCAACTGGCATGAAGTTGTATTTGCATAAAGTATTTGTAGCTACACGTTACCTGGAATTCAAAACACACACATCAACCCAGAAACAGACATACACTTGTGCACCACATCGTTGTACAGCTGAATAACACCGTGCCAGATAGTCATACACATAGCTAGACTCCACCCGTAGAAACACACACAAGGCCATACAACTCAAAGACATAACACAAACAGCCACAAAAACACCCGCTGCTATTTGAGCAGAGGCCACCAATACGTGAAAGGTGGCGCCATTCCTTTGTAGGCCACAACCCAATTATGTGCTTAGCGCATTTTCTAAAAATAGGCCGACTCCGTTCACGACTCAAGAAACATCCCCAAGACGTTTTTATTTTGATTTCCCTCAATTTGGTGTGTGGGCGACGTGTTGTTAAAAGCTCACTGCAAACCGCCGCGGGCTGTTCTAAAATCCAAGTAAAAAATAAAAAAAGCGCCTGCACCACTTGCATCCACTTCATTCATAAAACAAGCACCCGGAGTCCCAGACCCCCAAAGAAGGTGGCTGCAGAAGGCGGGACCCGCGCTGTCTTTCTTTCCCTCCTTTCCTATTGAGAGGGAATTCAATTCTCGTCTTGTCTCGAACAGACTGCGGGCAGGGGAGGGGGCGGAGCGGGGAGAGGGAACAGACGGAGGGAAGGCCAGATAAGGGGAGGGGGGAGGAGAGTAGGAGGAGGAGAGTAGGGGAGGCACGGCCTAGCGGCCGTGCAATCAAGAAGTGAGGGGGCGGGAGAGTAGGCAAGGCAGGCGGCTGGGGAGAGGGGGGAGGAGAAATGCGACGCGTCATACACATAGCTAGACTCCACCCGTAGAAACACACACAAGGCCATACAACTCAAAGACATAACACAAACAGCCACAAAAACACCCGCTGCTATTTGAGCAGAGGCCACCAATACGTGAAAGGTGGCGCCATTCCTTTGTAGGCCACAACCCAATTATGTGCTTAGCGCATTTTCTAAAAATAGGCCGACTCCGTTCACGACTCAGGAAACATCCCCAAGACGTTTTTATTTTGATTTCCCTCAATTTGGTGTGTGGGCGACGTGTTGTTAAAAGCTCACTGCAAACCGCCGCGGGCTGTTCTAAAATCCAAGTAAAAAATAAAAAAAAAAGCGCCTGCACCACTTGCATCCACTTCATTCATAAAACAAGCACCCGGAGTCCCGGACCCCCAAAGAAGGTGGCTGCAGAAGGCGGGACCCGCGCTGTCTTTCTTTCCCTCCTTTCCTATTGAGAGGGAATTCAATTCTCGTCTTGTCTCGAACAGACTGCGGGCAGGGGAGGGGGCGGAGCGGGGAGAGGGAACAGACGGAGGGAAGGCCAGATAAGGGGAGGGGGGAGGAGAGTAGGAGGAGGAGAGTAGGGGAGGCACGGCCTAGCGGCCGTGCAATCAAGAAGTGAGGGGGCGGGAGAGTAGGCAAGGCAGGCGGCTGGGGGGAGGGGGGAGGAGAAATGCGACGCGACATGGCCACAGCATCACTCAGCACCACTGAAGGCCACAGCATCACTCAGCACCACTGAACGCCACAGCATCACTCTGTGCAACCATTCAACAACAACTGGTTCTATTATGTTCTCTCAATGATTCAAGCTTTATTACAAATGTCACAAAAAGATGTTAATATTTCACTTCTGTTCTTGGATTTTCATCACAATAAAATACACTGAACATAATATTCCCAAAAGTTATTTACAAAAGTTTAAGCTATTGCCATTATAAATTACAATCACTTTTATTTAAGTATTAATTATTTTAAAAAAAATTAAAAGCCATTCTTATTTGTAATATCAATTCATCTAAGTCACGTGAATACAAAACATGTTGCATTACAAATGCTATAGGTGTCACATTTGCGAAAGTGATAACTATTGGCATTGTAAATGACAAAGCTATTAATTTAGCTATTTTCAAAACCAACACATAAATAAAAAAATTGTCATTTACAAGACCAATAGCTCAAACGTTCATAATGCGAGACCTATTGCATTGCAAATGCTTGTTACTGTGTGTATGTAAAGCGCTCTGATACCTACGGGTCAAGCTAGCGCTATATAAAACTTTTAAAATAAATAAATAAATAAAAATAAAAGGTGACCCCCTACAGCAATTTACAGCGAAGGAGCGGAACCCTCGGAGTGCCGGACGGCTATCTGGTATCTCTAGTCGGTCAGACCTCCGCTTGCAGAAAGCCAACTCGGGTAAGAACATCAAAATGATTAACTCTCTTTGATCTGCTATAGACACTTCGCTCGTTCGTCCAAGATTAGAGGGTGGATGGTATGGATTGAAAAGGGAAATCCCATAGATGAGGGATCCTAAATCCGGGAGCTCCATTTTGGGGCTCCCACACAGATGAGGGGAGAAGAAGGGCCAGGAGTTGGTGGTGAAACAGGAAGAGACATTGCTTATGGAGGAAGAGAAGGTGCCAGAAATGAACTGATGTCATCTTCCACAGTCAACATTTCTGGCACCATAAATGCTTAAAGCTTTCCTGCAGTTGATACCACTAACAAACACTTCTCGATCTCCACTTCGGCACCGAAATCTATAGGTAAATCCCTGCCTGCCTTTGCCTGCCTTTGCTCAAGGCAATAGTGAAACTGAAATGTAGTGATCGGGAGAGTGATGCCCATAGCCCCTGAGGAATCATTCATGTAAGCTGAGGGCCTGTGGTGAAGTGGGCCCGATTTATAGAACTAACTTAAGACAAAATCCTAAACTTACTACCATTTTGGTATTCACAGAAGGCACTTACTAATTTTGGTATTCAGTGAAGTCACTTATTCATTTCGGTATCCACAGAAGTTAGGAGTCCTAACTTTAGGACACCTAAATGCCTTTTGTGGATACCGAAAGTCTTAAAGTTAGGATTTTTCTCAGCTTAGTAGTAGTAAAGTTTGGACTCCTAACTTTACTACTCCTAAACTGAGAAAAATCCTAACTTTAAGACTTTCGGTATTCACAGAAGGCATTTAGATGTCCTAAAGTTAGGACTCCTAACTTCTGTGAATACCAAAATGAGTAAGTGCCTTCTGTGAATACCAAAATGGTAGTACGTTTAGGATTTTGTCTTAATTAGTTCTGTGAATCGGGCCCATGGATTTTGACTGACAGCAGGATTCTGCAGCCTAGAGGGCCACCCCATGGGCAGTAGTGGCAGCAAAAGATTATCATGGAAGGAAGGGCCTTTCTACCTGTGATCTTCAATGTGAGATGCCAACTGGTCACTGCCAGTTAAAAAGATTTGCCAGTTCATGTCAATCTGGCCCTTCGCTTCATCCATGTGAGCCTTGGGTGCAGCATGTGGGCTGTGCCTGGCTGCACGAAGGCAGGAATCCTTTAGGAAATCTTGTGGGCCAATGGCTCACAAGATGGAGCATCGCGAGAGTAGGCCGAATAGGGATGTGATTTGGAAGAAAGCCCCAGAACATTACTGAGGTCCTTGGAGAGTGACCAGGCCCTGTATATAAATTCTCCTTCTTAAGTGCAAGGACAGCTGTGTTCCTGCTTCATGCCTCCACAGAGGTGTGCTGCAGACAGGTTTGGTTAGCAGCCAGCAGGGGAAGGCCCTTCTCTTTTGTGCCATTGTTTTAGAGCCCCTGGCAGGGAACACTCAGCCCCATTCTCCTTCCTGCCAAATCTACAGATCAAAGAGTTGTGGCTGTGCAGCCTGTGTGAACAGAAATAAACTCCAATAAAAGCTTACATCGCCAAGGTGCAGCTGGGCGCTGGAATTCACATCTCTATTTGCCAGCCGGGGCTAAATAAAGGGTAGATTCCAAAGGAATGTGTGGCATTCCCAAGGAATGTGGGTCAAGATAATCCACACCTTGGAGACACATGGTAGTGTTTCTAATTGTCTGAGCTCCAGGGCTGGGACATTGGATCACCAGTCTTCTTACCACGTGGGGGACAGACTTGAAAAATTGTGAACTCTGCTGGAAGGCCTATTTCATCCTGCCCTTGAGGGAGGAAGGACACCATTGCCAGAAGAATGTCCAAGGAGATGTCCTGCAGTAACAGAACTGACCCAAGAAGTATGACTGTAGCCCACTGACCTGCAGTTCCTGGATTTGATGAAGACCATGGCATCTACACTGCAAGAAGACACAATAGTAGGCCCCTGGGTCTTATTTAATGTAGGAGTAGGATGATTCCCCTCACCCACCCATAGGTAGCATGCTTACCGGGGACGGGCTACGTTGAGACTGTGCTTCTCCGAGTAAGGTATTGGATGCTGCTTTGAGTCTGCTATACCGAGTCTCCAGGTATCTATGTGCTCACCGACACTTTGGGGCTCTTGCTGACCAGTACAACCCAAGTCTGAGTGAGATATCATCCACCTACTGGTTTTGTATACACATTTATACCACTGTTTCAAAGCAATTCAAGTAATGACTGGCACTTCATTGCTGCACACTCTGTTGGTCCTGATGAAAGCCGCTGTATCCCTACTGGGAGCATTAGGCTGAAACATGTCGACCTACCTATTGCTTTGACAGATTGAAACTCCCTTTGTCTTAGCTATATTTTTTAATCCTGGCCTATGAATGCAACATTAAAATCGTCCAGCATATCATAGAGTTCGTTTTAACCACTTTCACCTTTTCATTCACCCCCTTCCCACACCCTGCTCATGGAGAGGTTTAGTATACCTCATCATCTCTATCAAAACATCCCTGATCTCCTCCCTCTCAGAGAGGGTTGTAGCCCGCACTACGACTAGGTTCATAGTGCGAGGATATCCCCTATGATGACGTATGCCACCTATGGGTGAGTGAGGGGAATCGTTGTAAGAAAGGGATACCCCAACAGCTCTACATTAAATTAGACCCAGGGGCTACTATTGTGTCTACCAGTTGTACAGTGGGGCATCGGCCCCTGCCGGTCTCTAAAATTCCTCTGGTCCTATTACTGTGAATTATCGACACTTCAAGGCCTGTGGACGGAGCAGTGCTGTGAGGAACTGGGGCGAGGTTATCCCCATCAACGACACCTCCACGGTGCGTGCCCCTACCCACTGTGTGCATGGAGCTGAGCTGAACTCCCTGGGCTGGCAGAGTTGGATGGGATGCAAGCATGGCCTAACTTGAAATCCCTGTAAATTACATCTAAATATTGGCCAGGGGTTGGGAAACTGCGCTCTCATGACGTACTTCGGGGAGCCCTCCCTCCTTGTGTGAGCCGGGCATGAGAAACAATACATGGCAGAGTCTAGGATCTGATCCCAAAGAGAGACAGTGGTTGTGCTGTGCTGCAACGTTACCCTGTTGACTTGCACCCTTCACCTTGTCCTCTAAGAACCCGTGTGCCAACCAGCCCTCAAAGCCAGACCGGGAGAACGTGGTGTACAAGAACCTTTGTAGTTCTCAAATGAGGCCTCTTATTTACCTACACCCTCCAAACCATCTGACCTGTGCTAAGGTGGGTTCTCCGCTTGTTGAGGCACTGGAAAATCAGTATCAGAATATCCTGAAGAAGAACACAGGCAGAGCCAAGAAGGTTGTGGTTGACACGTGTTGGTGAGCCACCAATGGGGAGGTATCCCTCCAATCAGGCAGGCCACCTGTGCATCCTGCCTGCTGCTGTTGAAGTGCACATGGGCGCAGCTGGACTCCAGAAAGATGACAGTCTTCCTGGCATCACAACACCGTGCATAACTTCCTACGTTACCAATTTCTGGTGGTGCTGTTATTTGTGAAGTGGTTTAGTTGTGTGTGGAATAAAGTACCTTTCCTGCTAAAACCCAGTACTGGTCTGACAATGGTTTATATAATGTCTTTTGTTAGGCTCTGCTCCAGGGCACCTCCCTTGGTATACCTTGGACTACTCTGCCTTGCTCCATTGTTATGGGGTCAAGTGTTAGAGGGATGCACTAGCTGCTCAGATTTAGGTCCAACAGCAGCTTACCCCAGGGCTGCAGAGGTGAAAGGCTCCAGTTGTCGTCATCGATAGAGCTAGTTTTGTCTGGTTGTGCTCTGGCCCATGGACCAGATCTCGCACTGGCACTTAACACAAATAGGGTGGGTTGGTATCCCTAAAGGGACACTGCTTTGCCATTCTAGGACTGGTCTCGTGTTTATGGACCTGAAATGACAAGGTCCTTGAACAGTGTACCTGCGCTGATGTGCACCCGGGATATTTTCAGAAGAGAGACAGAGCAGGTGGTAAAGAATATGTGATGTTACAACGTAAGTTGTTACCACGCAGTAGGTAACAACGCGGTTGTTACATCGTCTGCGTTGTTACCACGCATGGCATTACATCGCAAGTCATTTCTACGACTTGCCCTGGATGGCGCGCTGGATTTATGAATAGTATAAATTAGCGCAAGTCGTTGAAGCGACTTGCGCTGTAATGCCATGCGTGGTAACAACTCAGACGACGTAACGTTCGCATTGTTATCAACCAGCGTGGTATTACCAGTTTTGTAAACGCTGTCTCCCGGTGGAAATTGACTGGTAAAGAGAGGGAGAAGATGTGACGCAAAGCCAGAGCTGCCGACTCGGAAGCTGGGGATCTGGGTTCGAGTCTCAGCGTTGGTGCAACATTTTGTGATTCTTGGCAAATCACTTACCCCCAGATTCATCAAGAACACATTTTGCTATTCCTTAATAGCGAAAAATACTGATTCGCTATTAAGGAATAGCAAAATGCTATGCATCAAGAAATCACTAAAGAAATAGCGATTTCTAATAATTCTTTAATTGCGACTCGAAAATTGCGAGTCGCAATTAAGGAATATCTCCTTATTCATTCCTATGGGCCTAGAGGCCCATAGGAATGAATGGGAAGACAATCTCAATTTGCTAATCGCAATTAGCGATTCGCAAATTGAGATTGCGATTTCAAGGGTGCAGGGGTGTCCAAAGGACGCCCTGTTGCACTCCTGAAATTGATGTGTGCACATATGTTGCACACACACATGCCCTTAGGGCATGTGTGTGCGCAACATGAAACTTTGAAAAATGTACCTTAGTGCATTTTTCTAAGTTTTTGCAAATTACCATGAAGTTGTACTTCAGGTAATTTGCGTGCCCTAATAGCGAATTCGCTATTTTTTTCACTTTCATGCATTGCATTTAAGGAATCTCAATTTGAGATTCCTTAAATGCAAAGAATCACAATTTAGGGAATTCTTAATTAGCAATTTTTGCATTTGGGATGATGCATCCCAAATGCAAACATACTGCTTGCAAAGGGTCAGATTCTCAGAATCTGGCCCTTTGCGAGCGGATTTTTGTTTGATGAATCTGGCCCTTAATCTCCCCATGCCCATAGACAGCGCCTGGGTGCCCTCATGGATAGTGCTATATAAATCTGCAAAATTACTTAATGCTCCTCAGAATTGAGACAAACATGCTGATATTCACCAGGTATTGCTGGGTTCATTCAGTAATTCTCCATTCTGGTGACCGTAAATCATAAATGCTGAATGTAATGGAAACTGTGACCCCCCTCAGCCCCCATATATCTGTGTCTAATCCTTATTAATATGCGATGAGCGCCATAGCCCTTTCCAAAAGTCCACAATAGGGAGTAAACCTGAATGCGAATAAAAATTCCCTTATTTTAGATCTCCATTGCCATATGAAAATTTTGCTAAAATGTATTGTTACAACAGAATGCAACAATCCTTATTTGAGTGTTTATTTCTAGGCACAAAAGGCCAGATGTAGGTAGCCTAATACCGGTCGGTAACGGCCAAATTACCCAATTTCGGCCGTTACTGCCCAGTATTAGGCTTTTCAGATGTAGGAGGCCAGATTGAAGGATCCGGTAATTTACCGAATCGGTAATTTAAGGAATCGGTAAATTACCGAATTCTTAAAATACCGATTCAGTAAATTACCGTATTCTTAAAATGAGTGCTTTTCCCATTTCAGGATTCGTTATTTACCACCAACTACAAGTTGGTGGTAAATATCGAAAACCGTGAAAAAAGCAATTTTTTGTAATTTTTAACAGTGCCACGTGGCAGACATGTATGTGAGCCACATGTGCACCCATGCACTATTCAGGGGTGCAACAGGGTGTCAATGTGACACCCTGCCACCCTAGTAGGTCTTCCCCCTATTACCGACTCGGTATTTACCGAATCGGTAATTCCCATTCATTCCTACGGGCCTCGAGGCCCATAGGAATGAATGGGACCTACCGATTCCTAAATACCGAATCGGTAAAATTCGGTATTTAGGAATCGGTAATTTGTGATTACCTACATCTGGCCCAAAGTCATCTATTTGTTTGATATTTTTAGATGGATATGTTGAAAAGGGATGTTCGGCTTGGAACACAACTATACCTGTAAAATAGCTATATAGGACAGAAAATTTGAAGATTCACGGGTGATATTCTTTGCTTCCAGCATGTTCTTTTTCATAGTATTTTGTTGATCCCGTTCAACAGGTATCTTATCTACATTTCGATAATGTTGTTGCTGTACTGATGCTAATGAAACCGAAAGAAAATTATTATCACTTCTCAAATTGGAAATTGGAAAGAGCACTAGATGAACATTAACCGCAAGCATTAATTGCTAATGGTACTTTCAAAAACCAGTTTTCTGAATCTGAGAGAGCTTGAGTTTTTAGTTTGAAAACAAATGAATGCATTTTTTTACCGGTTGCCAGAAGATCCACATTAAAGCTGCCTCATATGACCCACAAAGCGATACATGGACCAGGACCGCTCTTCATCACGAATAATGTCACCAAATACATTCTTCAAAGGAACCTCCACACTAAATTGGCACCTCACCTCAAAAACCCATCATAAAAGAAACAAGCATTGGCATGTTTAATAGGTCTCGCCTTTGGGACCTTATAAGTGTTTAGCCATGCAACAGTTGTTGTTGCACCAAGGATATTGCGCTGCATAACTAAATAATTATGAGGTCCCAAAAGCTAGACCTATTGGCTATGTCAATGCTTGTTTTATCTTTCATCTGAGAGTGGCCAACTCGTAATATGGGTCTAAGTGAGAAACCTTTTGTTTACAATTAATATATGTCTACATCTCATGCTTCTACTTTGACATTATTTACTTTGAAAGTTTTTAAAATAATAAAGAAGTTAAACAATTTTTGCAATACTGACCTTGCCATAACTTTTCTACTTTAAATATAGACCTAACAAATTTGAAATGAAATAATTAAAGTGGGTTGATGGTGAATTTGCGAATTTCAAACTTTTTCAAACAATTACTATCTGGTGCATTTAGAAATCACGTTCTTAATGTATTTTGGAAAAACAGAGTTTGTTGCTTTACATAGCCAATAATTTTTAATTAAAAAAAGGGCTCTTAAGAATGCGAAAGAGAAAGCAGAGTACAATGTATCCCTCCTCTTGCGTGAGCAACATTGTGCGCTGACTCGTTTTTTTAATCCCCCGTTTTACGTTTGTCATTACAAATCACAGCTCAAAACACCCAAAGAGAACAATGAAAACCAGGAGTGCGCAAGCTTCTGTACTCCTGGCAAGTGATGGCTCTTATCTGCGGATACAATTACCAGAATGTAAAGATACAAGCATTGGCTGTGCGACGCGGGAAGCTTGTAGTAATGTAAAAAAAACATGCTAGTGATGCAGGCGCGCGCATGCGCGCAGCAGCACAAAAAAGTGAAAGTGATCGCGCTGGAAGGGAGGCAGATGGCGGCTGCAGGCATGCACGCTCACGTGAATGCAAGCGCTAGGCCACCAAAAACCTGTGGCAGCACTTTGAAAACCCCAATACTAAATGTCTCACAGTGCAACACATGCGCTGGCTCAGCGAGATCTAAAACACCATGGGTGCACAATCCTTCTCTGTTCAAGCAGCCACACTATGGAACTCTTTACCCCCAAACATAAGATCCATGGACAACCACCTTATCTTCAGAAGACTACACAAGAGTTTGCTCTTCCGCCACATAACCACCATACACAAACATAAATACATGTCCCTCTGTATATAAGCATTTATTTAGACAGCAGATGCATACCTACATATGTGTATTGCTTTGTGTAAATGTGTATAATAATTATGTTTTATAGTTACATTATTCTGTTTAACATGTATATAGGTGACTGTGCATAAATTGTGGTAAATAAATAAATAATACCCTATTTTTTGAATGAATAAATGAATAACAGATAGCTCAATAAATAAGAGTCAAGATTCGAGGTAGTAGGAGTTTCGCAGGTTTATTACAGCATAAAGGACAGGAACAGGACAACCTGCATAGGAATAGGATGGCAGGGCCCAGCAGCGCTGCCGGGGTCAGGATCGGGACAAGGGAACAACCCTTTAATAACAGTGCATGAGCATATATACATAACGCAAACACATAGCATTACATTGCAATAGGCGTAGCAGTGGGTGGAGCAATAGGCGTGACGCGTAGCAGTCGCGAAAGATAAGGGTGAAAAGAGGTGTAACAGGGCGTATACATAGACATGTGATGCAAACGTAACAGAATATGTCATGAATGGGGCGGAAACCATGGAGGGGGCTACCTGAGGAGCCGGGACCTCTAACCTGATGGTGCGCGCAAACTGGCAATGACGTATCACTAGGAGAAGCTGGGGGCTTCGAACTCTGTGCTAGGAGCAGAGACTGAAGTCTGGAGAGTCAGGGCGACATGTACCTAAGCAGTATCTAGTATCTGATGTTTAGAGAACATGTTGATATAAACTAGAAGTCAGGAGGGGAAAGGCTAACTTGATTCTAAGACTGGAGCATGCATTATTCTACATGTAGTGCGTGATGAAGAATATTAAATGACCATTAATACAGTATTTCTCTAACGTGGAGACGTGAAGGCTAGACAATGACGGAAACTATCGATGCGATTCAGTAGCTTTAGGAATGCAGAGAAGGAGGACTGAACTGATAACTGGAATCATAACATACTTTTGGCAGACTCAGAGGCAGAGCCAGGCTGAACCGGGCACTGCAAGGCAGGAAGTAAGTGAAGGGTCGAGGATACAGGTGGGGGCTGTATCGCTCCTCAGCGAGGTTTCAGGAGACAGGAGCTGAATCTGGTGTCCAGGCCCTTTTGAGGCCTAGAAACGGGGACTTTATAATGGAATAACGTGCACACTGAGAAACGTGGCAACGTAGCTTTACATAGACCTGATATTCGTAGTATTCACGAGAACTGGAAACTGGCATACTAGAGGTGGACACAACTATAATTGCGTCTTGAATCGAACATAGGGAATACATATGCATATTTAATCATGCACACATAACATATGATGGATGACACGTAGGGACACAGAACATGGCAGAATTTACTTTTCCACATTCCCTCCTTGTCACTACGTTTCCATCAGGAAACATCAATATTCATGATACCATCTATCATTTCATACAGTATCATTTGCTCGTCTCGAATTTTCTTGGAACGGGATTTAGAACGGGGCTTGGGACTAGGAATACAAGAGGTAGCACAAATGCCGCAAATCGCAGGGCCACATTGTATACAGAGACAGCAGCTGAATATGATCGCTACTGCAATACCTAGAAAGGACAAGACTTTCCATCCCCATGCGGAAATTATATTCCAGAACCAACCGGACCATGTCCAGGTGCCTGGATCTTGGTGTAACAGATGGGCAATTTTATGGAGTCTGGTTATAGCTGAATAAACAGACGGCGCGTTATTTGGAATAAAAATGCAGCAACTAGATCCGATGACTCTACAGGCCCCGCCCCTATCGGCCAGTATGACGTCAAGGACGAGACGATTCTGTAAAACGACAAATCTCATAGCAGATTGCTCTTCGGTTAAGTTACCTAGAGCAGAGGCAGTCTCATTTACTACAGCTTCGAGGGTTCTTGTTAACCTACGGATCAGTTTACTATTCTGGATAGGTCCTATAAAGAAAAAGAAACCTCTGTTGAAATCTGTATACTGTTCTAGGGTAGTTTCAGTATAATCGACAATTGGGGACTCCCTTCTATGTCTAATGTGTACTAGATGTGTGTTTCTATGATAATCAGGTGGGGCTAGGAAAACTGGTGGCAGTAGGAAGGCAATGTAACAGGTTCCCTCCCAATCGAGGGGCAGACGAACATATGCAGTTTGACCACAAATAAAATAAGAATGACGTGAAGCTTTGAAAATGGATTTCCCACTGTCACTATACTTGACAATAGTAGTACAATCACTATGTCCTACATGTACGGAACCATAATTACGGACACATAATTCGCCTTTGACTGGTAACACTGAAATAGCAGGTAAGTCTGGAGTAGTATCAGACTGAACATTCAGGACCATGAAATTCGAAGAATAGTTACCTAAATTATACACTTCATTTTCTAGATCTAACCCGGTTCTGTGGGGAAGACCTTGCTTGTCTGGAAAACATGTACTGTTAAGAAAAGACATATCTGTTGAGGATGACGTTAACGTGGACCATGCTCCACACGAACCATTATGTGAAAATGGATAAGGAAAAAGTGGCAGAACTCCCTTCGGTGTCTGGAAAGGGGGGAGTCGACCACACACCCAACAATTAGTGGCATTGCTGGTCTGATGTGAGTAATGTAGCATGCGGATAAAAGAATTATTTCGCATAGCGAGGCGGTAAGAGAGTTCATGAGGAGGTAGGTCACTAAACATGTGCTCTACTGTAGCATTAGAAGACATATTTACATGAGGAACTGGAAGATACAGGTAAAATGCATAACTGGTGCAGGAAATCATAATGCTGAGAAATAATATGAAACATAGAAAAATGATACATCGGATTGAGTTTTGACTAACTCTCTCACTATGGGGGTCTATTTTATACATGTCAGAAACAGTCTAACCGTTTCACCTAGGGGAGGACTTAGACAATCAAACTGGCTGACTTATTTTACTAGACCTTCACTTGAGTTTATACTCCTGTTGCGGAGTTTTCTCTAACAGGGGAGGGTTTGTAGCAATGTCTTTTGCGGGACAGTCCTTGAGAACAATATTTTGGCAATCCTTCAAATCCTGGGAAATGTTCTTTAAGACGGGTTTCAGTCCATAAAACTTTTTTATATGAGAAAGGTGCACCCAGCCTTTGCGACCTTCCAACTTCACGGCTGTACGGGTGGTGAGGAGGACCTGTCGGGGCTCCTTTCAGCGAGGCTCCAGCGGACTTGATCTGTCGAAATTCCTCACCAATACCATGGATCCTGGAACGATTTCATGCGGTGCCACCTCGGTATTGTCTGGAAATGCGGCGGCAACCTGTGAACGACATGAGTTGAGGGCAGACATCAAGGAAGCTAGGTAATCTGTCAGCATATTACTTGAAACATCGGTAATACTTCGGGGTCTAGGAGTACCCCACATGTTAGGGGGGCGGCCGAAAACGACCTCATACGGTGACAGACCTGATCTGGAATGTGCGACCATGCGCATATAAAATAAAGCGACTGGCAGAGCTACTAGCCAGTCCACACCTTTCTCTTTACACACTTTTGCAATTCGGATTTTCAGAGTCTGGTTATGTCTCTCTACGAGACCGGCTGCTTCAGGATGGCGTACACAATGAAACTTCCACTGGTACCCCAACAAAAGGGAAACATGCTTCATCAACTCAGATGAGAATGGCTGGCCGTTGTCAGAATATACGACTCTAGGGAGTCCATAACGGGGGAAGAACTCACGAACCAACTGCTTGGCAGTGGTCGCGGCTGTGTAATCTGGGACTGGATATGCTTCTGTCCACCTGGATAAAGCGCATACAACTACAAGGACATACTTGAAACCTCGACATCGCTCCATCTGAATATAATCCATCTGGAGGACTTCAAAAGGGTGGTCAGGAGGCTGGAATCCACCTTGTTCCACCGGGACACTTTTACCCGGATTAAACTGACAACATATCATACAGGTACGGACTTTCTGCTTGGCTGCAGCTCGTAAATGCTTGTTGAACCAAATGTTCTGGATACTGTCTAACATAGCTTTTTCTCCTAAATGTGCTGGAATATGTGCGGTATTAATAATGACTTGAACCATAGAGTCGGGGAGAAACCATGTGGCTCTACCCTTCGTTAACCATCCTTGATCTGTCTGGACCCCTCCTTGTTCGGACCATTTCTTGATTTCTTCGGGAGTAGCATGTAACTGGATATCTATGACATCTTGTGTAGGGTCCTTAACTGTCATGCATGTAATCGGATCTGGAGTGTGTGTCATGTTAACTGGAATGTCTAGAGTCTGTGCTGTGAGCTTGGCTGTGCGATCTGCTAAATCGTTACCTTGAGAAATAATGTCAGTAACTTTCGTATGTGCTTTGCACTTCATGATAGCGATAGATGTCGGTAAATGTATGGCATCTAACAGAGCTTGAATAAGGAGACCATGCTGAATCTTGGTTCCATGAGAAGTCATGAAACCTCTCTCCTGCCAGAGCACTCCGAAGTCGTGTACAACTCCAAATGCGTAGCGTGAATCTGTGTAAACATTAACTTTCAAGTTCTTGGCGTGTATGCAGGCTTGTGTCAGAGCAACTAGCTCTGCTGCTTGAGCGGACAGGGTGTCAATACGGTGTGTTTCAATAACTTTGGTGTCAGTAGTCACTGCATACGCGGCGACTAGTTCTCCTGTACTTGTTCTCATACATGAACCATCCACATAAAGTGTCAGGTCGGGGTCTGGTAACGGAGTATCTGTCAGATCTTGTCTTGGCTTTGTCGTAATGTTAACTACTTCCACACAGTCATGTGTGGCAGAATTCGAAGTAACTGATGGTAACAGTGTAGCAGGGTTCAGGATGTTGCAGCGTCTGATTTCTATGTGTGGCTGGAACAGTGTCAATTCATAACCTGTTAAACGTGCAATTGTCAAGTGCTGAGTTTGTATTCGGTTTAAAAGAACTTCCACGGAATGTGGAACTTGTACTGTCAAGATATGTCCTAAGACTATGGAATCACTTTGTCTGATAGCTAGGGCTGCGGCTGCAACTGACTTGAGGCACGCAGGCAGAGCCTGGGCTACAGGATCTAATGTGCTCGAAAAATAAGCACAGGGCTTGTATTGTCCTGCTTGATCTTGTGTGAGAACAGATAATGCTGTACCTTCGCGTTCAGTGACGAAAAGTGTAAAAGGCTTACTGTAGTTCGGTGTCGCTAGAACTGGAGCTTGGCATAGGGCTTTCTTTAACTCATTGAAACTAAGTGTATGTTCAGATGTCCAAGGGAGGACAGTCGATACGGCTGCCTCCTGTGTCGTTAACTGTATCAGTGGCTTGGCTAGAAATGCATACTGAGGAATCCATTGTCTGCAGTAAGAAGTAAGGCCGATAAAAGCACGTACCTCCTTCTGGGTCTTGGGCTGAGGAAGACTCGCTATTAACTGGATACGGTCTGGTGTCAACTGCCTACCCCTCTTGGACAGTAAGTGTCCTAAGTAGACCACTTGCTGGACACAGAATTGAAGCTTAGAAGGGGACACCTTGTGCCCCATCTCGGCTAGGAAATACAAGACTGTAAGGGATGCTCGCTCGCAAGCACGTTCAGAACGGGCTGTGATCAGGAGATCATCGACATACTGGAGCAGGGCAGTGTCAGTTGGCATGTGAATGTTGTCTAGTTGTCTTTTAAGTGCTTGACTGTAAATGCTAGGGCTTTCTGTGAAACCTTGAGGAGCGCGTGTGAACATATAGCTCCTTCCATTTAAACAAAATCCGAAAAGGAACTGGCTGTCTGGATGAATAGGGACACTGAAAAATGCGTTCTTGAGGTCTATGACAGTGAAGAACGTGGCTTCGGAATCAATGGCTGTCAATAGGGAAGAGATATCTGGAACAACTGGGTACTGCGGAATAATACATTTATTAAGCTCTCGTAGGTCAATCACTAATCGATATACTGGGGGTGCATTTGGATCAGTACGTTTCATGACTGGAATGATCGGAGAATTGCATACGTTGGAGTCAGTTTCTACAACCACTCCTTGAGCCATGAGCTCGTCAATAATTTTGGATAAGGCTGCTACAGCCTCAGGTGGCAATCTGTACTGTCTGATTCGTGGTAACACTACACCTGGCTTGAGAGTCACACGATAGGGTGTGATTTGCATGTAACCTACATCAGTTGGACCTTGCGCCCATAAGTGCTGTGGAACATTAGACAGTCTTGAATCAAAATCTCGTAAAACATAGTGACCCTTAAAGTCACGTAGGAACAATCGTATTCCCTCTGGGGAACAGCATATAACTGCACCTAACTCTTTCAGTGTTTTAATGCCTAATAGGTTTTCTGGACATGACTTAGTAAGTAACAGATCAGTAGTGCGGGACAATGGACCTACTTCTAGAGTAACTGGCTTTGAGATCTCATTTACCATAGGCTTTCCTGAAAATCCAAGGGAAACATTTCTTGAGCCTGAGAGCGGAGCCCCTGGAACTTCGGCGTGACTAATTGTGGTCCTACTTGCCCATGTATCGATCAAAAACTTTCTGTCTTTCCCTAATACTTGACTGTGAACATAGGGACCTTCTTGATCTACAGGTATCTCGATGAGAGGCAAGCCTACCTCCCTCTCTAGGCTGTTTCATGAATACTGTTGGTACTCTGGATACTCAGACTGTGCATACTGGTACATCTGCTGTGTGACGTGCTGTGTTGCAGCGATAGGCTGCGGAGCTGTAACTGTCTGTGGCGCATTCTGTGGCTGAGGAATCTGGGAAACTTGTTCTTGTCTAGGCGGACGTGGTCTTTCTTTAGTCTTACCAGTAGCTATGTTGTGTTTCAGAACTGCACACTCGTTTATAAAATGACCTGGCTGTTTACAATAATTGCAATTCCCTTTAACAGGAGCTGCAGGATGACTGGCTTGATTTGGACCCTTCTTCTGACTGTCTTGAGGAACAGATTGTGCAACTAGTACTTTCATTTTCGTGTCTTTCATACGTTTTCTCTCGTGTTCTTGTTCTTCCCTGATTCTATTCTGGTGGTATTGGAGCATCTGCAACATCTGGGACGGGGTATTAGCTTGCCAGGTACTTTCGACTTTCAGAACTCGATTTTTAATTGGTGAACTTGAATTCTCGACTAATTTAGTAACAAAAAGGTGAGGGTATGACTCACTACTTGTCTTGAGGCCACTGTTGATGCTAAAACATTTCTCGAATCTAGAATAAAAATCACTAATATCTTCGTCTTGTTTCTGTTTACAGGCTGAGATTGCATCCCAGTCTTCTTTTCTAGTTGTCAATAATCTAGGTAAAACTTGTATTAATAATTCTGGTAATTCTTTACATTTCGCTCCAAGACCGGTACCTGGTACTCGTGCCTTATCTTCAGCTTCTAGAACTGCCCAATCGATCTTTTTCTCTCCCACCTCCCATTCTTTTTCCTTGAGCTTTTCATACACCCCTGCGGGCAGCAGAACCTTTAACATTTTAATTATATCTGGATACGTGTATTCTCCCATACGGAGCATGTCTTTTAATTCTCTATGGAACCCTGCTGGATCTTTATCATGACAGGGAATTAATTTCTTCATCTCTAGGAGTTCCATCTTTGTAATCGGAGTGTAAACAAACACTCGTTCTAGTTCGCCACCCGTTCCTCTAACTGGGTGGACTTCTCGTAACGGATTCTGTCTCTCCATGTAAAATGGTTTACTTTCTGGGGGTGAGACATGAACAAAATGCGGGTTCAGAAACGTTCTATATTTGTGGCGCTGTTCTAGAATGACACTAATTAAATCGGTACCTAAACCTTTCCATCTATACTGGAGTAACTCGTTCAGGACATCATGTAACGGGCCTGGATCAGAGTGCTGACCCTCATACAATGTAATGAGGTGCTGAATCATATACATACCCACCAGTCGCTGCTCGGCTGGGGGCATTTTTAGAAACATTTTGTTAGACGGGGACCCTGAGGGTCGGCCGGATACCGAGGGAGAGATCCCCGAGGGGGACCGTCTCCGGCGATCGTACAGACAAGTACCCTCCCTCCCCACAAACAGGCACCACACCAAGTCGAGTTCAAGGCTTTATATAAGGTTCTTAAGGCAAGGATATCAGCGATACAGGATAACTTGGACCCGGGGGTCCTCTCACTTCTAGTCTCTGTAGGGAAAGGGGGTAGCGGGACAGTCTTGGTACCGGATCGGTACAGGTAGTGGTAAAAGGCGAGCTCACAATCCTCGAGCTGGAGGGTCTGTGGATCGGGCCGCGGCAGCGCCAGCAGGCCAAGGTGATAGTCTCATAAAGCAGAGGGCCGCGGCAGCGCCAGCAGGCCAAGTCGATGGTTTCACGAGGCAGAGGGCCGCGGCAGCGCCAGCAGGCCAAGACGATGGTTTCACGAGGCAGAGGGCCGCGGCAGCGCCAGCAGGCCAAGTCGATGGTTTCACGAGGCAGAGGGCCGCGGCAGCGCCAGCAGGCCAAGACGATGGTTTCACGAGGCAGAGGGCCGCGGCAGCGCCAGCAGGCCAAGACGATGGTTTCACGAGGCAGAGGGCCGCGGCAGCGCCAGCAGGCCAAGTCACGGATGAGTTCTTCTCGGGTCTCTCGACTCCAGGATACAACTGCCTTCCTGGTCTGGCCCTGCCCCAGTTATAGGTCTGGTCCCCTTTGATGTCCGGACCCTCGCGCCTGGGGGCCGGGAGGTCCGGGATGAGGGAGTCCAGACACCCAGCAGGGGGGTGGAGCCAGCGCCCAGGCGGCCTGGGGTGATTGACACCTGGCGGAGGAGAGCCGTTGACGATTCCTTCTCCCATTGACTCGCCAAGTGGTCACTCTGCCTCCTGGGAGGATGGTGGGGCCTCGATGTCGGGGCCGGCCGGGCCCGGGGTTAGGGTCGAGTTGAGGCCACGCGGCCTCGTGCTGCAGTGCCCCAAGATGGCGGCCGGGTCGATGTGGTGGGGTAGATGGTGACCCGGGCCAGCTGGGTCCGGAGCTGGTGTCTTGTAGTGGAGGGATTGCAGGGTACTTCGGGTGGTCGTTTGTGGACTCTGGCTGGGGATGCAGGGAGAGCCAGGGTCCTGGTCCCATTGCGGGGAGGGGGGACAGCTCGAACATGCGGCCTGTCCAACATGCGTCCCCCCCAGCTGAAGGCGGGGAGAGTCAGCCATCTTCCTGGGGACTCTCCTCGCTGAGGCGGAAAAAGCGTGACAGGCCGTCGGCGTTGGCGTGGTCCTGGCCTGGACGATGTTCCACCGTGAAGTCCATCCCCTGCAGGGAGATGGACCAGCGCAACAGCTTCGGGTTCTCCCCCCGCATTTGCATCAGCCATTGCAGGGGTCGGTGGTCTGTTTGCACCCGGAAGTGGGTGCCGAAGAGGTATGGCCGGAGCTTCTTGAGTGCCCAGACTACGGCGAAGGCCTCCCTCTCAATGGTGCTCCAGCGCTGTTCTCGGGGCAAGAGGCGTCTGCTGATGAAGACCACCGGATGGTCGACCCCTTCGGTGTTGAGTTGGGAGAGGACGGCCCCCACACCATGATCGGAGGCGTCCGTCTGCACAATGAATTCCCGGCTGTAGTCGGGAGCCTGGAGCACGGGGGCCGTGCACATGGCGGTCTTTAGCTTCTCGAAGGCTGATTGGCAGTCCGGGGTCCAGTTGACGGTTTTGGGGCTCTTTTTGGAGGTGAGCTCTGTGAGGGGCCCCACGATGCTGCCATAGTCCTTCACGAACCGCCGGTAGTATCCGGTGAGCCCCAGGAAGGCCCGGACCTCCGTTTGGCTCGTAGGGGGTTGCCAGGCCTGGATGGCAGCAATCTTGAGTTGGAGAGGGGCCACCAGCCCGCTTCCCACTTGGTGTCCCAGGTAGGTCACGGACCCTTGGCCAACTTGGCACTTGCTGGCCTTGATGGTGAGCCCGGCTTGCTGGAGGGCGTGTAGAACCTCCCGCAGGTGGCGGAGGTGGTCGGTCCACTGGTGGCTGTACACAGCAATGTCGTCCAGGTAGGCGGCGCTGAAGTCTTCCAGGCCCGCCAGTACCTGGTTTACCAGCCGTTGGAACGTTGCCGGGGCGTTTTTCATGCCGAAGGGCATGACTTTAAAGTGGTAGTGCCCGTCTGGGGTAGAGAAGGCGGATCGTTCTTGGGCCCTAGGGGTGAGGCCGATCTGCCAGTAACCCGCTGTTAGGTCGAAGATGCTCAGGTAGCGGGCGGCCCCCATCCGGTCAATTAGCTCGTCTGCCCGGGGGATGGGATGAGCGTCGGTCCGGGTAACTGCATTCAGCCCTCGATAGTCCACGCAGAACCGGAGCTCAGGGGCAACGCCCGGGGCAGCTGCCTTGGGAACCAGGACGACCGGGCTCGCCCAGGGACTGTCTGAGGGTTCGATCACTCCTAGGGTCAGCATCTTGGACACCTCGGTCTGGATGCAGGCTCGTACCCGGTCTGGTACGCGGTATGCTCGGTGTCGAATAGGAGGGCTGTCCCCGGTGTCCACATCGTGGAGGCACCAGGGGGTGACTCTGGGGGTGAGGGAGAACAGGGAGGCGAACTGCCTCAGGAGCGTTTGGCAGTCTTGGCGTTGCTCCGGGGACAGGGCCTCGGAGAGCTGGACCCCTTCCACTGAGCCATCCTGCTCGAGGGCCCTCAGTAAGTCCGGAAGGGGTTCGGAGTCTTCTTCTGTCCCAGTATCGGTAGCCATCAGGAGGCTGAGTTCGGATCGCACAAAATGGGGTTTGAGCCTGTTGGCATGGAGGACCCGTAGGGGGTTCCGGGCAGTCTCCATGTCGATTAAATAGGTGACGGGCCCCTTGCGTTCGATTACCTTGAAGGGCCCGGACCATCTGTCTTGGAGGGCACAGGGCTCAACCGGGGACATCACCCAGACCTGTTGTCCAGGTTCGAACTCAATGGAGGACGTGTGCTGATCGTACCACCTCTTCATGTCCTCCTGACTGGCCTCGAGGTTGGCTTTGGCGGTGTCGCGGAACCGCCGGGTCTGGTTGCGGAGAGCCAGGAGATACCGGTAGATGTCCGGGGGAGTTTTCTGGGGAGGCTGCTCCCAACCTTCCTTGACTAGGCTGAGGGGGCCCCGGACGGGGTGCCCGTACAGTAGTTCAAAGGGGCTGAAGCCGAGGGACTTCTGCGGGACCTCCCGATAGGCAAACAGGAGGCATGGAAGCAGTACGTCCCACTGGCGTCGAAGGGGTTCTTCTAGACCCATAATCATCCCCTTGAGGGTGCGGTTGAATCTCTCGACCAGTCCGTTTCCTTGCGGGTGATAGGGGGTCGTGAATTTGTAGGTGACCCCGCATTGCTGCCAGAGGGACTTCATATATCTGGAGATAAAGTTCGTGCCCCTGTCACTGACGACCTCCCGGGGGAACCCCACCCGGGAGAAGATCCCCATTAGGGCCCGGCCCACCACGGGGGCCGTCACAGTCCGAAGAGGGATGGCCTCGGGATAGCGGGTGGCGTGGTCTACAAGGACCAGGATGAACCGGTGTCCTTGGGCTGTTCGAGGGTCGAGGGGCCCCACAATGTCTATTCCCACTCGTTCAAACGGGGTGGTGACGACAGGAAAGGGTTGTAATGGTGCTTTGATTTTTCGGCCACTTTTTCCGCTGGCCTGGCAGGTGGGGCAGGCCTTGCAGTGGTTGGTGACATCCTTCCGCATGTGGGGCCAGAAAAAATGGGTCACCAGGCGGTCGTAGGTTTTATCCTGCCCCAGGTGTCCGGCAAGGGGGACATCGTGGGCTAAGTTCAGGAGGAAGTCTCGGAAGCGAAGGGGCACCACCAGCACCCGACTGGCCCCTAGTTCTGCAATTTTCTGCTCGCTGTAGAGCAGGTCTTGGTCCCAGTAGATCCAGTGGGCCCCCGAGGTATCCCCGGTGCTCTGGGCCAGGGCTTGCTGCCGGAGTCCTTCGAGAGAGGGACATGTTTTCTGTTCGGCCCGGAATTGTTCCTGCGTGGGGCCTCCCTCCTGCCGCCATTGTGCCAGGTCAGGGACGTCCCGAAGCTGGTCGGGTCCTTCTTCGGTTTGGGTCAAGGGAATGGCTTCTGGGGCGGCCTCCTCTGGGATGAGCGCGGGAGGAGGTTCTGGCCACTCGGGCTCTTCTGGGCTGGGGACCGCGCGGGCGGTCATGGACCGGGTCGTGACGCAGACCCATTCGGGGAGGCCAAGCATCCCCAGGTGCTCCCTCCGTTCGACAGCTGCCCAGGGAGAGCTTTCAAGGTCGTTTCCTAGGAGGCAGTCCACGGGGGCATCATCGCGGACAGTTACTTTTAACATCCCTGTTACTCCTCCCCACTCGAAGGGGACGCAGGCCATGTGGCATAGGCTTTCGGAGTTGTCGGCTGATCGAACAGGGCAAAGAATGTTCGGCAAGATTTGGTCTGGAGTGACGAGGTGGCGTCGGACCGCCGTTACACTGGCCCCGGTGTCGCGGAGGGCTTCCGCCCGGCGACCATTGATGTTAACCCATTGACCGTACTTCTGTGTGTTGGCGGGAAGGGGGGCCCGCGGAATCATGTCTCTCTCCCCTAAGCAGACCAGTGCCATGGCGGCGGGTGCCCATTCCGAGGGATCGGTCTCGTACTCCTCTTGGTCTTCCGGGATTATTTCTTCCCCTAGGGCCGCCGCTGCAACTTGGCGGGGAGTCGTGTTCGGATTCTTTGGGCAGTTGGGATCACTGGCGTAGTGGCCGGGTCGCTGGCACCTGTGGCACGTAATGTTGGCCCGGAAACCGGCCCGGACGGCAGGGCTTCCCCGGCCAACCGGGGTCGAGGGGTTTCTGGGGGGTGACGAGGGGCCGGGGTCTCTCCCCCGACCCTGACTTCCTCCTCCCCCTCGGGGGCGATACGATCTGGATACTTCGCTGGGTGCGCTCCGGCCAACTCGGGTGCTTTCCCACCGGTCGGCTTCGGCGGCGAGTTGTCGAGGGTCGGTTAGCTTGCTGTCCAGGAGGTGTTGCCGGAGCTCCACGAAGCAGTTGTTCGACAGGTGTTCCCATACGATAAGGTCAAAGAGTTGTTCGTAGGTGGTTACTTTGTTGCCCTTGATCCACCCCTCGAAGGCTCGGCTAAAAAAGTTCACGTACTCCACCCAAGTTGTACCCGGAATCCGTTTGCAGTCGCGGAACCGTTGGCGGTACATCTCAGGTGTGAGCCCGTATCGAGTGAGGAGGGCGGCCTTCATGTGGTCGTAGGAGGTCATTAGCTGGTCCGGGAGTTGCAGCAGGGCGTCCCGCCCTTCGTTGACAAACCTCCCCCATAATCCGGCTCCCCAATCGCTTCGGGGAATCCGGTGGGAGGTCATTGCCACCTCATAGGCTTTAAACCACTGCTGGATATCATCGTTCTTGTGGTATTCCCGGATGACATCTTTGGGGATGTGAACCTTGGGCTCGGTCGAGGCAGACGGGGTCGGTCGTTCGGGGAGCCCGAGGTCTTTATTCTGTTTCTGAATCTCCAGTGCTTTGAGATTGCGCTCATGTTCGTACTCTAGTCTCTTTTCCTCTAGCTCCCTCTGTCTTTGCTTGTCTTCCCGCTCTTCCCTGAGCCGTAAGTGTTCCAGGGTTATTTTTTGTTCTGCCAGCTTGAGTTCCCCATCCAAGCGAAGTCGGGCAAGTTCTAATTCGTGGAGTCTGGTTTTTTCTCTTTCTCGGATCTCTTCCAGGGAGAGATCCGCTCTTTCTTTAGTTGGTGCGGGGCTCGTTTCGGTTGTTTGTGTTCGGGGTACGGCCGTACCCGTTTCTGCCCAAGCTTCTAGGGCTCGTTTGAAGTCTTCCTTTGTGCTAAGACCTGTGGTTGGAAGTCCAAGTTCTATGCAATATTGCTTCAGTTCCCGGTGGTTGTAGTCTTCCAATTTTTCCATCTGAAATTTTTCCGTTGTTCCGCTCTCTATTGACATGGTTGTTGTGTGTGGTGGGGCGAGTGACTTTCTGTACGATTATGCGTAGGTTCGGATCCCGTCGCTGGCCACCAATGTTAGACGGGGACCCTGAGGGTCGGCCGGATACCGAGGGAGAGATCCCCGAGGGGGACCGTCTCCGGCGATCGTACAGACAAGTACCCTCCCTCCCCACAAACAGGCACCACACCAAGTCGAGTTCAAGGCTTTATATAAGGTTCTTAAGGCAAGGATATCAGCGATACAGGATAACTTGGACCCGGGGGTCCTCTCACTTCTAGTCTCTGTAGGGAAAGGGGGTAGCGGGACAGTCTTGGTACCGGATCGGTACAGGTAGTGGTAAAAGGCGAGCTCACAATCCTCGAGCTGGAGGGTCTGTGGATCGGGCCGCGGCAGCGCCAGCAGGCCAAGGTGATAGTCTCATAAAGCAGAGGGCCGCGGCAGCGCCAGCAGGCCAAGTCGATGGTTTCACGAGGCAGAGGGCCGCGGCAGCGCCAGCAGGCCAAGACGATGGTTTCACGAGGCAGAGGGCCGCGGCAGCGCCAGCAGGCCAAGTCGATGGTTTCACGAGGCAGAGGGCCGCGGCAGCGCCAGCAGGCCAAGACGATGGTTTCACGAGGCAGAGGGCCGCGGCAGCGCCAGCAGGCCAAGACGATGGTTTCACGAGGCAGAGGGCCGCGGCAGCGCCAGCAGGCCAAGTCACGGATGAGTTCTTCTCGGGTCTCTCGACTCCAGGATACAACTGCCTTCCTGGTCTGGCCCTGCCCCAGTTATAGGTCTGGTCCCCTTTGATGTCCGGACCCTCGCACCTGGGGGCCGGGAGGTCCGGGATGAGGGAGTCCAGACACCCAGCAGGGGGGTGGAGCCAGCGCCCAGGCGGCCTGGGGTGATTGACACCTGGCGGAGGAGAGCCGTTGACGATTCCTTCTCCCATTGACTCGCCAAGTGGTCACTCTGCCTCCTGGGAGGATGGTGGGGCCTCGATGTCGGGGCCGGCCGGGCCCGGGGTTAGGGTCGAGTTGAGGCCACGCGGCCTCGTGCTGCAGTGCCCCAAGATGGCGGCCGGGTCGATGTGGTGGGGTAGATGGTGACCCGGGCCAGCTGGGTCCGGAGCTGGTGTCTTGTAGTGGAGGGATTGCAGGGTACTTCGGGTGGTCGTTTGTGGACTCTGGCTGGGGATGCAGGGAGAGCCAGGGTCCTGGTCCCATTGCGGGGAGGGGGGACAGCTCGAACATGCGGCCTGTCCAACACATTTGTGCCACTATTTCGTCTGGAAAAGTGGTAGAATCAGTAATCCATCGGACTGCTGATCGGGCTAGTTCTTGTTCATGCATGGTACTTAACTCACTGTAACCGATTCGTGATTTCAGAATGTGATCGGTAGCTTGAAACACTTGTTCTAGAGAACCTTGTTCTGGTGCTGGATGATGAAAAATAGACTTGTGTTCTAGGCGTAAATGGCGATCTGGAAATCTAGATTTTCCTACATACGCTATTCTGTCAGGATTCTCGTCGTCTAACTCTTCAGGATCAGAGTTACTTTCTTTCTCGCTTACTTGTGCTGCTTTACGCTGTTCGTGTAATTTTATTATTTCTTTACGGATTTTCTTGTACATACTCTCCATAGCACCGACGGTCTTGTGCTTACCCTCGGCTATATTATCACTCCACCTTGTCAGGGTTTTCATTTCAGCCGGATCTTTAGACGGGTAATCTTGTTCTCTTATTAGACAATTGATCAGAAACTTTAATATCATGAGCTGGGTCTCAGCTTTCCTTTGAGACATGGCCTCGCTAATACTTTCTGGATCATCCCCTGTACGGATGAAACGATATATTCTGTCTAGATCTTCTTTCATATTCGGTAAGGTGACTAGATACTCGGCCACCTTTCTTACGCGGAATGAATATAAAACCATATTATCCTCGCCTGGGACTGGATCATAGCCGCATTCGGCAAGGGATTTTCTTATTTCTGCTACAGTCTGATGTCTGGGCGTACGCTGTGATGCTTGTATATGTAATTCGGCTGTCGTTAAACGCTTGTGTGGCGGCGGGGTTTGAGGAGTACCTCCCCCTGCGGCCCCTAAACTAGAGTCGTCTACTGAGGCTCTTCGTCCTGGCAGAGTGGGAAATGGAAATGTAGGCTGGACTTGTATGGCGGGCTGGACCGGGGGTACCGTAACAGGTACTCCGGTGTCTGGAGGAGCGGGAAGTGCCTGATTTACAGGGACTGGCGGAGCGCGAACAGGATTTGCGTATTCTGGGACTGTGTCGTCCAAATAGGACGAAATAAAAATATCAGCTGCGGTCTGTTTGTGACGTAGCTTGGTCGGAACTAATGGTGGCGGGAAATTACTGGATGCCTCTGGGGTCGCTTTTGGCAAGCCCTCGGCAAGGAGAGGATACATACCCCTAATAAGGGCATGCCTCTGTCTGTCTGACTGTTCGGCTTTGACTTGTTCACCTATCTCGATTAGTTCTTTTTCTTGTGCTCGTTCTAAGGATTCTCTACTTAATTCTGACTTTCTGATTTCCTTTTCAGTTCTTTTATGAGCTTCTTTGCGCCATAACTCGATGGCATCTTTCTGTGACTGTCTGGCTTTCTTTTTCCATAATGCCTCTTCTACTCGCATGATGCACTCGGCATCCCATGTGCCCGATACGGGCCATCTATACTTTTCTTCTAACTGTTTGGTATACTCTACCCATAAATCTAGATACAATATGGCGCTTATGCCATGCTTCTGATACATAAAATGACCTGGACTGTCCCTAGGCGGAACTGGAACTGCTGCTTCCAGCAGACCCTTTCTAGTTTTTAACTGACGTAACTTGGAAAACAAGGGCATGACTGGACTGTAATCTAGACACAATACAATACACAATGAACACGATACTTATTCCCCATTCATACCACGACATTAAAATACATGAAGAACATTTAAAATAACAGTTCGAACAGAATACTACCTGGAATACGGAACACAGAATACATGAATTTTCTCGAGAACAGAACTGACTAGAACAGGAACTAGATGCACTGCTGAAACAGTACGAAACTTACCGGTCTCATAAAGAGACACGTCAGGACCCGCATCCACCGAGGTGGACACTTCGTTTGTGGGTCTGTGTACCACCAACCCACGGACCAGAGTCAATTAAATTGACCCTGTCTAGATACTACCCCAGTAACGGTACTCACCGGGCAGCAAGAACGGAAAGCCTCAGACTGGACTGGACTGCCTCGACGTCGGACGGACGAACTTCGGACTTCTGTTACGGGTGGGCCTCCGGATACCTCGGACCTTGGACTCTCGGCATGGGCTCTGGTCGGGACTCGCCGCGTTCCTCCACCGTCTCGTTTGGATGCTGGACCGCCTCCTCCGTCTCCTCCGTGGGCCTGAGGGATACTTGAAGCAGAAATATCTGCCGGTGCGCAGAAGAGTTCCGTCACGACTGCAGAGGGTCAGGGGGTCGGCGTGGCTTCACCGACGCGTGGGGAAAGGGCAAGTCCCTATTCGGGCGCCATTATGTGGTAAATAAATAAATAATACCCTATTTTTGAATGAATAAATGAATAACAGATAGCTCAATAAATAAGAGTCAAGATTCGAGGTAGTAGGAGTTTCGCAGGTTTATTACAGCATAAAGGACAGGAACAGGACAACCTGCATAGGAATAGGATGGCAGGGCCCAGCAGCGCTGCCGGGGTCAGGATCGGGACAAGGGAACAACCCTTTAATAACAGTGCATGAGCATATATACATAACGCAAACACATAGCATTACATTGCAATAGGCGTAGCAGTGGGTGGAGCAATAGGCGTGACGCGTAGCAGTCGCGAAAGATAAGGGTGAAAAGAGGTGTAACAGGGCGTATACACAGACATGTGATGCAAACGTAACAGAATATGTCATGAATGGGGCGGAAACCATGGAGGGGGCTACCTGAGGAGCCGGGACCTCTAACCTGATGGTGCGCGCAAACTGGCAATGACGTATCACTAGGAGAAGCTGGGGGCTTCGAACTCTGTGCTAGGAGCAGAGACTGAAGTCTGGAGAGTCAGGGCGACATGTACCTAAGCAGTATCTAGTATCTGATGTTTAGAGAACATGTTGATATAAACTAGAAGTCAGGAGGGGAAAGGCTAACTTGATTCTAAGACTGGAGCATGCATTATTCTACATGTAGTGCGTGATGAAGAATATTAAATGACCATTAATACAGTATTTCTCTAACGTGGAGACGTGAAGGCTAGACAATGACGGAAACTATCGATGCGATTCAGTAGCTTTAGGAATGCAGAGAAGGAGGACTGAACTGATAACTGGAATCATAACATACTTTTGGCAGACTCAGAGGCAGAGCCAGGCTGAACCGGGCACTGCAAGGCAGGAAGTAAGTGAAGGGTCGAGGATACAGGTGGGGGCTGTATCGCTCCTCAGCGAGGTTTCAGGAGACAGGAGCTGAATCTGGTGTCCAGGCCCTTTTGAGGCCTAGAAACGGGGACTTTATAATGGAATAACATGCACACTGAGAAACGTGGCAACGTAGCTTTACATAGACCTGATATTCGTAGTATTCACGAGAACTGGAAACTGGCATACTAGAGGTGGACACAACTATAATTGCGTCTTGAATCGAACATAGGGAATACATATGCATATTTAATCATGCACACATAACATATGATGGATGACACGTAGGGACACAGAACATGGCAGAATTTACTTTTCCACAAAATAAGTACATCTTTTATCATAACTATCTACAATTGCTTCACTATTGAATTGCAAAAAACAAGTCACTTAAAGTACAGCAACACTTGAAAGTCTGAGTTTATTAAATACAACTTGAATCTACATATATTACCTTCCTTATAGATATATACCTTCCATGTACTTTTGTATCTTTTTTATTGATTGCTTTGCTTCTAATTCAGCATCTCCAATACACTACCCTATTTCTCACCCTATACCTCTTAATATATCCTCTACCTCCACTTTGACTCATCTCAAACCTCATTCTCCCACTCTTTCCAATGCACTAACCAATTTCCAAACCTATACTTTTCTGAATATATCCTCTACCTCCACTCTCTCAATTATCCCAAACCCCCTTCTACTACTATGAACTCCCAAAAAATAAATTAAATAAAAATAAAACTCTTTAGACCCTTCCTTCTTCTATCCTTCTATTATTCCTTTCCAATCCAAATAACAGACTAACATGTCCACCACTCAACTTAATTAGATTTTTCCCTATACTAGCTCTGCAGTAATCCTGTTTGAGTGGCAGACTAGTGTGCTACCCGCAGAAAAGCTCTTCAACACCTCATCAGAGGTAGCAAGAGCTATATAAATGCACACCCTTCCCTTTCTATCCCTCCACTGTCCTTTTTCAATAAAATAACAAACTCCCATGTCCACCGCTTAATTTCATATTTGCCTATTCTAATTCACCACTAATCCTGTTTGGGTTCTGGAGTGGCATGCAACTCAATGAGTAGCGCTTCAACACCTCATCAAGGGTAGCAAGCACTATATAAATGCAGTCCCTTCCCTCTTCCATCCCTCCACTATCCTTCTGAATCCAAATAACAGACTGAAATGACCACTGCCAAATACATGTTTTTATATTTCACTATAATAATTCAAACTAATCCTTTTTGGGTTCAGGAATAGTGTGCTACTCACCGAAAAGGTGCTTTGACGCCTCGTCAGGGGTAGTAAGCACTTTAAAAATGCAATTACAATACAAGACAATGAGTAAATAAATAGATGCACTATATTGTACAGCATAACACTCGGGATCGTCGAAAAGCATCATGGTGGCACCATATATAACAAAAAGAACTAAATTGAATAATTAACAGTGATTATTGCACACAGTGGGCCCGATTCACAGAACTAATTTAAGACAAAATCCTAAACTTACTACTTTTGGTATTCACAGAAGTTAGGATTTTGTCTTAAGTTTGTCTTAAGACAGACTTAAGACAGACTTAAGTTAGGATTTTGTCTTAAGTCTGTCTTAAGACAAATTTAAGACAAAATCCTAAATTCTGTGAATAACAAAAGTAGTAAGTTTAGGATTTTGTCTTAAGTTAGTTCTGTGAATCGGGCCCAGTGAGTCTATGGGTGGTGATTTAAGAAAAAATAGTTGTGAATTAAAGGATGTATTTTTATGCGACTTTTTATATTAGAGATACCGGTAAATCACGGTGAGATTTATAAGCCCTTAAAGTCTCAACCAAAACATTCCCTGGCACGAGCGCGCGTGAGTCATTAAAATATATGAGAGTATTCTAAGAGGGGAGGGCGCCCCCACCTGCCAAGACGTGAGCAGTGGGAGTCCAGTGTGTGAAAACGAGCCTTATCTTCCCACAATCGCTGGTGGAATTCCACCGGCCGGGGATCCGGGCCTCGCGCAGCATTTTATGATGTGCTTTTTGTACACAGACAATGAAATTTATGACCTGGAGGGCGAGATAGGGTGAAATCTATGAAGTAGATACTCATTAATCAAGGAGGCTGGGCGGGGCCGGGCGGCGGAGAGGGGGTGTTGAGGAGAGAGAGCGCCTAAGCACGGGGTCAAGTACAAAGGCTTGTAGTGCTAAGTGTCGGCTTAAAAAGAACTCAGCGGAGGAGATATGTGTAAAAGATTGCCTGAGAAATGCCTGGACTCAGAGGTTGGCTTTTCTAGCGGGTATTGCAAGCCCCATGTGAGTCCCCAGCAGTGCTTTACACAGACAGGGCCTGATTCACAGAACTAACTAAAGACAAAATCCTAAACTTACTACCACTTTGGTATTCACAGAAGGCACTTACTCATTTTGGTATTCACAGAAGGCACTTACTCATTTTGGTATTCACAGAAGGCACTTACTCATTTTGGTATTCACAGAAGTTAGGAGTCCTAACTTTAGAACTCCTAAATGCCTTCTGTGAATACTGAAAGTCGTAAAGTTAGGATTTTTCTCAGGTTAGGAGTAGTAAAGTTAAGAGTCCTAACTTTAGGACTCCTAAACTGAGAAAAATCCTAACTTTAGGACTTTCGGCATTCACAGAAGGCATTTAGGAGTCCTAAAGTTAGGTGTCCTAACTTTTGTGAATACCCAAATGAGTAAGTGCCTTCTGTGAATACCAAAATGGTAGTAAGTTTAGGATTTTGTCTTAAGTTAGTTCTGTGAATCGGGCCCACACGGGCTCAGGGCCCTTTTAGCTGCTGAAGATCCTGTGGAGGCCAAAGGTCATTCATTTTATGCCTTGCAGCCCAGCACACCCTAATCTGCCCTGCATGAAGAGGAAGCAGGGTGCAACTTAACAGGTGCGTCGGCGGCCATTTTGGATTTCGACTCCATCTTGAGGCGAGGGCAGAACGCTACTGGACCTGCTATGAATAATACCCTATGCGCTATGATGAAACCCTGGAATCTGATACAGGGTTCTAAGAGTGGCCAGGACCTGCCCTAAGGTGGTTTGGAAGAAGAGGCACAGCCAGAAAAGACCAGTCCAAAATGTACTTCGTTGACTATCTTCCAATCTGGCTCGATCTTATGGGCAAGAGTAGTCCATGCCCATAACTAGTCTAGAGAAAAGTTTATGAATGATCCAGTGTGTGTATTCTTGGTTTTCTTGAATTCTTACTTCTTCTAGCAGGTGAGACTAGAACATGCTCAAGCGGGTCAGGAAGAACATGTACGGCAAACAAAAGCTGGGTTTAAGACCTCACGTATGCTGGTGGCCATCTTGAATTCTGATTCCATCCTGTGTGTGAGAGCAGGACATGTTGTTGATTGGTGTTTATATTGAATCTGAAGTCTACAAAAAGTGATGGATGGAATGCTTGAGGTTGATCTCAGCCACTGGTAATTACTTGGCTGCATCATTATTTTGCACATGATGCCACCTCAGTTTGGACCTAGCTGTATACAAATCAGCTGTGGCCCTGCTCCAGTGGGAGCAGTCCAGCCCGAACTGCCAGCCCAGGTCCCCCCTGACCCGAAATACAAGCAACCCAAGACTAGTTTCTCGTTAATTAGGGTTCATCAGTTGAGCATGGCTTGGTTCTACAGTGTGCACTGAACCCATGTCTGGGCAGAGCCTCCCCACTTTCGGAGACTTATACTGAAGTATACAGAACGTAGTTGATGGGCGGCTTAAATGAATCTCAGCCACTTGTAGTTACTCAGGGCCACATCCCAGTCCATCATTATTTTGCATACCACACCCCCTCAGTTTGGACCCAGCCATAGGCAAATCAGTTTGACCCTACTCCAGAAGTAATAGTCCAGTGGGAACTCCAAGGCCAGGTCATCCCTGAACCAGAATTCAAGCAAACCAAGACTGTGTTTTTTGGGAGGATTTGGATTGCTAAACACAGCTACAAAAGGCTATGTCCCAATATGTGCTCTAGTGGTTTATGCTTTCAACATATTTACACCAGGTGGGCACACCTATACCTGCTTTGGATGCACAGTCTGACACAGCCAGGCGTAGTTTTGTGCTGTTCAAACTGCGTGCTGGTCACGAGCTGAGTTTCTGATACCATCTTACGGGCTAGAACAGAGCGCACCAATATTTAGTTTGGATAAAGAGGTAGTTATGTAAGGTTTGGTGCAACTCTCCATGACTTCTAGACGCTATCTTGGACCTGATCCTTGACATATAGGAGACGACAGAGTACGCCTAAATGAAGAGATGTAGGCGCAGAAGGAATTGTACATTCCACTGTAAAATTGAATGATGGCGCAAGTCCTATAGACCAACGTCCTCTTGCATCAAAGAGCAGGGCACGATGGACAGGCCACCTAGGAGGCAGCCCTATGAACCCAAGGAGGAGGGGCACTCGTCAGCACACTTAAGCGAGATAGGAGGCAGGCTCAGTCTGAGCACATCCACCATTGATGTCTTCGAGAGGAGGATTCTCTACCTCAACAACACAAGTCGACTGCATTTTGTAAACCATGCAAAAATGCAGATGCAGTGACCACTCTCTTTGTGTCTCTTCTCGTGGATTCCAGGTGTGTGCTGCTGGTGCATTCCATGGCTATTTTGGATATAATATACTCAGAGAAACTGTTAAAGTGAGCAAGGAAGGAGGGTTTTATAGTGCTGCATCCTCAACAGAGGCTCTTCTCGGTGCTTCCTGACTGAAGAGATAGGAGCTTCATTGGCAAAACACCTGCCTTTTCAGTTTCTTTTTGAGGGTTAGGTCTCTGGCCTGAGAGCCATTGGCATTGGGGAGCATGTTTCAAAGTGTAGGTCCCAGAGCTCTGATGGCGTGCCCCCCTTTTGTCCTCCATCGTGTTTTGGGCACGTGATATAGATTTTGGTTGGCTTGGTGGGAGGTTCGCCCAGGGGTAAGTGTCTTATTCTGTTTCTTTGACAGTCTGTGGCCTTGGCAGTCGGTGGGTTTTCATCAGACACATATATGTGGTGGTGATGGTGGGTTCTGAAGATGCTTCAGTTTCTCACTGGAGTCGGTGAAGGGTCCTCATAATGGGGACTATGCAGTCCCAGGGCTTCTTTCTGCAACATGTTTGGAGTAAGTAGTCAGGTGCAGTGCTTTATTTGTAGAACAAAAAGTGCCAGGGCCCTTGTTAGGAGGTCACTTCAGCTCGCACCACCCATAGCCCCTACCAGCGTGCCAGTGACAATACTATGAATGAATGCTTTATTTGTTGATTTATTAAAATCATTACAAAAACAAAAATACATAACAAGCACAAAATCTGATTGAACAAATATGAATTCAATGCCAAAATATAACATGCCCGACATCGGATTAACCATTTTCCAGTTTTGTAGGTAAAGTGCATAAGTACATGTGATAACAGCTTACAGTGACAGTACTAACACAGCTACTAACTATTGTACTGCAACAAGTGTGACAATTCAGACCATTCCAGGACCAAAAAGCTATTAAAATGGGTATCTAAAAAAATAAAAAATAAAAAGTAATGAGGGAAGGGGTGTGAGAGCATCAGAGGAGTGGATGTAGGTTGGGTCTGAGCAAGTCGCTACCGCCAAGTGGTGTTAGCAACCGGGGGCCTCATTTATGAGGCCTTGCGTCAGTTTTGCGCTTCTGATGCGCCACTTTTTGTGACACATCTGCGTTGTAAAACATGCCCCCTGTTGCGCACTGTTTACACAGTGACACATCTAAGTAGATGCGTCACTTTGTAAACCCCTGCGCTACATTATACCTGCGTCGGGTATAATGTATGCAAGGGGGGGCGATCCCCCACAAAAAAGCCTCGTAAAAGGGACGCAGTGAAATCTGATAGATTTCACTGCGTCACTTCTAGGACGCCGTTGTGTCAAAATCTTGCGCCTGCCTCACAGCAGGCGTAAGACTGGCGCAGGCCCTTTCACATGGGGCTTACCCCATGTGAAAGGACGCATTGCTGGAGTTGCGTCACTTTTGTGACACACTCCAGTAATGCGTCACTTTTGCGCTTACAGATACGTCAGAAATACTGACGTATCTGTAACTCCTTGCGACATGATGCGTCATACATTAAATATGACGCACCAGGTATGTTGCAAGGTGTGCTCACTGAGAAGTGACGCATCGCTGCTCTCACGCAGCAATGCGTCATTTCTCGTAAATGAGGCCCGGGGAGTTTTGGAGGTTGGAGCAATGAAGTAGCTGTGAGGCTTTGTAAAATAAAAAAATCTGAAAAAAGCTGGTTGAGTAGAAGTGGAGAAGCAACAAACAAGCTGGGGGAGAAGGTAGAGCACCATGGAAAGTGCAAGAGTGGGGTGAAGAAACAGGAATTTAGGAAAAAACGGCACACAAAGGAGAGAACAGGAAAACACATGTAGTCTCATGGAGTGCTAACAGAAAAAGAAAAAGTAGTTCCTTGAATGTAAACCGTGAAGAGATACAAGTCATCCTGCCAAAAGGAGAGTAAAGAAGCCATACTCCAGAGGAGGGACAAACCCAAGAAGAGGAAGGAAATTCACTGAAGAAGAAGCAAGCAAATGATGTTGATCAGAAAGTCAACCAATGATAAGCAAAGGGCTGACCCAAAGCCCATTGTATTGTCTACAATAGCTCTTCATTCACAGACAGCTAAATCCTGTCTGTAGGCGAGACCTAAAAATGATGGTATAAAATGCGCATAGTGGTTCAGATGAACTGAACCATTTCCATCTATCACATTTTTGCTTTCAAACTGGAATGGTAGCAGTGTAACACTGCATTTGAGCTGTTCTCTGTACAGTGTACTTCCCACAGCATGAAGGACCAAGTGCTAGAAGAAATTGCTGTGTAAGGATGTAAGTCCCTGGCTCTTTACACGCCAATTCCTTCTAACACAGCACTAGGTGTGGGCAAAAAATTCCGCTCCGCCGGCAGAGTTTGCAGTTTTGCCCCCTCCATGCTATGCTTGAAGCGCGGAGTTATGGCAAAACTTCGCCAACCGCCGTGCGGTGGGGTTTTTTCTCACACGCAGCTCATCAAAGTCAGGTTGGCGAGTGAGAATTTTTATCCCTTAACGCGATTTTCGGGCGCTAGTTGCCTCCCGTTGAGATTTCTCAATGCAGGCGGTTGCGGTATGTTCTCAGTGAACTGTTGTCCAGTCGTTGGTTGTTTCCCGCCTGGACTACGGTAATGTTCTCTATTTGGGAGCTGATGCTGCAACCATTAAGATTCTTCAGGTAGTCCACAATGCGGCTGCCCCCCTACTTCGGAAGGTTCTTAGGAGAACTTCAGCATCTTCTGCTCTGCGTGATTTACACTGGCTTAAAATCTCAACCCGGATTAAATTTAAAGCCTTATGCTATCTGTTCAAGATTAGGCAGGGCACAGCCCCTAAATACCTACAGAATTTAGTTCAACCATACAGGACTCATCGAACCCTTAGATCTTCTGGGAATGGAGACTTTACTATCCCAAGATTCAAACTTGCCAGAATGGGTGGGCGGTCCTTCGCTCATCTAGGTCCCAAGCTCTGGGACGCTTTACCAGTTGCTGTAAAATTGGAGAATAACTTGCTGCGGTTCCGGAAGGGACTTAAGACCTTGCTCTTTGAGTGATCTGCCCGTTGTCCTGGTCTGCTTGATATTACCTGATACTTCTTTCTTCTTGAGTCTATCCCTAGCGCCGGGAAACCCACTGCAGGTAGCTGTTGCGCGTTACAAGTTAAATAAATAATAATAATAATAATGTTACGGCCATTCGTGGTAAGAAAGCTGCAGCTCAAGTAGAAAATCTACTCGAGCGGCAGAAAGAAGCAGCGTCCTTTGGTGCGCTGCATGGCAGTTTGCATTGATTTTACAGCGCTGTAAAAGCCCCCGCTGCTAAAAATCAGCACGAGTAGAGCGACATGCCAAATTCTGTCACTCGTGGAACTCCACAGAATCTTACGAACTTTTTTTGTAACTCCACTGAATTCCACATTGTAAAATCCCACCCACCCCTACTCGATGCACAGTGGAGCTACCCAGAGCATCAGGGTCGGATCGAGGACCAAAAGCATCCCGGACAAACGCTCCCTTCATCTCCTTAGGTAATCTCTTTCCATCCATCCTCTCTCTCTCTTGCTTCTCCCTCTCTGATTGCTTTCTTTTTACCCCACCCCCTTCTTCACTTTCTCTTGCAGCCCCTGTTCCTGCTGCAGTTCACTGTGGGAGCTGGTGAAGGTGACAGAGGCACCAGGGGCCACCTTGGGATTTCAAAGCAGGCCTCAGAGGGCTCCAGCCCACCTGGGAAGTGCCCAGTGGAATGAAAGCGGGATTCCAGCTCATAACCTAGAAACTAAGGGGCAGATTTACAAGCCCCTTGCACCACTTTTGAGTCACTTTTAACACGAGAAAAGTGACGCAAAAGTGGGGCAAGAGGCCTGTAAATCCGCCCCTAAAGCTGCATCTCTTACGAGTGAACGTTCAGCTCACTGAGCCATCTCCCTGTGACACTTTCGCGGTCTACGCGATTTGCAACACATGAATACATATCTCTGTAGGGTGGAAGTGAGTGTCGTATCCTGGGAGGGCTGATTCCGCCATCTGTGGTGGTCAGTACCACGAGGTGCCTTTAAGTTAAGTAGAAAAAAAAAATAATTGCAAAAAAGGTTTGCCGTGTGACTTATGTAATAACATTCCCACAGAACCCCACGCCATGAGAAGAGCTCTCTGGGAAGTACCATCATGAGGTGTTCGGTCTTATTCAATGCACCTCGTTCCTGACGTCATCTCCCCCTCAGCAGGCCTGCCCAATGCGATGCCTTTGGACCTGGGCAGGGGTCACTCAACCCCTGGCTCTGAAAACACTCACAGTAAGTTTGGGGGCCGTCCTGCCCTGTCCGCCCCCACAGGCGCCCAGTCCGACCTCAAACAAAGGGTTTCATAGAGAGGAAACCCCTCACTGCCCACAGAGGCTGACGGTGAGGGGGGGGCGGCCTGCTGTCAGATCTCAGCCAGAAACTGTCCAGGCCCAGCCAGGCACTGACCTCCCTGCGACCTCTGACCTGACTAAAAGGATCCCTGCAGCTGAGGGGGTTCAGCGCCTGTGCCATCCCGCTCAGGAGCTCCAGAGCTGCGCTGCCGCCGCTCTTACACGTGTCCTGTAGGGTACCAGCTGCCCCCCCTAAAAGGGGCACCCACATTCTATGGCTAAACCGTGGCTAATTTAAATATGTTTGTCTCACACCTGAAAGGGGTCAATAACTATAAGCCTCATATTTATTTATTTATGCGTTTTTATATAGCGCGGACTTTACCCCAAGGTGTCAGAGCGCTTCACAATAGGAACAGTAATGATATATGAGGAGAAAATTACAAGTGAACAAAAAAAGCAAACGTTAAGTTACATGAATCAAAAGTGACAATAGTGAGCAACCAAAATACATGAGGCAGCAGTCGGTGCATTACAGGAGGAAAAAGTGATAGGTGTGCAGGTTACAAAAGCGTACAAAGTACAAGTAGAGGTATAATACTGCAATAAATGGCAGACACTCCAGCACAAGAACAAACGTTACGTAGGCAATGGTGGCCCTTGTGCAAGTATTTAAAGCAAAAAAAAAAATGTGAGAGGTAGCAAACAGTGTGTTACAAGAGAAAAGTGACGTGTGCAAGTTACAAAAGGGTACAAGGCTAATACTGCAATAAATGGAAAACACTCAAACTGCCAGAACACACTGGGAAGGCACTTCCATAATCATGGACAATAGAATTTTCAATAATGGGAGGTCTTCCTTCAGATGATAGAGAGGGCGTGAATTAGATTTGGAGGTGTCTTTGGAGGAGGAGAACTTTGAGGTCCATTTTGAAGGCCTGGGAGTAGGAGGTGGTCCGGAGCTGAGGCGGAAGTAAGTTCCAGATTCTCACTGCGTTGCCTGAAAAGGATTGGGCCATCGATCTTTCCTTCTTGAAAGTGGGGGGTTCAAGCAGTAGATTTTCCGTATTACGAGATGGTCTAGAGCCTCCAGACAGTTTCAGTTTATTCGACAGGTAGCGAGGAGAGGAGGAGTGTAAGGCTTTGTGGGTGATACAGGCAGTCTTGTAGATAGCTCTAGCCTCGATTGGAAGCCAGCGAAGGGTGGATAACAACGGTGTGATGTGGTCGCTTCCTTTGGCCCCACAAAAGAAACGGGCTGCTGAGTGGAGGACAGATTTAAGGGCGGACAGGTGGAATTTGGGGAGGCCAGTAAGAAGAGAATTGCAGTAGTCCAGTCTGGAGAGGACCAGCGATTGCACCAGTGTTTTAAGGTCTTGCTCAGGGAAAAAGCGACAAATTCCCCAAAGAAGGTGCAGTTGGTATCGAGCAGACTTTGCAATTGAGTTGATGTGGCGGATTAGATTGAGTTTGTTGTCGAGTATGACACCAAGGGATTTTGCGCTGTCGACAACGATGGGTTTATTGTTAAGTAGATTCATCTTATCCATCCATGATTGAACCGGGGGAGGAGAAAGTGAGGAAGAGAGAAGGAGGAATTCAGTTTTGGAGGGATTCAGAATCAGTTGATGAGTTGACATCCAGTTTTGAATGGAGTCGAGAGTCGAGCTTAGGATGGCAAGATCGTGAGTGGAGGCAACCTTGAGGTAGATTAGCTCGCCAAAGAGCCTCGCACCATGGACCAAAGTACCGCCTGGCCAACCCCAATGTTGGCCGGTCTCAGAGGAGTGACTGACTTACAGGGACCCCACCCGGGAGAGGTAATTCTCTATTAAACCTTGTGTCTGGAACCCTGAAATGTCACCTAGTGGGGTGGACTCCCCGGCATGGAACCTCCCTTGAAAGATGGAACCCCACCTTCTCCCTGACCCTCGGTCCCAATGCTCAGTGCCCAGCATGGGAGTGACTGGCACAGAAGTGACCCATGTTCTCCGTGGTCATTCTCTACTTGCCTCAATGTGCCTAAATAATGAAATCCCACTGACAGCACACACTATAACCCAGTCACAGTATCATTCATTCAGAAATACCTCCATCATTTATCCCAAAAAACGAGCGAAGCAAGCATTCTTCTTTATAACCAGCAAACTTTATGCATTGCTATTTGTTTTCACAAATCAGTGATTTCGCGAACTTTATTTTAGATCTTTGTGTGAATTATTTTCTATAATTCAAGGAAATCACGTGATTACAGTGGATTAGGAAATTCATCCAATGGGAGGCCTGGCATGAGGTCAGTGTGTATTCTATCTTATCACGTGATCATTCTCCACCAGATCACAGTATTTAAATAATCATACTCTGAGCCCATTGGCCCGCTTCTCCCCTGCACTGTGTGCAACCAATAGTTGATCTAACCTCGGGTAAAGATGAACAATCTAATAGCAATCAGGGCCCATTGTTAGTTGACATTGCAGGCAGACTCTTAAGACACCTCCAGACAGATGTGCCTCCTAACACACCAGATATCACCACATGTTTTCGCAAAATCCTTCTCGGGAACATAATAGAATCATTTCCTATTCATTTCACTACAATACAAATGTATAGACCGACATCTAAATATACTCTTGAATACATTTTTCCTGTTTGAAAAACAAGATATTTCTCACATTAACAGCACAAAATAATAATATGTGACACTAGAAGTGACATCAGAAATACAGAAACTACAGAATGAGCTTGTGTTAATGTGATGTCATCAGGACTGTCCAGCAAATATTACAGAGACTGACTGACTCGTAACAGAAGACGGAATAGTCTTACTCTCAGAACACGGCCTGTTGGACGGAAATGCCCCTTGCTTGGTTCTGGAGAGTGCGGCCCCTGCCCCGTTTTAGACTGCTGATACAGTCACAGTATGTCTTTGCTGGTGCCTAACCCACTGAGCACAGCAATACCACATTGTAGCATCCTGCCCAGCCCGGGCACTCGTCAATGACTATGCCACATACGGAGATTAGTTTTACACGTCTTTATTCATCAGCTTGAAAAGCGAACTCAACATTCTAAATCTACATTCATTGCACTACACATTTCTTCACAACTCCACGAACACTGCACTACACATTTCTTCACAAAAAAGTGCTCCTACGTAGTTCCACAAGTTGCAGCACACCCCAATCAGCAGCTGTTTGGGATGGCCCCAATGTTGAAGCATGTCACCTAGGGGCAACCCTGGGAGAGTGAGGGGACTCAAGAAAAGAATTTTCTTTTCTTTGGACACGGTTCTTGTTTTTTCGCGCATTCAGCAGAATCCCCATTCCCTTGGTTAGGTTTTTTTGAATCTGACATTTACAGATTTTTTTAGAACTACATGTACATTGGAGGGTGAACCTAACCAGTACCTCCATCTCCCCCATTCTTTGATTGTGTTGAGACAATCTACACATCAGCCATGCAGGCACCAGGTAAACATGCCTGTCCAGCCACCATTAATTCATGCTGCCCCCATTGTCAGTTCTATGTTATGTCATGTCATGTCATTTTATGTTTTAACAGGGGGAAGGTGGGCGCACACTGCCTCACATCCCAGCACTTAGTTTGCCCCATGCATCATAGTAAATGCAGGGCATGCTAACACTGACTTCGGTGACAGGCTTTAGTGTTTCACCTTTGTTGGTGCAGCCAGTGCTGTGTATCTCTAGACACATGTTTCAGGATGGTTGTCCTTCTTCAGTAGAAAGCAACACATTCTTTTTGGTGGTGCTGGAAATGCTGCCCAAAGTCTTCTCAGGTCTCTGCCCCACTCGTTGGGCGCAGGTGCATCAACCAGAGCTCGTCAGCTCATTAGCTCAAGGGAGCCTTTTTAGGCATTGCCTGGGCGTGGCAGGGTCGAGCCCTGCTCAGCCTCTGCGAGAGATATTGTAAATACAAGAATTGTAAAAGGGACTCTAAGCCCCCCCCTCTTTTCCATTGGGTAGCGTCAGCGTTTATGGTAAACGCTAGCTTCCCATTGGAAAAGAGGGTTTTTGGTTGACTCCATGTCCGCTTTTCGGACTGCCCCTCCGGACACGATAGCCTGCTTTGCAGCTGCCGTGAAGACTTTTCTTATCTGCTTGTTTATTTAAACAAGCCGATAAGAAAATCTTCAGTACAGTCGTGAAGCAGACATGCTGTTCCGAGCACTTCCCCCTTCTCTCCCAATTGTTATTGCTCTATTACAGCAACCACATTTGGAATTCCATCTCCAGCACAGACAAGCCTCGGCTGCGGCCTCCCACGCCGCCCCCTCCCTGAGCCCCCTCAGCTGGTTTAGAGAAGTAGTGTTCGTTCCTACAAGGGCGCACGCGCACACACTCGCGGGCTTGCATTTTTTGCATTTGTAATCGTGCACCAGGCGGAATTTCGTTCTTTCTTTGTTGGAATTCACGAACCTTCACTGCCACCGTTTCCCGGGGTACTCTATGCAACCTTTAAGAGTTCGAGATATTCATCAGTCTGCGACCAGGCTTTGTTTAAATGTTTACTTGTGAGTGGGGCCTCTGTGCCTTTCACCGTGGGGAGGGTGTGTGTGTGGATATTCATCAACCTTTCCGTTGCCCAGCGCCTACCATCCTCTGCTGATCACCTGTGTCCTTCTCTTTTCTCCCACGCTTCGCAAAGAACGAGGGGCAACGGGGCTTTGGGTGGGTTTTTTTTAGTTTGAAGTTGACAGTGTTATTTTGATATTTATGGAACTCAAAGTGCTCATAAGCACACAAGTTTGATAGCAAAAATATCCCCACATCGTGTATACTGCACTAGGGTTCACAGGCATATTTTAGTAGAATAACTAAGGATTAAGAGGCTAAAGAGGTGCAGGTTGAAGGCGGTGTGGGATGAAACGGTGGAGGGTGATGGCAGTGCAGGATGAAACGGTGCGGGGTGAAAGACGGTGCGAGGGGAAGGCGATGCGGGGTGAAGGCGGTGTGGGGTGAAGGCAATGCGGGGTGAAGGCAGTGCGGGATGAAAGGCGATGCGAGGTGAAGGAAGTGTGGGATGAAGGAAGTGTGGGGTGAAGGCTGTGCAGGATGGAAGGCGGTGCGAGGTGAAGGCAGTGTGGGATGAAAGGGGGTGCGAGGTGAAGGCAGTGTGGGATGAAGGTGGTGCGGAATGAATGCGGTGCTGGGTAAAAGCAGTACAGGATGGAACAGTGGGGGATGAAGGCAGTGCGGGATGAAGAAGTGAGGGATGAAGGCGATGGGGAGTGAAAACGGTGCAGGGTAAAACGTAGTGTGAAGTGAAGGTAGGGCAAAATGAAGGCGGTGAGGGTGAAGGCAGTGCTGGCTGAAAGGCAGTGTGAGGTGAAGGCGGTGCAGGATGAAGGTGGTGCGGGCTGAGGTTGGTGCTCGATGAAACAGTGCGGGTCAAGGCGGTGCGGGATGAAAAGTGGCATGAGGTAAAGGCAGTGCGGGGTAAAGGCAGTGCGGGATGAAGGTGGTGCGGGGTGAAGGTGATGTGGGATGAAAAGCGGTGTGAGGTGAAGCTGGTGTGGGGTGAAGCTGGTGTTGGGTGAAGGCAGTGCGGGGTAAAGGCGGTGTGGGGGAAGGAGCTGCAGGCTGAAGGCTGTGCGGGATGAAGGCGTACGTGGTGAAGGCGGTGCAGGATGAAAGTAGTGCGGGTAAAGCCATTGTGGGGTGAAAGGCACGCTTATACGTACCCCAGTATAGAGAATTTCTGAGCACAGCATCCAATGAAACGGAAGCTACAATGGGGGTCCCACTGTAAAGAGAGGTACAACTTGAACTACTGAGGATATTGGACACACTGGAAGTCACGTGGTACCAGAAAGCATTTCTAAATCTAGGTCTTATTGTAGCGAAGGTAAAAAATGCAGTGGACAGAAATGGGGCATGAGTGGAAATTCAGTATGGACGGGTGACAAGATTTGGGGCGTGCATGGAGCATTGTGGGAGAGGGGAAACTGTGGGGAAGGCAATGTTTGTATATGCACCTTCTGGTCGTCATGGTTGAGGACTGTGAAAGATTGGTGAATTGTAGGTACTCTGCTCAAGAGCATTGTTAATTCTGGGTGTTGGTCATGTTATATTGTAAAACAAGCTTTGGCAATACAATAGGTCTCGCATTTCCTTATGTTAGAGCTATTGGCGTTGTAAATGACAATGTTATGTTTTGGTTTTTCAAACATAAATAAAAGGCATTGTCATTTACAATGCCAATGGCTTAAAATCTCGCAAATGCGGGACCTATTGCATTGCAAATGCTTGTCAAACAGGCGGCGGGTGGGCGCACACTGCCTCACATCCCAGTACTCAGTTTGCCCCAATGCATCATAGTAAATGTGGTGCATGTAATGTTATGTTGATTTGTATAGCTCACTAATCACCCAAGAGGGTATCCAGGCGCTTGGGCAGGTGTGTAGGCACTTGGTCCCAGCAGAGTTAAATAATGTAACTGTGTCCCTGCAAGCACTAAATAGAGTGAGTGCTGGCATCTTAAAAATGTTAAGGACAATCCTCACACACCACCAGGTGTTATGCTTCATCATCCGCAGTCGTCCATCGCTAAAAACACGGTTTGATAGAGAGCGGGCCTACATCTGGAGACAGGGAGGCACTTCTAATTATATTTATGCCCATGCAGAAAGTGATTTAAAAACCAATGTATTACCACAAAATACACTTAATCAAAGGGTATTACTTTGTTGGGGAAGAGGAGTGGAGGTTTCTAGGTGTATGACGCGGGACGCACCTTGAGGCAAGTGTGACTACAGGGGTCTCTATACCCTCTTCCCATGGGGCATTAAGGACCCTACATTGGGGTATCTGAGCACACCAGTTTTAAATTAGAGGTTGACATAGGTCACCCTTACTCAGTGGCAATATCTGAAACCAATCTGGTAAGATAGGAGCCCGAGACACATCCTGATGAAAGCCGCAGACTCAATTGAGCCAATGGCAGAAACATGTTGACGATTAGAGTGTTAATGGGGTAATAGTTCCCCTAATCCCCACATTCCAGCTTTTAATACCAAGTAATACCCCATGATTAAATGCAATTTGGTGTAATACATTGGTTTTTAAATCACTTTCTGCAAGGGCCCCCACTTATATTATTAGAACTGCCTCACTGTCTTCAGGTGTAGGCCCGCTCTCTAGCCACCTGTTTTTAGGGCTCGGGCCTACGTCACACGAAGTGGGGCGGGGCTTCCGAGCTCTAATGTTATAAAAAAAAAAGTTCAGAAAGGGCTGTGGGCTGCCGCATTCCAGAAAGCGCGCGGTTTTTGCGTGTGGTATTCTGCCATGTGCATGGTAATTGGTCCAGGCAAGGCTGTGTTTAAGTAAGGCAGCACGCCATAGGGCTTTGGAATTTTTTCAATGTCCACTTCCTGCATAAAGTGTTCGGACACGCGCAGAAGAATACATAAATCCTCAATTACCAGCTGTCCGAGGTGCCGGTAATTGAAGGCAGATGGTGCTGGGAGCGTGTGCACTGCTGTGTTTTTTTTCCCTTGAGCTCTGTGTGCGCGCCGGCAAACCCGCGCCTGCTCTTTGACTGAGGTAGGCTAAACAAGCATTGGCAAAGCAAATAGGAATCTCCTATACAAAATCTGTTGGTTTTGTCAGGGATATGTTTAGCCATGTTGTACAGCAGCCTGGCTGCTATGCAGCACAGCTGAAAGTAAAAAAACAAACAAAGTGCTTTGATAAGCACTCGTGCCCACTCACCCGAACTCAAACTTTTAATGTCAAAATAGAAGATCACTTTAATTTACTGCCCTCATAACAGACCCCTTGCAGTAGCTCTCGTTGTCCTCTTACCAGATCCCTTGCATCTTCCCAGCTATTGCCAGATTCCTCACTCGCTCCCTGTCTCGTCACCATGACTCACTCTCTCCACCCTTTCATAAAAAAAACACTCCACCTCGCTTTCCTCTCACTGGGAGCCTCACATTTACTCTCACAGTCCGGTTACCAGATTCCTACTGCCGTTGTACCAGATCACTCATTGTACTATCATTCAGTGTCCTATCATTAGAGACTTGCTTCAGGCAGAGTAGGGAGGGCAGAGTAGGGAGGGCAGAGTAGGGAGGGCAGAGTAGGGAGTGCAGAGTAGGGAGAGGAGAAGTGAGTAGTGAGTAGTGAGTAGAGTAGTGAGTAGAGTAGTGAGTAGAGTAGTGAGTAGAGTAGTGAGTAGTGAGTAGAGTAGTGAGTAGTGAGTGCAGAGTAGTGAGTAGTGAGTAGAGTAGTGAGTAGTGAGTAGAGTAGTGAGTAGTGAGTGCAGAGTAGTGAGTAGTTAGTGCAGAGTAGTGAGTAGAGTAGTGAGTAGTGAGTAGAGTAGTGAGTAGTGAGTAGAGTAGAGTAGTGAGTAGAGTAGTGAGTAGTGAGTGCAGAGTAGTGAGTAGTGAGTAGAGTAGTGAGTAGAGTAGTGAGTAGTGAGTGCAGAGTAGTGAGTAGTGAGTAGAGTAGTGAGTAGAGTAGTGAGTAGAGTAGTGAGTAGTGAGTGCAGAGTAGTGAGTAGTGAGTAGAGTAGTGAGTAGAGTAGTGAGTAGAGAGTGCAGAGTAGTGAGCAGTGAGTGCAGAGTAGTGAGTAGAGTAGTGAGTAGTGAGTAGAGTAGTGAGTAGAGTAGTGAGTAGAGTAGTGAGTAGAGTAGTGAGTAGAGTAGTGAGTAGAGAGTGCAGAGTAGTGAACAGTGAGTGCAGAGTAGTGAGCAGTGAGTGCACAGTAGTGAGTAGTGAGTAGAGTAGTGAGTAGAGAGTAGAGTAGTGAGTAGAGTAGTGAGTAGAGTAGTGAGTGCAGAGTAGTGAGTAGTGAGTAGAGTAGTGAGTAGAGTAGTGAGTAGTGAGTAGAGTAGTGAGTAGAGTAGTGAGTAGTGAGTGCAGAGTAGTGAGTAGAGTAGTGAGTAGTGAGTGCAGAGTAGTGAGTGCAGAGTAGTGAGTAGAATAGTGAGTAGAGTAGTGAGTAGTGAGTGCAGAGTAGTGAGTAGTGAGTAGAGTAGTGAGTTGTGAGTGCAGAGTAGTGAGTAGAGTAGTGAGTAGTGAGTAGAGTAGTGAGTAGAGTAGTGAGTAGTGAGTAGAGTAGTGAGTAGAGTAGTGAGTAGTGAGTAGAGTAGTGAGTAGAGTAGTGAGTAGAGTAGTGAGTAGAGTAGTGAGTAGAGTAGTGAGTAGAGAGTGCAGAGTAGTGAGCAGTGAGTGCAGAGTAATGAGCAGTGAGTGCAGAGTAGTGAGTAGTGAGTAGAGTAGTGAGTAGTGAGTAGAGTAATGAGTAGAGTAGTGAGTAGAGTAGTGAGTAGAGTAGTGAGTGCAGAGTAGTGAGTAGAGTAGTGAGTGCAGAGTAGTGAGTAGAGTAGTGAGTAGAGTAGTGAGTAGAGTAGTGAGTAGTGAGTGCAGAGTAGTGAGTAGAATAGTGAGTAGAGTAGTGAGTAGTGAGTAGAGTAGTGAGTGCAGAGTAGTGAGTAGTGAGTAGAGTAGTGAGTTGTGAGTGCAGAGTAGTGAGTAGAGCAGTGAGTAGTGAGTAGAGTAGAAAGTAGTGAGTAGAGTAGTGAGTACAGTAGTGAGTAGAGTAGTGAGTAGTGAGTGCAGAGTAGTGAGTAGAGTAGTGAGTAGAGTAGTGAGTAGTGAGTAGAGTAGTGAGTAGAGTAGTGAGTAGAGTAGTGAGTAGTGAGTAGAGTAGTGAGTAGAGTAGTGAGTAGAGTAGTGAGTATGGAGTGCAGAGTAGTGAGTAGTGAGTAGAGTAGTGAGTAGTGAGTAGAGTAGTGAGTAGTGAGTAGTGAGTAGAGTAGTGAGTAGAGTAGTGAGTAGAGTATAGTAGTGAGTAGAGTAGTGAGTAGAGTAGTGAGGTGAGTAGTGAGTATAGTGAGTAGAGTAGTGAGTAGAGTAGTGAGTAGTGAGTATAGTGAGTTGAGTAGTGAGTAGAGTAGTGTGCAGAGTAGTGAGTAGTGAGTAGAGTAGTGAGTAGTGAGTAGAGTAGTGAGTAGAGTAGTGAGTGCAGAGTAGTGAGTAGAGTAGTGAGTGCAGAGTAGTGAGTAGAGTAGTGAGAGAAGTAGTGAGTAGAGTAGTGAGGTGAGTAGTGAGTGCAGAGTAGTGAGTAGAATAGTGAGTAGAGTAGTGAGTAGTGAGTAGAGTAGTGAGTGCAGAGTAGTGAGTAGTGAGTAGAGTAGTGAGTTGTGAGTGCAGAGTAGTGAGTAGAGTAGTGAGTAGAGTAGTGAGTAGTGAGTAGAGTAGTGAGTACAGTAGTGAGTAGAGTAGTGAGTAATGAGTGCAGAGTAGTGAGTAGTGAGTAGAGTAGTGAGTAGTGAGTAGAGTAGTGAGTAGAGTAGTGAGTAGAGTAGTGAGTATGGAGTGCAGAGTAGTGAGTAGTGAGTAGAGTAGTGAGTAGTGAGTAGAGTAGTGAGTAGTGAGTAGTGAGTAGAGTAGTGAGTAGAGTAGTGAGTAGAGTATAGTAGTGAGTAGAGTAGTGAGTAGAGTAGTGAGTAGAGTAGTGAGTATAGTGAGTAGAGTAGTGAGTAGTGAGTATAGTGAGTTGAGTAGTGAGTAGAGTAGTGAGTAGAGTAGTGTGCAGAGTAGTGAGTAGTGAGTAGAGTAGTGAGTAGTGAGTAGTGAGTAGAGTAGTGAGTAGAGTAGTGAGTGCAGAGTAGTGAGTAGAGTAGTGAGTGCAGAGTAGTGAGTGCAGAGTAGTGAGTGCAGAGTAGTGAGTAGAGTAGTGAGAGAAGTAGTGAGTAGAGTAGTGAGGTGAGTAGTGAGTGCAGAGTAGTGAGTAGAGTAGTCATTAGTGAGTAGAGTAGTCATTAGTGAGTAGAGTAGTGAGTAGAGTAGTGAGGTGAGTAGAGTAGTGAGTAAAGTAGTGAGTGCAGAGTAGTGAGTAGAGAAGTGAGTAGTGAGTAGAGTAGTGAGTAGTGAGTAGAGTAGTGAGTAGAGTAGTGAGTGCAGAGTAGTGAGTAGTGAGTAGAGTAGTGAGTAGAGTAGTGAGTAGTGAGTGCAGAGTAGTGAGTAGAGTAGTGAGTAGTGAGTAGAGTAGTGAGTAGAGTAGTGAGGTGAGTAGAGTAGAGTAGTGAGTAAAGTAGTGAGTGCAGAGAAGTGAGTAGTGAGTAGAGTAGTGAGGTGAGTAGTGAGTAGTGAGTGCAGAGTAGTGAGTATAGTAGTCAGTAGTGAGTAGAGTAGTGAGTAGAGTAGTGAGGTGAGTAGAGTAGTGAGTAAAGTAGTGAGTGCTGAGTAGTGAGTAGAGAAGTGAGTAGTGAGTAGAGTAGTGAGTAGAGTAGTGAGTAGAGTAGTGAGTAGAGTAGTGAGTAGTGAGTAGAGTAGTGAGTAGAGTAGTGAGTAGTGAGTAGAGAGTAAAGTAGTGAGTGCAGAGTAGTGAGTAGAGAAGTGAGTAGTGAGTAGAGTAGTGAGTAGTGAGTGCAGAGTAGTGAGTGGAGAGTAGTGAGTAGAGTAGTGAGTAGTGAGCAGAGTAGTGAGTAGTGAGTGTAGAGTAGTGAGTAGAGTAGTGAGTAGAGTAGTGAGTAGTGAGTAGAGTAGTGAGTAGTGAGTAGAGTAGTGAGTAGTGAGTGCAGAGTAGTGAGTAGTGAGTAGAGTAGAGTAGTGAGTAGGACATCACAGGCAGCAGCTGTGCAAGCTTCTTACACTCACAAGGAGACCACAGGCAGCTGAGTTGCAAGCTTCTCCCACTCACAAGAAGGACATCACAAACAGCAGCGGTGCAAGCTTCTCACACTCACAAGAAGGACATCACAAACAGCAGCGGTGCAAGCTTCTCACACTCACAAGGAGACCACAGGCAGCTGAGGTGCAAGCTTCTCCCACTCACAAGAAGGACATCACAAGCAGCAGCGGTGCAAGCTTCTCACACTCACAAGAACGACATCACAGGCAGCAGCAGTGCAAGCTACTTACACTCACAAGGAGACGACAGGCAGCAGAGGTGCAAGCTTCTCACACTCGCAAGAACGACATCACAAGCAGCAGTGGTGCAAGCTTCCCTTACACACTCACAGCAGGTACTGTGCCAAGGCAGCAGCAGCAACAGAGCAAGAGTCCCTTACAAAGAACAGGCACAGCACAGAGATGCACAATGCAATCTTCTCATACTCACAGGCAGCAGCGGTGCAAGCTTCTCACACTCACACGAAGGACATCACAGGCAGCAGCTGTGCAAGCTTGTTACACTCACAAGGATACCACAGGCAGCTGAGGTGCAAGCTTCTCCCACTCACAAGAAGGACATCACAAGCAGCAGCGGTGCAAGCTTCCCTCACACACTCACAGCAGGTACTGTGCCAAGGCAGCAGCAGCAACAGAGCAAGAGTCCCTTATAAAGAACAGGCACAGCACAGAGATGCACAATGCAATCTTCTCATACTCACAGGCAGCAGCTGTGCAAGGTTCTCACACTCACAAGAACGACATCACAGGCAGCAGCTGTGCAAGCTTCTCACACTCACAAGAACGACATTACAGGCAGCAGCAGTGCAAGCTTCTTACACTCACAAGAAGGACATCACAGGCAGCAGCAGTGCAAGCTTCTTACACTCACAAGGAGACCACAGGCAGCAGAGGTGCAAGCTTCTCACACTCACAAGAAGGACAACAGAGGCAGTAACGGTGCAATATTCTCACACTCACAAGGAGATCACTGGCAGTACACACCACATGAACACACTCCATAACACATAGCAACAATACATTGGCATTTACAATGCCATTAGCTCAAACTCAAATAAATACGAGCCCGATTGCATTTCTAATGCTTGTTTAGAGAGTGAGGGCTGCCTATGATGAAGCATGACACCTGGTGGTGTGTGAGGATTGTCCTCAACATTTTTTGAGATGCCCAGCACTCAATCTATTTAGTGCTTGTAGGGACACAGTTACATTATGTAAGTGACCATTACTTCAGGGCAGCTTCTACAGTATGTGAATTAAGTACAGCTGATCCTGAAGAAAGCCAGGGTTTTAGAGGAAGGGGTGGTGGTGGGGTGGAGAGGCTTGGGTGAGAGCACCACGATGTGAGAGTAGTGCTTAATATGAGCCGGTGGTTTCTGGTGCTCAGCCCCGGCACTTATTTGTCATCCCCGGCACTTATGACAGCTGCCACATGGTGGTGCTCAGGCGCACAATGCCCAGAGGGCTGAAAGGGCTTAAGCACCCTCCTCCATCCCCCCGTTGTGTGTCTCAGCCAGCTCGAGCTGCTGGGGGCTCAGCTAGGCAGTGTCTGGAGTCTTATCACCAGCACATCTTAGTATTTCACAGATCTTTAAACACTATTTCCTTATTTACATACCTTTGTTAACTGGTTACCAAGGCTTCGGTTTTTTTCTGGTTCCAGTACCCCCCGGGACTCTCAGGGATGGTGTCGGGAGGCCTAGGGGAGGCAGACACTTCCTCTTGTCCCAATTGCAAATTGCGGAATGCTCATTGTCCATCATTTTAGCGACGCCTCAGTTTTAACTTTTCAGCCCACAAGTAATTCTCACACCTTCAGCAGTAGGAGCTGTAAAAGAGGTGCTCCTAGGAGGTTGGGAGGGGGAGCTGCGGCCAGGGCCGGACTGGGAACTGAAAGCTGCCCTGGCATATTTTGGCAGACCATCCCACGTCCCCCGTGTAGCGACTTCAGCGAGCGAGCCCGACCACTAATAGAGGGGTTTGTGGGGGTTCTCCCCCCAAGAAAATAATGAGAAAAGACAGACCAAAATGGTGCATTTTACAGCACATTTTTCATTACATATTTAATTGTATCAATTTTCAAAGCACAGTAAATAGTAGCTAATGACCTTAACGAGCACCAGGTTACCCAGCAACACCGGACTGGTGATTCCGGGCACAGGGCAATCCCCCAGTAGGCTGGATGGGGTTAGGGCCAGTTTTTCCAGAGAGGGCAGGTTTTGTTGCTGGGGCCGATTTTTGGGGGGCAAAATCGACCCCCCCAGTAACAAAATTAGAAAGCCACCAGCCGCCAGTCCGTTTGTGATGGGGTCGTCAGACAGTCTCTCTACACTAGTCTGTCTGACCTCCATCCGCTCCGTGAAGGGCCTGACCACAACTGCCATTGGCGAGGTGCAGGTGAGGTGATGATAGCTGTTAAAGGCAGACAACATTACGTATGTAGAATATATTGGGGATGAGATAGTGATTACAGTGTTGTAGATTCGTACTGCAGATCTTCCCTGGTGTTTTGTTTTCATTTCAATTGGTCAGCCACGTACAAGTTAATAAAATAACAGCTCTTGGACATAAAGTGTCGGAGACCGAGAGTAAGAGTGAAAGTTATTGACTTTATTTTACTTCTCGTCTCTTTCACCACTTTTCTAGTTGAACCATGACTGTGTGTGCCTTTGCCTGACTCTCCCGATGCTTGCATCAGCCCAGTGGAGTCTGCGGCGCGGGCGAGCCCGAGACGTCACATCATTCTTCAGTGCTTGATTTACCCATAGACATTCTTACAGAGATCCCCAAAAATAGACACAAGAGTAATCCGCCACTGTAGTTCACTCCACAACAAGGCCAAAATTCCCGGCCAGTCCGCAAAACCGCTAGGCAGAACCTCCAGAGCTATTGTGGGACACAGGGTCAGGTAGCACATGGATTTCTAGAGAACTGGACAGGTATACCACCTCCCAGGATCAATAGAGATCCGGAGCCCCAGGCAGCCCTATTGAGTGCAGACAGCGCCAGCCTGCAGTGCCTGGCCACACTGGTGCAGGCCTGCACTGGTGTCGATCAACTTCCCGCGTGGCTGGTGTCACTTAGTCTACAAGAGCCTGGTGTGCATAGATGCTCTGTGGCAGTCGCACTCGCGGCCTACTGGCAGATCTGGTGCTGAGGGGCTGGGCAACAGGCAGCAGTGCGTCCACTTGGGCAGACACCGCTCAGCAGTGCTGATTTTATTAGGGTTGAACATGCAGTAGTATAGTCAAGACTTATACAGCGTCCTTGTTGGCTGTAATTTGTGCCTCGCTCTCCTGATTTATTGTGTTTTCCAGCAGTTTTAAGATCTTATTTTTATTTATTTTTTATTTTTTTGACATTTATAAAGCGCACTGTTACCGCACGGTGTCCTGGCTCATTGCTCAAATGGGTTCTGATATTTATGTTTCCCTAGTCTTCAGTACTTGATTTTGCTCCTAACAAAGTGTCACTCATAGCCGCTAAAATGTTCCTCATAATTACAGTGAAATTTTGAAAATGTCACACGTAGCAATCTGAAACCTTGGCAGCTATGATAGATGTGTGCAGTTTTAGTCTTCGTAATATGACTCTGTCCTATCCAGCACTGCAGGGGACTGCTACGACCAAAGTGAAAATAGATATTAAAGGCGGACGACATTACATATGTAGAATATATTGGGGATGAGATAGTGATTACAGTGTTTTAGATTCGTACTGCAGATCTTCCCTGGTGTTTTGTTTTCATTTCAATTGGTCAGCCACATACAAGGTAACAAAATAACAGCTCTCGCACATAAACTGCCAGAGACCGAGAGTAAGAGTGGACGTTATTGACTTTATTTTACTTCTCGTCTCTTTCACCACTTTTCTAGTTGAATCCAACAATGAAAAGCAGTTAATTCAATTGTACCCCATATCTGCAGAGTGCCGCTTTTATTTATTTACACAAAATAAGGTGCAATACACTTTAGAACCATGATTGTGTGTGCCTTTGCCTCACTCTCCCGATGCTTGCACAAGCCCAGTGCAGTCTGCGGCGCGGGCGAGTCCGAGACGTCACATCATTCTTCAGTGTTGATTGTGCTCGTGTTAAAGTGTCACTCATAATAACACTGCAGACTGAAACCTTGGCAGCTATGCTGGCTCTGCCCCCTGTTGTAGCACCTCCATCAGTCCCACTCTGGCCTCGTTCGCATGATAAATCTACATTGCAGGTTCATCGTGCGAGCGAGGCCACGACGCAGTGGCGTAACGATATTTGAGGGGGCCCCCCTGCCAGGTACGTGGAGGGGGCCCCTCCAGACTCTATTAGGAGCTCTCAGGCTGAAGTGCAGTGCTGAGGGGCCCCCCTTGAGCTTGAGGCCCCCCGTACTGCGGGGGATGCGTGGGCCTGTGTTACGCCCCTGCCGCGACGGGAGTGGAATTGCTACAATTTCAACATAAGCCAGGTGACAGTCGTCAGGACACTTACTTTATAGAGTGGAGGTCAAGCGGCCTATGCACTCAGCACTCTACTACCAGCTGCCTTCTAGTCTGTGTGTGGCCTGTCTTCGGTGCCTGCGAAGCTTGCGTGTAACAAGCAGAAGTTGAATGTGCGCAGTTGTGCATTACTATTTTATGCATAATGCAGGTGGGCAAACTTGGGAAGGTGGCGCAGATCATTGGTCAGACTCGCTCGGCGCGCTGAGTCGGACAATGATCTGCGCCCCCTTCCCAAGTTCACCCTCCTGACTCGTGATGACGCGCGGCCGCACCATAGGTGATGCTTATGGTCTCTCTGGTGGTCAGGTGGTGATGCTGAGGCATGTGACGGTCATCGATCACTCCCTGCGGCCCTGATCACCAGTTGTTGTGGTGCCCAGGGCCGGACTGGGAACCAAAACCGGCCCTGGCAAAGTGCTCGGCCGACCCCCCTCCCCACTCGGGGGGTGGAGGGGTTGGAGGTGCTGCCGAGCTCTTTGCCAGGGCCGGTTTTTGGCCGATTTTGTTACAGTGCCGATTTTGCAGCTATGCTGCAAAAACTGCCCTGTAACAAAATCGGCCCCCAGGGGCCCAAAACCGGCCCCCACCTGTGCGGCGCACCGGGGGATTGCCCGGTGCCCGCTACGGCCAGTCCGGGCCTGGTGGTGCCGTGCGTGGTGCCGAAAGTGTATGTGGCCTGCGCGCACTCTGTGCATACGCACTAGTAAATTAATTCACCTGTCCACACAGTCAGGCAGGCCAGTAAGTTACTGGCCTACCTGACTGTGTGGATGGGTGAATTAAAAGCAGCAGTGAGTGAGATGAGGACAGGTGAGATCATCACCTCACCTGCACCTCGCCAATGTCAGTTGTGCTCAGGTCCCGCACGAAGCGGACGGAGGTCAGACAGACTTGAGCAGAGAGACTGTCTGACTCGACTCCATCACGGATGGACCGGCGGCTGGTGGCTTTCTAATTTTGTTACCGGGGCGCGATTTTGCTTAAAATAAATAGGTCCAGCGAACAAAATGGCCCCCTCTGAAAAAAACGGCCCCAACCCCATCCAGCCTACCGGGGGATTGCTCCGTGCCCGTAATCACCATTCCTGTGTTGGCTGTGGCTCAGGAGGAGTCAGCACAGAGCAGCTTCCTGAGCTGTGTCACTTATGTAAATTAGAGGGGCCTTGCACATTCCCATTTGGACCGGGGCCTTGTAAATCCTAGAACCGTCCCTGGTAACTTTTATTTTTTGCAGTTCTGTATTGCAAAACTCATTGTGCTTTACATGAGCACTAACAAGGACATCTTCATGTATTTGTTGGTAGGCACAGACGATTAAGTGATTTGCCCAGAACACAGAATGTTGAGCCTATGCTGAGACTAAAACCTGCTTCCTCAGCTTCAAACTTGGCAGCTCTAGCCATTACACCATAACCTTTCGTGCAAGAACTAAAATATTTTCAATATTATATACAACAATGCCATAGTTGTATATAAGCATGTAGTATATGCAACTAACAACGTTTACGAAAGCCAATAGTCCTGGCTTGTTGTAGATGTAATGTTACTTATGTGGGGGCGTTAACAGATGCAGTGAAATACCAGGCGGCACATTATGCTGAGCACAGATAGTTAGCATAAATGTCTTAAGCCATGCCTTTAATTATATCGGCCATCCCCCTTTGCGAGACCCTCCCAGTTTTTCCATCCCACTTAACGCCCTGCATAATAGCAATAGTTTAACTTATATCTGAAACCTTACTCCGCCATCAATGACATGCTGATTTACTTCAAGTGTCTGGGAATAGACCCTGCATTCAGACAACTCACTCCTCATTCTCGCCCTTCACTTTCATGCTCACTTTGTACTCACAGCGATCACAATGCACTCTTACTTATCACCATGCCCTCACACCATTCACCCACTTACAGTGATCACTCTGCACTCACTGCGATCACAATGCACTCACACCATTCACCCGCTCACCCTGCACTCACACTGATCACCATGCACTCACACCATTCACCCGCTCACCCTGCACTCACACTGATCACCATGCCCTCACACCATTCACCCCCTCACCCTGCACTCACAGTGATCACACTGCACTCACAACGCACTTGCCCTGTTAACCCTATACCTCTCTCTGCAGTCACACAGCACACTACTCGTCCTTCACTCATGTTATTTTATGTTATGTTATTTTTATTTATACCGCGCACAGCTGCCCCAGCAAAGGGGCGTCCTGGCGCTTTGAAGAGGTAAACACAACACAGCACTACAAAAAGGCAGAAAGGAAAAGAGGAGCCTCGGGAGGGCTAAACAAATAGGAAGGTCTTGATGGCCCGTCTAAACTGAAGTAGCTCGTCGATGGCCCGGACTTACCTGTCCCGCTCACTGCTCAATCTGCAGTCTCACTCAAACGCGCCCTTCACTAACCATGCATTAATTCGTCCCACTCTGCACCTACATCCGCATCCAAATTCACATGGTCACCTCGCTCACCCTGCAGTCACTCCTCTTACCCTACTCTCACACTGTTGCATCGCTCACCGTGCACTCACATGGGCACTCCTGCCACCCACACAGCGCAGATGGTTAACGAGCCTGCTACAAAGAACGTGCACCATGCAGATCACAGAACTGAGTGTGTGTAAACAATGAGGAGCGCAATAATAAAATGAACTGTTTGTCAGAAAGGTGCTATAGAGAGATGAGGTGCATTGTTGGTGAACGCTAGTGAGGGAATTCATGGAGTAGGAGGAAATGGGGAGGGGCGCCAAAAAGACTTTTACACTTTGTGCAACCAGTGCTAGGGCCAGCCCTGGCTGGGAGTGTTTGCGACCCCGCCCCCGAAGTTCGGGTCTAGTTGTGCCCCTGGTGGTGCTATTTTTGTAATTTAGAATGAGCAGAACAGTTGTTTATTCATTCAATAAGCATTGAAATGTGTGTGAGACAGTAAAAGACAATGATCAGTTGCAAATGTGATATCTCTTGTGTATTTGGACCATCTTTCTACTGTGTCGCGAGTGCTACGAAGTGGTGTCAAACCACAAACTAATGGTTTACAAACTAATTAAACAACCACATAGCGCTAGGAGGCTGTTATAGTGACAGGCTGTGCGCTGTACAGTGATAATAACATAATATAACGTCTGAGGCATTGCCCTGTTGCTAGAAAGTCGCACATCCAGTCCGATGCCCCTTAAGACAACTTTTCACCCTGACAGGCTGCGGGCCCTACAGACTGTATCCCACAGGTCCAGCCCTTGCGCCAAGAGACCGGAAGCAGCGTTTCTATGTGTTAGGTGCCTGCACTTTCAGCCGGCAGGGAGACATCTCGCAGCAAGGCTCCTGAGCCCTCTAACGCCATGCACACAGCATCCCTTGGCATCCCATGAAAAGAGCCCTTTCAGCACTTTTATTGACAGGGCTTGTGCTTGTTAAGTCTGCGGCAGGACAAGTCACGGCGGATGTTTGCCCGGACGCCATTGTTTCAGCCGGTGCCACAGCACATCGATTGCATTCAGGGCCCGACGCTGAGAAATGAACAATGAACTCCGCGAATACGTGGGAAACAGATCCCACCTTCTACACCTTTCAAGTAAAAACATGTGCACATTACAGTGATTTCTCTTAATATTCCAAACATGTGCCTGTAGAGCGGCAGGCTGGGGACAAGAGCATAGTGCCCACACCGCCATTCACTCCCGCCCGCTTGTACATATACACAATTCCCACCCAAATGAGACTCTGGAGACATTTTTGTGGGAAAGAACTGCTGCAGGTTTATTTCATACAACACACGTATGACGTTTTATGGTGGGTCATCTTACGGGCGATCCAAAGCAGGCAGCCCCTCGCTGTCCCGCATGCCTAAGGAGCCATTTGGCACGGCGAGTCGATGCTCTGACGGTGCAGCACATTACCATCTTCGTTATACTCCCGCCCCACACATCCATACCCAACCCGGACAAGTGCACCCCGTCTTGCTCGTAATACCCCTCGGTTTTTTTCCTTGTATGAGTGCATGCCTAATGAACCTCAGGCCTCTCTTTTCCATAACTTCTGCTGGATCTGCCGACCCCTGCGGGACTGTTCTATCGCCACCTGCGATCTAGCTCCCTTCCAAACCCTGCGAGGGACCATTTCTGACCAAAGCAGCTCAGTGGCTCCCAACTTGTTGCTTCCTGCTATCAAATCCCTTTGCATGGCCTGACTCATGGCCCTCCTCCCTATTGTGACTAAGTCGATCCTCCCCAGGTGGATGATGAGGATATTGGGTGGTGCCACCCGGCAAGCAAGGCGGTGGTCTAGCCTGAGCCTCAAGTTGCCCTATTTCCTTCCTGGGTGGCCCAACCAGGCTCACAACCAGGTATTCAGGATCCTACCTTTTGTTTGTCAGATTAAACAGGATCAGAATACAGAAAAGGAGAAGGTCTCTAATGTGTCTTCTTCCAGATATTACCTGCACCTACCTCCAAATTATTGGGGTACTGTTGACTCCAGGGGTTATAATTATTCATGGTTACACAAGTTTGGAAAATGGCACTTAGAAATCGCTGTTCTGGCTCTTTTCCCGAAGTTATTTCTTTGGGTGCCTGAAGTGTAATTACTTGACTTTCCTCACTCTGTATACCGAACGGAGGTTATTTCGAAATATCATCTTCTTTCACCTTTTCTTGTCTTTGCTTATATTTAATAAGCAATACTTTAGCTGTTGTCATTCGGTAATAGGTTACAGGTGATTGGCGAGTGACTGTTTGCCAGTGATATTTGTCTAAGAATACAAAAGCTGATGGAATTATGACGTTATCCTGTAGTCAGAATTATTATCTTGCTGTGTGAGCACAGTAGCTGTAGTAATTATGACAGTGAATGCCATGGCCCATTAATGCAAGACTATTATTTGTAATAGGTAGAGACACTGTCTAGCGGATATTTTTAAAAGCCAAATTGTCATTCCATCTTCATGATGGAATATGACATAATTGCTAGGGGCATTTTTAAGAAGTTTAAAGCAAAAGCCTGATGTTCGACGGAAGTCCTATTTAATCTGGAAGGTGCTAGCAGAATTCTGTTAGCGGCAAGGTAACCAATGTGGGTTAATGAGGACACCAATCAAAGCCGATTGACACGATGAATATTTCACATGTATTGTACTCGCACAATAAGACATCACACGATGTTAAGAATGTAGCTGGTAAACTGGGTTCTAAGCGCAGTACCTTTCGGGAATCTGTGAGGCAGTCTCCTATGGAAAGGTGTAATAGAGGTCCCAATTCAGTGGATTGGGGAGTGCCTAAACCCGTGCAAGTCTATACCATCTAATTACTACTGCCACTAGGGTCCATCATGGTGTATAGAGAGAGGGGAGCTCTCCGCCTTCTCCGCTGCATTCACGTTGATGGGAGGACACTTCAAGCACCATTTGTTTCTGCCCCCCCCCCTGCCATATTCTGCACAGTTTCATACAGCCCGTAGGTGAGGTGTGCTGAATAGTGAGCAGCCTGGAACTGTAGTATGCCCTGCATGTTGTAGTGCAATGGAACATCCACCAGCACCCTGCCAACAGTCCCACATTCTCCATCGAATCTAGGGCTATCAAGAGACGGAAGCCAGAAAGGATCTGATAAATACCTGCAAGGTTTCTCTAAAGTCCCCTTGCACCACTGAGAACCACAGAGTCATCTCCTAATCCTCATTTCGGCTGTGATGTTAATGCTTAGGTGGAGGAGGTTTCTGTACAGACCTCAAGGTCTGTAATATGCAGAAAGTTGTGTCTTCCTGAACTCAGTGCTTCATCTTCAGGCAGCACCAGGAACATCATACTTCAGAGGTCATGTTTCATGTTCAGCACCCTCTCCTTATTTCACCCAGGGAAGCAGCTTGCATGTCCAAAACCCGAGTCGGATCATGCTCAGGTAGAGGTATGATAGGGTGCACCTGGGCAAAGGATAGGCCAGGGGTATGTCCATCGCTGACCAAAACCGCTTGGGTTGAGCCTTGTTTCATCTACCTGAGGATAAATTGAGTCAAGGTGATTATATATGTTTATCCACAATGCAGTTAAGTGGTTTAAGTCATTTAAGGCTAGGTACTGCATTGTGTCTGCCCTGCCCATCATGAAAACGCTGTTGTGAGACAGTGTTTAGATCAGAGGCCACTTGGTGGTTTTGCTCCGAGTAATATTACCTTTCATATGATCTATTAAGGATTCAGTTAGTGAATTCTATTCAATTAGGATTTTATAGCCTCAATTGGGGGATGGGAGTTTTTGATTCAAAATACTTCTGTACATTGGATTAAGCACTGCAACTTATATTGCAAGGATCTGAAGTTCCTAAGAGTGGGCATGTGCAACCCAAAAAGCTGCTTTATCCCATTGTGTGTCACACGTTCCCAGAAATATCGCTACCAAGCTCAATAACTGCATCTGAAAGGCCCATTGGTGCCTAGCAGGGAATATTCAATTAACAGAATCCATCACACCAGGTAATGTTCTCACTATAACTACCTAGAATGTAGTAAAGCTGGTATGAAAAACCATGGCTGATGTGCCTTCCCCCTTTCAACCCCCTCTTTGCCATCCACCTATAGGACTGTGTTGTAAAGAATGTCTTTAACTCCTTCCATGCTCATGACGAGCTCAGCTCGTCATGCAGTACACTGGTCGTGTGCTTATGACGAGCTGACCTTGTCATGAACAATGATAAATCTGACTTGTCAGCACCCAGCGGGAATTGCTGTAGCAGTCAAGGTGTTAAATCCACCTCTATTACTTCCTAGCGAAATTATGGAGGATGGTAATATCATGGACCTACCCTGTAACTTGATATTAAACAACATTAAATAACATTAAGTATTTGGAGTAAGGAGACAATATGTCTTGATTGGACTTGCTTTAGGTGCAATGACGTTGTAATTTTATTTCAATTCGCCTAATTAATTAAAACTTGGCGACATTTACAATACAAAGGGCACGCAGATTAAAAGAAATAAAATCAATAATAATGAATTAAACCGTATCTCGCAATGTTGCTGAAGTACTAATGGGATATATTTAGAAACTGCCCTTTATAACAGAGATTCATGAATTGAAACCATGGGGATGGCCAGTCTGTGGCATATCGAACCGCCTGTTAAAAACCGCTATAACGAAAGTTGTAATTATTTCAATGATATATCGTGTCAATGCGGTGAACGATACAATATGTGTCACGTGAGATCAAACTCCTGCAGATAAAATATTTTGGTAGACAATAAGAGTGCCGAAGAACTCATCTAATTTTGCAAAGATATGGAATTACAGGGCACAATCTCAATCTGAGCATGCTTATGATCTGTGGGAATAGCCCATAAAAAGACCTTACACATAGCCCGTCAACGCTGAACATTTTATTAGTTAAAACTCCACAGCACCATGAATTTGAGGAAAAATCGTCCCATTCTGAGGGATGGCTCTTTAGACTTAGGTTTCCAAAAGTAGGACACTTCCCAAGTTCCTGTTTTAGAATTCTGTAGTGGAGACCTACTGTCTACCAGTGTTGTCAAATTTGCTGTAAGTACTGGCCAATCTTAAACATGGACAAGCCGGAATGCCATGCATTTAAAGAAGACTGGTGCGGAGTAGGTCTTCCCGGCTCTGATTACCGTGACCTGTTCCCAGTGAACCTCACGGTCCGCGTAAACCACGCAGCTGGCACTAATCTAAGGTTGCGCGCTCTAAGGACCAAGCGGAGGGTAAAACGCATTGTGGTATTTCATTGGGTTCGGGGGCGGAGGGGCGCTCAATATTGTCGACTCCATCCTCCTTCGCACAACCCACAGACAAGCGGCACAGGCCACGTGCCCGGTCTGCGCGCACATACCCCCTTCAAAGACAACCGACTGGCTCCGGCAAAGATATCAGGCACCGGGGCACTTTACATAGCGCCAGTTTCGTTACACAAGGACGCATTCATTTTTTGTTCGACACGTGGAGATTAAGGGACTTGCCCAGAACCACAGGATGTTGCTTGAGCGTCATTGCCGAGACTCGAACCTTGTGCCCCAGCATCGACAACTCTGGCCGTACGGCTCCCTCCTCGCCCATAGCACTTGGGGAAGCAAGACTACAGCGCCACGCTGTGGTTGTTTCAACCGCAATTGACTTTTTATTTCGGTCGTATCCGTGCATGCTAATACTCCACAAAGCCTGTTTGCACATTTTGCAAGTGCTGCATAATGCATCCTGCACTCACTGCGCACAGCAATTTCAGTAATGGAATTCTCATACATTACAGCTCCTTCACCATAAGTACCTGTATTCACGTGCGCAGCGAGATTCGCGCACTCCGCGGCGCCGAGTGTTTCCCTCTATACTCTACACCCCGGCTCCTCCCTGTAAAGTAAGGCCACCCTGACACGTACAAGAATGCCCGAATCAATAAGCAGGAATTAGCGTTTTAATAGCAAGTATCAGACAATAACGGGCAAGTTTTGTAGAACTTTTAGAAACGTACGACAGAGCGCGCTTGGGCCGCGGGTGGACCGGGATGGAGAGAGGCCGAGCCCAGGCCACCGCGGTATAAATAGGGGTTCGCCCCTCCCACAGGTAAGCCCTCCCTGGCCGGTGAATGGTGGACGCAGGGAGGGGCGCCCCACCGGTGTTGGCTGGAGCTTGCCGGGTGGGACTAAAGCGCTGCGCCGCCCATGTTCCCCTGCGGGTCACGCGGTCAGCGGCAGGAGGCGAGCCCCCCTTGGACGGACTAGAGGCCAAAGAAGGATGCAGGAGTTGCACGGTGTGAAGTGGAGCAGCTTTGCCTACTCTATTTTGTAAAGTTTTTGAATACCTGATAAACTTCATAAACTTTGTACCTTTTAAAAAAAAAACGCGGGAGAGAATATTTTGTAAAAGTGACTAGTAGAACCCACATCTAGCAATTATCCCAGTTGAAAAATCCTTCTGGAAAAAAAGGGGTTTGAGACAACAATGCTTTATTTCACCGGTTGAAGACACCGTTGCTGAGGTCACCACTGTGCAGAAGTGGGGGTACAATGTGGCCCACCTAAAGTAGCAACGAAGGGGCAGATTTACGAGTTCTGGCGCATCTCTGCAAATCAGCAGGAATGCGCCAGAAAAGATGCGACACGCAATTCCCTCCCTGCGCCACCACGAATGCATCGCATTTACAATGAGGCGCACTGTGGCGCAATAGTAGGGCGATGCGTGTCGCATTCTGTGGCGTAAGGGCGGCGCATTGCTGGAGTTGTGTAACAAGCGCGACGCTGCTCCAGCAATGCTCAGGGGCGCCCAATGCCAAACATGCTGCATCACTCCTTACGCCTGCTTCAAGCAGGCGCAGAGTTTTGACGTAGCATGGATGGAAAAGTGACTCAGTGAAATCTTCACTGCGTCACTTTTAAGAGGCGTTCCTGAGACGGAACGCCCAGCCTGCGACGGAGCGCCCACCTGAAACCTAATGCAGATTTCATGTGGCACAGGGCTTTACAACGTGACACATCTCCCTAGATACGTCACGTTGTAAATAAGGTGCAACGTGGTGCATGGTTTACACCACCGCTGCGTCACAGAAGTGACACAATGGCGGCGTAAATGTGGCACATGGGGCTTGTAAATATGCCCCGAAGAGTCAAACCTTTTCACTGATCCCTGCAGCCGTGTGGGCCACTACCTCTCACATGTGAGGTTGCTGGTGTTTCACTCTTACCAGTACTGTGAGTTCACTATCAGTGATGTAAAGGCGGCCTCCAGGTCTCCACGGTTCCCAGGGTAGATGTGAACAAGGACAGGGCTGTGCTGGGAGAAGGTTGTGTTGGGTTGAGTCGAGATGCGGTAGAACAGTTACCATCGCAGCAATAAACTTCTGAATGCTGTGTGAGAATTGGGACTTTTAATAAATATACAACACTTTATTAATACATTGGTATATCCAGTTATATCACGTAAATATGGGTGTTAAATAGTAAAAAGCACACAAATCACACGACACAGCCCTCCTGGCAACCCCTCAAAGAACCTTGGAATAGTAATCACAGCCAACTCACCATGCCAGCCAAGTGAATGCAGCTTTCATCTCCTGCTTCCACATACTCAAGATGGTCAAGAAGATTTTCAAATGGCTCCCGACCAACACCCTCACAGCTGCCACCCAAGCACTCATAAGCAGCAAGCCGGTCTACGGCAGCACACTCTATGCTGGAATCAACATTCATTCACGCCCAGTCAAGAGGTTAAATCCAACATTCTTTTGCTCACCGTGCCAACCCAGTTCAGACCTGGACATATGCAAATCAGTCTTGACCCTGTACCTCATGGGAACAGTCCAGCCCAAACTGCCAACCTAGGTCCTCCCTGAACTGGAAACAAGCATCCTTGGACCGGTTTCAGGGTTTCACCCCTCATCAGCCAGGATAACTTGAATCCAGTGGCACAGTGAGCCCGGGATCCACGTCTTGGAATACCCGGTGCACTTAGGGCGAGAAAGCAAAAGACACACAATTGATGGACGGAATGCAGAACAAATGAAAACATTCACCCCCATTCCAGAGATCTGGGTTATCTACCAAGCATGGTCCTCCCTGGACCGGAAACAATCATCCTACGACTGGTTTCGGGGTTCATTCAACTGACCAGACGTTTCTAGACAGTTCAAAAGTCTGCGATCACCCTCAACCTCGCACGCACATTACCCCACACCTCAAAGAACTACACTGGCCCCAGTCCACAAACAAACACTTTTCAAACTACTTACACACACACATACAGACAAAGCCTTACACAACACTGGCCCCGTGTACCGCAATAACTCCATGAACTTAACCGCATGCGTGCGGCATGATTTCCGCCCGTACGCTGGATTTTGCGGATTCGCACTTTACATGACGAGCTGGGCTCGTCATGAGCGTGCGAGGAGGCTACCTCATGACGAGCCCAGCTCGTCATGAGCGTCGAAGGGGTTAAAGAAACCTACCAGACGCCTTTTCTCAGCCGGACTCCTCCTCGCACACACACACCCCGCATACAGAGAGCCAGATCTGGTGGTCGTGCCGTCTCCTACCTCACTCCTAAAGCCTGGAGCGACTGGTCCATGCACATCAGAGCCGCCTCCTTAGTTCTTGAATTGCACAAGAAAAAGATCTGTTTTTTTAATTTAGATCCGACGCTTGCTCGGCCAACACACCTCCCTCTTCAGTGCTAGGATATGTCCAGGGTGAGTTGTGTGCTATGCAAATACACATAAAAGAACACACATAACATAACAACATAACATAACATAAAACAACTAATGCCAGTAGATAGACTGTGTACACAAGACCAAACCAGATACCAAGAAACACAACACGTTATCGATGTTGCTATTACAAGAGAACTGGTCAAAAAGAGTGCACAAACTTGTAACATTTGCAGTTACTGCCCAATCACAAATAATAATGCCACCAAGCACATCACTCATTCCTCTACGACTTGACCTGAGGCTGGAATCAATAGAAGAACTAGTAGCAGCACGGCCCATGCTCTACTGGAGGAGACTTTGGTCAGTGCCTGAACTGGCTCCATATAGAGAGGGATTTTTAGAAGTCTGGGCTCTTCTAAAAGGCAAGAACATTCCGTGGCTGCACCACATCAAGACTCTTAGCATCCTGATTGGTTTGTCTGAGCTCTGGGAGACCCCGGAGGTGGAACTCAAAAGCCAGCTGAGGCAGCAGAACTCATTAGCCTTATAGAGATCAGGTTCCCTAGGAAGACTGTCAGCAGAGTTCCTCCTGGTGAAAATTGAATTGCGAGCGGAGGAATTCTTAGATGCAATCTATCCATCCCTTGCGAGGATGCTTTACATCCAGTTAAGGCATGGCAGTCTACCGCTCATAGCATTCACCTGTAAATGGGTAAAATCAGAAAATATAGCCTGCCCGGCATGTAACTATAAGTGCGAAGATGTTTGCCATGTTATGTTTTTTTGCCCTGAGTATGAAACTATAAGGAAATGCTGGCTGATTCCGTTATGCAGGGATCTAAGGTTCAGATATTGTATTCAAGCATGTAGGGTCTTAACGTATGATACTCACCCCCCCCCCCATCGTTTTTGCTGTATCACGTTTTTAGGGCTCGGGCCTAAGCCACCACGAAGTGGAGGCGGAGCTTCCGAGCTCTTATGTGTTAAAAAAAAAATGCAGAAAGGGGTCCGGCTGGCACATTCCTTAGTTTTTTATGGCATCTGCCTAGTGATTCGTCTTCGCTGTGCTGTGTATTTAGTAGCGTTGACGTGATAGGCTGTAAGTAATTTACGCGTGCCCGATGTGGCAGAGTGATTATTCTTAATTAGGAGCTGTCAGAGTGCCCGTGTAATGCAATCCAGATGGTTAAGAGAGGTGTCCTGCTTGAACTTTTCACACATCACGAGCGCTGACTCCTTCTCAGTTCTTATCTCTCGCTGTGTGAATCACTGCCGTGTGAAGTGGAGGGGGCAGCCGGGCAGAGCGTGTGCCTAAGGCTCGGAGATTTCTGGACTCGATGTCTGGCGCGGGAGGTAGTGCGTAGTGCAGAGGCGTAGTGCAGAGACGTAGTGCAGAGTGGTAGTGCGTAGTGCAGAGGCGTAGTGCAGAGTGGTAGTGCGTAGTGCAGAGGCATAGTGCGTAGTGGTAGTGCGTAGTGCAGAGTGGTAGTGCGTAGTGCAGAGGCGTAGTGCAGAGTGGTAGTGCGTAGTGCAGAGTGGTAGTGCATAGTGCAGAGGCGTAGTGCAGAGGTGTAGTGCGTAGTGCAGAGGCATAGTGCAGAGGCGTAGTGCAGAGTGGTAGTGCGTAGTGCTGAGGCGTAGTGCAGAGTGGTAGTGCGTAGTGCAGAGGCGTAGTGCAGAGTGGTAGTGCGTAGTGCAGAGGCGTAGTGCAGAGGCGTAGTGCATAGTGCAGAGTGGTAGTGCGTAGTGCAGAGGCGTAGTGCAGAGGCATAGTGCGTAGTGCAGAGGCGTAGTGCAGAGGCGTAGTGCAGAGTGGTAGTGCGTAGTGCAGAGGCGTAGTGCAGAGTGGTAGTGCGTAGTGCAGAGGCGTAGTGCAGAGTGGTAGTGCGTAGTGCAGAGGCGTAGTGCAGAGGCGTAGTGCGTAGTGCAGAGTGGTAGTGCGTAGTGCAGAGGCGTAGTGCAGAGGCATAGTGCAGAGTGCAGAGGCGTAGTGCAGAGGCGTAGTGCGTAGTGCAGAGGCGTAGTGCAGAGGCGTAGTGCGTAGTGCAGAGGCGTAGTGCAGAGGCGTAGTGCAGAGTGGTAGTGCGTAGTGCAGAGGCGTAGTGCAGAGTGGTAGTGCGTAGTGCAGAGGCGTAGTGCAGAGTGGTAGTGCGTAGTGCAGAGTGGTAGTGCGTAGTGGTAGTGCGTAGTGCAGAGTGGTAGTGCAGAGTGGTAGTGCGTAGTGCAGAGTGGTAGTGCGTAGTGCAGAGGCGTAGTGCGTAGTGCAGAGGCGTAGTGCAGAGTGCAGAGGCGTAGTGCAGAGTGCAGAGGCTTAGTGCGTAGTGCAGAGGCGTAGTGCAGAGTGCAGAGGCGTAGTGCGTAGTGCAGAGTGGTAGTAGGTAGTGCAGAGGCGTAGTGCGGAGGCATAGTGCAGAGTGCAGAGGCGTAGTGCAGAGGCGTAGTGCAGAGTGCAGAGGCGTAGTGCGTAGTGCAGAGGCGTAGTGCCGAGGCGTAGTGCAGAGTGGTAGTGCGTAGTGCAGAGGCGTAGTGCATAGTGCAGAGGCGTAGTGCGTAGTGCAGAGGCGTAGTGCAGAGGCGTAGTGCGTAGTGCAGAGGCGTAGTGCAGAGTGCAGAGGCGTAGTGCAGAGTGGTAGTGCGTAGTGCAGAGGCGTAGTGCAGAGTGGTAGTGCGTAGTGCAGAGGCATAGTGCAGAGGCGTAGTGCAGAGTGCAGAGTGCAGAGGCGTAGTGCGTAGTGCAGAGGCGTAGTGCAGAGGCGTAGTGCAGAGTGGTAGTGCGTAGTGCAGAGGCGTAGTGCGTAGTGCAGAGGCGTAGTGCGTAGTGCAGAGGCGTAGTGCAGAGTGGTAGTGCGTAGTGCAGAGTGGCAGTGCAGAGTGATAGTGCGTAGTGCAGAGTGGCAGTGCAGAGTGCAGAGGCGTAGTGCAGAGGCGTAGAGCAGAGTGCAGAGGCGTAGTGCAGAGGCGTAGTGCAGAGTGCAGAGGCGTAGTGCAGAGGCATAGTGCAGAGTGCAGAGGCGTAGTGCAGAGTGCAGAGGCGTAGTGCAGAGGCGTAGTGCAGAGTGCAGAGGTGTAGTGCAGAGGCGTAGTGCAGAGTGGTAGTGCGTAGTGCAGAGTGGCAGTGCAGAGTGGCAGTGCAGAGTGGTAGTGCGTAGTGCAGAGTGGTAGTGCGTAGTGCAGAGTGGTAGTGCAGAGTGGTAGTGCGTAGTGCAGAGTAGTAGTGCGTAGTGGTAGTGCGTAGTGCAGAGTGGTAGTGCGTAGTGCAGAGTGGTAGTGCGTAGTGCAGAGTGGTAGTGCGTAGTGCAGAGTGGCAGTGCAGAGTGCAGAGTGGCAGTGCAGAGTGCAGAGTGGCAGTGCAGAGTGCAGAGTGGCAGTGCAGAGTGCAGAGTGGCAGTGCGTAGTGCAGAGTGGTAGTGCGTAGTGCAGAGTGGCAGTGCAGAGTGGTAGTGCGTAGTGCAGAGTGGCAGTGCAGAGTGCAGAGGCGTAGTGCAGAGGCATAGAGCAGAGTGCAGAGGCGTAGTGCAGAGGCGTAGTGCAGAGTGCAGAGGCGTAGTGCAGAGGCGTAGTGCAGAGTGCAGAGGCGTAGTGCAGAGGTGTAGTGCAGAGGCATAGTGCAGAGTGATAGTGCGTAGTGCAGAGTGGCAGTGCAGAGTGCAGAGTGGCAGTGCAGAGTGGTAGTGCGTAGTGCAGAGTGGCAGTGCAGAGTGGTAGTGCGTAGTGCAGAGTGGTAGTGCAGAGTGGTAGTGCGTAGTGCAGAGTGGTAGTGCGTAGTGGTAGTGCGTAGTGCAGAGTGGTAGTGCATAGTGCAGAGTGGTAGTGCGTAGTGCAGAGTGGTAGTGCGTAGTGCAGAGTGGCAGTGCAGAGTGCAGAGTGGCAGTGCAGAGTGCAGAGTGGCAGTGCAGAGTGCAGAGTGGCAGTGCAGAGTGCAGAGTGGCAGTGCGTAGTGCAGAGTGGTAGTGCGTAGTGCAGAGTGGCAGTGCGTAGTGCAGAGTGGCAGTGCAGAGTGTTAGTGCGTAGTGCAGAGTGCAGAGTGGTAGTGCGTAGTGCAGAGTGGCAGTGCAGAGTGGTAGTGCGTAGTGCAGAGTGGCAGTGCAGAGTGGTAGTGCGTAGTGCAGAGTGGCAGTGCAGAGTGGTAGTGCGTAGTGCAGAGTGGTAGTGCGTAGTGGTAGTGCCTAGTGCAGAGTGGTAGTGCGTAGTGCAGAGTGGTAGTGCGTAGTGCAGAGTGCAGAGTGGTAGTGCATAGTGCAGAGTGGCAGTGCAGAGTGGTAGTGCGTAGTGCAGAGTGGCAGTGCAGAGTGGTAGTGCAGAGTGGCAGTAGTGCAGAGGCATAGAGCAGAGTGCAAAGGCGTGGTGCAGAGGCGTAGTGCAGAGTGCAGAGGCGTAGTGCAGAGGCGTAGTGCAGAGTGCAGAGGCGTAGTGCAGAGTGCAGAGGCGTAGTGCAGAGGCGTAGTGCAGAGTGCAGAGGTGTAGTGCAGAGGTGTAGTGCAGAGTGATAGTGCGTAGTGCAGAGTGGCAGTGCAGAGTGCAGAGTGGCAGTGCAGAGTGGTAGTGCGTAGTGCAGAGTGGCAGTGCAGAGTGGTAGTGCGTAGTGCAGAGTGGTAGTGCAGAGTGGTAGTGCGTAGTGCAGAGTGGTAGTGCGAAGTGGTAGTGCGTAGTGCAGAGTGGTAGTGCGTAGTGCAGAGTGGTAGTGCGTAGTGCAGAGTGGCAGTGCAGAGTGCAGAGTGGCAGTGCAGAGTGCAGAGTGGCAGTGCAGAGTGCAGAGTGGCAGTGCGTTGTGCAGAGTGGTAGTGCGTAGTGCAGAGTGGCAGAGTGGTAGTGCGTAGTGCAGAGTGGCAGTGCAGAGTGCAGAGGCGTAGTGCAGAGGCATAGAGCAGAGTGCAGAGGCGTAGTGCAGAGGCGTAGTGCAGAGTGCAGAGGCGTAGTGCAGAGGCGTAGTGCAGAGTGCAGAGGCGTAGTGCAGAGGCGTAGTGCAGAGTGCAGAGGCATAGTGCAGAGTGCAGAGGCGTAGTGCAGAGGCGTTGTGCAGAGTGCAGAGGTGTAGTGCAGAGGCATAGTGCAGAGTGATAGTGCGTAGTGCAGAGTGGCAGTGCAGAGTGCAGAGTGGCAGTGCGTAGTGCAGAGTGGCAGTGCAGAGTGGTAGTGCGTAGTGCAGAGTGGCAGTGCAGAGTGGTAGTGCGTAGTGCAGAGTGGCAGTGCAGAGTGGTAGTGCGTAGTGCAGAGTGGTAGTGCATAGTGGTAGTGCCTAGTGCAGAGTGGTAGTGCGTAGTGCAGAGTGGTAGTGCGTAGTGCAGAGTGCAGAGTGGTAGTGCGTAGTGCAGAGTGGCAGTGCAGAGTGGTAGTACGTAGTGCAGAGTGGCAGTGCAGAGTGGTAGTGCAGAGTGGCAGTGCAGAGTGGCAGTGCAGAGTGGTAGTGCGCAGTGCAGAGTGGTAGTGCAGAGTGGTAGTGCGTAGTGCAGAGTGGTAGTGCAGAGTGGTAGTGCGTAGTGCAGAGTGGTCGTGCGTAGTGGTAGTGCGTAGTGCAGAGTGGTAGTGCGTAGTGCAGAGTGGTAGTGCGTAGTGCAGAGTGCAGAGTGGTAGTGCGTAGTGCAGAGTGGCAGTGCAGAGTGGTAGTGCGTAGTGCAGAGTGGCAGTGCAGAGGGGTAGTGCGTAGTGCAGAGTGGCAGTGCAGAGTGGTAGTGCGTAGTGCAGAGTGGTAGTGCGTAGTGGTCGTGCATAGTGCAGAGTGGTAGTGCGTAGTGTAGAGTGGTAGTGCGTAGTGCAGAGTGGCAGTGCAGAGTGGTAGTGCAGAGTGCAGAGTGGCAGTGCAGAGTGGCAGTGCAGAGTGGTAGTGCGTAGTGCAGAGTGGCAGTGCAGAGTGGTAGTGCAGAGTGGCAGTGCGTAGTGCAGAGTGGCAGTGCCTAGTGCAGAGTGGCAGTGCAGAGTGGTAGTGCAGAGTGCAGAGTGGCAGTGCAGAGTGGCAGTGCAGAGTGGCAGTGCGTAGTGCAGAGTGGCAGTGCAGAGTGCAAAGTGCAGAGTGGCAGTGCAGAGTGGCAGTGCAGAGTGGCAGTGCAGAGTGGTAGTGCAGAGGGCAGAGTGGCAGTGCAGAGTGGTAGTGCAGAGTGCAGAGTGGTAGTGCAGAGTGGTAGTGCAGAGGGCAGAGTGGCAGTGCAGAGTGGCAGTGCAGAGGGCAGAGTGGTAGTGCAGAGGGCAGAGTGGTAGTGCAGAGTGGCAGTGCAGAGTGGTAGTGCAGAGGGCAGAGTGGTAGTGAAGAGTGGCAGTGCAGAGTGGTAGTGCAGAGGGCAGAGTGGTAGTGCAGAGTGGCAGTGCAGAGTGGTAGTGCAGAGGGCAGAGTGGTAGTGCAGAGTGGCAGTGCAGAGTGGTAGTTCAGAGGGCAGAGTGGCAGTGCAGAGTGGTAGTGCAGACTGCAGAGTGGTAGTGCAGAGTGGCAGTGCAGAGTGGCAGTGCAGAGTGGCAGTGCAGAGTGGTAGTGCAGAGTGGTAGTGCAGAGGGCAGAGTGGTAGTGCAGAGTGGCAGTGCAGAGTGGTAGTGCAGAGTGGCAGTGCAGAGGGCAGAGTGGTAGTGCAGAGTGGCAGTGCAGAGGGCAGAGTGGTAGTGCAGAGTGGCAGTGCAGAGTGGTAGTGCAGAGTGGCAGTGCAGAGTGGTAGTGCAGAGTGGTAGTGCAGAGTGGTAGTGCAGAGTGCAGAGTGGTAGTGCAGAGTGCAGAGTGGTAGTGCAGAGTGGTAGTGCAGAGTGCAGAGTGGTAGTGCAGAGTGGTAGTGCAGAGTGCAGAGTGGTAGTGCAGAGTGCAGAGTGGTAGTGCAGAGTGCAGAGTGGTAGTGCAGAGTGGTAGTGCAGAGTGCAGAGTGCAGAGTGGTAGTGCAGAGTGCAGATTGGTAGTGCAGAGTGGTAGTGCAGAGTGGTAGTGCAGAGTGCAGAGTGGTAGTGCAGAGTGGTAGTGCAGAGTGGTAGTGCAGAGTGCAGAGTGGTAGTGCAGAGTGGTAGTGCAGAGTGGTAGTGCAGAGTGCAGAGTGGTAGTGCAGAGTGCAGAGTGGTAGTGCAGAGTGGTAGTGCAGAGTGGTAGTGCAGAGTGCAGAGTGGTAGTGCAGAGTGCAGAGTGCAGAGTGGTAGTGCAGAGTGCAGAGTGGTAGTGCAGAGTGCAGAGTGGTAGTGCAGAGTGGTAGTGCAGAGTGCAGAGTGGTAGTGCAGAGTGGTAGTGCAGAGTGCAGAGTGGTAGTGCAGAGTGCAGAGTGGTAGTGCAGAGTGGTAGTGCAGAGTGCAGAGTGCAGAGTGGTAGTGCAGAGTGCAGATTGGTAGTGCAGAGTGGTAGTGCAGAGTGGTAGTGCAGAGTGCAGAGTGGTAGTGCAGAGTGGTAGTGCAGAGTGGTAGTGCAGAGTGCAGAGTGGTAGTGCAGAGTGGTAGTGCAGAGTGGTAGTGCAGAGTGCAGAGTGGTAGTGCAGAGTGCAGAGTGGTAGTGCAGAGTGGTAGTGCAGAGTGGTAGTGCAGAGTGCAGAGTGGTAGTGCAGAGTGCAGAGTGGTAGTGCAGAGTGCAGAGTGGTAGTGCAGAGTGCCTAAAACACATTGCCATTTACAATGCCATTATCTCTAACTTAAAACAAACCCGAGCCCTAATGCATTCCTAATGCTTGTCTATTTGGCATGTGGCGTAGAAGGAAAAGTTTTGGATAAATTATTGGTTTTAATTGTGTCCAATTATGAATTTTAAACTTTCAGGTCTTGATAACTATTTAGTTTAATCTATTTTTAATATTGACCTGTTCTTTATTTATTGTTTTATTGACTCGTGCTCTCTTGTATGTATTTTACTTGCACTTTCATGGTCTTTGACCGAAATAAAGTTATCTATGAAACAAATAAATACACGGTGAGATGGAGGGTCACAAATCCTCTTCCCAAAGCTGAGACACTTTGGTTCAGATTTCAGAACCTTGCCAAGTGTGTGATTCTGCTAAAGAGTAAGGAGGCTGAACAAAGAGCATCACAGTGGCAACGTGTGTGCAGTACAGTGGTAACTCTCGTGGATGTCATGAAAGGGTTGCCAGCGGTCGCAGCTGCAACCCCTGGCTTGCCCCTTGCTACCCCTGGCCCTGGCCTCAGAGGTGGCAAAATCAGTGCCAGAGGGGCAGCTACACAGGGAAGCATGTTGGAGCTCCATTTGCCTGGTTTCCATCCATTTAATAAATTATTCAAATAGTGAATAATATTATTAATTATTAGTGTGATAAAAAATGGAGTGCATTAGATGGAATATGACCCTACCTGGAAGCTAAGGTATGTAAAAAATGCTGTTAAATGCATGTTGTATGCATGTTTGCGGGTGAGAGTGTGTTTATGTGCCTGAGAGTGTATGAATATGTTATTCTGTGTAAGCATGTGTGTGTGAGTCAAAGTAAAGGTCAAATGGCATTCGATGTCACTTCCACTTCCCCAGAAATGTTGGTAAGTTGGCGTCCATGCTAACTCTGCAAGTGAATGAGAAGCACTCTTGTAGGGTTTGGTGGTTCAGTGAATAGCTCATAAGGTGGGGGCAGAGGAAGCTAAAGTCAGTGGCCCCTCACTCATTGGGGACCCGCCTTGAAGAGGAAGTGGGGAGGCCACAGTCTGAACCACAGAGTTAGCGGTGTGTGAGCCCAACGGGAAACATCGTTTACGACGCAACTTTTACCACGCAGTGCCTTTAGAACACAGGTTTTTCAACGCAAGTCATTACAACGAATTGCGCTGGGGGGCGCTCTAGGATAGGTAATAGTTTAATTTACTATCCAACACCTTGCCTACTATCCACGGGGACTGGAGTTGGAATAGTAAATTAAACTATTCACTATCCAGCACCCCCCAAAGCAAGTCGTTGTAACGACTTGCGTTGTAAAACCTGCGTTGTAAAAGCATGCGTGGTAAAAGCATGCGTTGTAACAACGTACATCCGAGCCCAACAGGAGAAGAGGTACACACTGAGATGATTTAGACCCTTCTAGGTCCCGGAACCGTCCAGGCCGCCCTGAGGCTGCACCTCTGCATACAACGAAGGATCCGTGTGATAACAGCAGTGACATCCTGTGGTGCAGGAAGAGAGTGAGTAGTTCAACAGGGTCACCACTCAGCTCCTCTGCACTGGCACACCGAGGGCTGATTTAGATCTTGGCGGACGCGTTACTCCGTCACAACAGTGAGGGATATCCCATCCACCGAAATACAAATCCTGGTTTGAGAAAGCATAGGGATTTTGACGTGGCTTTTAACGAGGGAACGCCTAGCCTGCATACATTATACCTGGCACAGGTATATTGTGACGCAGGCCTCTACAAACTGATACATTGGGCCCACTGCGTCAGTTTGCAAATATGGAGCAGTGTGGAGCACTGGTTGCACCGCTGCTGCTTCAAAATAAATGACGCTGCAGCAGCGCTAGCTCCTTGTAAAACTCCTTGTAAATATTCCCCATAGTCTGTAATTTTCGCAAACTTTTAAAAATATTTCTTGAATTTTTCATATAACATTCTCCAACGATGCCGCTATGGTAGTTCCTATTATATGGTACTAGCAGCCCGTCCCGACGTTGTCCGGGTATGAATTGCTGCCGGCCAGTAGTATATTGTTTTGTAGGATTTCGTTTTGATAGCATTTCTTATCTGTGACAGGCCTGTGAAACGCTCCGATTCACAGTGCACTGCTGATGCACTTAAGAGTGCGCGTTCAGAAGTGTGTGAACTCGAGTTTCCCTACTTTATTTTTCTTTGCAATATTATTTAGCGCGAACTCGACAACATGGCATGAGCACAATTTACATTACAGAAGAACACATTCATTTGTGGTAGGCACTGGGAGACAAAGCGATTTTCATGGAATTACAGTATGTTGAGCTGATGCCGAGATTCGAACATAGCTCCCCAGCTCTAAAGTTCGCAATTCTAGAAATTGTGGCGGGAGGTGTGTCTAAAAGTGTATGTCGGTGCTGGCCATGAATGAGAGAGACCTGTGCATTTTTCAAATCGGTGGTGGAAATATATGAGAATGTTGTTGGAGATGTGGACCGCCGTGCCACCAATGTACTTACCGGGGGAGGGTAAACACCCATTATTCCGCAACTTTCTTTCTGCATACCATCACTCTGCATACTTTCATTACGAAAGTACCATGACTCCGCAATGCCATTATAACGCATGGCATTACATTTTAAATGCTTTTACCACGCATACATTTACAACGAAATTGGTTGTAAATGCATGAATGGTAAAAGCATGTTTTTTTTAATGTTTGGATAAGGTAAGTATGGGTATAGGGGTATATGTTTTGGGGTACTGAGGTATATGTTTTGGGGTGTTTGGGTATTTTAAGGGTTCAGATATAGTTTTGGGTTATGGGGTACAGGGGTACTTTTAGGGTTTAGGGATAGGTATGGGTTTTGGGGTACAGGGGTATTTTTAGGGTTCAGGGCTAGGTTTGGGTTTTGGGGTATAGGGGTATTTTTAGGGTTCAGGGGTAGGTTTGGGTTTTGGGGTACAGGGGTATTTTAAGGGTTCAGGGCTAGGTTTGGGTTTTGGGGTACAGGGGTATTTTTAGGGTTCAGGGCTAGTTTTTGGGGTACAGGGGTATTTTAGGGTTCAGGGGTAGGTTTGGGTTTTGGGGCACAGGGTTATTTTTATGGTTCAGGGCTAGGTTTGGGAGCAGGGTGGACATCCGGAGCTTGAATGTACAGAACCTGGGAAGAAAAAACAATGAAAGATTGGGCACAACGCTTGCTTTTTTTCCCCGTAATCCCGTGCCCTGCACACGCCCACGCCCCCAGCACATGCCCACGCCCCCAGCACACGCCCACAGCACACGATATGAGACATGGCATGAAGGGCGGAACGTACCACACGCCCCCAGCGTTTGTTACGCCCCCAGCACATGCCCACAGCACAACGCAGACACGCCCACAAGGGACTACTTTGCTGGCACGGTTCTTTTACCTTTTAAATGTATATGGTGGGCGTCTGTATAGCCTATGTCCTTCTGCTGCAACTGCCCTTTCCAACGCTGTATTGGGTGTTGTGATTGGTGCTGTGGTTCCTGAGATTACCCGCCTCAAAGCTTTGGGCTCTCTCTTTATTATATTAGTATAGATCAATAAAAATTTCAAGAAAGTTGTATAATTACCTGTGTTTGAGATTAATGTAAGCATTTCCATCCATCACAACATAATGTTATAGCCACTGTAGACAACGAATTTGGGAACCACGAGAAGCTACAAGAATTTGTCAGATTGCATAAAAAAAGGCCCCCAAAATTGTCGGGTCCCTCGGGATGCAGAAGACTGCCCAAAGTGTGAAGTAACATTTTTCCTTGGGCTCTGAAACACCTAGAAGCTTATTTACAAGTCCCTTGCGCCGCCCCACGTCACTTTTTCCCATATTATTCCCCAGGGGATAGTGATGAAGCCCCTAGGATCAGAACAGGCCCTGGCTGCAGCACCACATCTGCTGCCCCCAAGATGGAGCTGGTCTTAGTGAGTATTAGATGGGGTGTCCCTCCACCCTACCTGAATTATCCTTGGCTTTTCCTCTGATTTACTATGGTGGGCTGATGCAACCATGTGACTTTACGTCAGACATTACAAGGCCGCACAAGACCTTACACGGGCAAGCCTTTCATTTTTGGACTTAAGGTAAGGGCAGGATTAAGGGCAAGATGTCCGACCATGGAAATAGCGCCTCGCAAATTGCGAGTCTTTTGCGACTCGCAATTTGCGAGGTGCTATTTCCAATGTACAACAGTGTGTAACGCACTGTTAGTGATTTCAAATGGGGTCGCAAATTGAGAGGCTCATGAATATTAATGAGCCTCTCGCAATTTGCGACCCCATTGGGAAGGGAAAGCCCTCCCAGGGATGGTGGCCTGCTAGGCTCAGCAGACCACCATGTCTGGGAATGCTTTTAAATAAAGCATTTTTTTTTTATGCAGCCCGTTTTCCTTAGAGGAAAACGGGCTGCATTTAAATAAAAAAAATTAAACGTTTTTGTTTCATTTTTTAAGGGCAGGCAGTGGTCCCTGAGATTACTGCCTGCCCGTAAAAAATATTTTCCCCAGCGTTTGCAAAGAGGAAGGGGTCCCTTTTGTGACCCCATTACCACCCGCTTGAAGAGGGTGGTAATTTGCGAGAGTTTTGCGACCGCAATACAGTCACAAAATATTTGTACATGGGGCTGCGCTTGCTATTAGGAAGGGCATGCCCCTTCCTAATAGTGAGTCGCAAAACCCTATTTTGCGAGTCCCAAAAATTGAGACTCGCAAAATAAGGGTTGTACATTCCCCATGCTGTTTTTGCATGTGCAAACGGGTTCGTAAACCTGTTTGCACCTGCAAAAATGGTCGTACATTTGGCCCCTAAATGTATTACCTTTGTATTTGCCGTAGTGCAGTCAGCACCCCTCGGGGTCCCCGCTTTCTTTCTCCTCTACTGGCTAGGCTATACAAGCAGACACTGAATTTCTGATTAAAGAGACAGTCTTGGATCAAGGGTAGGGGTGGGCTGAAGTCACGGAAGGGACTATCGCTGAGAGGCACGGAGATTGAACGAATCTTCGTGCCTCTCCGCGATATTTCCGTTACACGAGCCCGTCCGCCCGCCGCCCGCCGCCCGCTTCCCGCCCACTTCCCGCCCGCCTTATTAAATTATATTTAAAGGGTAAAATACAACTTAAATAAAACTTACCTTATTGCACCGCAAACTTCCCCATCGCGGCTTCATCTTGCAAACTGCGCATGCGCGGGAGCCTGCGCATTCGTATTCCTCGCGCATGTGCAGGCTGCCGCGCATGCGCAGTTTGCAAGATGAAGCCGCAATAAGGTAAGTTTTATTTAAGTTGCATTTTACCCTTTAAATATAATTTAATAAGGCGGGTGGGAGGCGAGAGGGAAGCGGAAAGCAGGAGGCGGGCGGGCGGCCAACTTCCGTTCCGCCCGCGAATGTACGGAAATTTGCCCCGTTTGTCCGTCTTCTTTACGGAAGGTGCAAATTTCCACACATTCCATAGGCGGAACGGAAATGTCCGCCCACCCCTAATCAAGGGCCGTGGCCTTTCAAAGTCCTGCTTGTAGAAAGACCCATCATAGTGGTTGTAAAAACCTTCCAGATATTCAACAAACACCCAAGTGACAGAGTTACTGGTCTCTCCCTACAAAAGCACGGTTCCCCACTCTCTCTTTTTAGGTCTGGCCTCTCAATGCGCATGCGCATTGAGCGAGACTATAGGCGCTTAAACAAGGTTCACCCAAGGTTTGCCTAGACTGGCGATTTGATGCTGTGCCCATGCGCTTTTAGGTCAATGCGCAAGCGCATTGACCTAAAATGCGCGTGCACATCATCAAATCGCCATCTGTTCCCCAGCAGCACTCCTCCCACTCCTTTGAAGTGAAGCCTAGCTTCACTTCAAAGGCCCCTGCTGCTTCACACTCGGCCGTGTCTCTCCCTCATCGCTGCTCTCCCAGCTCCGCCCCCTGCTGCGGCCGTGTCGCACTTCTCCTTCCCCCTCCCCACATTAATGCCCTCCGTCTTGTTTGTTGCAGTCTGCCTTCCTTTAGTCTCTCCCTATCCCTCTTACTTCACCTCTTTCTCTCCCCTTCCCCCTGCCTCACCATCTCTTCCCTCCGTCTTGTTTGTTGCAGTCTGTCTTCCTTTTGTCTCTCCCTATCCCTCTTACTTCACCTCTTTCTCTCCCCTTCCCGCTGCCTCGCCATCTCTTCCCTCCGTCTTGTGTTTTTTTTACCCGCTCCGCCCCCTCCCCTGCCCGCCGTGTCGCCTTTCTCCATAGACCCATCAAAGCAGAAAAAAACGTTCCCGATTTCAAGAGCATTTTCTAAAAGAGATCGCGTTCGGGGTTGATATGCAGCAGCTCAGCAACAACCCTGAAAACGGCATTATTACTAACTGCCTGGTCAGACCACCCTGCACTGAACTCCCAGAGACTTCATGAAATGTGAGGTCGGGGTAAAGATCTCACCGCCACTGTCGCAACGACCAGAGCAGGTTTAGCTAGCACATTTAATATTCTTCATAAATGTTAATTACATTTGACATTACACCAAATATAACGCCATGTTCACTCTGCGTGCAGTGTGATTGAGCACTGACCTTTGGTTATGTGTCACACCAGTGCTGCACAGACCGTAAACTGTTGATGTTTCATAAGACCCAACGAATATATTAACAATTGCAGCAGCATCTTAAGCAGTTGAAATTCTCTCATGTTGAAAAGCCACGAATGATCTGCCAGAATGTGAAATGTTGCATCTGCTGGGTCGTTCTTCAGTGTTCATTCATGGCTGTGGAAGGATTTCTGTCCTGTGTTCGCTGTACTTGGCAGTATTTGTTGTTGAGCGCTGTATTTATTTGCCTTTAGTCACAGCTGATATCGTGCGGGGGAAAAAACGCGGATCCTGATAGTAGCTGATGTGTGCTGCACTGCGAAAGCATCTTCTACGTTTGTGTGGAAACTTGCCTGTAGTTGCAACGATTGTGACACCTGGGACCTACGTTTGTATTACCTCTGTTCCGTTGAGAAAGAACCTGGGATGTCCTGTTGCCCAGCTAGCTGCACTTTAGTCCTAACATGTCTTGGTTATGATGGTTTTAACAAGCAAATTAATTCTGATGTGGATTTCATCTATTTATTTTGGTCTTTATTATGTTAAATCGTACGTATTTGATTATTGTACAGCTTTTTATTCTCTTTCTCTAAATGTATTTGTTGCAGAATATTTGTATAGTGTTATATATATATATTTTTTTTAACGTCCTAAATTTGGCAAAATACAGAATAATTGACTGACCCCTATGCCTTAGTGGCACCGTTATTTGTCCTACGAATACAATCCACTAATTTCAAGTTGGCAAGATATTGTCGCTGTATTAATTTTACTAGCAGTTCTTTCGGACAGGACCTACAGCACTGTCTGATTGCTAAATATTGCATCTGCTGGTGTCATACCACCAGCCCGGCTGGGGCGTCTGCTGTGGAATATGACCGAGCCAACATTCCTCTACCAGGCTTGGAACTCGTCCTCACTCGTACTCACACTACTTTATGACACACACACTGAGCCCACACACTACTTTAGGCCACACACACTGCGCCATCACACTACTATAGGCCACACACACACTGCGCCCTCTCACTACTTTAGCCCACACACACTGCACCCTCACACTACTTTAGGCCACACACACACTGCGCCCTCTCACTACTTTAGCCCACACACACTCCACCCTCACACTACTTTAGGCCACACACACTGCGCTCTCACACACTGCGCCCACACTCTGCACCCTCACACACCCTGCACCCTCACACATACTACACCCTCACACACACTGCACCCTCACACACTCAGTGCCACATAATTATATGCTACATAATTACACTGCACTTAATGCAACATACACTCCAAACAATACCACTCAGAGCCACATAATTACATGCCACACAATTACACGCTACTGAATACAACATACACTCCACACAATACCACTCAGTGCCACATAATTAAATGCGACATAATTACACTGCGCTCAATGCAACATACACTCCGAATACCACTCAGTGCCACATAATTACACACCACATAATTACACTCTACTAAATGCAACACACTCCACACAATACAACATATTTATATGCTACATAATTACAATGCAACATACACTCCAAACAATACCACTCAGTGCCACATAATTAAATGCTACATAATTACACTGCGCACAACGCAAAATACCCTCCAAATAGCACTCAGTGCCACATAATTACACGCCACATAATTACACTCTACTAAATGCAACACACACTCCACACAATACCACATATTTATATGCTACATAATTACAATGCAACATACACTCCAGACAATACCACTCAGTGCCACATAATTAAATGCTACATAATTACACTGCGCTCAACGCAAAATACCCTCCAAATAGCACTCAGTGCCACATAATTACGCGCCACATAATTACACTGCACTCAATGCAACATACACTACAACACCCACTCAGTACAACAACATTTTATGCTACATATTTACACTGCGCTCAATGCAACATACACTCAAAATACCACTCACTACCACATAATTACACACCACATAATTACACTGCACTCAATGCAACATACACTCCAAATACCAGTCAGTGTCACATAATTACATGCCACATAATTACCCTACACTCAATGCAACATAAACTCCAAATACCACTCTGTGCCACATATTTATATGCTACATATTTACACTGTGCTCAAAGCAACATACACTCCTAATACCACTCAGTGCCTCATAACTACACACCACATAATTACACTATCTATCTATCACCCTCACTCTATCTATCTATTGCCATCACTCTATCTACCGCCCTCACTATACCACTCTACCACCCTCACTCTACCTCCATCACTCTACCATCCTCACACCCTCACTATACCCAGTTCTAATCAAAAATGCAATGTATCAATGTTTAAAGCTTTATTACAAAAGTACAAAAAAAGATTACACTTTTAATCTTGATTTTTAAAAAATATAACATACGCAAAACATAATCTTCTCACAATTTTTTTCTTTTTTAAATGTAGTGCCATTATACATTACAAAAATTATTATGTAATTAATAGTTACATATAAAATGTATAAGCCATTAAGATTTGTCATATCAATACATGTAAGACAGGGGAATACTAAACATCTAGCTTTAATAATGCTATAGGTGTCACATTTGCAAATTCTATAAATATTGGCATTTACAATAACAAAATTAATACATTTGCTATTATAAAAACATAAACATAACTTAAAAAATTATTACATTTACAAGACCAATAGCTCCAACTTTTCTAATGCGAGACCTATTGCATTTCCAATGCTTGTTCTTCTTTCTCTCTTCATCCTCTCAGTTTATATGCTGCCTTACTCCCTCTGGCCTGTATCCTTTCGTTTCTCTTTTTTCTTCTTTTCATTTTCGATTATTTCAGCGCGTATCTTCTGCCTTACTCCCTCTGGCCTTTCTCCTTTCGTTTATCTTTTTTATTCTTATAATTTTCTATTATTTCAGCGCATATCTTTTATGCAGCATTTCTTCGGAGCTCAGCCCTCGATTCTCAGATTTGTTAATGATTCCTTTCATATTCCTGGGATTAACGAATAGTATCAAAGTGAGTGCTCGCCGTTACGACTTGTACACTTGATCAGTATCCCTTACGGGCACGAACATGTTGTTCACTTTATGGTTTATTTTTGGCACAACAATCCTTTTGTACCAACTTTCTGTATTTTCATATTTGTCAGTAAGCATTTGATTGTTTTCAATGCATGCAAAGCATATTAATACTTGTTTAGGTATTTTAGTAATTATTTTATGAGCTGCTTGCTTTTTCTTTTTTTTATTGTTGCTTTTTATTGTTTGTTTCATGAAAATTAATAAAACATTCAAGCAAAAAAGAGTTCCTGGCCCTCTGAGCTCTGGCCATGTTGCTTCTCGCTGACCGCCTCTGCACGGGCCCTGCCTCTGGAGTTTTGACCCCTCTCCCCTCACCGGGCACTCACCTACGACCCAATGAAGGTCAACACTACCTCCTTAAGAAGATGAGTATCCCCACCTCTCAATGACCTCACTGCTGCCATGTAAAGTAAAATACTATCCCACTCTGACCAATCTAAATCACACGCGAGTGAGGCAATAATGCATCTGACGTCCCCATCCCTTCACCTATATTAAGAACAATAACTTGGGGCCATATTATCAAGAAAGGGCGATACATTATCGCCGCTTTTATCGGCAGGAAACTGCCGCTATAGTGGCGATAATGGGCTTGATAATATGCCCATGTTAATTTCCATAGAAGCCCAGGTTTACACCAGAACCGGGGCTGCTATGGGAATTCACAAGGGCATATTATCAAGCCCATTATCGGCGCTTTAGCGTCAGTTTCATGCCGATAAAAGCAGCGATAATGTATCGCCCTTTCTTGATAATATGGCCCTTGTTTTTTTAGTTTTATGTAGCGCCTCACACCGCACATGCGCAGTGAATAGTAGGTGTTAATTTCACTCAACACAGTGACAGGAAGCTGTGTGTGCCCTGCCAGAATTCAAACTTGTGAGCTGAAGTTCAAAACCGATGTCAGCGTTCAAGCACGTGGCCAGTGTCCCGCTAAAAAACGACATCTACAGAGGTCATGACCTCAGAGAGTCACGTAAGTGTTGGGGAGTGGGAGGGAGGGGATAGTCGGGGTACCGGGCACAGACTCCTGAGCACAGAGACAGACGAAGAGGGCACGCCCTTGGCTGTGCAGGTCACTTGAGCTCGAAGGCTGTATGCCCTGAGTCCGGTGCGGGCAATTTTTATTTATTTATTTATTTATCTATTTCTTTATTTTATGCGTTTTTATATGGCGCGGACTTTCCCTGAAGGTGTCAGAGCGCTTCACAATAGGAACAGTACTGAAACATGAGGAACAATTACAAGTCAGCATGTTACAAGAGCAAACGTTACCTTACATGAGGCAATAGTGACAATTGTGCATGTATCAAGAGCAAACAAAATACAAGAGGTAGCAAACGATACGTTATAAGAGGAAAAAAGTGACATGTGTGTATATTACAAAAGAGTACAAGGTACAAATAGAGGTATAATACTGCACTAAATGGCAGATACTCAAAACACAAGAACAAACGAAACGTTACAAGAGGCAATGGTGGCAATTGTGTATGTATCAAGAGCAAACAAAATACAAGAGGTAGCAAACGATACGTTATAAGAGGAAAGAGAAAAAAGTGACATGTGTGTATGTTACAAAAGTGTACAAGGTACAAATAGAGGTATAATACTGCACTAAATGGCAGATACTCAAAACACAAGAACAAACGAAACGTTACAAGAGGCAATGGTGGCAATTGTGCATGTATCATAAGCAAACATAATACAAGAGGTAGCACACGATACATTTCAAGAGGGAAAGTGACGTGTGCATGTTACAAAGGAGTACACAATACAAGTAGAAGTATAATACTGCAATAAATGGCAGACTCTCAAACCACAAGAACACATTGGGACGGCACTTCTAGTCATGTAGAACAGAATTTCCTATAAAGGAGGGACTTCCTTCAGATAATAGAGAGGGTGTGAATTAAGTTTGGAAGTGTCTTTGAAGGAGGAGAGCTTTGAGGTCAATTTTGAAGGCTGGTCCTTTTAAAAAGTGGTAAGGCAGAAAGTTAAATACAAAGGGGCAGATTTACAAGCCCCTTGCGCCGCCGTTGCGTCACTTTTATGATGCAGCATATGCGCAAAAGATGCGATATGGTGTGGGGTATTTACAACGTGACGCATCTGGGAGATGCGTCACGTTGTAAAGCCCTGCGTCAGAAGGAGGCGTTCCTGCGCAGGGAAGGGCGTTCCGGGGCAGGAACGCCTTCTAAAAGTGGCTGAGTGAAATCTACAAGATTTCACTCAGTCACTTTGGGGCCCATGCTGCGTCAAAACCCTGCGCCTGCTTGAAGCAGGCGTAAGGATTGACGCAGCATTAACAAGATAATCCCCCAGAGCATTGCTGGAGCTGCGTCGCACTTGCGACGAAACTCCAGCAATGCGTCACTTTTACGGCACAGATGCGTCACACATCTGTGCCGTTTTTGCCCCATGGTGCGCCGCATTGTAAATGCGCCGCATCCATGGTGGCGGAGGCATGGCGCACAATAAGTGGCGCATCCTTGCTGATATGCAGGGATGCGCCACTTATTGTAAATATGCCCCCAAGTTCAAGCGGTATAAAGCTCATGGGGGGAGGGGTGCAAACAGATAGGGATATGATGTGGCGAGGACCCAGTTTCGAGCCTCGAGTCGACTAAACACACAGTGTTTCAGGGCAAATCGCATAAACTTCTAGTGCCTACAAAAAACGCCCTTGTGTAAGGTAACTGCAGTGTCAGTAAATACCACTTCTTGAAAGAAAACTGCAGTCCATTTTTCCAAAATGTTTAGTCAGTTCAATACTTTGAGCTGACATCTGCTGTGATCTGTAGGCCTCAAGTTGGATTTCAGCAAGGTCAACTCAGTGGTACATGCTTCTGAGGTCGGGCAGTTGAATGTGGCACAAAGCGGCATATAAAAATAAGTTACTGTATTATAATTAGTAGTAGTAGAAGCAGTACGAGTGAAGTAGTAATAACATCTGTATAATCATTTCTTTATCGACAACAATCCTGTCTGACATTAGCCCACTTTTCCCCAAGCGTTTTACTCTGTTGCTTTCAGGTGGCGAGTAATATGATGTCATCTGAGTGCTCTCTGAGCCCCCGGCGTGCCCCCACCCACCTACAAAATGACGTTGCGGTTGTCGATCAGTTTGGATGTGACTGACAGCTCTATCCCTGGGCGCCTTCTGGAGAAATCTGCGCGCCATCTCAGGCTCATATCTGGACATTGTCGACTCAACTTTTCATCCTTCCTCGGTCGATAATACCACAGTGGTTTCGTTTGGATATAGCAACAGCTGTGGATGTCAGCAGGCACTGTGTAAACGACTAGTAATTATAACTGCCAAACTTCAATAAACTAACATAATAGAGGCACCGGAAACCTGTGCACACAAGGCGCCTCGCAGCGCTTATCTGCTGTCAGTTTCAATGTGTATATGTGTACAACATCCACACCGTAACCTGCACAGCAACACCCGGCGAGGGCGGGGCTGTTTGCTGTGTCAACACCCGGCCGCATAGCTCCCACCTGACACCAGCGCCGGCGGCCATCTTGGCTCGGCCCCTTCCAAAGGGCAGCCCAAGCTCACACGTCGCCGCCGGCTGACACACACACCCTGGCCTTCACACCCCGTGCTTTTGGCACAACCTGAAACAAAATAGCTTTGTGTGGGTTAGGATGTGGTCGGGAGAGCCTTAGAATATGGAACAATAACTTCAGAACAGCAAATGGACCGCGCCTCCCTCCGCAGGAAGGACGCCAGAGCCCTGCGCAAGCAAAGCATCCATCACGGCTCTCAGAGGGTACACTCTGGGCTAAAGATTAACTGGGCACATCACAGCATGAGCCAGCTCCGTGGAGCATGGGCGCTCTGCCGTGATGCCACCGCTCTTCGGGCCCGATTCACAGAACTAACTTAAGACAAAATCCTAAACTTACTACCATTTTGGTATTCACAGAAGACACTTACTAATTTTGGTATTCACAGAAGGCACTTAGGGCCATATGTATCAAGCTGTTTTTGAATCGCAAAGGCCGAAATTCGCAAACGGCCTTTTTGCATGTTTTGGTATGTATGTAATATCCGCAAAATAAGGAATAGCAAATATTTGCGATTCCTTATTTTTCCATAGCATTTAAGGAATCGCAATGTTTGAGGCTCCCCCCAGACTCGAACCTGGTTACCCAAGTATAGGGTGACCAGAATTGTAAAGCCAAAAACCGGATTAGTTCACAAAAATAAAATAAGGACTACAATTTTACCTCAAGAGAGCACACAGAATTACAGTGCTATCAATCAATCAATCAATCAAGCATTTGTATAGCGCACTACTCACCCGGAGGGTATCAAGGCACTTGGGGAGGGGGGGGTCCGCTACTGCTCGAACAGCCAGGTCTTGAGCTGCTTCCTGAAGGCGAGGGGGTCTTGGGTCAGGCGCAGGTCGGTCGGGAGGGTGTTCCAGGTCTTGGCGGCCAGGTGGGAGAAGGACCTTCCTCCTGTGGTGGCTCTTCGGATGCGGGGGACAGCGGCGAGGGCGTGGTTGGTCGATCGAAGCTGGCGTGAGGGAGTGTAGAAGTTGAGGCGTCTGTTGAGGTATCTTGGGCCTTGGTTGTGGAGAGCTTTGTGTGCGTGGGTGAGGAGATGGAAGGTGATTCTCTTGTTGACCGGAAGCCAGTGCAGGTCTCTTAGGTGTCCGGAAATGTGGCTGTGTCGGGGGATGTCGAGGATGAGTCTTGCTGAGGCGTTCTGGATCCGCTGGAGTCTCTTCTGGAGTTTGGCGGTGGTTCCGGCGTAGAGGGTGTTTCCGTTGTCCAGTCGACTGGTGACGAGGGCCTGGGTGACCGTCTTCCTGGTCTCGGTGGGGATCCACCTGAAGATCTTACGTAGCATGCGCAGGATGTTGAAGCACGACGAGGAGACGGCGTTGACTTGTCTGGTCATGGAGAGGGAGGAGTCCAGGATGAAGCCCAGGTTGCGTGCATGGTCTGTGGGTTTGGGTGCGCTGCCCAGGGCGGTGGGCCACCATGAGTCGTCCCAGGCGGAGGGTGACGGGCCTAGGATGAGGACTTCCGTCTTGTCTGAGTTCAGTTTCAGGCGGCTGTTCGTCATCCACTCGGCTACGTCTGTCATCCCTTCGCATAGGTTGGCTCTGGCGGTGGCGGGGTCGCTGGTGAGGGAGAGGATCAGCTGGGTGTTGTCGGCGTAAGAGATGATGTTGAGGTTGTGTTAGCGTGCGATGGCCGCGAGGGGGCTCATGTAGACGTTGAAGAGGGTGGGGCTGAGCGAGGAGCCTTGAGGAACGCCGCAGATTACTTCAGTGGCTTCTGATCTGAACGGGGGGAGTCGGACTCTCTGTGTCCTTCCGGCAAGGAAGGTGATGATCCAATCTAGTGCCTTCTCTTGGATTCCGACGTTGCAGAGGCGCTGCACTAGGGTGCGGTGGCAGACAGTGTCGAATACTGCGGAGAGGTCCAGGAGGATGAGGGCCGCAGTTTCTCCTTTGTCGAGCAGCAGAGAATTACAGAATAGGCAGTAAGAACATACATAAAATGCAATTTTGAAACCCAGTAGCTTGCCTGTTAATTAAATTGCTTTTTTGAAACAACTGCTAACTATCCTTGCTTTGTAAAACATAAAAAAACACCTCCTACCGTTTTCAGTCGACCCTCTTTAAGAACCGGGACAGAGGCTACATTTCCTGAAATTTTCCGGGACAGCTGGTGAAAAACTGGGGCCGTCCAGGCAAATCCGGGACACCTGGTAACTCTACCCAAGTACAACCTAGTGGGTAACATTAGGGGGTCTCTTTCAGTAAGGCCCCAACTCAAGTTCTGTGTCACATATCTATCATTATATTCTGTTCTAGAGGCCTCCTCTGGAACTCTGTGTCTGGTTCCGGAGGTCTCGTGGCAAAAGCTGTGTTCAGTTCTAGAAGCCGCCCCATGACTACTGTGTCCATAACTGAAGGTTTTTTGTAGTTTTGAAGGCGGGTTTGCTAGGCTCATCCAGTGGCATAGCTTGGTCAGTATGTTTGGGGGGCTGTGAGCTTCAGATGTTCCAGCAATCGGGCTGGCATATAAAGTTTCAATACATTATACGACAAACAGGGTGCATGAGAGGGGCCTATGGAGGTAGCAGTGGTAAGGGAGAGGAATGCAGATTGGTAGGAGTTCTGAAAGAGAAAACACAATATTATGTAAAACCCAAAAAAATATTTTGGATACTTTCAAAACAGATGTGGAGAAAGTGTGTGCACGTGTTTTTGTCTGTGTGTATGTAAACACCCCTGGTGAAATCTGACTGACATCTCACGATACCTGACTGAAAGCACCCGTACCCAAATATTTACATGAAAATACATTTATTTGGGGTGTATAATACGCCAAACACCACCCATGAAGCTACGCCCCGGGCCTCATCGTGAGTACTGTGTCCAGTTACAGAGACCCCATCTTAAGCAGGAGGTCTCAGTTGTAGTTTTGCGTCTGGTCCTGGAAGGCTCCTCTCAAGTGGTGTTGTTCTAGAGATCTGATTTTTGGTGAGATCTTGAGGCCTTATCATGAGTATTTTATTAATTTCTCAAAACTACTTCTTGGCCGCTGTGTCCTGATCCAGAAATCTCAATGGGAGCCTAGTGTGCTTTTTTTGCAGCCCTCATCTGTGGTATTGTGAACATTTCCAGAGCCTCTTCACATGTATAGTATCCAGCCCTGCAGCACTTACCTAAAATCCAGGATTCAGTTCAAAACACAATATTAACAGGCAGATAAATACAGAACTGAGAGACACCAAGAATGTGGGTGTTGAGGCGCAAGCTTAGGCATGCTGTAGCAAAATATTTTAAGAAAAGGAGCAGCAGAGGCTGCAGCAGCATCTTAGCACAGGTGGCGAGAACACAACGTGCAAATGGACAAATGAGACGTAGGACGAACATAGAGGCCAATACAAGCCAAGGTTGATCTGGAGACCATGTATTGTCTGTGAGCAAGAAGGCGGTAGGGTGAGTCAGAGAGTTTACGTACTGTTGGATTCCTTGTCTGTCTGCTTCAGGGGGGCACGATGAAGCAGCTCTACTGCATCAACTAACCTGGCACCAGAGAGCGCGCATGTTCTGAGGATCAGGGAACTCTTACACAGCCTCCTCATGGCATGGTGGAGGTTCTTGTGGGCCCTTCAGGAGTTTCTGGGTCTAGAACCCATCCATGGCCAACCTCTCCACAGCAGGGTATCTCACACGGCATAGAGCGGGTGTTCTCTTGACCCCAAACTTAACCTCTTCACTTCCACCAAAGTGTCAGCACATCAGGCAGATTATACCTTCTCAACCCAACCTGAAACTCTTCATAGAAGGGTTTCTCATTCAACAAAAACAGGGTGTTCTCTCAACCCCAAGCTCAAACACTATATTTACCCCAATGTGTTATTCCAACCTTTGCAACCTGAAGCGCAACCGCTTCAGAGCAGCGCATGTCGCACAGCATGAAATGGGTGTCCTCTGAACCCCAAGCTCAACCCCTACATTTACCCCATTGTGTCAGAATAACTTGAAGAGTCTACCTTCTAAAGCGGAAGCGGCACCTCTTCACAGCGCGGTATGTCGCACAACCTAAAGCAGGCATCCACTCAACCCCCAAGCTCACCCCTTCATTCACACCAATGTGTTATTCTCAAGCTCATTAATAGTTTAGGATGGATGCACTGCTATAATTTTACTTGGTAGATAGTCTTTATGTTGTTCAGTTGGTGGTGCACAACAAGGAGGCGTCGAGGGTCCTACGACGTCAAAGCTATAATGAACTGAATGTGAGACTAGAAGGATTCTAGTCCCATCCCTTGTATGGCACACACATTCGCGAAGTTACTTTCATAGAAGAAAGACTACTTCTTTACAATGTTCGTATTCATGTCTTTGAGTTTATTTTAGTGTTCGTTTTTTTAAAACATGTTCCGTTATTTTCTTAACTTTCAGAAAATTCAGGCTCGGGCTTGTTTATAATCCACATTTCCAATGCATTTCGAGCATTTGATATGCTCTTCATCAGGGAAATAGACACTAAAAATAATAATATATACAAACGGTAATTAATAGTAATCGAATTAACTGTTTGCATCATGTTAAGAAATTAAGTAATGCAGCATTTCAACAAAAATAGTCACACTACACAAACTTGTTTAACCGTTGTAAAAGACCTTTGTAAAAGACCTAATGCGAAGGTACGTTACATTCGTGCTGTTTACATGCATAAATGCGCAATGCTTCAAACCACAATGTAAGTTTAAAAAAACTCTTACATGCCCTTCGTGATGCGGTGTTTTTGGAATCTGCAATGAAACAGGGAAAACAAGGAAGGATTCATCAGTGCCTGTAGGCAATGTGTTGGTGCGTGAGGTTGGTATGAGCTTAAACGACGGGGAGCACTAACCTGTATCAAAACGATTAGGTGAAAGCTATCCGGGGATCTGCTCTGCGAAACGCCGGCGACGCAATGGTTTCCCGCGTTTCTGCCGTTCAATATGTTAGGTGTCACGTGGTTTAGCCCATGGATGGAGGTAGAAAACAGACTATGCCGTTTGGGGTTAGGTCTGACTTCTATGTGGAAGAATGCTTCACAGAGCCAAGTATTCTGGAGGTTAACTAGTGAAGCTAAAAATTAAATGGTTCCGTGGTGGACTTTAAGGGGGTATTAGGAAATGTATGTGAAAATAAAAATGATAATTATGGGAATATCATAAGAGTTGGACGATGTGGGGATTGAACCGGGTGTGTGTTGCTTGGTATGTTGCTGATGCTGCTATGTTCACTGTTGTGGACCTAATGTTAAAACGATTACTTAAGGGTACATAGTGTCAAAGTAGGGATATGCACAATAACACCAAGGTCAATACAGAGAGCAAATTAGTCATAAATAGCAAGAAAACTCAATCCTTTCATTAATCCCAGTGGGATTTTGAGTAGAGAGTCTGTGGATCCAGTAATTCTCACGTTGAAGGAGGAATTTGTTATTGTCTCTCCCTTCTTGTTTTTGTATTGTCTCAAGTACTATGTATTTCATTTGAGAGACGTTGTGTTGCTTTTCCGTGAAATGGGCGGACAGCGCTGACTTCATATTCTTAAGTCTGATGTTGGACTTATGTTCTGTGAGGCGTGTCTTGATACGGCGCTCAGTTTTGCCTACATACATTTTGCCGCAGGGGCACTTTATCCCATATATCAAATTGTTGGTGTCGCATGTTGCATTCACTCTAAGCTTGATAGGATTACCTTGACTTGGATGATTCACCGTGTTACCCTTAATGATGTTATTGCAGTGTCCGCAATTTAAGCAGGGCTTAGTGCCTGCATACGTTATATGTTCTTTGGGTTTACTTTGCAATATTTCTCCCAAGTTTTTCGCTCTCGTATATGCAAACAAAGGTGGTTGACCAAAAGTGCCTCCAAAGTCCGGTTCAAGGTTGAGAATCGTCCAATGTTTCATTATGGTTCGTTTGAACTGTCTGCTACTGGTCGAATATTTTGAAACCACTACTATCCGTGTTTGTTCAGGTTTACTGGTTGGTGTAAGCAATTTCCATCTGTCTGACTCCTGTATTCTTTTTTTGGTTGCTTGTACCAGGGATGTCGGATAACCTCTTTTCCTGAATTTATCAGACATTTCATCAAGTCTAGTTTCAAGAATGGTTTCATCTGACGCTATTCTCTTTACTCTTGCCATCTGGGAATATGGTAAGTTGTTGATCAGGTTAGGTTCATGAAAGCTGGAGTGTAACAACATGTTATTCCTGTCTGTGGGTTTGACATACAGGTCTGTGACGAATCCGTTTGGTGTTATTGTTATTTTCACATCCAAAAAATTGACTGTGGTGTCCGACATGTTCCATGTAAGTTGGATTCTTTGGTCTATGGAATTGAATTTCATGAGCGCCATGGTCAGTGACTCTTCCGTGTCCGTCCAACTTACATGGAACATGTCGGACACCACAGTCAATTTTTTGGATGTGAAAATAACAATAACACCAAACGGATTCGTCACAGACCTGTATGTCAAACCCACAGACAGGAATAACATGTTGTTACACTCCAGCTTTCATGAACCTAACCTGATCAACAACTTACCATATTCCCAGATGGCAAGAGTAAAGAGAATAGCGTCAGATGAAACCATTCTTGAAACTAGACTTGATGAAATGTCTGATAAATTCAGGAAAAGAGGTTATCCGACATCCCTGGTACAAGCAACCAAAAAAAGAATACAGGAGTCAGACAGATGGAAATTGCTTACACCAACCAGTAAACCTGAACAAACACGGATAGTAGTGGTTTCAAAATATTCGACCAGTAGCAGACAGTTCAAACGAACCATAATGAAACATTGGACGATTCTCAACCTTGAACCGGACTTTGGAGGCACTTTTGGTCAACCACCTTTGTTTGCATATACGAGAGCGAAAAACTTGGGAGAAATATTGCAAAGTAAACCCAAAGAACATATAACGTATGCAGGCACTAAGCCCTGCTTAAATTGCGGACACTGCAATAACATCATTAAGGGTAACACGGTGAATCATCCAAGTCAAGGTAATCCTATCAAGCTTAGAGTGAATGCAACATGCGACACCAACAATTTGATATATGGGATAAAGTGCCCCTGCGGCAAAATGTATGTAGGCAAAACTGAGCGCCGTATCAAGACACGCCTCACAGAACATAAGTCCAACATCAGACTTAAGAATATGAAGTCAGCGCTGTCCGCCCATTTCACGGAAAAGCAACACAACGTCTCTCAAATGAAATACATAGTACTTGAGACAATACAAAAACAAGAAGGGAGAGACAATAACAAATTCCTCCTTCAACGTGAGAATTACTGGATCCACAGACTCTCTACTCAAAATCCCACTGGGATTAATGAAAGGATTGAGTTTTCTTGCTATTTATGACTAATTTGCTCTCTGTATTGACCTTGGTGTTATTGTGCATATCCCTACGTTGACACTATGTACCCTTAAGTAATCGTTTTAACATTAGGTCCACAACAGTGAACATAGCAGCATCAGCAACATACCAAGCAACACACACCCGGTTCAATCCCCACATCGTCCAACTCTTATGATATTCCCATAATTATCATTTTTATTTTCACATACATTTCCTAATACCCCCTTAAAGTCCACCACGGAACCATTTAATTTTTAGCTTCACTAGTTAACCTCCAGAATACTTGGCTCTGTGAAGCATTCTTCCACATAGAAGTCAGACCTAACCCCAAACGGCATAGTCTGTTTTCTACCTCCATCCATGGGCTAAACCACGTGACACCTAACATATTGAACGGCAGAAACGCGGGAAACCATTGCGTCGCCGGCGTTTCGCAGAGCAGATCCCCGGATAGCTTTCACCTAATCGTTTTGATACAGGTTAGTGCTCCCTGTCGTTTAAGCTCATACCAACCTCACGCACCAACACATTGCCTACAGGCACTGATGAATCCTTCCTTGTTTTCCCTGTTTCATTGCAGATTCCAAAAACACCGCATCACGAAGGGCATGTAAGAGTTTTTTTAAACTTACATTGTGGTTTGAAGCATTGCGCATTTATGCATGTAAACAGCACGAATGTAACGTACCTTCGCATTAGGTCTTTTACAAAGGTCTTTTACAACGGTTAAACAAGTTTGTGTAGTGTGACTATTTTTGTTGAAATGCTGCATTACTTAATTTCTTAACATGATGCAAACAGTTAATTCGATTACTATTAATTACCGTTTGTATATATTATTATTTTTAGTGTCTATTTCCCTGATGAAGAGCATATCAAATGCTCGAAATGCATTGGAAATGTGGATTATAAACAAGCCCGAGCCTGAATTTTCTGAAAGTTAAGAAAATAACGGAACATGTTTTAAAAAAACGAACACTAAAATAAACTCAAAGACATGAATACGAACATTGTAAAGAAGTAGTCTTTCTTCTATGAAAGTAACTTCGCGAATGTGTGTGCCATACAAGGGATGGGACTAGAATCCTTCTAGTCTCACATTCAGTTCATTATTCTCAAGCTCTTCACAGTGGTGTGTCTCACACAAGGTTAAGCGGGTGTCCTCTCGACAGTACCCCGAGCCCCTTCAGTCACAGCAATTTTATTTATTTATTTATTTTTAAGGTTTTATATAGCTCTGGCTAGACCCAGGGGTATCAGAGCGCTTTACAGGAGAGTGAGCCGGAACTGTACTAAAAACATTTGATCAAAAACTTTGCAATAGGAACCATTGAACCAAAGAACGCATATAAATATCAGTGCTATTTACAAAAGTACTATATTAAGCTAAAGAGGGCGGCGAGTAATTAGGCTAGGGTGGGTGGGTGAAAAAAGAAAAAAAGAAAAGATAAAGGAGGGGGACAAAGAGAATAGGAGTTAGGAGAACAGTGGGAGGCCGTGCGTAAGGCTAGATATCGGATGTAAAGATAGAGGCAGGGAGAGGGGTTAGGGGAGGGGAGAGAGTAGCGGGTGATAGGGGAGTTAAGAGGGAGAATGGGGAGGAGAGAGAGTTGGAGGGCAATAGAGGGGAGCCTGACGGTGTAGTAGAGTGGGAGTCAATGTCAGAGGTAGGTATTATGGACCCCAATATTTGTTGAGGAGGTACAGTTTAAGGTCTTTTTTACGGGCTCGGCGACGTCACCACTTCGTCAAAAGTGGGGAGGAGCTGCGAGCCGTATTGTTAGGGGTTTCTGGCTCGTGCTGGAAAAATTCCTCTGTGCTCGTGCATTTGCAGTGCTTTATTTTATAATCTGAATGTGATTGGTCCTCGCGGTGCTGTTTTTTTAGTAGTCTTGATGCGATAGGGCATATGTAATGTTCGTCCGCCATTTTTGGCATTTTCTGTGCGGTTTCGCGCACGGCAGTCCATTAATTTTAATTAGGAGCTGTCAGGGTGCCCTTGTAATGCAATCCAGATGGCGGGAGCCCGTTCACCATTCTGCATTGCATGTATAGGGCGCGCGTTTGTCTGCAGCTTTTTTGGGGCTGAAAAAAAGGCAGTATTTAAATACAGATTACGTTAAGGTAGTGCTTACTACAACCACCATTTACTACCACATTATGAAATCAGGATTTGGAAGGTGGGAATGTGTGGCAAGAACATTTGTGCATATTCCTTGTGTGGCATTTTGCTTTGTAACTGTGTTCTGTTGTTGTTGTGCTGCTGTTCTATTTTGTTGTGCTGTACTACAATCGTGTTGCATTCCGTTTTGATTCTTGTTGTGATGTCGCTTGTTCTGTTTTAATTTTGTTATAACTTTGCTTTGTGTATTTATTGTGGTATACTTTGCTGTTTCCTACGGAGATGTCAACCAATGCTGCTACATTTCCAGTGAAAACAGCACATTTTGAAAGTTTCCATGACAAGAAACCATTTACCAAAGTCTAAGGTGGTGAAATAGCACTCAGGCTCTTTTTTTTGGGGGGGGGGGGGGAGTTTTATATAGCACGAACTCGACCCGAAGGATGGGCAGATGGACACATTCCTTTTTTGTTAGGCATGGTAAATTAACTGATTTGCCCAGGATCACAAGATGCTGAGCGAGACTCAAACCTGGTATCCCCAGCTTCGAGGTCGGCCACTCTAGCCATTAGGCCACATCCGCTCATTTAACACAGTCAGCCCAAAACTGTTGCAGAGATTGAGTCTAAACCCAGTGCTTGTAGGTGTCATGTTATGTGATCTGACCTGATGGGTCACATTATGTCATATAATTAGGGGTATGTGTGCTCAAGAATTGAAGGTACAAACCGTCTAGTCCAACAATATGAGGAATAACATTTACAAAATCTTTTTCCACTGAAGTGGGATTACTTCTGTTTAACCACTTGCTGATTTTTTCGTTTTTCACACATCGTTCACCAATTTCCTTTGTGTTAAAAAACCTACATGCTCAAAATAAATTCCTATAACCTATACATATATGACACGTAGGTCAATAAGTCCATAGGGGAGACTTTTTAGCGTCTTGAAAATTATTATGCAATCAATTAGATGCCTTCTATTTTAACACCTGATAAACATTAGTGATACCCCAGAAGTGATTAATCACTCAGTTCCTGTAGGTAGAAATGAAACACTGGCCGACATCACATATTTTTCTTATTTTTCCCACGCCTTTTTACGGGCTCGGCGACGTCACCACTTCGTCAGAGGCTGCGCTATGAGCGTGTTGGCCCCACCTTCCCCTCACTCGCGGCAGATGTGTGGAAACAGCGGTGCACTCTGGGGATTGCAGTCCACCCCAGAGTGTATAGGCACAGACTATCGGCTTCAGTGCCAGGCAGCGGCTGCTTGCAGACCCAAGAAGGATGAAGACACAGAGCAGCCCTGCAGATTATATCAACACAATTTAGAGAATCACATGCATCAGATCTGGAGTGTGCCGTGTGCGTGCTGCTGCTGTGAAGGGAACAAGGCTTCAGTGCCAGGCAGCAGCTGCTTGCAGACCCAAGAAGGATGAAGACACAGAGCAGCCCTGCAGATTAGATCAGCACAGATCGGCAGTGCCGCGTGTGCGTGTCTGCCGTGCTGCTGTGAAGGGAACTAGGCTTCAGTGGCAGGCAGCGGCTGCTTCCAGACCCAAGAAGGATGAAGACACAGAGCAGCCCTGCAGATTCCATCAACACAATTTAGAGAATCACATGTATCAGATCTGGAGTGTGCCGCGTGCGTGCTGCTGCTGTGAAGGGAACCAGGCTTCAGTGCCAGGCAGCGGCTGCTTGCCGACCCAAAAAGGATGAAGACACAGAGCAGCCCTGCAGATTCCATCAACACAATTTAGAGAATCGCATGCATCAGATCTGGAGTGTGCCGCGTGCGTGCTGCTGCTGTGAAGGGAACAAGGCTTCAGTGCCGGGCAGCAGCTGCTTGCAGACCCAAGAAGGATGAAGACACAGAGCAGCCCTGCAGATTAGATCAGCACAGATCGGCAGTGCCGCATGTGCGTGTCTGCCGTGCTGCTGTGAAGGGAACTAGGCTTCAGCGGCAGGCAGCGGCTGCTTGCAGACCCAAGAAGGATGAAGACACAGAGCAGCCCTGCAGATTCCATCAACACAATTTAGAGGATCACATGCATCAGATCTGGAGTGTGCCGCGTGCGTGCTGCTGCTGTGAAGGGAACCAGGCTTCAGTGCCAGGCAGCGGCTGCTTGCAGACCCAAGAAGGATGAAGACACAGAGCAGCACTGCAGACTCACCCCCACAGACTCACCACTACAAACACAACCACACACACAAACACACACACAACAACATAACACCAGCCGTCAGTGCACGCTTTCACCAGGGCCAAACACCACCAGCCATCAATGTACTTTTTCACCAAGCACAAACACCATCAGGCGTACAACACCAGGCAGCCGTCAGTGCATCCTTTTGCAAGGCGCACTCAACAGCAACCGTCAGTGCACCCTTTCACCAAACACACACACCATCAGCCATCTGTGCACACTTTTACAAAGCACACACCCACCAGCCGTCAGTGCACCCTTCCACCAGGCACACACACCTCCAGGCGCCAGTACACTCTTCCACCAAGCACACACACCACCAGCCATCACTGCACGCATCAATTGTTAACGCATCCACAATTAACTATTGTAGCAATCGCAGTATGGTACACTTTACTTTTAAACATATTCATATAAAGCACAGCATGCCACCATTGGTAAAATTACAATCCAACCCACATAATTCCACTACACACCACATGCACACACTCCATAACACATGGCGAAAAGACATTGCCATTTACAATGCCATTAGCTCAAACTCAAATAAATCCGAGCGCGATTGCATTTCTAATGCTTGTTTTAAGTTGAAGTAGGAAGGGTTACAGGGCAGGTCTTTAGGCAGGAAATTCCAGATGGAAGGAGCGTTTCCAGAGAAGGAGTGAGAGTGTGTGCATTTCTTCTTTAACAGAGGGGGAACAAGAACAAGGGCGTTGGTGCTCCTTGTCGGTCGGGCGCAACCCGCTTTGTGTAGTTTGTCTGAGAGGTAACGGGTGTGTTTTGGTGAAGGGCTTTGTGCGTGATACATGCAATCTTGTAGGTGGATCTGCCTTCTATAGGTAGCCATTTGAGGGTTTTGAGGGCGGGGAAGATGTGGTCGAAACTTTTGTAGTCATAGATAAGTCTAGCAACTAGGTTGAGTACAGATTTGAGTGGTGCAAGGTGGATTTTAGGTGTTCCAGCGAGCAGTGTATCAGCACAACAAGAGTATAGACTTACCCAGAGCCCAGGCCCTCTACAGCCAGGGGTCTTGAACAACATCAACACATCATCAGCAGGAACCAATCTCAGACCATTTCAGACCCCCTTAACTCACACCACGCAGCTTTGTACCGTTTTACCTAAAACGTACCTGAGGAGGAAGAAAACATACAAAAGGGAAAGTCAAGGCACAGCTGGAAAGTGCGAAGAGCGCCACCTACTGGTGCGACGTGTGGAATAGCAGAGCATCCACTGACCCAGAGTGACTCACTCTGTACTATTGAATCATTCCTTTAAAGTATTTTCAGGTTCTGCTGGTGTAGGGATGCTACAGGACTCTATATGTTACTCCATACCTTACTTCGCTTTTCCTTTGTGGGTGACTTAAAACTAATTACATTTGAATACAAAACACTTGCAAAAGTACTCTTTTCACACAAAAGACCATCTCATGCTCAATTTCATAACTTTTGCGTATTCATTTATAGTTCTGCACAAAGTTGTGAGCTAAAAACTGCAACTTTGTACATTGTCACATGAGCCAATGTGCAGTCATAGGATGAAAGATGGCGGATAGCGTTTCAGCTCAGAAGGCGCCGTTGGTGTGGTCGCCTTCTTCAGGTGGGTCACAGTGAAGAAGCTTCCTGTGAAGCTGGTAACGGCAGCGGTGGTAGGTTCTGGTCTATCGCCATGTGGTAAATTAAATTTACTTATTACCTCATTTCTGAATTTCTATGCTTAATAAATCATAATTTCTTGTCAATGCAAAGCGAGGAGTCCGTGGTGCTCAAATGAAGGAGGAGGAGACCAATAACTTGAGTTAAGGGGAGCGCTTCCAGCACCAAGCGGGCACAGGAGCAGTCTCTCAAGTCCCTTTCTTGAAGTGGGGGTTTTATTTTCAACAGCAGGACATTTATACAGTCTTGGTCATGAGGCAAAATAGAGGAACAAACAGGTCATGGCAGATAGAGGATCAAAAATCAGCAAGAGGAGCAGATTGTGAAGAAATGGGGGCGTGTCTTAGGCTTCGTGAGGGGACTTGCGATATGAAATAATCTGACAGTTGGAAGGGGGAGGCTTCCTCATTTGGGGTTTGTGCTCGTGCTTCATGTCAAAAAGAGGAACTATCTTGTGTAAAAAAGAGACCATCTGCTCTCTGGCTTGCAGTAACTATTTCTTAAAACAGGAACTATCTGCTGGTTCTGGGAATTGGCTGAAGCACAGGAAGGGGTGGTCAATGAACTAAGATGCCAGGTGCAGGGTGTCTTACAGTTAAGAACAGGAACTATCTGCTGCTGGTTCTCAGAATTGGCAGAACCACAGAAATGTGTGTGTTCACAGTGTACAACCTTGTGCTTCCTCTATTAGTTGGTGTGGTTTCAGGACCTAACCTCGTGCTTCCTCTTTCAGTTGGGGGTGGTCACAGGGCAGTTGGTGTGACAGGCTGAGCTACCAACAATGGACAGGATGTGGCTGAGTCTCTGGCACAACTGGGGGAAGGCACACAGTCAGGCTTCTTGGAATTGGCTCGACCACAAGGAGCAGGGGGTTGTACAAGATTCAATGGGGATGTGAAGGACAGTTTTCAGACAAGTTGCTGAGAGCATGTCACACACAAAATGGGTGTTTGTCTGAGAAAAATGGCTGTCAGGCAGAAACAGGGAAATGATGGGGCACAATTGTCAATTTTATTTCCACATTCCCTCCTTGCCCCAGAGTGTACCTACATTATATCTCAATTTGCATGAGATCATTTATACATTCTTGTAGCATAATTCTTTCCCTTTCTCTCTGCTGGACAAGAGGTTTAGGAATGCAGTTTTCAGCGCATAGACCGCACAGGGCAGGGCCACATTGGATGCAAAGGCAGCATCCAGTTATTATCAAGAATATTATACCTGCTGCTGACAGCAGTTGCCATCCCCAGGACAATATTATCTTCCAGAACCAGTCAGACCACGTCCAAGTGCCAGGTTCTTGATGTAAACTTACGGCTATCTTGTGTAATTTTGTTATGGCCGTGTATACAGATGGGGAATTATCAGGAATAAATATACAGCAGCTAGAGCCTATAATTTTACAGGCTCCGCCTCTGTCAGCCAAGATGATGTCAAGGACAAGGCGATTTTGGAGAGTAACCAATCGTATGGCAGACTGCTCCTGGGTTAAGCTCCCAAGGGCAGACGCCGTCTGGTTTACAACAGCCTCTAAGGTCCTTGTCAACCTGCGTATAAGCTTGCTGTTCTGTACAGGGCCAACAAAGAAGAAGAACCCTTTGTTAAAATCTGTATACTGTTCCCATGAGGTTTCCGTTTGGTCAACCAAGGAGGTATCGATCGTTCTTTTATGTCTAACATGGGGCACTAGGAGGTCTCGGTGGTAAGTGGATGGGGCCACAAAGACAGGGGGTAACAGGAATGCTATATAGCAAGTTCCCCCCCAGTTCAAGGGCAGCTGCACATAGGCCGTTTGGCCACAGACGAAATAAGTATGGCGAGATGCTAGGAATGAGGACTTTCCTCTGTCTTCAAAACTTATAGTGGTATGACAGTCACTGTGTCCTAATGGAACAGAGCCATTTTTCTGGATGCACAGGTGTCCTTTTACTGGTGAGACCGAGATGGAAGGGGGACCAGCATTCTTTTTAGGTTTGGTATTTAACATCTTGTAGGACATGGTCATGTTCCCTTGCTTGTATTCTTCACTTTCTAGGACTGTACCGGTCGCCTGAGGATCTCCCTCCTTATTAGGGTAACAGGCAGTATTGAGTACCTTGTTTGAATCCCCCCAAGGCCACCCATTCTTGCATGAATTATTTCCGTCAGGGCAGGAGGTGGGGGTAGTATCGTCAGCTGTTATTAGGGCGAACCAGGCTTCACAAGTTCCATTATAAGAGAATGGGAAAGGAAAAAGAGGCATCCCTCCCTTTTTCTGATGAGGTGGGATGCGGCCACATATCCAACAATTGGTGCTATTACTGGCCTGCTGAGTGTGGTGTAGCATCTGTATGAAGGTATTGTTTCGCAAGGCTAGTCTATGGGTTTGTTCATGAGGGGGTAGGTCGTGATAGGTGTGTTCCTGAGTGCTGTTGGGTGTATGAGAGGTTTGTTGTGTTGGAGGAAAAACAGTGTGGAGAATCCAACCAAGACACGTCATAACTGCCATGAGGAAAAATAATACTGTCAAACATATAATAGGACCATTATGTCATTTTCTAGAGTTCATTTTTTCTTTCTCCCACATAGTCAAGGTGTTAAAATCCATTCCCATGCTCCAACCGCTTCACCACTGGACCGACGCCCAATGGACTTAATTAGCCAGAGTCCGAATGGCAGACCTTAACTTTGATTTGTAATCCTGTTGTGGGGTTAGTTCCAAAGGCAATAAAGATTGTTCAGTCACAATGTCAGTGGGATTGGCAGGGCCATCAGCAACAGTGTCTTTTTGTCCAAAATGTTTCCGGCAGTGGCTTGCGTGGAGCCAGCCCTTCCTGCCCTCGACCTTCACTGCTGTCCGTGTTGTTAGTAGTACGAGTCTTGGCTTCTTCCACCTGGGCTGGAGGGGGCTGGTCCGGTCGAAGTTCCTCACGAGGACCCAGTCCCCGGGTCGGATGGCGTGTTCTTCCAGGTTGGTTTTGTCAGGGAAGGTGGCAGCAACCTGAGAACGACAAGATTGGAGTGCAGGCATCAAGGAAGCCAGGTAGTCAGTCAGCATAGTACTGTCAACATCAGTTATTCTTTTAGGCCTTGGCGTACCCCACATATTTGGTGGTCTGCCAAAGACCACTTCATATGGAGATAAGCCAGTTCTGGAATGGGCTACCATACGCATGTAAAAGAGGGCAACCGGTAAGGCTACCATCCAGTCCAAGCCTTTGTCAGTGCATATCTTGGCCAATTTTGTCTTCAAAGTTTGGTTGTGTCTTTCTACTAGACCTGCTGCCTGAGGATGTCTTACACAGTGAAACTTCCAAGTGTACCCTAACAGAAGAGACACTTGCTTCATGAGTTCAGAGGAAAAAGGTTGGCCGTTATCTGAGTAGATGACACGGGGCAACCCATACCTCGGGAAAAACTCTCTAACTAATTGTTTAGCAGTTGTCGTTGCAGTGTAATCTGGGACGGGATAGGCTTCTGTCCATCTGGTCAGAGCACACACTACAACTAGTACATACTTGTGACCTCTACATCTCTCCATCTGGATATAGTCCATCTGGAGAACTTCAAATGGATGGTCAGGGGGTTGGAATCCTTTGTGCCTTTTCCTGGGTTGAACTGATTACAAATCATGCACGTTTTAACTTTTTGTTTGGCTGCAGTTCTCAAATGTTTGTTGTGCCATATATTCTGTATGCTGTCTAACATTGCTTTTTCTTCCAGATGCGCTGGTCCATGTATGGTGTTTACCATAACCTGTACCATGGCATCCGGTAGAAACCATACTGCTCTTTCAGGTGTCATCCAGCCTTGATCTGTAAGGACCCCTCCTTTTTCCTTCCATTCTAGCAGTTCCTGTGGTGTGGTGTGACTTTGGACATCCTGGATGTCAGAAAAGGGGTCTCGTATTGTATATTGGCGGTGTGGTATACTTAATTCTGTGTTTGCTGCTAACTTGGCTGCACTGTCTGCAGAATCATTTCCTTTTGATATTTCATCTGTTCCTTTTGTGTGCGCTTTACATTTTAGCACTGCGATTTTCTCTGGTAACTGACTGGCCTCTAAGAGGGCAGTGATGAGTGTAGCATGCTGTATTCTGGACCCATGTGATGTGAGAAATCCTCTCTCTCTCCACAATGTACCGAAGTTGTGTACAACTCCAAAGGCATATTGTGAATCAGTGTAGATGTTAACTGACTTTCCTTTTGCTAAGTGACATGCTCGTGTTAGGGCTATGAGTTCTTCTGCCTGTGCCGACAGTATCTCTATTTTGTGTGCTTCTAAAGTGTCTGTACCATTTGTGACGGCATAGGCTGCTGCTAATTCTCCTGTGGGGAGTCTCATACATGAACCATCAACAAAGAGTGTCATTTCTGCCTTAGCAAGGGGAGTATCTTGTAAATCTGGTCTTGGTTTGGTCACTAAATCAATTATGTCAATACAATCGTGAACTTCTTCAGTAGGAGAGGTCAGTGGCAACAGTGTTGCTGGGTTTAAAATGTTGCAGCGTCTAATCTCAATGTGTGGCTGAAAAAGTGTCATCTCATATCCGGTGAGTCTGGCTATTGTCAGATGCTGTGTTTGTGTTCTGTTTAACAGAAGTTCTACAGCGTGTGGGACCTGAACTATCAGATGATGTCCCAATACAATAGAATCGCTTTGTCTAATAGCTTGTGCAGTAGCTGCTACTGATTTTAGACATGCAGGCAATGCTTATGCTACTGGATCTAATGTGCTTGAAAAATAACCACATGGTTTATGTTTGTCTGCTTGAAGTTGGGTCAGAACTGATAGTGCTGTACCTGAGTTTTCTGTTACAAATAATGTAAAATCTTTGGTGTAATTAGGTGTTGCCAGCACTGGGGCTTGACACATAGCTTTTTTAAGAGACTGAAAGGCTTGCGTGTGTTCATCTGTCCAGGGTAATTGTGGAGTAGCGCCAGCTTCGAGTGTTGTCAGCTGCACTAACGGTTTGGAAATGAGTGCAAATTGTGGGATCCACTGTCTACAATATGAGGTGAGACCAACAAAAGCTCGAACTTGTTTCTGTGTTGTTGGTTGTGGTATTTGTTGTATGAGTTGGATGCGTTCCTGTGTAAGCTGCCTACCCTCCTTTGACAGCAAGTGCCCTAAGTATGCCACTTGCTGTAAACAAAATTGGAGCTTACCAGGGGAAACTTTATGGCCATTTGCAGCTAGGAATTCTAGTACTAGTAGTGATGCTTCAGCACATGCTGTGTCAGATCTGGCCGTAATGAGGATATCATCAAATATTGTAGTATGGCTGTATCCGTGGGCATTTGAACAGTATCTAGTTGTCTTTTTAATGCTTGGCTATATACGCTTGGACTCTGTGAAACTTGAGGAGCTCTTGTGAATTGGAAACTTCGTCCTTGTAAGGAGAAGCCAAAAAGGTATTGACTGTCTGGGTGAATAGGTATGCTAAAGAATGCGTTTTTCAAGTCAATGACTGAAAAATGCGTTGCTTCTGCATCTATGGCTGTGAGTAGGGTGGAGATGTCTGGAACCACAGGGTGTTGTGGAACGACACATTTATTGAGCTCTCTCAAATCCACCACTAGTCTGTAGACAGGTGGTGTTCCTGGTTCCACTTTTTTATGGACTGGTAAAACAGGGGAATTGCAAATGTTAGAAGTTGTTTCCTTAATCACACCTGACTGTATTAGGTCCTGAATAATTAACATTAATGCTTGTTCAGCCTGAGGTGGAATTTTGTATTGCCTTATGCGTGGTAGTTGGGCTCCCTCTTTCAGTGTAACCTTGTGAGGTGTTATTTCCATACATCCTACTGTGGTGGAATCAGTGGCCCACAGGGTGTGTGGCAAATCTTTCAAACGCTCATCTAATTCTCTACTTGTGTAGTGGCCCTTGAAATCTCGCAGAAATAGTCTGACATCTGTAGGTGAGCAAACAATGACAGCTCCTAATTCTTTCAATGTTTTTATACCAAGCAAGTTTTCTGGACATGATTTTGTCAATATAAGATCTGTAGTTGTCGTGAGGGGACCAACCTGCAAGGGCAGTGGTTTTGACGTGGCGTTTGTCACAGGTTGTCCCGAGAAACCCAGAGAAATACTTTTTGAACCCGAGAGAGGAGCCTCTGGGACCTCTTGATGGCTTATTGTTGTTTTACTGGCCCCAGTGTCTAGTAGAAATTTCCTGTCCTCCCCAAGAAGTCGGACCTCTATAAATGGACCTGTCTGATCTACTGGAATGGGTATTAGGGGCAGTTTGTCATCTTCTCTCTCTGGGCAACATCATGAGAAATCTGGGTAATATTCAGTGTAGTCGCTGTCTATAATGTTCATTTGGGCCATTTGTGTTGTCAGTGGAACTGAAGGTGTTGAACTGTCTAGGGAACCATTCTGTTTTGGCTGATATGGGCGTGGCTGGGTCTTACCAGTAGCCAAATTGTGCTTTAAGACAGGGCAATCTTTAACGAAGTGTCCCATCTTCTTGCAATAATTACAAGTGCTTTTTATATTTGTCTGGCTACTTGGTGTCTGTTGACGCTGGGCTGCAGTTTAGGCTACTAATGCTTTCATCTTTGTGTCTTTCATGCGTTTCTTATCATTTTCTTCTTCATCCCTAATGCGATTCTGGTGATATTGTAGCATTTGTAACACCTGTGGAGGTGTATGTGCTTGCCAGGTACTTTCTACTTTTAGTACTCTGTCCTTAATGGCTGGCAAGGCGTTATCTACTAATTTGGAAACAAACAAATGCGGGTAAGCTTCACTTGTCAGCGTAAGGCCGCTATTTACCACAAAACACTTTTCAAGTCTGGTGTAATAATCTCCAATGTCTTCACCATGTTTCTGTTTGCAGGAGGAAATGGCATCCCAGTCCTCCTTTTTCACTGTTAGTAACTGTGGTAGCACCTTTAAAATAGTGCCAGGAAGTGCTTTTAGTCTGTCTCCTATAGCTTGACCTGCTACTCTAGTATTTTCGTCATTCTGAAGTTCAGTCCATCTAATGTGTTCACCTGCTACTTCCCAATCTTTTTCTCTTAGTTTGTCACATATACCTGATGGCAACAATAATTTCAGAATTGCTGTGATATCAGAAAGAGTATATGTTCCCATCATTAATACATCTCCTAATTCCTTAAAGAATCCAGCAGGATCCTTTGAGTGGGAGGGAACCATCTCTTTCATCCTTAGTAACTCAAGTTTTGTCAAGGGTACATAAATGAAGACACGCTGTAGCGCTCCATTTGTGTCAGCTCTGGGGTGGACCTCTCTCATGGGGAACTGGCGTGTTTGAGGGAGTCTATTAGTTGATCCACACGTATTATGGGGAGATCTATATCCAGTCACTTTCTGGTATTTCTGTCTGAAATCTATAAATGTGTTGAGAAAAACTGAACTATTGTGGAGGAACATGTTATCAGCGCAGTCAGACAGAAAATCTTCGAGTCTTGGATCATGTTTAAAATGAGTGTCATTGAGTGTGATGAGATGTTGTACCATGTAGAGACTTGCTAATCTTTGATGTGAGCGTTGTAATGCTAGAAAAAGCTGGGCTATGAGATCATTGTCATATATCTTATATTGAGAGACCCATAGGGTCGCAGTCCTGGCTATTTCCTCCTCCACCGGTGTCAGCGGAGGTTCCTGGTCTAACCAGTAGTCTAATGCATTGGATGTATTTTCAAATAACTCATCTGGAGATGACCGTTCAGAGTGACCTTGAAGGAATGTAGGCGGGGGTGTTCACGAATTAGGGGCGGAAGAACGAACGGGTAGGACTTTTTCAGTAGGTTCAGTAATTTCCTCCTCAAGTTTCTTATTCTCTTCATTTGTTTGCAAGTTTTGCAGAATACGGGTCACCTTACGGGTGAACCTGTCTAGTGCATCATTTATAAGTTCTAGACTAGTGTGATCGGATGCGGAATCTAATAAGTCAAAAAGTGAAACTGGTACATTTCTTTCCTCTGCTTGTATGTGTTTTATGAAACAGCAAAGGAGGAACCTATACATGTGCATTTTTACAGGGTGTGATCTTCTTGTAGTCATAGCGTTAATGGCTCGTGAGTTCTCTCCAGTACGAAGAAACTCAGAGGCCGCTTGAAGAAACGTGTCAATTGCTGGTAGATGTCTTATTTCTTCCCAGGAGTCATGAAGTATTTTACTTATTCGGCCCGCCTCTCTGTGTTGCTCGGAGTCGGGTCATAGGGGCAGTCGGGAATTGTTTTACCTGGGTCTGGACCTACGGCACCCCCTTCTGGAGTGAGAGGTGGTGCGTTATGTTGTAAAAGGGGTGGCGGAGGCAGAGGGTGTTGAATTACTGGAACCTCATATGGAGGTGGAGTATCTAAGAGGAAATTGGTGAAAGTATCCTCTGGTAGTGGGGCTGTAGGCTGTGCTGATGCAATGTTAATGTTTTCAGGTGCAGATGGCAATACAAGATAAAAACCAGTAGAAATGGCTGATTGTTCCCTTTTATTCCTTTCACTAACTACTTCTTTCCCTATTTCTTGTAACTGTTCTTTCTTGGCCTGCTCTGACATTCTCTTACCCTTTTCAACTTTATGCAATTCCTTCTGTTGCCTCCTTTGGGCTTCTTTTCTCCATAACTCTACTGAGTCACTCTGTGACTGGCGGACTCTCTTTTTCTTCCACAACTGTTCCTCTAATTTTATAATACATTCCATGTCAAAAGTACCATTTTCAGGCCATCTATATCTGTGTTCTAGGTCTTTAGTATAATCCACCCATAAATCACAATAAATAGGTGCACCAACACCATGTTTTGCATACATGAAGTGTCCTGGAGTATCCCGAGGAGGAAGGGGAATTTCCTTCTCAAGAATACTCCTTTTGGTTGCCATCTTACGTATTTTCGAGAAAATAGGCATGATGGCAAGACTTTCAAAGATTTTAGAAGTGAGAAAAACACAAACAGAACAAATATCTTTACCGTACCCACGAAAGAGGTGAGTCCATCTTTTATACTAGTTTAGTAGTCCTCACAAAATAAGTGTGAAACACACAAAAACATGTATCTTTACCGTGACCACAAGGTAGTGAGTTCGTCTTTTATACTAGTTTTAGTAGTCCTCACCAAAGATAGGTGAGAAACCAACAAAACGCGTATCTTTACCGCCCCCACAAAAGCTGTGGGTTTGTTTTTATACTTTTTAGCAGTACTCACCGAAAAATAACTGGAAGGCCTCTTGAAGATTTTGGAAAAACGCGGCGTGCAGTTTCAAGGTGGGATTTGTAGAACCTCGGACTCGTCTGCTTCGCAGGTTGGGCTTTGGTTCAGGACGTTCCGCTATTTCCTCACTGCCTCGTGTGGATGCTGGGCTGCAGTCGGTCCCCCTCTTCGCCTCGAGGGAGTTAGCGGGAATTCCCCGCGTTGTGCACTTTTGAAGTCCGTCAACGGTCAGGAGGGGACAGTCCAATATCGCCGGCGCGTGGGGGAAAGGGAATGTCCCTGTTCCGGGCGCCAATTAATGTGGTAAATTAAATTTACTTATTAGCTCATTTCTGAATTTCTATGCTTAATAAATCATAATTTCTTGTCAATGCAAAGCGAGGAGTCCGTGGTGCTCAAATGAAGGAGGAGGAGACCAATAACTCGAGTTAAGGGGAGCGCTTCCAGCACCAAGCGGGCACAGGAGCAATCTCTCAAGTCCCTCTCTTGAAGTGGGGGTTTTATTTTCAACAGCAGGACATTTATACAGTCTTGGTCATGAGGCAAAATAGAGGAACAAACAGGTCATGGCAGATAGAGGAACAAAAATCAGCAAGAGGAGCAGATTGTGAAGAAATGGGGGCATGTCTTAGGCTTCGTGAGGGGACTTGCGATGTGAAATAGTCTGACAGTTGGAAGGGGGAGGCTTCCTCATTTGGGGTTTGTGCTCGTGCTTCATGTCAAAAAGAAGAACTATCTTGTGTAAAACAGAGACCATCTGCTCTCTGGCTTACAGTAACTATTTCTTAAAACAGGAACTATCTGCTGGTTCTGGGAATTGGCTGAAGCACAGGAAGGGGTGGTCAATGAACTAAGATGCCAGCTGCTGGTTCCCAGAATTGGCAGAACCACAGAAATGTGTGTGTTCACAGTGTACAACCTTGTGCTTCCTCTATTAGTTGGTGTGGTTTCAGGGCCTAACCTCGTGCTTCCTCTTTCAGTTGGGGGTGGTCACAGGGCAGTTGGTGTGATAGGCTGAGTTACCAACAATGGACAGGATGTGGCTGAGTCTCTGGCACAACTGGGGGAAGGCACACAGGCAGGCTTCTTGGAATTGGCTCGACCACAAGGAGCAGGGGGTTGTGCAAGATTCAATGGGGATGTGAAGGACAGTTTTCAGACAAGTTGCTGAGAGCATGTCACACACAAAATGGGTGTTTGTCTGAGAAAAATTGCTGTCAGGCAGAAACAGGGAAATGATGGGGCACAATTGTCAATTTTATTTCCACAACCAAATGGAACAGACAGAGTGCATGCTGGGAACAGACCATGTAAGGTCTGGGTGTCACAAAAAGAAAAGCAAATATGCAGTGGATGGGCCCAGCTGTCCTTGGTGGACAGCAAATCAGACATTATGTGGCAGATTTACAAGCCCTTTGCGCCACTTTTGCTTCATTATTTCCATGTTAAAAATGACACAAAAGTGGTGCTAGATGCTTGTAAATAAGCCCCTATATGTGCAGACCTTTTACCCATTGGAAAGCACAGTTTGGGCCATATTATCAAGAAAGGGCGATACATTATCTCCGATTTTATCGGCAGGAAACTGCCGTTAAAGCAGCGATAATGGGCTTGATAATATGCCCTTGTGAATTCCCATAGAAGCCCATGTTAACACCAGAACCTGGGTGTACTGCATTTGCCATTTTACACGTGCTAAATTACATGTTGACCTCGATTCCATGCAATGCTCTGATCTTCCATTTTATTTAATCACACCTGGGTTTCTATGGGAATTCTCAAAGGCATATTATCAAGCCCATTATCGCCGCTTTAGCGGCAGTTTCCTGTCGATAAAAGCCGCGATAATGTCTCAATCTTTCTTGATAATATAGCCCCCTGTTCGGAAGAGCACTCCATCTCACACCTGCCTAGTGTCTCCTTCCTCCCGTCCCTTACAGATTTATTTTCCAATATGCACCCCTGGAAAAGTTTAAAACAGATGACAACTAACCCCATGTCATGAGAGGGACTTCCACACAGTAATGTTTTGTTTGGGCTGTAGGAGCGCTTGGCTGGCTGGGAGTTGTAGTCATTCTATTCCTGTTATAACTACAGATCTACATGTCTGACATTACTTCCTGTAGTTGGCTGAAGAAGCAAGACAGGCGGAAAGGCCCTCATGACATGGGGGCAGATCTGCAGGGATGTGCTGTGCTACAATCACCTCTTATATGAATGTCATTGTGAGATGTCAAGAAGTGGTCATAGTATGTAGTTAGCTGGCACCTGCAGTGATGAACTAACTTATAGCTCTTGGGCGGCCAGTTGTATGTGACAGATCTCCTCAGTTATTCCATGCTCATACCAAGGAGTATGTGTGGTTTGTTGCTGTGGACTCCTACAGTAGTGGGTGATTGACACGACCTGTAGTGGGTGAGTGTAAGTAGGCCAAGCAGTATAAGGGAATTATTATGCAGGCTGTTTGAACAGCAATCATCTGTATGACCTATGAGTATTATTGTATTGATATTATTGAGGGACAGGTAGAGTTATGTATGAGTTTACTTTACTATATAATACCCACACCAAACAAAGGTCAGCCCTTCATAACTAACCTGGACATAAAAAGTTGTCAGAGTGAGCCAGTGTGAGGAAAGTGTCCTGTTCCGGCTGTTGCATATATGTGACCGTAAATTGGAGCTATTTTTATTCTGGGTTCTATCTCAGAGTTATAGGTTGGCCCAGTTATCTTGGAAATAGAAATGTTTACTCTGAACTGTAAATTCTCCTGCATGCTTCAAATCTTGACTTGTAGAGACTTCCAAGATTGTACTGAAGAAGAGTGTCTCTTATGGATTTCTTATAGCAAGACGGTATGAGGATCAGTGGTGCAAGGCAAGCCTCCTTTGGGGTTGGGAGTGCTCTGAGCTGGAGACTAAGCAGCCAGGCATTGAGTCGGGTCGCTGACATGATTGTTGATGCCGACCTAGACCTTATGTTATTAATGGAGTCGCGGCTCAACAAAACTTCCAAACCCTAAATGTAGCTGCTTCTTCTGCCTGCTTATATAATTTGTCTTGATAGAGAAGCCAACATGGGGCGAGCATTTGCCTTAATCTGTCAACCACAACGTGTTTCCTTACATTCAACTGTCTCATAGTTGGCATAGGTTTGCTTTCTGCTGAATCTACCATAATGTGCATTATCCACTCCCCAGCAGGAGACAATCAAAGCATAGCAGCAAGCATGAACCCCATCACTTCCAAGCTGGTAATCTGCAATAATGAACAGGGGGTGGCACATGTGACTACATAAAGTAAACTTGAATGAGTAGTCTTGCATTACTCCTTCACGCAATCGTACATGCCTCTGTGAAGTGGCCCCAAATGACTTAAATGGGAATAAAATAGTAATATTCATATACAATTAGTACCAATTGAAAGTACCGTCCATCTGTGCATTTTTGCTCGTAGGGAGTTGGATGTTTCTGTGATAATTCACAAAGACATTAAAGAGCATGCAAAAGAAGAGCACTTCTTCCCAGGCTCATAAATACTTTTGTAAATTGACCCCCATATCTTATTGGGCATTTCAACCCTATCGGCTCATTCTACTATTTAATCATGTCTGTCCTGCTAGTAAACTCTCTCATGCAACACTCCCATAGGCCAGGTCATAATAGCGGTGCCACCCTGGATCTGACAGAAAGAGATTATCTGAGAATTGGTCATCCTCTTCCAGTTGACTAGTCTGACAACTTTCAAATTCCTTTCCACTCATCCTTCTTTCTGTAGACAGCAATCTCTGACCAATACCGAATACCTCAAACTTTGGCCAGTAATCCAATAACAAAAATCACAATGATCCTACCATCAATTGCACGTACGGCCTCCTCAATTCCACGAATGACCCAGATTCTAATGAAGTGACTAGAAATGGTGAGGATCTTGCACTACTTCATCCCATTCAAAGACAAAATAAATAAGTGCAACAGTTTTGCTTCCTGCTACATCAGTAAACTTAATGATGAGAAAAATTCATGATCAATCTCTCTCTTTATAACGAAATACTACCAGACTGCCTGAAAGTGGGACAAATAAGCCCCTCCTATAAAAAGCTTCAGCTGACCCAGATGGCCCAATGATTTCCACCCAGTGACTGGCCTGCCTCTTCATACTGATATCTAAGAATGTTTTGCTCAGAATTAACTTAATCCAAGTTGTCTATCAATGAACACGAGCTCTTGGAAGGTTACCAGTCTGCATCAGATGCAGCTGCAGCACCGGACAACCACCGCCTGCCTTACGGGATTAATATTGCTACATGCTCTGATTACTGCTATTTCTCCTCTATCTTAAAGTCCTTTACTCTTTCTAGATGAATATATGATTATCCTCATATCCCAAAAATTGAAACTCCAGTTGACTCATGTTCACAATGGATATTATTCTAACCCTGGGGGAGGTGGGGGGGGGGGTCGATTTTCTATGCATAGCTAGTTGTCTCAAAGTAGCCATTGATGTTTTATGTGTCTAACCCACTAAAATGTTCAGCATCCTTTTATCCTTGAGCATAGACAAGTATAACCGTGAATTGATCCTGATATTCTGTTCTGTTGATTACCTTGAATTGTCAATATGTGTTGGCGGGACATATTGTTTTGTCATCTCATGTCATTGTTTGTGCACACAATTATTTTGTATATGGCCTATATTTCTTCCACTCGCATTCAATATTTTATTAAGCACTTTTTTGCTCCCAGGGTTGGACAGGCTATAAAAATGTGATTAAATAAATACAATAAAATTAGGGAAGCTTGGGTGCTGTGCTCCCTGTGCTGTCATTGCTGTTCACACAAGAGTGGTAGGCTGGCCAAACTGTTGTGCAAACATTGGCTGCCATTGTTTTCCACTTCAGGAAAAGTAATTTGAAGCATTATTGGGGTCACTAAGAGGTCAGCCTGGGACGCCTCTGCATGTGTTTTGTTTCACAGGACAATGTATAGGGATAACTATTTACAAGACTCATCCCTGACTATTCTAATGTAGCCACTGTGATTGATTAGCTTAATTACTCAAGAGAAAATATATTGATCCCAACAACATGATACTTTTGTCAGAATGATACAGGAGTGGACGCAGAGGCGGTGTGTGTCATTTTGTGGCCTGTGCGAGTACCGTAGTCCTTCCGCATTTAGTGGCGATCGGCCTGAAGTGCTGAGCTGTCGTTTTCCACCAGTGGCATCCTCTTCCCAGGACTTTGTGAATACAAGTCCACGATGGTGCACTTGCCGAAGACCAGACCATTCACTGCTGACCAAACAACTGATGCTCTTAACACAACAGATGTCATTCATGTTTTCAAAAGCACCAGCCCTAGTTGGTTGACTGACTTTAAGAATGTGTTTGACCCCATCCTTCATGCTTCAGTACATTGTTTTGACTCTGCCTGATGGATTTTTAATAATGATTTTCAATTGTTGGGTCTGTAAATCTAATTTTCCTTTTAATAGAGAACTATTGCCAGTCCAGACAAACACCTTGGAATTTGGCCATCCTACTGAGAAGCAGTACCCTGAAGGTACGTAACTCTATTTTGGATCAGCATGGTTATCAGCCATCAGTGAACAATGGGCTCTGTCATTTCACAACTAAAAGCTCGACTAATTCAATCGACCGCTTTGCATAAAGCTTGTTGCATTGTTCCGCAGTTGCCCATCTTGAAGTACACAGAGTTTGATGGGTCATCACCACCACTCGCACTGCACTCTACACCACTCTATTCTACTCTGCACCACTGCACTCTGTGCTCCTTCTCTCTAGGCCACTCTACACTACCCCTGATGCACTAGGAGTGCAGGCACCTGCTCTGGACACAGTCAGTAAAAATCGACAAGATCGACCCTGTAACCCTAAAAACAGGGTAGTTATAACATATCAAACCACTAGTTCTCTCTGGAGTGGATTCCATCGACATCAATGATGTTCTTCATCACATATGTGCCTCCTCTTCTCCATCAACATTGGGAGCTATGGGGCATATTATCAAGGAACGGCGTTATAATTATTGCCGTTTTAGCGGCAGAAAACTGCCGTTATAGCGGCGATAATCGGCTTGATAACATGCCTTTGTGAATTCCAATAGAAGTGCATGTTCTGGTGTTAACCTGGGCTTTTATGGGAATTCTCTACGGCATATTATCAAGCCCATTATCGCCGCTTTAGCGGCAGTTTTCTGCCGCCAAAACGGCATTAATTATAACGCCGTTCCTTGATAATATGCCCCTATGTTATCTAATCCAGCGGCTGCTGCTTCACGAGACATTCCCCCCCCCCCCCCCCCCCCCCCGAGTAGGCACCAAGGGCTAAACTCTTTTTGTGGCTTCAAACGCCGAATTCTGGAGAACATTCCTGAATTTATCGCCAGCAGAAAGAAAATTAAGGTGACCAGCTTGCATCACATGCAGGGAAGTACCTGCACCTGCTTTTTGGGATGTTACATGACGAAAAAGTCTTTGGAAAGGGAGAGTTTGCACATTTTGTTACCTACATATTTTAATTTTCTTTTTCTGTACCCAGTCGCAATAATTAATGCTGAAGTCATTTCTCTAGGTCACTTTCATTTATCATTGCGCATACAACACTTGAATATAACCCTTGCACATAATCCATGTGTACAATGAGAACTATTTTTCATTTAATTTTGTCATTGTTTGGTAGATGTTGTGAATACCATGTTTTTTAATGCTGAGACTTTTCATAATCGAATAAAAATATGGTTTGTTAAACATGCAACAAGTAAATAACTGTGATTGCTTTAAATATATGTTTCAAGCATATTCTTCTGTTTTGCCAGTGTGTCATGAAATTGTGATGATCAAGGTTATGCAAAACGCATTGATAATAGTTAAATATCTGTTTATTTTAGAAATTATCAACAATTAGCTGTAGGAACATTTAATTACCTTGTGTTCATGGTCTAGTTTAGGAGTTGTTCCGAGGATGTTGTAGACTTTTTCCTTTCAACAATGTGTATGAACTCTTCTATTTCTACAGTGTAATTTCTTATGTTTCTATAGTTAAGCTCTTCTTGTTTCATACTTTAAACTTCTCTATTTCTTTCAAGGAAAGCGTGCAGTTTTAGGCATTCATAGAAATGCTAGACATGTCTGCAACCAATGCAGCACAACATGTTCCAGGTCCTAGCATTGTTTACAAACATAAGATAAGATTGATAATTAGATCCTATAAAAAGACAGATATCATATTATAGTTTGGATTGGAACACTACACAGGCGAAGATGAAGATGGGCATGGCACCAGCATCCACCTTAACCCCTTCGGCGCTGATGACGGAACCGCTCCGTCATCAGCGTCGGTTGAGCTGTGCTGATGACGGAGCGGTTCCGTCACGGCCCGCCCAGCTCGATAGAACGCTCATGCGCGGCGCGAATTCCGCGCCTGCGCTGAAGGTTCTATTGAGCGGGGCGGGCCGTGACGGAACCGCTCCGTCACGAGCACAGCTCAACCGATGCTCGTGACGGAGCGGCTCCGTCACGAGCATGCGGCTGCCGCGCGGCCGCTCAAAACCGTTAGCACTGCGGCGGAATAGCCGCCGCAGTGAAGGTGTTAACTGAAGAAGGCTCCGGCGAGACTTCTGCGAAGCTGCTGAGAAGCATTTCTCCTTAGATGGCTGGTGTTGAGGCAGTGTTTGTCCTTTAACAGACATGATTGTCCTTGCCCTTGTGCCTGGAATAGCAGACACAGTATTCCAGACAGAACAACTGATCTTGTTATTCAAAACCAGGTATGGGCACTGTAGGAAAGTAGGATCTGCTTCTATGGTTACCCCCACTTTTTTCCTGGTGCTATGTTGTTTCTGAGTCTGACTGGGATCCTGCAAACCAGGACCCCAGTTCTGTGCTTTCTACCTTAAATTGACTATGGTGAGTACTTTTATGCATCCCAGATTGGACACTGGTGTACCCTGGTAAGTCCTAGTATATGGTACTGAGGTACCAGGGGCATAGGTACCACAGGGGTCTCCCTTGGGCTGAAGCATGCATTATGCCACCCATGGGAGACCACTCAAACTGTGACTACAGTCCTGCCATTGCAGCCTGTTTAAGCTGGTGCTAGCACCACTCACAACAGATGTAGGTTTCCCTATATCTGAGGTCACTGCACTTAAAAACTTTAAGTCGCCCTTAAAGCAGGCCTTTCAATCCTGAAGGCAGGGTGCTCGGCTCTAATTGTGAGGGTGCCTCTGCATGAGCAGAACACCCCTACAGCCTTCAGAGTCCATTCTCCCAGGTTGTAAGTGCATCAGCCATTAACATACATAGAGTGGCCATGCATCATTACGTGATGACCATCTCTAAATTGGCTGGAACAAACCCTGTCGTGTTTGGTATCCAACATGTTAGAATCATACCTCCCACACCGCAAACAGTGTAGGAGGTATGATTTCATGCACTGTAAAGCTCCTTCGGGAGGCCTTCAGTGCTCCCAGTACAAGTCTTCTAGACCCGGAGAGCACAACAGGGCTGCTGCCAACCAGAAACACGATTCTGTCCTCCTGCTGCTGAGCCAAGCTCGAGCAGGGGAAGGCAGAACAAAAGATATCCTGTCCCAGGGAGGTGTGACCCCCTCCCAGACAGGGTTTAGTGTATTGGGACAGGGTGGGAGCGCTTGCTAGCACCACTTAGTCTGCTTGAGGGGCACATTTGGTGCCCTCCTTGCATGGTCCAGTTCAAACCAGCTCAGGGAGCCGTTGGCTCCAGCTCTGGTGTGAAACTGAACAAAGATCTTGGGAGTATCCTCCCCACTGTCTAACAGAATCATATCAAGATACCACTTCTTCTTCGACTGGCTGGGCACTCTGGTCTTTGCTGGACTTTGCTCTGAGTATAGAGACTGCAACTTGGAAGATACCTGCTGCTCCTGATCTCGTCACCCTGCCTGTCTGCTGCAACGTCCGTGCCTGTGCTCCATACAGGAACCTTCCAAGGCCTGTTGGCATCCAAGACACCTGAAAGAATCTCCCTGAAGGGAAGGAGTCACTTCCCTGCATCTGCAGGCACCACAATAAAGCTGACCAGTGTGCTGATCCTGGATTCCCACAGACTCCACAAGGCTCATCAAAACAGGTAGTGGATCTTCACATCCCTCAAGGCCTGCCCTGTCCACTCAGCGAGTTTGAGGCCAGTATCCCTCGTCGAAGCTTCAGGAACTGAACCCCTGAGCACCACATCGACTTGCTGTTGCAAAGGTTTGTTGGCTCTCTTCCTCAGAGATCTTCGGGCTCCAAGTAGCCTCCACCTCAAGCATCTCCTGTGACCAGATCTTTGTCCTCATCGTATCCCTTGCCATGTGTGCCTGCATCTTTGGTGAGCTGCTCGAGGTCCTCTCGCGACTCCTGTGCATTCGGCCGGTGGGTTCATTTGAGGGTCTTCTTTGATTTCAGTGGGCTCCCCTGATTGCTCGAGGCCTACTCTGACTCCCCTGGTTGTGGTGAGTCACCTGGACTTTGCTGGTCCCGACACTGAACCTTTTTTGCTTTCCACGTTGTTTGTGGTTGCCAAGACTTGTTGGTGCTCCCGACAGACCTCAACTTCAGACATCCAACGTGGGACAGCTCGTGAATGGCTCCTGGTCTTCCACAGCATCACCTGGTCTGCACAGCTGTAGCTGCAGCTCCAAGGTCAAAGAGAACTCTCCTGCAACACCCGACATCGGTGGGCATTCGGCTTCCATGCACCCTGGTCACTCTCAAGTGGCATAGACTCTGTCCCCCCTGCTCGCAGGTACTTCTCAACTTGAATCCACCTTCGGATTCCACTGGACACTTTCCACTTCTTCGCCAGCGGCATCTTCTTGAAGTCCTCCATTGATTTCGACTGATGTTTTCTGACGCCACATCGCACTTATGCAGCCGGCTTCCTTGGTGTTGGTATCCTGGTTCCTAGGATATCCACAGGTGGGTTAGCACTACAACCTTCTGTCTTTCATCGGGTTTCTTCAGGGTCCACTGGGAAGGGTCCTTCTTCTTTAAAATTGTATTGCAATTTACCCATTGACTTGAATTGAGCCTGTGGACGTGTTCCCACTCTGCACGCGGCCTCCATTGAATTCCTGGTTACTTACCTCGGTGGTTCCTTAGTTCCCCAGCATTTCTACGTCCTCTGGGGAAAGTCTTCATTTTAGTCGTGGTTCACATTCTACTATTTTAGTATATGGGTTGGTCCCCAAACCCCTGGTGACTACTGTGTAATATGTGCTTCTTACCTGTTTTCTTTGCAAAGTATTGTATGCATTTAGTATATCTCCAGGTAGGAGATATTTGTATGTGTTAGTGAGTGTCTTATTATAATTACATAATTTTATAAATACACTGTGTGGTTCTTTTTCACTTAATCTATACCAATAAGATTATGTTCTGGTAAAGCACGCTGCTTTACACTCCTTCTGGACTAAGCCTGAAGGCTGCTCTCCACAGCTACTACTTAGAGAGCTTTTTAAGATTGTCTACGACCTCTTAAATCACCATAAGGGTTGTCTGGATCAGTGCTGGGTGCTACACTTACTTAAGTGAGCACCATATACTGAGAAAGCTTCTCACATGCACCATCTGTGAAACTCGAAGAATAGGCTTATTATTTAATGATTCTGCTAAAACCAGTATAGTGCATACAGATAGCACAGTGACGGTGTTGCCGGGATTCTGCTCGGGAACTGAACTGTGCATGGGACTACAGAGCATTAGCATGCAGGGAAGAAGTCACCATAACCCATCAGCATCTATGGGCCCGAATCCTATTAGCTCATAGTGCCTCACTTGCCCGCATAACCATTCCAGAGAGACAAGTGAGTTGGCACACTCTCGACCCTCTCGGGATCGTGGTAGCCGGTCAGCCCCTTTTGTCCTCTCACTCATACTTGTCCACAATAAATAGTAAAGAGACATGAAGAAAGTTTATGTTTATTTAAACTATCATGCTCTAATGTGTATTAGTTGTGCCGCAACTAGCAAACATATACATGTCAGTAATGCCATCAGCATAGCTATTAGACTGTATGTCCTGTCATTTTAGTTCACAGATTTGCCTTAACCCATCCTCACTACGAAAGATAACAGATTATAGTTTATAGATCTCTGGGCTTGGCAGCGGACGCCATACCTTAGTATTCATAGATAGTTGTTCTACATTCTAGCTGATGCAGCTCTCTTGTCTCACGACCTTTGCGCTGTCGGCCAGTCTCTGCTCTGTGTGTGTTTAGAACAACATGTCTATATTTTCAAAAACTGCGTCTGGGTTCTCAAATATCTGTAGGTGCTTGTGTCCGACTACAGAGAATAACAAAAAGCAGTGTTGTTTGACCTTGCCAAGGCTGCGAAGACTAAACCCCAGGAAAAGGACAAAAAACATGGGCTATTTGTGAAAATACAATGTGGCACAAAAACAACTGTGTGCTTTGGTAACGTGTGCAAAGCAGAAGCAGCCTACAAGGTGCACAGTTAGGCTAACATAGGAAAAACGACAATGTCCATGTAGGAAACACATGACAACGGCTTTAGGACTATAAAATTCAATAACCACGTTACATTTTTTTCATGGTGCTTTCACTGTTCATGAATTGCTTTGCTGCTTTATATTTTTTTCTTCTTTAATGTTAGCATTCAGATTGTGTTCCACTGTTATCCCAGAACTCATCTTCAGGGAATTATCATCACCACAAAAAACGTCTTGCACCTTACTGCTCAGTGGGTTGCAGTGCAACTGGATTTCCAATTCAGGTTGGCACATTGACTAAGTCCTTGTGCCAGGAGGTTAGAACTCTGTCCTGTGACTCTCAGAACATATTACCTTGATATCACAATCTGGAGGTCAGCTGGCACAGCTTATGCCAGGACTGCTTCTTTCAGAACACTGTGACACCACTGTTAACTGTCCGAAGCATGCTTCAGCTGCTCCCAAATGTGTCCCAAGGCTTCTTCATTTTGAACATTGTGCTCATACTGCTTGAAAACCAGAAAGGGGCCAGGCACTGTGTTTGTGACCCCGGTCCCATAAACATTTCTCACAGAAGTAAAAAAAAATGTAATGTTGTGTAAGTGTATGATTGTGGTGAATGCATATATGTAAAGACTCTACACTAAAATGTACAGTGAGACTGTCTTGGTCTCATTTCCTCCATCCTAGTAAAACCCAGAAATGAAAGAGGGAGACCTTTGCATACTCCTGAAGCCCAGTGCACCCTCCAGATCATCCTAATAACTTCAGCCAGATTGCACCACGACACTCTACTCTGCGCCACCCTAATCTACCATGCGCCACTCTAATCTACCCTACTCCAATCTATGCCACTCGACTCTACTCTGCACCACTCTAATCTACCATGCGCCACTCTAATCTACCCTACTCCAATCTATGCCACTCGACTCTACTCTGCACCACTCTAATCTACCATGCACCACTCTAATCTATCCTACTCCAATCTATGCCACTCGACTCTACTCTGCACCACTCTAATCTACCATGCACCACTCTAATCTACCCTACTCCAATCTATGCCACTCGACTCTACTTTGCACCACTCTAATCTACCATGCGCCACTCTAATCTACCCTACTCCAATCTATGCCACTCGACTCTACTCTGCACCGCTCTAATCTACCATACGCCACTCTAATCTACCCTACTCCAATCTATGCCACTCAACTCTACTCTGCACCACTCTAATCTACCATGCGCCACTCTAATCTACCCTACTCCAATCTATGCCACTCGACTCTACTCTGCACCGCTCTAATCTACCATACGCCACTCTAATCTACCCTACTCCAATCTATGCCACTCAACTCTACTCTGCACCACTCTAATCTCCCATGCGCCACTCTAATCTACCCTACTCCAATCTATGCCACTCGACTCTACTCTGCACCACTCTAATCTATCATGCGCCACTCTAATCTACCCTACTCCAATCTATGCCACTCGACTCTACTTTGCACCACTCTAATCTACCATGCGCCACTCTAATCTACCCTACTCCAATCTATGCCACTCGACTCTACTCTGCATCACTCTAATCTACCATGCACCACTCTAATCTACCCTACTCCAATCTATGCCACTCGACTCTACTTTGCACCACTCTAATCTACCATGCGCCACTCTAATCTACCCTACTCCAATCTATGCCACTCGACTCTACTTTGCACCACTCTAATCTACCATGCGCCACTCTAATCTACCCTACTCCAATCTATGCCACTCGACTCTACTTTGCACCACTCTAATCTACCATGCGCCACTCTAATCTACCCTACTCCAATCTATGCCACTCGACTCTACTCTGCACCACTCTAATCTATCATGCGCCACTCTAATCTACCCTACTCCAATCTATGCCACTCGACTCTACTCTGCACCGCTCTAATCTACCATACGCCACTCTAATCTACCCTACTCCAATCTATGCCACTCAACTCTACTCTGCACCGCTCTAATCTACCATACGCCACTCTAATCTACCCTACTCCAATCTATGCCACTCAACTCTACTCTGCACCACTCTAATCTACCATGCACCACTCTAATCTATCCTACTCCAATCTATGCCACTCGACTCTACTCTGCACCGCTCTAATCTACCATACGCCACTCTAATCTACCCTACTCCAATCTATGCCACTCGACTCTACTTTGCACCACTCTAATCTACCATGCGCCACTCTAATCTACCCTACTCCAATCTATGCCACTCGACTCTACTCTGCACCGCTCTAATCTACCATACGCCACTCTAATCTACCCTACTCCAATCTATGCCACTCAACTCTACTCTGCACCGCTCTAATCTACCATACGCCACTCTAATCTACCCTACTCCAATCTATGCCACTCAACTCTACTCTGCACCACTCTAATCTACCGCGCGCCACTCTAATCTACCCTACTCCAATCTATGCCACTCGACTCTACTCTGCACCGCTCTAATCTACCATACGCCACTCTAATCTACCCTACTCCAATCTATGCCACTCAACTCTACTCTGCACCACTCTAATCTCCCATGCGCCACTCTAATCTACCCTACTCCAATCTATGCCACTCGACTCTACTCTGCACCACTCTAATCTATCATGCGCCACTCTAATCTACCCTACTCCAATCTATGCCACTCGACTCTACTCTGCACCACTCTAATCTACCATGCACCACTCTAATCTATCCTACTCCAATCTATGCCACTCGACTCTACTCTGCACCGCTCTAATCTACCATACGCCACTCTAATCTACCCTACTCCAATCTATGCCACTCAACTCTACTCTGCACCACTCTAATCTACCATGCACCCTCTTCTCTGGAACACTGCACTCTCAGCTACTAAACTCTACATCACTCTACTCTTCACCACTGAACTGTATGCCACTGCACTCTACTCTACACCAAGTTACTGTACGCCACTCTACTGCACTATACACCACTGTGCTCTATGCCACTCTTCTTTATATCTCTGCACCCTACTCTGCATCACTGCACTCTATGCCACTCTAATCTACTCTGCACCACTGTACTTGGACACAGCACTCTATGTCACTCTACTGTATCCCACTACACTTTACGCCACTGTACTCTACCCTGCACCAATCCACTTTACCCTGCACTGTAGTGTAGTTCCTATTATCCCAATAGGCTCTGCGCATTGGAATAATACCTTCAATAGTATAGGCCTAGACCAGACGTTAACTAGGTCTACTACTGTCGATATTAGATTTAAAGTTTTGGGTTTGCCAGCTAGCTCAGAGTTCACTAGAAACTTTCTCGAATAGGCAAGGAGGAGTTGAACCTCCCTGGATAGACAAGAAGGGATTTAGTTTCTGACAACCATAGAACATGACAACTTTGCTCTCCCCTAATCAAGAGTGTATCTCGAGAGTCGTGTGAACAAAAGGCAATTTATTTTACTCAGTCAGTACGTGCATTCTTAGTCACATCAGTTTGTAGAGAAAAGGAAGAGACGGGCGTGTTCAATAAAAGATGTTATTTATTGATCAGTCTCTTTTCTCATACAAGAGAAATGGATCGATATTATTGCAATACTTATGGTTAAGTAAAGTGCATACATTAAAAGCAGAAGTATAAAATAATACTGTAAAAACATTGATATGGTTTCTAAGCCATATGAAGGTTTAAAATGAATAAAATATATTACATACACATATACATTTGGTTAATCGTACTCAACTGGTGTTTCTAGCTACGCCTACCCCGTGTATCTGACCTAAGCCTAATACGTGGGCGGGAATAGAAAGTTACAGTTTACGTTAAGTTTGTTTTGCCAAGTGACTGACTAAAGAATTCTCTGTGAGGGGTTATTCAGTTCTGTACCTGGAATCTAGGATGGATGAGGGATGGTATCTCTCGTCTCTGGTCTCGATATTCCAGGCTGCCTGCGAGGGCTACCCGGAAGAGCCGGAGCTGGATTTCTCGGCAGGAGAATTAGGCAGCTGCTCGTTCTCAGCGCGTCAGGAAGGCGGGGCTGCGCCAGCGGGGTCTGCTCTGCTCTGGGCTTCGGCAAGTCTGGCTGCTCCGTTTTCATCACCACCGCGTGTGTTTGCATAGGGCAATATCGGTAATATTTATACCTTTAAGGTGCCGAGATTGACGTAAGGATGGACATAGATACATCAATAAGGATGTCATACGACCAGGTCGTTAGCACATTCTTTTGCTGAAGTTCTCGGTGAAATCAAAACAATGGCCGCAGGGTTTTTCCCAGGTTGTCATAGGTTTGATTTGTTATGAGAACTCCGTATACCTTATCAGGGGCTGGAGGAATATCGCTTGTCTAATTAGATGGCAAGCGTTATGACCTAATCAGATAACACGTTCCTGTGCCGTAGTGTGGCTTTATCAGATAACGGTTCCTGCATCATGGGGGTTTTCTGCCTCATGGGATGGCTGCTAGTTAACTTGTTAGTTTGCTAACCAGAATAGGGTCAGGAATAGGGGGATCGATACAGAATCTATAGGAATACATCACACCCACTCCACGCTAACTATGGACATATTTACTAATCTATGCATAGTAAAACATACTATAGAGTAATGTGTATACCTTACCACCCCAAAATACATAAATGCATTTTGAAATTATCAAATACACGGAAAAAATGCAGTCATATGTATAGTATGCACTCAAGCTGTAGGAAAATGCTAAAGTAATCACGCATTTGTATACATTATTGCTATTTTGTATATGAAAATTTACACATGAAATGGCTCTTAATACAGAAAAAAAGTTCGAGACCATTTCGTCACAGAATAAAATATTTATGAACATACCAGCGGGCAGCTAATGTCTATAAACTATCTAAAATTAGAAATGTTAGTTCTCTAAGAATAGTTCTTACTTTAAGCAGAAGATAGTGTCCCGAAAAATATGCAAAAATATTTTGGGGCTGCTGAAAAATATGCTGTCCGTGAACTGGAGGGGAAATTGTTCATGCGACTGTATTATTAAAGTTGAAGGCCAAATTCAGGGAACGCCGTGTACGAGCTTGCTCAAAAGTCTCTATTTCTGCTCCGGTGAGAACATCATATCATTTAGACTCTCGAAAAAGTTGTCAACAGCTTCCTGGGAGAGTTCCACTAACTCGGAAATAGGTGTAACCATGCATTCGTGCGCATGATTGTCTCCATTGACATTCTGATTTGGATTGCTGACAGAAGGTCGTACCTGATCGATGCTGCTTTCATCTTGAACCTCACTACCCCTTAATCGTAGTGGTGAAGCTTCCACGAATGCCGTCAACAGGATTGGTAGCCGTTGAGGGCAGCACAAAGCATGAGCCTTTGTTGGACTCAACAGTGTTTCTGCATCCATTGGCGCATCCGATTGTAGCGTCAGACAGGTGTCTAACACGCATTCTTCTCCGCATAGCAGGCACCTTAATACAGGTAAAACACATTGTTGCCACATTGGTCGAAAGGATAGAAACCAAGTCATGTTCAGGTCTCTAAGCCGGGATAGTCCCAGGATTTTTGATATCCGGTCCCGGTATCCAATGGCTAGGATTGTTTCTTCCCTTGTCGCAGGTGTTTTGTCTGTGACATGGTTTGCCATAACAAAATATAAGGACTAGGAATAGGATTCCTGCAATTAGTCCCAAAATGAGGGGAAGTCCGCCAAAAATCGAATGGACGAAATCTGGAAAAATACCCAGTATGGCTTTGAATGGTGTTAATGCCATCGAAAATACTGTCTTAAATACCTTTGAGACTCCACTGGTATCAGAAATATTTAAGATTTCATTCAGGATTTCTGCGAAATGTATGGGGGAATTAGTTGATAACAATGAATGTATCTCTGCAGTCGTCCTTGCGACTTGGAGATCATACGTTTCTTTTGATGACGTGAGCCTTGTCGGCGTCTGAAGAAGCACTGTTTTCATTCTGCTTAAAGTATCTATTCGAATAGAAGTACTTTTCAAGTTGGGCCATGCCCTTGCCTCCCTGTCTGGAAAGGAGCTGGGGAACAATGAGTGTCCACAGCACTTGACCTTCGCAGTCGTAGGTACGAGATAAGGAGTCCCGGGCATAAGACTACAGCATCTGCGGTCTACAATTAGAATGTAACTCCCATTATAGAGTCTTTGAAAGAATGGTTCAATCTCTGTTGCAGGTGCGCCTTGCTGGTGACATGAAAGGTTATTTGAGTTCCCTTCACAGGCTCCATGCAAACTAATTCCGTTACACAGAAGTGTACCGCTTAGTGACATTGCACAATTATTGCCACTAAGAAACACTTTCTGTCCTTTATTACTGACACATGCATGTGAATAGGGCAAGTTCCATGTTGTTTTAATGTACCCCTTTCCCAGCTTTTCGTACATGCCAGCCTGTATATATTTTTGGCAGTATTGAAACCTGAAGGTTGATATTGGAATATTAATTATCCCATGTATTATCCATTCACTGACAGGTCGTTCTGACATTGTCACTGGTAATCTCTCAAGTTTCTCAATGCTCAGGATTGTATAATCAGCACCCTTCTGGGCCATACTGATTTGTCTATCAGTAAGGTTAAAGATATTGAAAAGTGACGTTGTGTTGATTAAACGCCAAGGCACATAGCCTGAACGCAGATTTTGTAACGTCCAGCCAAGCTGTACAATAGAACGCAATTGGGACTGACCGTGTTGTAATAACAGTAAGTCTTGCGATAATATGTCGATTGCTGAAGACACAATGCTGTCCAGAGAAAAAATTCTGGAGGACAGAGTCATTAACCCATTGTCCACTACAGAAAGTGATTTTTCCAAATTAATACGGTCAATTTCCCGTATTCTTTCTGCTGTCTCAATTTGAGTCACCTTCCAGGCCTCGTTGTATGCTGCATATACAGAGGCTGCTATGAAACGTTTCTGACGCTGTTTGCGCGGTCCCAAAATGAAATCACGCAAGTCAGCACCATCAGTAAGTAAAGTTAGGTGTTGCTTAATTTCTGCCAGTGTGGAAGTCTGTAGCCATTGAAGGCATAATTTGCCCACACTGTAGGTGGTTATTATCCCTGGGTGATGTCTTTGGGAATATCTAGGGTCTGGCCTGGTCATTTTGAACCCCTGTGTTTTGTTCAGGAATCTGTCTTGACAGTTATTAGTATCTGTGGGCCAGATCAACCACTTTTTCCAATCTGGATGTGTTCTGTTTTGGTTTAATACATAATTTATGTCTATCTCTTCTACTGTGGAGCTATTGCTGTTCATTGTTGGTTTTGGAATAGACGGTTTATTTAAGTCTTTGATTTTGGCTAAGCCAAGACAGGTAGTTTGTTGAACAGTGTCATTTAAAAATATAATTTGTTCTGGGATCATGCAGGCTCTAAACAAAGATTCTATACCCTGTACTTGCCATTCTTTTGTGCCCCAAACACTTTTCAATTCAACATATTTGTCCCAATAATCAAAACCAAAAGTATTCATTTGTTCAAAGAATGAGTCTGAATAGATCAATTTTGTGTTTGTTATCATGGTCTTCGTTCCTGTCTTATTTGACAATTTGAAATAAAATGTTTCAGCATTACTTATGTTAAAACCTGAAAAATATGAATATTTGTCGTAAACGGTTCGTGAGCTTCCTTTTGGAGGGGTTGCACAATGTTCCCATTGATTATAATTTAAAACATTTCTAGGTTGTGCAGATCTATGTAGAAAATGGTTACCATAGTGGTTATAACAGTACATACTATCATAATTTGTAGAACCCTGCAAATAATCATGTTTGGTAAATTTAGCAGACATCACTAAGTCAGACATCATATTGTTTATACTTTCGAAGTCCCAATCATCAGCAAATGAGCTTGGTTTTACAAAGTCACTCAATGAGATCTTAATTTGGTGTGGATATTTCAGGATTTCAACCGGACCATAGATTTCGTAGTCAGTGTTGTCCCATGCTACCCCACCCGGTATAGGATTGGCTGTGAAGTTGACTGAAGAAAGTTCTCTTTTCTCGACGTGTGAAGATGTGTGTGGTTTGAGGATCAAGTTGATTTTCTGACTGAGCATCTGTGCGCCAAATAAAAACGCATAACATAACATAACATAACATAACATTTTAGCATATTTTCCCTCAATGAAGCGTCCCAAAGTAAGTATCATGATGAGCCAAAGTATGAGGATAAATGCACCAAAACCCACCCAAAATTCGATCCATGGAGAAATTAGATATGTTTCTTTCAGTTGTTTCAAAAGTACTTTAACTTTATCTTTAAAGGTTTTTGTTGATGGCTGTGTTTTTGATTCAGTGAAGCCTTCAGAGGAATCATCGAAGTTTATGAAGTAGCCGGATGCAGTTCTGTCAATTGTTCCAATAGCTTCAGGATTACTGTTTCTTGCATATTCGTTTGTTACTTCATTATAGGTTGGTGTGTCTCTGCTAAATGTTTTTATTTGGGTTTTCAGAGGTCTAAGTTCCATTGCATTGTTGCATAGTCCTTGTTGTTCTTCTGTAGGCGTTTCGAATGTGATTAGCCTCTTTGTTAGTACCTCTGTACTGGTAGCAAACCTTGGTGTTCTGCTACTTATGGGGAGTCCACTCGGCCTACTATTTGTTATCGGCCACATGATTGTGGTTTTACCAGGTCGATGGATACAACGCGGTTCTCCTTTTTACCAGCAAGCGGCGGTAGTACAACTGATCTTGTCCCGTTGACAGACAAGACAGGAACTGCTTTTCTGTAAGAAGGCCCAAATTCCTTCTTTACCGCGATCTTTTCTCTGACTAGATCCCCGATTTTTGGAATCCAGACAGGTCTTGCTGGGACAGGTGGTGGTTCTTCAGTGGTTGTTGGCTGCTGTTTCAACTTTATGTTGCTCAGGTCTTTTCTTGTTTCGTTTAAGTCCTGTAAAATAGCCAAACGATCTTTGATATCAAAGCTTTTTTCCTATACCACTGAAGTCTGACTGTCAAGGTCAGAGATTAACATCCTAGTTCCAAATAATAATTCGTACGGACTGAATCCCTTCAGAGAATTTCTTGGCAGGTTATTTAGACTACGTTGGACACTTATTAGATGTTTGACCCACCCAGCTCCCGAACCTAATACCTTTCCGTTATAGATTGCTTTATGCCTTGGTTTTTTCTTTACACCATCCAGTATCCCTCAGGAAGGAAGTGAGAAGATTCCCGCTGTGCTATGCTCATTTGGCCATGTTTCCCCTCAGGCTGGAGGGCCAGATTGAAAACAATGGTCAAACGTAGCATGCTCTTAGCGTATATGCCATTTAGACTCGCAAATCTTTGTATAACAGTCCAGACGTCAGCCGAGTGCTGGTGATCTACATTATAAGTGGAAACTAGCCTGTATATGTTAATCGGACGCTTTGCTTTTTACTGTTGATCTTTTCTGGAGTGAAACGACACGGTATTACACCGTTTCTCTCACCACTGCGATTTCTGTTACAGTTTTGGCAGTTCTTTACAAAAATGGTATGATGCAGGCTCATGCCTGGCCACCAGTACCTTGATTGTAATTCTTCCAGAGAATCTTTTAGTTTGAGGTGTCTGAGACCCTCGCCCATATATGCGTCTGCTATTAACAAGTTTCTCCTGTCCATGTTTGGAATCACTCTATCTCCCACTCCAGGGATTCGAGCAAAAGGGACGGAGTTTGCATCGATTATGTATGTATAATTGAGTGGATAGTTGATCGGTAGCGCTGAGCAGTCACCTTTTGATGACGTTTTCACCGCCAGCACTGTTTCACCGTCAATATACTTCACTGTATGCTTTTTCTGAACTACGGAAGCCGATTTAGTTGCTACCGCTGTGGCTGTTTCAGCCAATGAATTCCCTGCAACGTGAACGCCATCACGCTGATGACTCAGTGAATGTGTCACGTGAGTCTTTGGTAGTTCTTTTTGTAAAAGAGCTATTTGTTCCCAGAGCAGTTTCTGCTTTATTGTTGCATCTGTGTCATCTTTGTAACTGTTTTGAATCCATGTCTGCAAATCGTTGTTATATGATTTGACGCAGTAATATGAATCGGACACTATAAGTGTCGGGAATTCGCGATCCGCATTATCTAGCGCCATTTTCAATGCTATTATTTCAGTCTGTTGTTCTGAATTAGTTTCTACTGAGTGTTTTTTTGTTAATAGAGGTCTTAGTTTACCTCCGCGCCACACTTCTTTTGTGATCTCACATGTTGGGTTGTATGCTTGTTCTCCCCAAATGGAAGGTTGAGCATGTCCGTCTGTATAGATTACACAAGCGTATTGTCGTAAGGGCAGAATGTCGATTGGCAGAGGGAATGTTCTTTCATATTCTAGATTTTTTAGTTCCTCTAGTTCTGGATCAAAGTAGTAGTATACTTTGTCCGTTGTGATTGAATTCACCCATTGTATCCATTCCGGATTCAATGTTGTTGTTGGTAAATTACATGGTGTTGTTAATGCCTCAAAGGCTGATTCTGCTGTTCTGACCGTGGTGTGTCTACCGTCTGCTTGATCTTTTTCTCTAGCTATTGCGGTTTGAACTGCATGAACAATTTTTTCTTTAATGCTGAATTTCTTTTCAGCTTCTGTGTACAAGTGTGATTTCAATGCAATTGGTACCTTTTCTCCCTCATTAGAGGTCAGGTATGTGAATCCGCATCTTCCTGGGATGACTCGAATCACAAGATTGCGTGTGTTATCACGTGTTTCTAATTTTGTTTTAATTAGCATGTCTGTTTGTAAGGATCTCAGAATTTCTGTGTGTATTTGAGTCCAATTGGTTCTTTTAAAATCCGGTTTTATTAGATCAAAAAGGGGTTTGACCCTTTCTGCGTAATTTGCAATGTATGTTCTTCCGAAATTTAGGAAGCCTAGAATTGACTGTAGGTTTTTTAGTGTTCTAGGTGCTTGGAGTACGGCACATTTCTCTAGGAAATTGTCAGCCAGGCTTTTGCCTTCACTTGATAATTCGTATCCTAAGAACAGGACTGTTAGATGGGCAATTCTGGATTTTTTAAAGTTGAATTTGTAACCCTCTGCTGCGAACCCAAGTATTATGGTGTTCACTCTCTTCAAGTGAGTCTCCAAGTCATCATCTGTTAAGTATATGTCGTCGACATACGATAATGCTTCGTCGTCATATGTTTGTAGTAATTCTGTTATTCTCGCTGAGAATACCCCTGGGCTATTCTTGTACCCCTGGGCTAACCGACAGAATTGTTTCTGAGTGCCATTTATTGAGAATGCAGACAAATATCTGCTCTCTGGTGCTATGCTTTGACAAAAGAATCCATTAGAGATGTCTAATGTTGTTTTGTATTTTTTGCGCACTATGTTATTCATTAGTGCAGCACTATGCGAGTTTTGTAGTGCAAAAGTTTTGCAACATGAGTTAAGGTGTCGGTAATCCAAAACTAGACGATATGAATTGTCTGGTTTGGAGACCGGAAACAAAGGGTTGTTCATTTGTGAGGTGCAAGTTTCAATCACCCCCTGGTATTCTAGCTGATCTAGGATTTCTTTTACCTGTTTTTTAGCTTCTTGCTTAATTGGGTACTGCCTCTGTGCAGTAGGTTGTGATTTTAACTGGATTTTGTGAGGAGGAGAGTCCTCATCCCATCCTACGTGATTTTTATATAAAGCAGGAGCTAGGGCTACTGCCCACTTTCTGGCAAGTGTGTATTTTTTATGAATTGGGATATGATTTGAGAAGGCAGGCATAATTATTTCTTCGCCATGAGGGCACTCCCTGACAAACTCTGGTGGCCAGTGTTTTTCAGCTAGAAGGATGTCATAACCCTTGGAGAGATTATCCCAAAATAGTCCCCTTATTTTTCTAGTCTTATCCCCCTCTATACGTAAAGTTATTTCATATATTTTGTGAGGTTTGCTAACTCTGGTGTCTGCAGTTTCCACTTGAAGATATTCATTTGTGTCCACTGTCTCCAGATGATTCATAAGGACTTTGCGAGCTATGCTCACTTCTGCTGCGCTGTCTAGCATTGTCTGAGCCCATTCTCCGTTTTTCAGTTGTGTCCTCAGTATTCTCGGCATTGTTAACTACCTTGATACTGGCTACCTTCTTTTTTGGAAATTGTAATTTCTTTTTTAGCTGAGCAGGTTCCTTGTCTTTGGACTTGGCGTGCTCTTCTCTTTGTTCTGATCGTCCTCTTCTTACCGATTTCTGCGAGGAAGTCTGAAAAGATTGAGAGGGACGTGTATCAATGTCTTGATATCTATCAGGTTTCTTTATATTATCCCTATTTCTAAGGTTATATCTTTTCCCAGAGGGGTCACTCTGGGGTGACCTGTGTCTTTGGTTCGGAGATTTTTCTCTTCGCCTAGGAGACCTTCCTCTGGACTGGAATTTCTTTTCTTTAGGATTGGATTGTTTGTTTCCATCCCAGCTCTTTTTCTGTGATGTTGAGTTATTATTAAAAAATATTTTTTCAGGACTTTCAATCAGTTGTGGTTTTACTGGTATTCCACCTAAACTATCTCTACCTAGTTTCTCATAGGATTTTTCTATGATTCTGGCAATTTCAGCTGGTTGGTCTGCTATATCTGTCTCTTTTAACCTCTGGCGGATCGCCACGTTCGCTGCTTCTCCTTTTATGTTGGCTAATAATATAGCCGAGACCTGCTTGAAGTCTTTTAGTAATTTCATACCAAGAGTTAAAGCGGGTTCTGGACCATATTCATCTTGAATTTGTTTTAGCACATCTGGTATTACCGAAATGGATGGAACACCGTGCGTTTTTGTGTAGATGGAAGCAAATACTGTACCCCAAGTGTCACAGTCCTCAATGTGTGGTGCGATTCCCATTGGAAGACAGATAGTCAGAATCCTGTGTTTTTCTAACGGGGTGGTGTCTGGAAACACAGCCTCGATTTGGGTGATTTTTTGTGCTAACCAGAATGGTATTTGTTCCCGTTTAGCTGGTACTTTACCTAGGCATGATTGAATGTTCTGTGGTGTAATTTTATTTGTGTTCCCCTGGTGAGGGGTCAGCTGTGGAATTTTAATTGCTGGCTGAATTGTTGAAGTCCGCATCACATATTGGACGAATTGTCTATGTATTTTTATTAAGTGTTTTAGCTGTGTTAACAGCTCTGCTGCAGACATCCCATTGATGTCTGGATGTGGTGTGTATCCGGCTAGGACCGGCCACGTTGCTCCTGGTCTACCTAAAGGACCGAGCCTGGTGATGTGATTATTATGTTTTAGGGCGCCATTAAATAAGAGCAAATGCTCTTGAAATTTAAGTGGTACTTCCACCTCCTCGAAAGGAGTGTACTCTCCAGGAGGTTCCTCTACTTTGTAATAGTGGAAGTACTTTGTTACAGCATTTGCTGCTGGAAAATGTATCCATGAATAGTATACCTCTGTCTGCCGATATTCGTGTGCCTCAATTACGAATATGACTGTACCACCTCTAGGTGTCAGTCCATTTTCTATAAGTTTGAAAGTTATAGATTTCCTTTTAATGACCGGGATGAGTATTATATCCGGGTCTGCGTCTTGCAGTGCAGTATCAGCTGCTGCTATTTCAGTTGCTAATCTAACTGCCTCTCTTTCTCCTTCACTGTCTGACATTGTACCGACAGAAGGTTATTTTGTTTGTTTGCAGATCAGGTTTCTTATGGAAACAAAGATTAGATGCACAATATTTTGGAACGGTTTATCCTTCAACGTTGACTAAACCAAGTACCATACATAGGAGTTTCCTCCTGCGAGGTTTGGCGGATATTACCTTTCACCCACTCCAGACGTCTTTGGAGTATTATGGGAAAAAAGGGGTCTGAGTGAGAAAGCACGACTGAGTTACTCTAAATGTCTTACGTTAGTTTTATCGCCCTTCCAAACGCGTTGGGCGCCATGTAGTGTAGTTCCTATTATCCCAATAGGCTCTGCGCATTGGAATAATACCTTCAATAGTATAGGCCTAGACCAGACGTTAACTAGGTCTACTACTGTCGATATTAGACTTAAAGTTTTGGGTTTGCCAGCTAGCTCAGAGTTCACTAGAAACTTTCTCGAATAGGCAAGGAGGAGTTGAACCTCCCTGGATAGACAAGAAGGGATTTAGTTTCTGACAACCATAGAACATGACAACTTTGCTCTCCCCTAATCAAGAGTGTATCTCGAGAGTCGTGTGAACAAAAGGCAATTTATTTTACTCAGTCAGTACGTGCATTCTTAGTCTCATCAGTTTGTAGAGAAAAGGAAGAGACGGGCGTGTTCAATAAAAGATGTTATTTATTGATCAGTCTCTTTTCTCATACAAGAGAAATGGATCGATATTATTGCAATACTTATGGTTAAGTAAAGTGCATACATTAAAAGCAGAAGTATAAAATAATACTGTAAAAACATTGATATGGTTTCTAAGCCATATGAAGGTTTAAAATGAATAAAATATATTACATACACATATACATTTGGTTAATCGTACTCAACTGATGTTTCTAGCTACGCCTACCCCGTGTATCTGACCTAAGCCTAATACGTGGGCGGGAATAGAAAGTTACAGTTTACGTTAAGTTTGTTTTGCCAAGTGACTGACTAAAGAATTCTTTGTGAGGGGTTATTCAGTTCTGTACCTGGAATCTAGGATGGATGAGGGATGGTATCTCTCGTCTCTGGTCTCGATATTCCAGGCTGCCTGCGAGGGCTACCCGGAAGCGCCGGAGCTGGATTTCTCGGCAGGAGAAATAGGCAGCTGCTCGTTCTCAGCGCGTCAGGAAGGCGGGGCTGCGCCAGCGGGGTCTGCTTTGCTCTGGGCTTCGGCAAGTCTGGCTGCTCCGTTCTCGTCACCACCGCGTGTGTTTGCATAGGGCAATATCGGTAATATTTATACCTTTAAGGTGCCGAGATTGACGTAAGGATGGACATAGATACGTCAATAAGGATGTCATACGACCAGGTCGTTAGCACATTCTTTTGCTGAAGTTCTCGGTGAAATCAAAACAATGGCCGCAGGGTTTTTCCCAGGTTGTCATAGGTTTGATTTGTTATGAGAACTCCGTATGCCTTATCAGGGGCTGGAGGAATATCGCTTGTCTAATTAGATGGCAAGCGTTTTGACCTAATCAGATAACACGTTCCTGTGCCGTAGTGTGGCTTTATCAGATAACGGTTCCTGCATCATGGGGGTTTTCTGCCTCATGGGATGGCTGCTAGTTAACTTGTTAGTTTGCTAACCAGAATAGGGTCAGGAATAGGGGGATCGATACAGAATCTATAGGAATACATCACAGCACCACTCCACACCACTTCACTCTGCTCTCAAATAATCTACTCTATCCCACTGCACACTATGCCACTGCACCAGATGCCACTGTACTCTGCGCCAATACACTTTACACCACTGTACTCCCCTTGGTGCCACCCCACTCTGCACCACAGTCGTGGCCCACTCCACCATGCTGTGTGCCTCTCCACTCTGTGATGCACCACTCTACTCTGTACCACTCTACTGTACACCACTGCACTCCTTGCCACAATTCTAAAACACTGCACTCTACACTACTTTACTCAAAATTAATGCACTCTACATCACTGCACTCTACGCCTATCTACTCTACTCCCCTGCATTCTATGCCACTCTGTTCTACTTGGCACCACCATACTCTCTGCCACTGCTCTCTATGCCACTCTACTCTACACCACTCTATTCTAATGAAATCTATGCCACTGTACTCTACACCACTGCGCTCTATGCCACTCTACTCAGCATCACTCAACTCTACACCACTCTACGGCACTCTGCATCACTACACTCTATGTTATTGCACTCTACACCACTCTACTCTACTCTCCATCACTGCACTCTATGCCACTCTACCCTGCACCACTCCACTCTACTTTGCACCACTCAACTCTGCGCCACTGCAATTTACACTCCATCACTCAACTTCACCACGCTACTGTATGCCACTACACTCTACTTTAAACCACTGCACTATATGTCAGTGCATGCTCCACCAATGCACTCTACACCACTTTACTCAAATCAGTGCACTCTACGCCAGTCTACTCTGCACCACTATACTCTATGCCATTTCACTGTAGGCCACTCTAGTCTACTCTACGACACTCCCTTCTATGACATTATAATCATCTATACTCCACTCTATGACACTCTACTCCATTATACTCTAGTCTATGCCACTGTACTCCACTCTAGTCCACTCTAGCCCACTCTACCCCACTTTGCAATGCTCTTCGCTACTTCCTCTACACCAATCCATGCCACTTTACTCTGCTCTATTATATGATACACTACTCATCTCCACTCTATGCCACATCACTCTATGACACTCTATGCTGTTCCACTCTACAGCAATCTACTCTGCTCTACTCCACTCTACGCCACTCCACTCCACTCTACACAACTCCCTCTATACCAAGCCATGTTACTTTACTTAACACTATGCCACTCCACTCTCTCAACTTTATGACACACTATGCCACTCTATGCCACTCTACTCCCTTCCAGTCTACGACACTCTACTCCCTCCATGACACTCCATGCCACAACACTCCATAATAATCGACGCCACTCTATGCCACACCACTTTACACCACTCCAGATCACTCTGCTTTATGCCATTAATGTTTAGCCATGCTGAACATTAACCACGCTCAGGGTTGCACTGGCGGTACCGGGAACCATGTGTTTCCCTGGTGAGCCGCCAGGATGGGGGCCGGTTTTGGACCCCTGGGGGCCGTTTTTGTTACGGGGCTGGCAATATCGGCCCCCTGTAACAAAATTGGCTGAAACTGGCCCTAGGAAACAGCTTGACCACCCACACTTCCCCCCCCAGGGGGGCTGGCTGAGCAGTTTGCCAGGGCTGGTTTCGGTTCCCAGTCCGGCCCTGACCATGTAATGTGTAATGTAATGTGTATACTTGTAAAGCACACTGTTGCCAGCCGGCGTCCTGGCGCTGTAGACCGCTTGGGAACCCGTCCTGGCTTTCCCTGTGGGATGGTCCCTGCTGGGAATCCCCAAGGTGGAGCCAGGCATCCCCGGCGTTGATGGGGCCGTTGTGGAGATTAGGCAAGCTGATGCCCAGAGTTGCCGAGTGGGACCCCTGGTTAGAGTAGGCACCGAAGTGAGAATTATCGAGTCCGCTGACCCTGGTCCACGACCCTGCCGCGTCGGGAATCGAACCCTGGTCCCGGCCGACTTCTGCTTCCGGGTCTGCCGCCTCTAACCAGTGAGCCACACCACTCCATGATGGTGTACAACATGGCTAAAACGGTGCACAGACATAATATCGACTCCAAAATATCGTTTGGACAGAATATCGAGTTTTAAATATCGTTTGGACAAAATATCGACAGGACAGAATATCGACAGTCAAAATATCGTTTTTAAGGTAAGTGAAGTAATATCGACTGTAAATAATATAGAAAGTGAAAATATCCAAGTATATAATCTAGATAGTAAAAAATATCGTTTTTTAAATAATATTTAATTATTTATAGTGTTTTTATGTTATAATATGTGTGAAAAGTGTCATTTTATGTTATAATTATTTTTATATAATGATTTTTTTAAATTATTGTGTAATTTTATTCTGTAGCGGGTTGTGGGTTTATAGGGGAATAGGGTGGGAAGTAATTTAATTATAATTAATTAAATATGTAAATGTATTAATTGGTAGTAATAATTAATTAATTGGTAATTAAATAATATTTGTTAATTATTTAAAATTTAATTGGTAATTAATTTAATTTAATTGATTAATTGCTAATTATGTAAATTAAAATAATTCATTTCCTGTAGCGGGTTGTGGGTTTATAGGGGAATAGGGTGGGAAGTAATTTAATTATAATTAATTAAATATGTAAATGTATTAATTGGTAGTAATATTTAATTAATTGGTAATTAAATAATATGTGTTAATTATTTAAAATTTAATTGGTAATTAATTTAATTTAATTGATCAATTGCTAATTGTGTAAATTTAAATAATTCATTTCCTGTAGCGGGTTGTGGGTTTATAGGGGAATAGGGTGGGAAGTAATTTAATTATAATTAATTAAATATGTAAATTTAATAATTGGTAGTAATATTTAATTAATTGTTAATTAAAAAATATTTGTTAATTAATTAAAATGTAATTGGTAATTAATTTAATTTAATTGATTAATTGCTAATTATGTTAAATTAAAGGGGTATTTTTAGGGTTCAGGGTCAGTTTTTGGTTTTTGGGTAAAGGGGTATTTTTAGGGTTCAGGGTCAGTTTTTAGTTTTTGGGTAAATGGGTATTTTTTGGGTTCAGGGTCAGTTTTTAGTTTTTGGGTAAATGGGTATTTTTAGGGTTCAGGGTCAGTTTTTAGTTTTTGGGTAAAGGGGAATTTTTAGGGTTCAGGGTCAGTTTTTAGTTTTTGGGTTAAGGGGTATTTTTATGGTTCAGGGTCAGTTTTTAGTTTTTGGGTAAAGGGGTATTTTTAGGGTTCAGGGTCAGTTTTTAGTTTTTGGGTAAAGGGGTATTTTTAGGGTTCAGGGTCAGTTTTGGGTTTTTGGGTAAAGGGGTATTTTTAGGGTTCAGGGTCAGTTTTTAGTTTTTGGGTAAAGGGGTATTTTTAGGGTTTAGGGTCAGTTTTGGGGTTTTGGGTAAAGGTTTTTTTTTAGGGTTCAGGGTCAGTTTTGGGTTTTTGGGGTACAGGGGTACAGTGTAAAAATAAAGTAAAATTAAATTTACATTAATTTAATTTAATGAAATGAAATTAAATTATATGAAATTAATTTTAAATAATTTAAATTATAACAATTATTATATACTTACCAATACTTACGTTGTAATGGTAGTGCGTTGTAAAAGTTGCGTTGTAACGTCATATATCCACTGTTGCACTCCTTGGAGTGGGAATAGTAATTTTAACCCCTACGCTATCCAACGCTTTCCCTACTGTTGCACCCACTGGAGTGGGAATAGTAATTTTTACTCTTTTGTATTTGTACGTTAATAATATTGGCTATTATTTAATTAAATTTTGTTACTATATATATATATGTTTTAAGAAATATGATTAAAAAAATATTATTTTTTTACTTTCATTAATTATTTAATTATTAAAAGTTATTTTAAGTATTAAGTATATTTTAGTAATTAATTTTTTATATTAATGTAATTAAACATTGTTTTTATTAAAGTCGATATTTTTTACAACTATATTTTTGTAAACGATATTTTTAACTCGATATTTTTGTACTTACCTGTTTGTAGATAGAAACTCGATATTTTGTCTCTCGATATTTTGTCAACGATATTTTTGTTGGCCGATATTCTGTCCCTCGATATTATTTCAGTGATCCGGCTAAAACACATTGGCAAACAAATAAATCTTTCATAGGCGAGACCTATTGGCTTTGCCAATGCTTGTCTTTCTTGCACATTTCCGTCTCCAGTCTGGCATGGACCGAGCTCCTGGTGTGGTGTGGCACTATCATTCTCAAACTCTGCCAGAATCCTCCTGCATCCTGAGATCCCGGCAGCCCGGGTTCTGACCATGGGTGGTGGCACTTGCTGCTGCCGTGGTGTCTTTGGAAGCAGAGACTAGATGCTGTGACTGACACCCCTAAGACAGCCTGTTTCATCAACATTAGAAGGATAACATTTACAGCGAGTCCTGCTTAGCGTTTTACACAAACACTCCTGCTGCCTCTATGTAGACAATCCTCTCTGCCCTTCTTCAGAAACTGCCTGTGAACATTTTTATTCAATCATTAACTCCCTATTCATCAAAGAGTTCAACGTTTCCAGAAAGTGCCAAGAAACTTCCATTTTCTTTTTTCCAACTTTTATATAGCGCAAACTCGACCCGAAGGTATCGGGTATCAGAGCGCCTTACTTTATGCATTTCTTACTAATGATCATAAACTAGTGGTGCCTGTGGTCCGAGAATCCCTGGGGGTTCGCGAGACCTACTTAGGAGACTCTTGACTGTTACAAAATTATATAATATTACATTAAATAAAAGAAGCAAATTGAAAATATCAAAACTTTTTTCTATATTTGATTGTGAATTAAAGAAAGTATTTCAATATTTGAGCATTTATTTGGTGTATACTGGTTTCTGTATTTTTGTGTATTGTTTTGAAGTTCAAATCATAGACATTGATTAGGCCGGGATCACCAGCGTGGGGTCCAGAGAAGTTTAAATGTTAAGAACCGCTGTCATAAATATTGGTTCAAGCTGAGGAGTGGTCCGAGGCACTTATTCATGGCACATGAGGCATCATTCTTGGGGCACCCTGCTACCGAAGAACCCCCAGGAGGGGGCGCAACACACCCTGAGCATACACACGTCTAGCAGACAGCGTGCGCCACACCCTCTGTACTCTTACCCGGGGGCAGATTTACAAATTCTGGCGCATCTCTGCTAATCAGCAGGGATGCGCCAGAAAAGTTGCGACATGCCAAGCCACCCGTGCGCCACCACTGATGCGCCGCAATTACAAAGCGGCGCACAGTGGAGCACGGATGCGCAGATGCGTGTCGCATCCCCCGGCGGAAAGGCGGCGCATTGCTGGAGTACCGTTGCAAGCGCGACGCAGGTCCATCAAGGCTTGGGTGGGCCCTATGCCAAACATGCTGTGTCAATCCTTACGCCTGCTTCAAGCAGGCACAGGGTTTTGACGCAGCATGGCCGTAAAAGTGACTCCGTGAAATCTTGTAGATTTCACTGCGTCACTTTTACGAGGCTTACATGCGAGTGAACGCCCACCAGGTTTCATGTGGTGCAGGGGTTTACAACTTGACGCATCTCCCTAGATGCGTCACGTTGTAAATACGGAGCAACATGGTGCATAGTTTACGCCGCCGCTGGGTCACAGAAGTGACGCAACAATAGCGTAAATGTGGTGCAAGGGGCTTGTAAATCTGCCCCCCGCCCCTGTGTTTTACACCTGGCCCTGACTGACCCCTTGGTGGGAAGTAGAGGGCGTGCAGTCTTCACGAGCACGAGGGCAGCGGATGTGTCGTCACGGGCAGGGAGCACTCAGGCTCCTTCTCCAAACAGGACGCAGCTGCGCCCTCCTCTCTCTCTGTTTGTGGCTCTTGGACGCGCAGGGCTCATTCTTCGGAGATGTGTTTATGTACCGAGGATGCAGCGCGGGGTCCGCCTGACCCTCCTGCCTGACCCTGGCCACTCACTGCGAGATTGGACCGAGGGTGACCCTGCTCGGCATCCATCCATCACAAAGGAGCGCTTCCTTCCGGGGTGGGGGTCAGCAGCATCTGTGCAAGGCCTACATCATGTGTGAGGGAGGGGAGCCAGCAGGAAGAGGGCATGAGAAGTAAGCTGCTTATAGCCACCCCATTCCTGCCAGTGAAACAGCTGGAAGTCGACAAAATAGAAGAGAATGTTCACTCAACAGAACCATATGGCTGTTCCCGGTCTGTAAAAGAACATATAAACTAAAAGCAGTGGAATGGAATGCATTTAGAGTTATTATCAGTGGTTCAGGTTGATTCAAGCCTTTACACCCATCATTCCATCGTCTTCATTGTAGCTTATATAGCGCTTCAAATTTCAGGGCGCTTGCAAGCGCTGCACCCGGCAGTTAATGAAAGTGGATTAGAAAAGGTATGTTTTCCGCATTCTTCTCAAGGGCACACGTGTCTGCACTAGTGCCTGCTGTGGTTCCATGGCCTCTAGGAGCTTTGGCTGCCAGAGCTGCAGAGTGTCACCAGCTCCTGCCCAGGTCGCCTTGATGACAGAGTCAGTCCAGGTCTCTGGAGGCCCGTGGGACTCTAGGGCAGGTAGACTGTCCTAGTCACGTGTTCTGCTGCTGTCCTTGGCGCCAGGCGCTTCTGAGAGCTCACTGAAGTGTCATGTACGTCATCTCTAGGCTTTGACCTTCAGAGGGCAGCAAGGTCGAGCAGTCAAGGTTTGGTCAGGATGGGTGGTGTGTGGTAGAGCATCTATCCCTGCCAGCACAGATCTCTTACACTCAACATAGCGCCCAGGCAGTGTTACTTTTTCAAGGAACTATATAAGACTTTACTTCTATCACCATAATTAACACAGCAGTGTGTAAATGCGCTTTCATTGGGCCACTGGTCCAAACCACACTGCTCAGCACTGCCCAGGACGCGCAGCGCTAACAGTTCATTGACCATTGGCTGCAGGAGATGCAGCATTCACAGGGGCAGATTTACAAGCCCCCTGCGCCACCAGTACGTCACTTTTCATGACGTACTGGTGGCTCCTCCATATTTACAAGGACAGGAAAAACCAGCCTGCGTGGCTTTTCCTGTCCTTGTAAATATGGCCCCTTCATATGCAGCACTTTGCATGGAAGGGGCGTTCCGTGGGTGTTGCTGTGGGTGTTCCCACGCAACACCCATGGAATGAGACACATTTCCTGATTTACAAGAAATTGTTAATTCTGGAGATGCGTGTGAATGCTACGCCACACTAGAGGTGGTGTAGTGAGGTGCAACGAGGAGAAATGTTTTGATTTCTCCTTGTTTTTCCTCTTTCAATGTGTGCTGCATTCTACAGCACACATTGAAAGAGGAAAATGTCTGTAGTGATTGTTTTTGTGCAGGAAGGTGTCCCTTCCTGCACAAAAACAATCTCCCCACGACGCACACATCCTTGCACCATGGTGCAAGGGTGCCAGCGCCGGCGCTTGGCTGCTGTTTGTACGCCAGCACAGTGGGAAGCACAGAGATGCGACATATTCTTGTAAATATGTCGCATCCCTATGCTTTGGAAGTGCCGCAGCGTGGCGCAGCCAAAGGGCTTGCGGTGCCACGCTGCGGCACTTTCTTGTAGATCTGCCTCACAGTTTGTAATAAGCATGGGCAAAGCCAATTGATCTTGTCTATGTAAGAGCAATTGGTTCGTTAATCTTTTTTTGCTGTGCTGCGCAGCATGGCTGAAAGTAAAAAAAAACAAGGACGAGGCTAGCGCTGGCTGCGTCACGGCGCTCTTTTTGTTATTAATGGTGGAATAGGAGACATTACGAATGAGGGAGGGTGTGTGGGTGGGGGCCACACGGACAACAGAGGGTGTGGGGAACAAACTCACTCTAATGCAGCTGGTGGTGGCCATGGCAGGCATTTTTTTGTTTATTGCTGGGTGGGCGGAGGGAAGCAACAAGTAGGAGCGGTGGGGGGCAACACAGAGTGAGGGAGGGTGACTCGGGGGCACCACTGACACTGGGGGTGGGAGGGACAGGCTAGGCCCACGCACACGGACATCGTAAGGTGGAAAACAGGGGCACAAAAATTATGCATAACAGCATTGGGACCATTATAAGTGTTTAACCATGCAACAGTTAATGTTGTTGCAGTAAGGATATTGTGCTGCATAAGTAAATACTTATTAGGTCCCAAAGGCGAGACCTGTTGGCTATGCTAATGCTTGTTTCCTCTGCACTCGGCAACCTATGTCTAGACTACAGCAAATGATCAGGAATTACATAAACTGTGGTTCTTCAAGCAATAGTTCTACTACCTTGTTTTATTTTTCCGGTAGCAGAGGTTTTGTATTGCGGTTGGCGAAATTCATGTAATATGCTTTTGCATAATGACTCAAAATTTCAGAAAAATTACACATATTGATGTGAAACACAAGTTCATTGTTTAGCACAAAATGAGTCCTTGCATTAATTTTTGATGTGAGTATGCATTTTGCGCTAAAAAACAGCGTGTAAAAACAGGTACTACTAACAGTAGGAGTTTGCATTCTTGTTGATCGTGTTGTTACTGCACTCCCACTCTATAATTATGCTGCTAACTGCAATACAATTACACAGCAAGGCATAATTTCAGGAATTTGTGTCACAAGCGTAACATGAACATGCCTAAATTACACCAGCATAATTTTATAATTCACGCGGGCCGAGCATTTGCCCAGTTTCAAGTGGCAAATGTGACCGTTGACCTACATAAATTTCGATTGCAGACTCCTTCTGTCGATTAAATGGTGCAACCTGTGACTGTATTTAAGAAAGCTCAAAAACAAAACCATTTCTCTAAAAGCACTTTTAGAGCGCAGGCCTCATATGTGCCATTTGTAGGGTTCGGTCAGTATTAACCAGTTTACAATAACCTGGAACATGGAACGTCTGTTCCAATGTAAGCTCAGTGTTAATTCAGATGAACTCTCCACAAGAAATTGGAGGGAAAAAAAGTACAATGTTGCTTGTGCAAAAACTTTTTTTTTCAAAAAATGAATTCCATTTTTCATTACATGGATTCTTTTACGCGCCTAACACAGCATCAGAAATGTCTGGAAACCGTTTAACTTTGCAGGTAGTTCTCAAAGAGAAGCGTTTTCAACCTGTGTACTGCTGCTGTACTGCGGTGTATAAAACGTGTCTCTATGGATAACATAGACAGGGGGTGCTCTTAGTATCACTGGGGCACATTACATGTCTTCTTTCATGGCACGTAGGGTGGAACGGAGGCCTTGTCAGAGCAGTCTGATGCTGTGCCTCTGGTGAGGAATACTTCGTTCAGGCCGCGTCCAGCCGAGGATAAGCCACCCAGAACAGGCAACAGGTAACAAAGATTTTGGAAGACACCAGCACCATTACTGGAAGAGAAAAAAGGCCTCTTTACGTTGTAAGCCAGGTTTAGCTGGGATGTGTGGGAGAAAGCAGGAGAGCGTGCAGAAAACGTGGCCTGAAACTTCAGGCGGACCAAACGTGCCAATAACCGAGCACTCCCATTTCCCGTGGGACCACTTTCCGAAACAGGGAAGAGACACCCAGAAGAATACGGAGAGGAGGGGCCGCCTGTAAGTTCTGCATTAACCTTTTCTATGCTCATGACGAGCTCAGCTCATCATGAGGCACGGCGCTCCGGTGCTCATGACGAGCTGAGCTCGCCATGAGCCGTGGAACGCTTGGAACGCTCACACGCTGGGATAATTCCCCTGCTGTGCTGAGCGTTCCACGGGAACGGGTGTGGTCATGACGAGCTCAGCTCATCATGAGGCACGGCGCTCCGGTGCTCATGACGAGCTGAGCTTGTCATGAGCCGTGGAACGCTTGGAACGCTCACACGCTGGGATAATTCCCCTGCTGTGCTGAGCGTTCCACGGGAACGGGTGTGGTCATGACGAGCTCAGCTCGTCATGAGGGTAAACAGACATAATATCGACTACAAAATATCGAATGGACATAATATCGAGTACAAAATATAGGCTGGACAAAATATCGAATGGACAGAATATAGACATCAAAAATATCGTTTTGAAGGTAAGTAATGTAATATCAAATGTTAAAAATATAGAAAGTTAAAATATCGAAGTATATAATATAGGTTATTAAAATGATCGAATTTTTAATAATATCACATTTTTTATAGTGTTTGTTATGTTATTATATGTGTGAAAAGTGTGTATTTATGTTATAATTAATTTTAATTAATGAATTTGTTTTTTTATTTTTTGCGTAATTTAATTCTGTAGCGGGTTGTGGGTTTATAGGGGAATAGGGTGGGAAGTAATTTAATTATAATTAATTAAATATGTACATTTATATATTGCATTCATTTTTAATTAATTGTTAATTAATTTATATTTGATAATTAATTAAATTTTGATTGGCAATTAATTTTAATTAATTGATTAATTGCTAATTATGTTAATTTTACTAATTTATTTTCTGTAGTGGGTTGTGGGTTTATAGGGGAAATGGGTGGGAAGCAATGTATTTATAATTAATTAAATATGTAAAAATATTTATTGTTATTTTTTTAGAATTAATTTTTAATTAATTGTTTATGGGTAATTAAATACATTTTAATGGGCAATTAATTTTATTTAATTGATTAATAGCTAATTATGTTACTTTTACAAATGTATTTTCTGTAGCTGGTTGTGAGTTTATAGGGGAATAGGGTGGGAAGTAATTTATTCATAATTAATTAAATAATTCAATTTATTTAATTGTATTTAATTTGAATTAATTGTTAATTAATTTTTAATTGCTAATTAATTAATTGTTAAGTAATTTGAATAGGTAACTAATAGTAAAAATTAATTGTAATTTGTAATTTTAATTGATTAAATATTATATTATATTAAATTGGTAATTACTTTTAATTAATTTTTTATAGATATTAATTTATATTTTTTTAAATAATATAAGAAGTATTTACTTTCCCTACTGTTGCATTCTCTGGAGTGGGAATAGTAATTTTTACCCCTACGCTATCCAACGCTTTCCCTACTGTTGCACTCTTTGGAGTGTGAATAGTAATTTTAACCCCTACGCTATCCAATGCTTTCCCTACTATTGCACTCTTTGGAGTGGGAATAGTAATTTTAACCCCTACGCTATCCAACGCTTTCCCTACTGTTGCACCCACTGGATTGGGAATAGTAATTGTTACCTCTACGCTATCCAGCGCTTTCCCTACTGTTGCACTCACTGGAGTGGGAATAGTAATTTTTACCCCTACGCTATCCAACGCTTTCCCTACTGTTGCACCCACTGGAGTGGGAATAGTAATTGTTACCTCTACGGTATCCAGCGCTTTCCCTACTGTTGCACTCTCTGGAGTGGGAATAGTAATTTTTACCCCTACGCTATCCAACGCTTTCCCTACTGTTGCACTCTCTGGAGTGGGAATAGTAATTTTTACACTTCCGCTATCCTACGGTAATAATATTGGATATTATTTAATTATATCATGTTACTATATATATATGTTTTAACAAATATGATTGTAAAAATTTCTTTTTTTATAACTTTCATTAATTATTTAATTATTGTAAGGTAATTTAAGTATTTTTAAGTTCTTGCCAGTTTCTTCCATGAAAAGACTAGAACTATTGAGCTAGAGATCCAATCAAAGCTGGCCACCCGCCATCCTATGGCTCTAGATCCCAAATTGGACGGTTTATCTGAAGACCTTATTAATCATATTAACTCAAGGGAAGTTCCAAAAAACAATGCCTCCTGGCACACCTTCTCGCCAATCTCTCAACAAACTATCTACAACACTCTACAAGCAATCAACCCTTCCAATCACTTCTCGGAACCCTTGCCACCTGCCCTATTCAAGATTTTAAAAACCGCTATACTTTCATTATGGTCTAAAATTGTTAACGCCTCCTTGACTCAAGGTGTCATTCCGGATTGCCTTTAAATAGGACAGGTCACTCCTATACTAAAGAAGCCTGATGCTTCTCCAGCTGATCCTAACAACTACCGTCCTATAACCAATATCCCCACCTTTGCTAAACTATTGGAGAAATGTGTTAAAATCCAATTATGCAATCACATTGAGAGCTTCAACCTCTTAGACAGTCACCAATCGGGCTTCCGTAGTGGGCACAGCACAGAATCTGCACTCATGCACATTATGGATGATATACTAATCATGCTTGATCAAAATGAATCATGCCTTTTAATACTCCTTGATCTGTCTTCCGCCTTTGATACGGTCAAGCACGATAAGCTCCTAGCCCTATTGGAAAGAAGGATGGGCCTCTCGGGTGTTGTGCTACAGTGGTTCTCCTCCTTCCTCAATAACAGATCTCAAAGATTCAAGATGAAGAATTCACTCTCACAAACATCCATGGTCACTCTTGGTGTACCTCAGGGATCTGCCCTTTCACCCATTCTCTTCAATTTGTTAATGGAGCCCCTGGCGAATGCTCTGAATTCTGCGAACATTCTATATCACCTTTATGCGGATGACACGCAGCTATACCTTAAAATCACCCCGCCAGATGACTTTGTTGCTCTTAACACTACGCTTCTGAACATGCAAAGCTGGCTCACCAACAACCATCTCATGCTAAACACCAAAAAAACGGAATTCATTCTCATCTCACCACCAAACTACACCCCAAAGATAGACCTCTGGTTAAAACACCTAACCTCCTTTGACTGTGTCCCCCTCATCATAGACTCCGCTAAATCCCTAGGTGTCACCATTGACAAACACTTGAATATGCAGGCGCACATCTCTACTGCCACCAAGGGAGCTAATCACAAAATGAATATATTAAGAAAACTTAAACCCTTCCTCCCCCAGGCTGACCTAAAAGTTGCTGTACAAGCTCTGGTACTACCAAGACTAGACTACGGAAGTACCACCCTCGCTGGTCTCCCGAAATACAGGCTTGCACCGTTGAGAGCAGCTCTGAATGCTGCGGCTAGACTGGTTTCAGGAACCAAAAGAAACAATCACATCTCACCAACCTTGAAAGCTCTGAACTGGTTGCCTTATGAAGCAAGAATACACCTTAAAGTGGCGTGCATGACGCACCAAGCAATTCACAACAATACACCCAGCTACTTGGCGCTAAAGTTGGAAAAATCAGGAGGCTGCAGACAACTACGAAGTGCGACCACTCAACTTCTGAAACCCCAATCCTTCAGGAAGAAGAGAACAGGCTGTAGAGCCTTTTCGGGGATTGCTCCAAAGATTTGGAACTCTCTACCACCCCGAGTGCGTAGAATCACATCCCTTACTGTATTCAAAAAGGAAGTAAAAAGTCTATTAATGAACAAACTAATGTCCTAAATCTAAATATGGGACGTATCTGGCTGCATGTCTTTTATCACATCCCCTGTTGCTCCACAATTGTTTGCTGATTAATGTTTTTCGTGGGATATAGATCTGTGCGGCTGATAGCACAATGTCTAATGTAATTTGTTCTGCAGATGCTATTGCTCTATAATGACAATTTGACATTTTGTTTGTATTGACTACCTCTTCCATGGTTTATTCTTCTATTGTAAAGCGCTCTGATACCCTCCTGGGTCACGTTCGCGCTATATAAGACTTTATAAATAAATAAATAAATAAAATAAATGTAACATTGTTTTTAATAAAGTCGATATTTTTATAAACTATATTTTTGTAAACGATATTTTTTACTCGATATTTTTGTACTTACCTGTTTGTAGATACAAAGTCGATATTCTGTCTGTCGATATTTTGTCGCCGATATTTTTGATGGTCGATATTATGTCCCTCGATATTATGTCAGTGATCCGTCATGAGTACACGAGCACTGTGCCTCATGGCGAGCTGAGCTCATCATGAGCACCGGGGCGCTGTGCGCTCCCCCCAGCACAGCGGGGAAATATGCCCCGCACGGAAGGAGTTAACTTTAATAAAATGTGGTGCGATGGGCAGAGTAAGTCACAGAGTGTGAGGGCATAGATGGGGAAGGAGGGGAAAGGATGAAGCGTCCTAGTAGATTTCTTTAAAAGCCTGCCCGCTTTGTGGGCGTCCCTGCTGTGGGTGAGAGAGGGGGTGAGGAGGGGGAATGAAGATGAGCATATTTAGATTAACAGAGGATGAGGGCGGTGCGTGCAATCTGCTCATCTTCAAGCACTGCACTCATGCTAGTGGCGCACCCCTGCTCGCTCCCGCAAGGTGAATGCCGCCACAACCTCAAGTGTGTGCTTGAAAATGACCAGAGCGACGGCTAAAGGACCTCATAAGCAGCGCATGTGGGTTGCGTAGGCAAGACCTAAAAAGTACACCCGCATCACATGGACATCAATTAACTGAAAAATAGAGACAAAGTGATGATGCTATGATAGACACCTGGGCCCTCCAGTGGCAGCTGTAGGGTGACCAACTGGCATGTGTGTAAATTCAGGATGGTCAGTGTAAAAATTCAGGACAAAGGGTCAAAATTCGGAACAAAAATTCAGGAAAGTAGGTCACAATTCAGGACAAAAATTTGAGACAAAACAGTTGTTTTACAGACATATTAGAGGAGGTTGTACAATAGTATATAAGTAAATACACAACCAAAATAAGTACAAGTCAAAATCAGTTTACATAAGGTTGAGGCATGTCACAGTTGTTTGGTATGCACGCAGCTTAGCAAAGCAACATCAGGCCCTTTCTGCAATCAAGATTTGTGCAGGAGAAGGCACACCACATGCTGTCACTATAATAGGCCCCATTGTCATTCTATCTGTGATAATCCTCTGCAGTCTCAGAATGACAATGGGCCAGTCCACAATCATTGCGAGGCCAGGGAGGGGATGCAGTTGGCAGCCTCAATCTACAGATAAAAGGATAAGTGCAAGAGGCCCTGAGTGGAAACTTTTAAATTCATGGTACCTCTCGCAGGGGAACAGCATACCTTCCTGAAATTCCCCAATTTGATTTCAGTATGATGTCTGTAAGGCATCCGTGATTTGGGCCCCCAAATTACGGACACCCTACAGACATCATACTAAAATAACGGACGGTCTGTGACATTTATGGATGGTTGGTCACCCTAAGCAGCTAGCATGAGGGCTGAGTGGCGGTCGGTGGGGGGGGGGGCGGGAAAAAAAAAAGGAAAAATAGAACTTACCCGCCGCTTTACCGCTCTTCTGCTCCGAGTCCTTGCTGCAGCACAGGCTCCCAGACTCCCCTGCGACCAATCCTGACGCTGTTCTCATGCTTGAAAGCAGCATCAGGAATGGATTATGTGGCCTGAATTTCCGCTTCCAGAGAGACTGGGAGCCTGTGCTTGCTGTCTCTAACCCGACAACTGAGGTTCCGTGAATTCTGAACCCGTTTCATAAAGGTCATGGTTTCGTTACGAATTTGATATTAGCGAACCGTAACTAGTTAGTGCGGCAAGTATGAGTGCTTTCATCACATTAGACCGATGGATTCACTACGTATTTAGGGATTTCGTTTTGAACCTTTGGGTTCCATTTTGTGTATGGCAGCCATTTTGTGGTTGCCCTCACATAGGCCGATGACTGTGGCTGAACTAGTCTTTTTAAGGACATGTACACCTTAGCTCCAGTTCGTGCTGACTTCTGTTTGACCTGAGTGAACTGACCCTGTTGCCTGAAGCTGACCTTGTTAAACCAGTTCCTGCCCTTTAGCTGATCAAGATTAAGGATCAGAGCACATGACATCATAAAGTTTTATTGCACACAAATATGCCTTATCCTACTCTCACCTGTTTCTGCTCCTTTCTTTATGGTCTATTTATGATTGGGTTGTGGCCTTTTTTATTATGGGTTCGTTCGACCTGTCTAAAGAAGAATGTTGGGTTTGACCGATGATTGATCATGGGCTGGGCAACTGAAAAATGGGTTTGTCGTCATGCAATACTTTTGTTGTAGAAACATTTGATTGGTTAAACTGTAAACAAGGAATGTTTGCCTGAAGCATAATGTTTGGCATAAAAAGGGATTACTTGCTTTGTAAAATTGAGCAGTCTCCTGAGAACTCATACCGTGATGATTTCTAGGACTTCTGTTACTGGCTGCAGCCAATAAATTTGATCTTTGATGCCACTCAGAAGTATCCTGTGTCTCTGTATTCTAAGACAGGTGAACCCGAAGACTGTGGGCGTGCCCCTGGCGCCGCTGGGTTCTAAAACCCGGTTCTTCAGTTGGCGCTTCCAACGTGGGGCGACTTCAGCGGTACCTGTCCAAGCCTGAAAATCGTGAGGAGCTTCATGAGGAAATTCTGGAGGACGGCCACCACTTCATCGACCCCGGCATGTCGAACGTGGACTGAAGGTCTTTTCTGCGAGGCTTCCCGCTTTCCTGACGGCTACTAAGGACTGCTGCCCTGACTGTTGCCCTGTCTTGGACCCATTTGTGATGCTTTGTATGGCGAGACGATAGACGGGTCTTCTGGTGGCGTGACTGATACCTCAGTTAAGTATAAGTGGGTCGCTCCCAGTCCTTAGTTTTTGGTTCTTTGTTTCTTAGTTTGTTTGGTCGTTAGTTTTGATTTGAAAATTGCAATTTCCAAAGCCGAGGGTCTCGTATATTTACGAGTGTATCGGTAGAGATAATCCCTTGAAGTTTAAAGCTCGATTAGTGAGCGAAGATGCCTAATCGTAGCAAATTTGGTACTTGGTTTGGTTGTGGTTGCAACAGGGATTCCCGATTGGAGGATTCGTGTCCGATACCTCCGGTTGAAACTCCGACTTATGAGCTCTGTTCTAAACACGGCGTGGGTCCCATTACGTATAATGAGGTAAATGTAAATGTAAATGTTTGTATTTTATATAGCGCACTTCTACCCGGAGGCCTCGTAGCGCTGTATTCATACCGCTGCGGAACCCATCCTGGCTTTCCTGTGAAATGTCCACTCCGGGGCACCCCCAAGGTGAAGCCAGGCATCCACAGCGCTGCTGGGGCCGTTGTGGAGATTAAGCAAGCTATTGCCCAGAGTCACAGAGTGGGACCCATGATTAGACTAGGCACGAGGCGAGAATTATCAGGTCCGGGGAAATTGAGCCCAAGACCCGCCGAGGCGGGAATCGAACCCTGGTCCCGGGCCAGACCTCTGCATCAGAGTCTGCCGCTCTAACCATTGAGCCACACTTCTCCACTATGGATCCGCTACACTAGGAAAGATGGTGTCTTACGATGGCCCCAACACAGTAGTTTCAATACTGAGATTTTAAATAATTTGGAAGCTGCATTATTCAGGAAGAAAGCCCGGCTGGCAATGTTTGACTCCTTTCGCCTTTGGCGTAAAGAAGCCAGACAACGAGAAATTAAACAAGCTAAAAGAGATAAAAGAGAAAAGGATGTATCAATAAGGCAAGCTGCTAGGCAGTTTAAAGAAAACGAAGAAGATAAAGCAATTGAGGTGTCAGATAGGCAACGTTGCATGGCCATAGATAAATGTTATCCGGCCTTGCCGTCTTCTCCTCCGAAAGCGATTGAAGATCTTGAAAAAGATTCTTTGATCTCTCATTTACTGAGATTGCCACCTCCTTATGTACAGGGTGCTACTGTGCCTCCATTACCACCGGTTGTTCTACCCTTTGTTGTTCAACCTCCTGCTGTTGTTCAGCCACCCGGTGCTCCACAGATGGTTTTACCTTCTCCTGTGCAACCGGCTCTAGGGTCGCCATCTTTGCTACCAGCTTTGCCTCAAGCTCCTTTGCCTTCTACTTCTGTTTCTTCGCCTCCGACTGTTCCTATGCCTACACCTTCTTTGCCTCAGAATACTTGTTCTCCTGTTCTTATTTCTGCTTCATCTCCCTCTGCTCGAAAACGAATGATCGAGACTGTTGCTAGTCTGCTGTCTCCGTTGTTTGGGTCATTGAATATGACCCCTGTTTTGGAACGTAAGCAGAGTCGTAGTCAGCTTCCTAGTTCCGAGGAACGGACAGTGTTGGATTTGTTGGCTCGTAGATGGATTTTGAATTCTTCAAAGTATAATTTGCCAGCGGTTATGGATGTTTTCTTTCAGTGGGAACCGCCTAAGCAAAGGTATGTTTTAGATGTGATGTGTACTTTCCTGCGTCAGAAATGGGAAGATAATGAGTTGGGTCCGAGTCCGCAGGATGTGCTTGATGTTCAGTCAGATTTTGCTAAAGGGATGATAGTGGACACTGATGTTACAGATGCTGTAGAGACGATATTGGCTTTTAGATCTAGACTTCCGTCTCAGACGTTGTATGAACCTGATCCCTCTGTTAGGAGGAAAGTGAGACAGTATCCAATGAGAGAGGTTCCTCCACTTTGGAAAGACGCAACTGCTAATCCGCCTGTTTTGCATCATTTTCATCGAATATGGGTACATGTCCCTTGGAAGAGAGCAGAGGTCTTGGCTCTTAAGCAGACCTTACCTGATCCTGGTAAGAATATTGCTGGTTACTACAAAGAGTTGTCTCAGACAGTAGATGCGTGTATAATGAATTTAGCCGACGTTGACATGTTGATGGGTAATGTAGTTCCGCAACCTTTGTGGGCGAAGATTCGTCATGAGAATCATGCGGCAGAATTAGGAGATACTTGGGCGAATATTATTGCTGCAGATGGTAGACAACAGGGGGGTGCTAAACCTGAACCTTTGGTTACGGAATTGCCAGGTAGAATTATTAATTTAATGAAGACGATGATGCCTGCTTTACGAGTGAATTGGGATAAGTTAGCAGCATGCAAGCAGAAGAAAGATGAGAGTGTGTCTGACTTCTTCACTAGTTTTGAAGAGACGTTTATTGATCACAGTGGTCAGGATATGAGTACGGAAGGTGGTCAAAGATTGTTTGTGGATACATTTGTCTTTAATTTGCTTCCCGAAATTTCTAATAAGTTGAAGGACTCTGAGAGTTCATGGGCCGTTTCTTCGTCGGCCCAGATATTGGCTACTGCTCAATATTACGAGAATAGGGATAAAGATGAGAAGGATAAAGTAGAGAAGAAAACGAAGGATTTAAAGACGAAAGTTCTTTTGCAGCAAGCTTATCCGCCTCGTCAGAATCAGCCTCAGTTTCAGCAACCTCCACAATTTCAGAGATTGTTACAGAAGCCTGAGCCTTATGTTCAGCGATTCTTTCCTGGCCCGAATCAGTGTGCTTACTGTAGAGAGGAAGGTCATTTCAAGAATAATTGTCCGACTTTGTTACAGCGTGCGAACGGTGCACCTGGTCAGAGAGGTCGTGGTGGTTTTCAGCAAGCGCCTAGAGGAAGAGGTCGTGGTGTGATCCCCTAGAATGAGCGTTCCTCTTCCCTACAGAATTCTGCGAATTATTTTGATAGACAGAGTATTCCAAGTGGTCAGTCTCCTCAGTACTATGTTGAGGATTACTATGTTGAAGGTGAGAGTGTTGGTTATAATGATAACTAGGACAGCCATGGACAAAGTAAGGGAGTAGTGTCAGTTCCAGTAGATCAGAGTGGACCGTATGTTGAAGTGATTACATCAGGTGTAGTAGAACCTTTTCTTTTGGATACTGGTGCGACAAAGAGTTCTATTATGCATTCTAAACTCCCTGGCGCACCTTTGTCTGGCTTGACCAATGTTTCCGTAGGATTTTCAGGCGCCCCAGTTCGTAATTCGGTTTCTAGTCCTTTGTCCCTTTCGATTGGCCCTTGTGAATTGGAAGCTCCACTTATTCTAACGACTGGTTGTTGGTGAGAATTTGTTGGGATTGGACTTGCTGAAAAGATTGTATACGACATTGCATTGTTCTCCTTCGGGAGTACAACTTACTCCTGGTAAGAAAGTGATTTCTCCAATATATTTGTCTAAAGATTGTTTGCCACTGGAATTGCGTTCGCTTCCTGAAACGCTTTGGGCTACAGGTCCAAATGATGTTGGCCTTTTGCAGATTCCACCGTATGTTGTTACGCTAAAGTCGAATGTTAAGTTGCCTCGTATACCACAATACAAGATCTCGAGTGATGGTGAGAGAGCTCTTTTAGCGATTGTCTATGATCTGGTTGAGAAGGGTGTGGTTGAGGAAACGAGAGGTAACGTGTGCAATAGCCCGGTTTTGCCTGTTCTTAAGCGCACAGATGCTTCTCAGCCACCTGTGTACCGGTTTGTGATCGACCTTCGAGAGGTCAACAAGATTGTTGTGCCACAGTTTCCCGTGGTACCTGATATTACTGCATCATCGACTCTGATTCCTGTTTCGGCAGTTTGGTTTTCTGTCATCGACTTGAAGAATGCTTTCTTCAGTATTCCTATTGCTGAGGAGAGTAGGGATATTTTTGGCTTCTCATTAGGAGGACGAAGCTTCCGATTTAAGAGAGCTCCCCAAGGTTATTGTGAAAGTCCCTCAATTTATAGTCAAGGGTTGAAAACTCAGCTTGACGGGTTTGTGTTACCAGTTGGTTCTACTCTTATTCAGTATGTCGATGATTTTTTGATTACTGCTGATGACGAAGAGATTTGTAAAGAGGCTACTCTTTCGTTGTTGCGATATTTGTCTGACCTTCATCATAAAGTGACGCCTTGGAAGTTGCAATATTGCCGCCAAGAGGTAACCTACTTAGGTCATCTCTTGTCGAAGGAGGGAAGGAAATTGACCCCAGAAAGAATTCAAGCGATTGCGCAAATGAGTGTGCCATCGACACAGAGAGAAGTTCGTGCCTTTTTGGGTATTACGTCATATTGTAGACAGTGGATCCCCAATTTTTCACTGTTGGCGAAACCTCTGTTAGCATTGACTCTGAAAGATACTCCGTATCCTCTTCCTTGGTCTGATGAATGCCAGAAAAGTTTTTCTGAATTACGTGATGCATTGTGTTTGGATCCTGTGTTGGGTACTCCAGACTATAGCAAGCCTTTTACGTTGTATATGCACGAGAGAGAAGGATGTGCGTTGTCAGTGTTGACACAATCTTTTGGGGACAAGCAGCGTCCATGTGCGTATTTCTCAGCAACATTAGACCCAGTTGCTAAAGCATTGCCGAGTTGTTTGAGAGCTACAGCCGCAGCTGCCGTTTCTATTCGACAGTCTGCTGGTTTGGTATTGAATAATACGCTGATTGGGATGGTTCCGTATGCAGTGGATACCTTGTTAAACAGGACTAAGACACAGCACCTTACTAGTGCATGTCTTTCAGGCTACGAGTTGACACTGTTGGCTAGCCATGTTCACATTAAAAGATGTAATGTTTTGAATCCAGCTACGTTGTTGCCGATCTCTACAGAGACGGATGCTCAAGAACAGCATGATTGTTTTCTTCGTACAGAGGAAGAAACAAAGGCTAGAGTGGATCTTAAGGACACTCCTTTTGAAAATGTTGATGGTACGCTGTGGGTTAATGGTTCGTGTTTTAAGCTTCCGAATGGTGAAACGACAGCAGCATATGCTATCACAACTTTAAATACAGTTGTTGAGACAGCACGCATACCACAGAATTCTGCGCAAGCAGCAGAGTTGATTGCACTGACTAGAGCGTGTGTGTTGTCGGAAGGAAAGCGAGTGAATGTTTATACCGATAGTCAGTATGCGTTTGGTGTTGCGCACAGTTTTGGACGTTTGTGGAGAGAGCGTGGGTTCCTTACTTCTCATGGAACTAAAATACAGCATGGGCAGTTAGTGAATGAACTTTTGGAATCTCTCACTCTCCCAAAGCAGATTGCAATTGTGAAATGTAGTGCGCATAAGAAAGTTGTGGATGATGTTGGTCGAGGGAATGCGTTTGCGGATGAAGTTGCGAAGGAAACAGCGAAAGACATGATGAGCCGTATGTATGTTGCAGGACCAGCAAGATGGGTTATGGCTGGTGGAATCAATCAATCAATCAATCAGGTCATTTGTAGAGCGCACTACTCACCCGTAGGGTCTCAAGGCGCTGGGAGGGGGGGGGGTGCCGCTACTGCTCGAACAGCCAGGTCTTGAGCTTCTTCCTGAAGGAGAGGTGGTCTTGGGTCAGGCGCAGATTGGTCGGAAGTGAGTTCCAGGTCTTGGCGGCCAGGTAGGAGAAGGATCTTCCTCCTGTTGTCGCTCTTCGGATGCGGGGGACGGCGGCGAGGGCGTGGTTGGTTGATCTGAGGAGGCGCTTGGGAGTGTAGAAGTTGATCCGGTTGTTGAGGTAGCTCGGGCCTTGGTCGTGTAGGGCTTTGTGCGCGTGGGTGAGGAGCCGGAAGGTGATTCTCTTGTTGACCGGGAGCCAGTGCAGATCTCTCAGGTGTCCGGAGATGTGGCTGCGTCGGGGGATGTCGAGGATGAGTCTCGCCGAGGCGTTCTGGATCCGCTGGAGTCTCTTCTGGAGTTTGGCAGTGGTACCGGCGTAGAGGGCGTTGCCGTAGTCCAGTCGGCTGGTGACGAGGGCTTGGGTGACCGTCTTCCTCGTCTCGGTGGGGATCCACCGGAAGATCTTACGTAGCATGCGCAGGATGTTGAAGCATGACGAGGAGACGGCGTTGACTTGTCTGGTCATGGAGAGGGAGGAGTCCAGGATGAAGCCCAGGTTGCGTGCGTGGTCCGTCGGTTTGGGTGCGGTGCCCAGGGCGGGGGGCCACCAGGAGTCGTCCCAGGCGGAGGGCGTGGAGCCCAGGATGAGGACCTCCGTCTTGTCTGAGTTCAGTTTCAGGCGGCTGGTCGTCATCCATTCGGCTACGTCTCTCATCCCTTCGTGCAGGTTGGCTCTGGCGGTGGCGGGGTCGTTGGTCAGGGAGAGGATCAGCTGGGTGTCGTCGGCGTAGGAGATGATGTTCAGGTTGTGTTGGCGTGCGATGGCCGCGAGGGGGCTCATGTAGACGTTGAAGAGGGTTGGGCTCAGCGAGGATCCTTGGGGTACGCCGCAGATGACTTTGGTGGCCTCTGACTTGTACGGTGGTAGGCGGACTCTTTGTGTTCTTCCGTCGAGGAAGGAGGTGATCCATTCCAGTGCCTTCTCCTGGATTCCGATGTTGCTGAGGCGCTGTACTAGGGTGCGGTGGCAGACAGTGTCGAAAGCCGTGGAGAGGTCCAGGAGGATGAGGGCCGCTGTTTCTCCGTTGTCCATCAGAGTTCGAAGGTCGTCGGTGGCGGCGATGAGGGCGGTCTCGGTGCTGTGGTTCGCTCGGAAGCCGGACTGTGAGGGGTCGAGGGATCCATTCGTCTCGAGGAAGGCGGCCAGCTGTTTGTTGAGGGTCTTCTCGATGACTTTGGCCGGGAACGGGAGGAGCGAGATGGGACGGTAGTTCTTGAGGTCGGTGGGGTCTGCTGTGGGTTTCTTGAGGAGAGCGCTGAGTTCGGCGTGCTTCCAGCTCTCAGGGAAGGTGGCGGAGTCGAAGGAGGTGTTGATGATGTCCCGCAGGTGGGGTGCGAGGACAGCGTCGGCCTTGTTGAAGACGTGGTGAGGGCAGGGGTCAGTCGGAGATCCGGAATGGATGGAGTTCATGGTGCGGATGGTGTCTTCGGTGCTGATCGGGGTCCAGGTGCGGAGGGTGGTGGATGGTGGCGTCGTTGCGGTTGTGGCTTGCGTTGGTTGGTTGTTGAAGCTGTTGTGTATGTCCGTGATCTTGTTGTGGAAGTAGGACGCGAGGGAGTTGCAGAGGTCTTGCGACGGTGTGATGTCGTTGTTTCCGGCGTTGGGGTTGGAGAGCTCTTTCACGATGTTGAAGAGTTCCTTGCAGTTGTGTGCGTTGTTGTCCAGCCGGTCCTTGTATGCATTTTTCTTGGTGGCGCGGATCAGTTGGTGGTGTTTCCGGGTGGCGAGCTTGAGGGTGGTCATGTTGTCCGTCGTTGGTTCCCTTCTCCAGGCTTTCTCGAGGGCTCGACAGTTCTTCTTGGAGCACTTGAGTTCGTCGGTGAACCATGGTGTTTTTCTGCTGCAGGATCTGCTGGGCGGGGTCCTTAGAGGGGCGAGTTCGTCCGCGCAGTTGCTGATCCACTTCGTGAGGTTGTCGGCGGCCTGGCTGGGGTTCGCTGAGTTGGCGGGAGGGTGCTGGCTCAGGGAGGCGGTGAGCTGGTCGGCTGTGATCTTGTTCCAGCTTCTTCGAGCAACCTGTTGCTGGAGGTGGTGGATCGTCGTTCTTCTGAAGGTGAAGTGGACGCAGCTGTGGTCCGTCCAGTGGAGTCCTGTTGCGTGGCTGAAGGTGACGTCTTTGCTGGATGAGAAGATGGCGTCGAGTGTGTGTCCGGCGAGGTGGGTGGGGGTGGTCACCAGTTGCTTGAGTCCGAGGTTGTCGAGGTTGTCGAGCAGGGTGATGGTGTTGCGGTCGTTGTTGTTCTCCAGGTGGAAGTTGAGGTCCCCCAGGAGGATGTAGTCGGCGGAGGGGAGAGCGTGCGGGCTGACGAAGTCGGCGATGTCCTCGCTGAATCGTGTGCGCGGTCCCGGGGGTCGGTAGATCAGGGTGCCTCTGAGGGTGGTCTTCGGGTTGGTGTGGATCTGGAAGTGCAGGTGTTCAGCGGTGGTGAGGGTGTCGTCGGTGTTGGTCGTGATGCGGATGGTGTCTCTGTGGATGATGGCGATGCCTCCTCCGGTCTGGTTGTCGCGGTCCCTCCGGGTGATCTTGTAGCCCTCTGGGATGGCGATGGCGATGTCTGGGGCTGAGGAGGCGTTCATCCAGGTCTCGGTGATGAAGGCAACGTCGGGGGCGGTGGTGTCGAGCAGGTTCCAGAGTTCTACGGCGTGTCTGTGGACGGAGCGGGTGTTGAGCAGGATGCACTTGAGGTGGGTGCTGCTGGAGTTCGGCTTGTCGGGTGCAGGGACGGTCCGGATGCAGGTGAACTTGCAGGCGAGGCAGCTGAAGGGTCCGTGGGTGTGCTTCGGGGCGGCTCGGTGACATCCTGGGATGTGGCCGGTGTTGAGTGCGGTGAGGTCGGCGGCGCTGTAGGTTCGTCGGGTCGGCTTCCGTCGGTGGGGGCCAGGGGTCCTGGCGCTGGTCGCGATCCGGTCGCGGACGGGCGCAGACGGGCTTACCTTTGGCGCGCCTTCGGCGCACAATCGGCGCGCCCGCTGCGCGTCAACGCTGCGCGTTCGCACGGTCGCCATATGAGGCGAAGTGCGCGGGTGGGCGGAGCAGCTGGGAGGCGGGAGCGGGGAGGGAACAGAAGGAGAAAAGGGGCGGGGTCGGCGGTAGTGGCGGGAAGCGGGGGGCGGCGAGGAGGGCGGGAGACAGAGCGGGCAGAGATGACGAAGGGGCAGGCACAGATGAAAAAACAAAGCGCACTTGCTAAACAGGCACAAAAGATTGGAGAACAGCGGGAAAACACTGAACACGGGGAAAAGACTCTGAAACAAGCACAAAGGATTGACAAAAATGCTTAACACGGGGAAAGACTCTGAAACAAGCACAAAGGATTGACAAAAATGCTTAACACGGGGAAAGACAGTCAAGAAAACAGGCACAATTGATCGACAAAACAAAAACAAAACAAACTACAGCCGGGTCGGCCGGCAGCGAGGCAGCTAGGCACAGCGAGGGGGCACACGCAGCAGCTGGTGGCCGTGCGGCGCGGGGGTGTCCCACATGTGTGAAGACACGATAGAAAGTGTGAAGATGATTCAGGCTGAAGCTACAGAAAAGGAAATGAATGTTTGGAGAGAGAGTACGGGTATGTTGGATTCTACAGGTTGTTGGATTGAGTTGTCGGAACACCAGCGATGGTTGTTGCCAGATGCGTATGTGCTCCCAGTGGTTACAATGGCTCATGGATTGGCTCATATAAGTTCGAAAGGGATATATGAGTTGTTGGCTCCAGTTTGGCAGAATGCTGGAATACCGAAATGTGCAAAGAACGTGGTGAAACATTGTATGATTTGTCTGCAATATAATCCTGGTAAGGGAACTCCAACTCCAGCTGGTCATTTTGCTCCTCCGACGTATCCGTTTGAGGTGATACAGTTAGACTATATTCACATGGAGAGATGCAACAATCTGAAATATGTTCTTGTGGTTGTTTGCGCCTTTTCTAGATGGATAGAGGCTTACCCCCTAAAAGATAATACTGCCTTGTCTACAGTCAAGGTTTTGTTGAGAGAGTATTTCCCTAGGTATGGATTGCCGAGAATTGTGTGGTCAGACAATGGGAGTGAATTTGCGGGTCAAATCATGAAGAAAGTATGCTCTGGATTGGGAATCAGTCAGAAGTTCCACGCAGCGAATCACCCCCAGTCTGCTGGACTTGTTGAATGTTACAATGGTACGCTTAAACTGAAACTAGCTAAGGTACAAGCGAGCACTGGTCTTACATGGCCAGATGCCTTGCCGTTGGCTCTTTTGTCAACAAGGACGACTGTGCATTCTCGAGTAGGACTTAGTCCGTATGAGATTGTATTTGGTCGTCCAGCGAATGTTTGGGGAGTGCCTCGTCCGAAAGAATACAGCAGTATTGAATATCCTATGTTGGTGGATTACTTACATGACTTGACTGCTAAATTACGTATTCTCCACCAACAGGTCTATGACAGTTTGCCGACAGCTACTACAGATCCAGGACACTTACTTGAACCTTGACAGTACGTTCTTGTGAAGAATTTTCAGCGTACCAAGAACTTGCAACCTAGATGGACCGGCCCCTATCTGATTTTGTTGGTTACTAGAACCGCTGTTAGAGTAGCAGGCAAAACGAACCGGGTGCATGCCACCCACTGTAAAAAAGTTCCTTTGCCTTTACCATATGATCAGTGGGTAAGGGATGGTATCGCCGATTCTGATTGTGAGAAGGTCCCTAGATTCGTTCCATTTAGTGATGCTCATTTGACATGGACACGGTCTGAACGTGAGGCTGATGATGTTCTACAAGCTGCTGTGCCTCCTCATCTGAAGATTGACACCACCAATCCGGATCTTCTATTCAAAGATCAGACTGTGCCAGACAAAGAACGCTACGATTTATTTGAGACCAAGAAAGATTGTACATATGGACAAATAAATATTTTCTTTTTTATGTAGTGAATTTACACTTTGGCAGATCATGAAACGTTTTGTCTTTTTCTTTTTCGAACCACCATCCGGGTTCAGCTGTAGGGTCACGGTATAAAGACTTGGGATTGCAAGCCATGTAGACACAAGATCGACGGTTCTGGTTGGTCCAAGGGCGTTCCCTAGACTGACAGGCGCATTCCTTGGCGGAAGAGAACTAACTGCCGCGAACAGCACGGTTAGACGATGGAGTTTGCTGCCCAGAATGTTAGGAAAATGGACTCTAAAGTCCGAATATGTATATTGGTTCGTAGCAAATGTTTTTTAATAATGTGTTTTTTAATGCTTTTAAATATTGCATTAGCTTGTGTGGGTTTGGTTTTCTATGCCACACAACAGCCGTTTGCACCTACTTCCCAACCTATGTATTTTCCTACTACTGTTTCTTTACATTCTTTTCATATTTTACCTGAACACGAGCAAATTAGAAGGTCGGAATTTGTGAATAATTCCCTTGTGCAACTTCTCCATCAACACCAGTTGGTAGTGAACACCACTAATTGTTGGGTGTGTGGTCTTATGCCACATACTATGGATAGAGGTATTCCTTATCTGGTTCTGCCATTCAGTTACAATGGGTCCGTATGGGCATATCAGACGATGTTTATTTATGCCATCAAAGTCTATCCCCTACGTTCCATAAGATATAAATCAAGTAATAAAGCCTTGGTGAAGGGAATTACAGATATGAGTAGAGATATCGAAACGTATAAGACTATTCCCAAGGATGAGTTACTAGCATATGTTGGTTGGAAAAAGGTCACTTCCGATTTGGATTGTACCCCATCGTGGTCATTTTTGTCTGCAAGGGAAAGGCAAGAATCCGAGAGCTCAGTTAGGGAAGAGTGTTTGTACTCAGACGTATGTTTTTGCATCCCAAACTTCCCCACCGTTTTTAGCAGCTAAGGGCACGTATTTTGTCTGCTATGATAGAGCATATACATGGTTGCCCCCTGATTTTTCGGGAACATGTTATGTTGCATATTTGTTGCCTCCTACGTATACTGCTGCTGTAGATTACCACAGAACTAGAGTAGTTAGAGGTGTCTTCAGTAAGGAAGATACTACGGGACAAGAAGTGGGAGACTTTTTCAAGGGTTTCCTACCGTTTTGGGGTCCTATGGCAAACAGTAGAAACCTACGGCAATTAACGAGAGTGGTTGAATCCACCATAAATGAAACTGCTGGTGCCCTTAGTAATCTGACCGCTGAGCTTCAAGCGGATCGCCTTATGACATTACATAATCGAATGGTTTTGGATGTCATACTTGCAGATCGAGGTGGAGTATGTAAAGTGATCTAATCAAGTTGCTGTGTTTTCATTCCAGATAATGCTCCTACAGTATACGAGGCTATTTCCAGACTGCATAAGATCTCCGAGTCTATACACGTGGACAAAGGAGATTGGTCGTCGACTGGATGGTTTTGGGGACTGTTATCCACTTGGGGATGGAAGATTCTGATGATCATTGGGATGGCTTTAGCGATTCTTTTCCTGGTCTGTCTTTGTGTGCAGTGCGCTCCTGCTATATGTGGCCTCTGTGCTACTACGTGTGCAAGGAGACCTGTCCCAAGAGAGGTACTAAGTAATAGGATTATGCTCCAGCAACATCTTGATGATCTGATGAATATAGACCTGGACTCAGATTGACGTGAGTTTAGGTTATTGCCTATGTAAGGGCAAAAGGAGGGTCTGAGGTTCCGTGAATTCTGAACCCGTTTCATAAAAGTCATGGTTTCGTTAGGAATTTGATATTAGCGAACCGTAACTAGTTAGTGCGGCAAGTATGAGTGCTTTCATCACGTTAGACCGATGGATTCACTACGTATTTAGGGATTTCGTTTTGAACCCTTGGGTTCCATTTTGTGTATGGCAGCCATTTTGTGGTTGCCCTCACATAGGCCGATGACTGTGGCTGAACTAGTCTTTTTAAGGACATGTAAACCTTAGCTCCAGTTCGTGCTGACTTCTGTTTGACCTGAGTGAACTGACCCAGTTGCCTGAAGCTGACCTTGTTAAACCAGTTCCTGCCCTTTAGCTGATCAAGATTAAGGATCATCATAAAGTTTTACTGCACACAAATATGCCTTATCCTACTCTCACCTGTTTCTGCTCCTTTCTTTGAGGTCTATTTATGATTGAGTTGTGGCCTTTTTTATTATGGGTTCGTTCGACCTGTCTAAAGAAGATTGTTGGGTTTGACCGATGATTGATCATGGGCTGGGCAACTGAAAAATGGGTTTGTCGTCATGCAATACTTTTGTTGTAGAAACATGTGTTTGGTTAAACTGTAAACAAGGAATGTTTGCCTGAAGCATAATGTTTGGCATAAAAAGGGATGACTTGCTTTGTAAAATTGAGCAGTCTCCTGAAAACTCATACCGTGATTGTTGGACCCGGCCTCATGGCGTGGTCCTACCCCTCCCGCATGGCGGGCCCAGGACGACATCGGCCCTCCACCCAGCATCGGGCAGCCCTTTTGCCCGACACTGCACGCCCCAACATTGCTGGTCCGGTCACCATCCCGGACCCCCCCCTGCCGGCCTGGCCCCATCGTGGGCCCCTCACGACCTAAGCACGAGGCCGCGCCCGACTACATCTTGGGCCCACCACGTCACGACCACGTGGCTCCGGCCCCGGCCCAGGCCCAGCGAGGCCCAGACATCGAGGCGCCAAGATCTACCCAGGTGGTCGAGTGGCCACTCGACAGATCCCGGAGGAGGGGAGTTTCGATGACCTTCCAACCGTCCCCGGACGCCTGGTATCGATCGCCCCCGGCATCCCTGGGTGCTGGCCCCACCCCCCTGCTGGGTGTCTGGACACCATCTTCCCGGCCCCTCTGACCCCCAGGCGCGAGGGTCCGGACATCAAAGGACTCCAGTCCTATATCTGGGCCAGCCCCGGAGTAGGACGGCAGTTGTATCCTGGACTGGAAAGCCCCGCTGACGCTGTCACGGCCGACCCCAGAAGAACTCATTTCCTGGAACCTGAAGAGAACTTGAGAGCCTGCTGGCGCTGCCGCGGCCCACCTTTGCCGAACCATCTTGAGAGCCTGCTGGCGCTGCCGCGGCCCACCTTTGCCGAACCATATTGGGAGCCTGCTGGCGCTGCCGCGGCCCACCTTTGCCGAACCATCTTGAGAGCCTGCTGGCGCTGCCGCGGACCACCTTTGCCGAACCATCTTGAGAGCCTTCTGGCGCTGCCGCGGCCCACCTTTGCCGAACCATCTTGGGAGCCTGCTGGCGCTGCCGCGGCCCACCTTTGCCGAACCATCTTGAGAGCCTGCTGGCGCTGCCGCGGCCCACCTTTGCCAAACCATCTTGGGAGCCTGCTGGCGCTGCCGCGGCCCACCTTTGCCGAACCATCTTGAGAGCCTGCTGGCGCTGCCGCGGCCCACCTTTGCCGAACCCTCTTGGGAGCCTGCTGGCGCTGCCACGGCCCACCTTTACCGAACCATCTTGGGAGCCTGCTGGCGCTGCCGCGGCCCACCTTTGCCGAACCATCTTGAGAGCCTGCTGGCGCTGCCGCGGCTCAACCTCTCGGAACCCCCGGCTCGAGGATTGAGAGCTGTGCGCAGGGTATCCCTTCATACACCCCAACCGAGACTGTCCCGCTTCCCTGACCCCCCTTTTTCGAGACTTTACAGACCCCTCGTTCTACTTGTACATATCGCTGGGAACCAGCGGCCTTTATTTCCTGATAAAGCTTACGAACTCGACCTCTGGTGTGGTGTCCATTTGTAGTGTGTGGTTACTCTGCTGTGCGATCCTAGGAGAGGGCCCTCACCCAGGAGGCCTCTCAGTAACGCTCGGCTACTTCTTGACGGAGAGGTGGACCTAGGGGTAGTCAGTCAGACATCTTCTGCCTCCCCCGGGTCGCCTTTCTAACATTGGTGGCAGGCGACAGGATACGAGCCGACGCAGATCGTACAAGAGAGTAATTCGCTCACTACCGAGAAAAACACACCGCGACCATGACTACTCAGGAAACCAGACCGACAGCAGAATTCCAGAAAGAAAAGATGGAAGATTACAGCCACAAGGAATTAAAACAATTCTGCAAGGACCTAGGCATCGCTACCACGGGCCTCAACACCAAAGAGGACTTTAAGGCAGCCCTGCAAGCCTGGGCGGACGCCGATAACGCGCCGCCCCAGAATGAAGATAACCCGGGCCCGAATGGACGCCCGGAGACCGACGCGAACCCAGCGGGGGAAAGACCCGCAAACCTAGACACGGGCCTCCCCCACGGAGACGCCCGAGAACGAGAGAGGAACCGGCTCCACGAGTTGGAGCTCACCCGACTCCGACAAGAAGGAGAGATACAGCTGGCAGAAAGGAAATTAGCCTTCGAGCAACTACATCTGGAAGGAGACCTAGAGGAAAGGCGAAGACAACGAGACCTCGAAGAAAAGAAACTCGTGCTCGAGCATGAGCGCGGCCTCAAAGAACTGGAAATCAAGGCCAAGACAACAGAAATCGGCACCGCCGGGGGTAAGACCTCACCCCCGCTGGTGGACACGTAGGTGCACATACCCAAAGAGGTCGTCAAAGAATACTATAAGAACGACGACATCCATCAGTGGTTCAAAGCCTACGAGGTCGCCATGACCGCCCATCGAGTACCCCTCAAAGACTGGGGCGCCGGCTTATGGGGGAAGTTCATCAACGAGGGGAGAGACGCCCTGCTAGAGCTCCCCGATGCCGAGATGACCTCGTACGAACACATGAAGACCGCCCTCCTCACTCGCTACGGACTCACCCCCGAAATGTACCGGCAGCGATTTCGAGACTGTAAAAAAATCCCCGGTACCACTTGGGTGGAGTACGTGAACTTTTACAGCAGAGCCTTCGAAGGGTGGATCAGAGGCTGCCAGGTCACCACCTACCAGCAGTTGGTCGACCTCATCCTATGGGAGCATCTTTCCAATAATTGCTTCGTCGAACTCCGGCAGCACCTCCTTGACAGCAAATTGACAGAGCCACGAAAACTCGCTGTCGAGGCGGATAGATGGGTGAGCAACCGAGTTCCCCGGAGTCCGATGGGAGACTACGGCCGGGGATCCCCGGGGAACCACCGACCCCGAGGCGGCGGAGGTGGCCAGAGCAGGGGCCGAGACACCCCCGCGGGGTCATCCCCTACGCCATCCCTGGGTTGGATGGGAGGCCCCCCAGCCAGGCCCGGGCCCCGCCCGAATGTTACGTGCCACAGATGCCAGCGACAGGGCCATTATGCGAACGACCCTCTCTGCCCGATGAACCAGCGACCCGGCACCACCGGTCCCCCAAGCCGCCAGATCGCGGACGCCGCCCTGAGTGCAGAGGGAGGCGAAGAAGAGGGTGATGACACCGAGCAGGCCGAGTGGGAGCCCGCAGCCATGATTTTAGCATGCCTGGGTGATCGAGACATGATCCCCCGAGACCCGATCCCAGGTAACACCCAGAAATACCGCCAATGGGTCACCATCAATGGACGCCAGGCCGAAGCCCTCCGGGATACTGGAGCCAGCGTGACGGCGGTCCGCTGCCACTTGGTGACCCCCGAACAAATTCTCCCCAACGTCTTGTGCCCAGTGCGGTCGGCTGACAACTCTGAAAGTTTGTGCCAGATGGCCCGCATCCCCTTCAAGTGGGGAGGGGTGTCGGGCATGCTGAAAGTGACTGTCCGAGACGATGCCCCCGTGGACTGCCTCCTCGGGAACGACCTGGAAAGTTCCCTCTGGGCCGGCGTAAAGCGGAGAGAGCATCTGGGGATGCTAGGCCTTCCCGAGTGGGTTTGTGCGACCACCCGCTCCATGTCCGCCCGGGCCTCCCCCCCAACGGAGGAAGCCCCGATCGAGGAGCCGGAGTGGCCCGCACCTCCACCGCCCGCCGTCCCCGAGGACACCGACCCTGAACCCGGCCCCCAGGGGCCCAGCCATGAGGAAATCACCGAGCTCGGCCACCTGCCGGAACTAGCTCAGTGGCGCCAAGAAGGTGGCCCCACCCGCGAACAATTCCGACAAGAACAGAGCACCTGTCCCTCCCTCGAGGGGATTCAACGGCAAGCCGCCACTCAAGCCGCTGGAGACCCTGCGGGGTCCCACTGGGTCTATTGGGACAACGACCTTCTCTACAGTGAACAGAAGATTGCCGAACTAGGGGCCAGCCGGGTGCTGGTCGTTCCCCTCCGATTTCGAGACTTCCTCTTGAACTTAGCACATGATGTGCCCCTCGCCGGGCACCTGGGGCAGGACAAAACTTACAGCCGCCTGGTGACTCATTTCTACTGGCCGAAAATGCGCAACGATGTGCACAATCACTGCAGATCCTGCCCGACCTGTCAAGCCAGCGGGAAGAGCGGGGGGAAAGTCAAAGCCCCGCTCCAGCCGTTTCCCGTGGTCACCAACCCCTTCGAGCGAGTGGGGATAGACATCGTGGGGCCCCTGGACCCCCGCACCCCTCAAGGGCACCGCTTCATCCTCGTGCTGGTGGACCATGCCACCCGATATCCGGAAGCCATCCCCCTCCGAACCATCACGGCCCCAGTAGTAGGCCGAGCCCTAATGGGGATCTTCTCCAGAGTCGGCTTCCCCCGAGAAGTCGTGAGTGATCGGGGCACAAACTTTATTTCCAAGTATATGCGATCCCTGTGGCAACAGTGCGGGGTCACATATAAGTTCACCACCCCGTATCACCCCCAAGGAAATGGACTTGTGGAGCGGTTTAACCGAACACTGAAGGGAATGATCAAGGGCCCCGAGGAGCCACTACGACGCAAATGGGATGTTCTGCTGCCTTGCCTCCTGTTTGCATACCGCGAAGTACCCCAGAAGTCCCTGGGGTTCAGCCCCTTCGAACTATTGTATGGGCACCCGGTCCGAGGCCCCCTCAGCCTGGTCAAAGAAGGCTGGGAGACGGCTGTCCGAGGTGCTCCACCAGATGTCTACCAGTACCTCCTGACCCTCCGCAACCAGACTCGGAAGTTCCGGGAACTTGCCGAAGCCAACCTTGAAGCCAGTCAGGAGGAGATGAAACGCTGGTATGACCAGAACGCCTCGTCCATCGAATTCGAACCGGGCCAGCAGGTCTGGGTCATGTCCCCGGTTGAACCTTGTGCCCTCCAAGACAAGTGGACGGGGCCCTTCAGAGTGGTGGAGCTCAAGAGCCCCGTCACCTATCTGGTGGACATGGAGTCCCCCAGGAACCCCCTCCGGGTTCTACACGCTAACCGGCTTAAGCCGCACTTTGCCCGCACTGAACTAAGTCTGCTGTTAGCGACCGATGAAGGAGCTGAAGACGACTCCGAACCGCTGCCAGATCTCATAAGCACCACGGAGAAGGACGGCTCCATCGAAGGGGTCATGCTCAGTCCGTGGGCCAGCCCAGTTGTCCTGGTCCCTAAAGCCGCCGCCCCCGGCACGCCCCCGGAGCTCCGGTTCTGTGTCGACTACCGGGGGCTGAATGCCGTCACCAGGACCGATGCCCATCCCATCCCCCGGGCGGATGAACTGATCGATCGCCTGGGGGCTGCGAAGTATCTCAGCACCTTCGATCTCACGGCCGGGTATTGGCAGATCGGCCTCACCCCTGGAGCGCAAGAGCGATCAGCCTTCTCGACCCCTGATGGCCACTACCATTTCAAGGTGATGCCCTTCGGCATGAAAAACACCCCGGCCACCTTCCAGAGACTCGTGAATAGAGTGCTGGCCGGGCTAGAAGAGTTCAGCGCTGCCTACCTAGACAACATTGCGGTGTACAGCCTCCGCTGGGATGCACACCTGACCCACCTCCGGGAGGTCCTGTCGGCCCTCCGACGGGCCGAACTAACAATAAAGGCCAGCAAGTGCCAGATCGGCCAAGGGTCCGTGACGTATCTGGGACACCAGGTGGGAAGCGGCCGGGTGGCTCCCCTCCAGCCAAAGATTGACGCCATCCGGGCCTGGGAGCCCCCAATCACCCAAACAGCCGTCCGAGCCTTCCTGGGGCTCACAGGATACTATCGGCACTTCATCAAAGACTATGGAAGCATTGTGGGGCCCCTCACAGAACTGACATCCAAGAAGCTACCCCAGAAGGTGTGCTGGACCCCAGAGTGCCAAGCAGCCTTCGAGACTCTAAAGACGGCCATGTGCACCGCCCCTGTGCTCCAGGCCCCCGACTACAGCCGAGAGTTTGTGGTCCAAACCGATGCCTCGGACCACGGCATTGGGGCGGTCCTCTCCCAAGTGAACTCTGAGGGAATCGACCTTCCCGTTGCCTTCATCAGCCGGCGGCTGCTAGCCAGAGAACAGCGCTGGAGCACCATCGAGAGGGAAGCCTTCGCCGTCGTGTGGGCCCTAAAGTAGCTCCGGCCCTACCTCTTCGGCACCCACTTCCGGGTCCAGACCGACCACCGGCCCCTGCGGTGGTTGATGCAGATGCTGGGAGAAAACCCGAAACTGTTGCGATGGTCCATCTCCCTGCAAGGGATGGACTTCACTGTGGAGCATCGCCCCGGCAACGACCACGCCAATGCTGACGGCCTCTCCAGATTCTTCCACCTCAGCGAGGAGAATCCCCAAGAAGATGGGGGACTCTCCCCTGCCTTCAGCTGGGGGGGACGCGTGTTGGACCCGGCCTCATGGCGTGGTCCTACCCCTCCCGCATGGCAGGCCCAGGACGACATCGGCCCTCCACCCAGCATCGGGCAGCCCTTTTGCCCGACACTGCACGCCCCAACATTGCTGGTCCGGTCACCATCCCGGACCCCCCCTGCCGGCCTGGCCCCATCGTGGGCCCCTCACGACCTAAGCACGAGGCCGCGCCCGACTCCATCTTGGGCCCACCACGTCACGACCACGTGGCTCCGGCCCCGGCCCAGGCCCAGCGAAGCCCAGACATCGAGGCGCCAAGATCTACCCAGGTGGTCGAGTGGCCACTCGACAGATCCCGGAGGAGGGGAGTTTCGATGACCCTCCAACCTTCCCCGGACGCCTGGTATCGATCGCCCCCGGCATCCCTGGGTGCTGGCCCCACCCCCCTGCTGGGTGTCTGGACACCATCTTCCCGGCCCCTCTGACACCCAGGCGCGAGGGTCCGGACATCAAAGGACTCCAGTCCTATATCTGGGCCAGCCCCGGAGTAGGACGGCAGTTGTATCCTGGACTGGAAAGCCCCGCTGACGCTGTCACGGCCGACCCCAGAAGAACTCATTTCCTGGAACCTGAAGAGAACTTGAGAGCCTGCTGGCGCTGCCGCGGCCCACCTTTGCCGAACCATCTTGAGAGCCTGCTGGCGCTGCCGCGGCCCACCTTTGCCGAACCATCTTGGGAGCCTGCTGGCGCTGCCGCAGCCCACCTTTGCCGAACCATCTTGAGAGCCTGCTGGCGCTGCCGTGGCCCACCTTTGCCGAACCATCTTGAGAGCCTGCTGGCGCTGCCGCGGCCCACCTTTGCCGAACCATCTTGGGAGCCTGCTGGCGCTGCCGCGGCCCACCTTTGCCGAACCATCTTGAGAGCCTGCTGGCGCTGCAGCGGCCCACCTTTGCCGAACCATCTTGGGAGCCTGCTGGCGCTGCCGCGGCCCACCTTTGCCGAACCCTCTTGGGAGCCTGCTGGCGCTGCCGCGGCCCACCTTTACCGAACCATCTTGGGAGCCTGCTGGCGCTGCGGCGGCCCACCTTTGCCGAACCATTTTGAGAGCCTGCTGGCGCTGCCGCGGCTCAACCTCTCGGAACCCCCGGCTCGAGGATTGAGAGCTGTGCGCAGGGTATCCCTTCATACACCCCAACCGAGACTGTCCCGCTTCCCTGACCCCCCTTTTTCGAGACTTTACAGACCCCTCGGTCTACTTGTACATATCGCTGGGAACCAGCGGCCTTTATTTCCTGATAAAGCTTACGAACTCGACCTCTGGTGTGGTGTCCATTTGTAGTGTGTGGTTACTCTGCTGTGCGATCCTAGGAGAGGGCCCTCACCCAGGAGGCCTCTCAGTAACGCTCGGCTACTTCTTGACGGAGAGGTGGACCTAGGGGTGGTCAGTCAGACATCTTCTGCCTCCCCCGGGGTCGCCTTTCTAACATTGATGATTTCTAGGACTTCTGTTACTGGCTGCAGCCAATAAATTTGATCTTTGACGCCACTCAGAAGTATCCGTGTCTCTGTATTCTAAGACAGGTGAACCCGAAGAATTTGGGCATGCCCCTGGCGCCGCTGGGTTCTAAAACCCGGTTCTTCACAGCGCAGCTCAGGTTGGAGACAGCTTAGTGCGCATGTCGGTTTGGCCTCTCAAACCAACATGTGCGCTGTTAGCAGTGCCCACCACGCTCTCTCGTTCCTGCGCCCACAATGGGCCCATCCCCAAGAGTTGGCTAGGCCCTTAGAACTTGAGAAATAAAACAATAATAAAACCATTTTATTATGATTTTATTTTTCAAGTTTTGAGGCTGACGGGAGGATGAGGGGACAACACTCCTCTGCCATTGTTGAGCAGCCGCCACTGGGTCCTCCCATGGAAAAGACGCACAACACTGCAGGCTAGTTGCTGCCTGACGCCCTCGCACGCTCGGGCGTTACTTAAACCAGTCATATGCAAGCGTGCAGCGCACGCGCGCAGCGGGCGCGCCATGGGCACGCCAGAGGCGAGCCCATCTGTGCCCATCCGTGATCAAACGGGACCCAGGGCCACGACCCCTGGTCCGCATCTTACCTATAACAGAGGTGAGTTGTGGGAAGCTAATTTAGGCAAGATACCTCTCAGTCAGGGGTGCGTGGCCATACTCTGCCAGGAAGGACTACTGAAAGCACCTAGGACAAATCCAGGTCGGAATAACGTGTGCAAGGCTCGTGGGTTGAACTACGGCCTCCTTAACACTCGTTCCCTTCAGCGACACAATTTGGAGGTCTTTACTCTACTGGAGGACGAGGAACTGGATATATTAGGAGTAACAGAAACGTGGTTAGAGGACTCCTCGATGCCAGATCTTGTAGATTCTATACCAGCTCACTTCTCGGCTCTGTACCATAATAGAGCGGATGCTAAGAGAGGGGGTGGTGTGGCCCTGCTCTATGGCTCTCGCCTACGGGGCGAAAGACTTTTGGCCGAAAGTATGGGCGGTGCTGAGGTGCTGGGTGTTAAGTTGAAGCTGGGGACAGACTGTATGATCATTCTTTTAGTCTATCGCCCCCCGTGGGCATCGCCGGACTTCTCGGATTTGTTCCTGAGACTGGTCCAGGATGTACGCTCAAGGTATGATAAGGTGGTCATCATGGGTGATTTCAATTATCATTGGGAAAAAGTCCCGAAAGAAGGACAAGCTTTTCAGATTGATGAGGCATTGGCATCACTGGATTTTGTCCAACAAGTGAGGGGCCCGACACATGTCAAGGGTCATACCCTTGACTTGGTCTGGATGACAACTCCAGCGCAGGGCTCGGTAGTTGTCCAGCCGTGCGTATGGTCCGATCACCATTTGGTGGGGGGCGAGATCCTGTTGGATGAACTAAAAATTAAGTCCGGTGAAGGGTGGAAGGCGGTAAGAAAGTGGAAAAACATCAACGGAGACAAAATGGTAGATTACCTCCTAACTTATCCACCATCTAACAACCGGGAAGAGAATTCAGATGTCCTCTGTAAGGAATTATTAGATAAACTCAGGAAGGCTACGGATTGTGTGGCACCAATACGTAGGATGAACGTAGTGGACAGAGGATCCGGGGCCCCATGGTATAACGAATCACTTAGGGAGAAGAAACGGGGGTTACGGAAAGTGGAAAGAGCTTGGCGGAAGGACTGTAACTCCAACTCCCGGAGCCGGTATACACAGGCACTCGCTAGCTACAAGCAGGCGATCATAGCTAGGAAAGCCGAGTTCTTTGAGGAGAGGATTGTAACTGCTAGGAACCCCCAGAAAGAAATCTTTAGAGTCCTTACGGAGCTTAGGAAAATTAAGGAGCAGACTATGGAGTTCATGCAGGAGGACTGCCAAAAATTTCAAGATTTCTTTATTAGCAAGATTACGGACCTTATATCCGACATTGTAGCGACCCCCACGATTGACTGCCCTCCACAGACTATTCCTGCTAGAATGCCAGTGACCACCCCATTAACTGCCCTACCCTTGATTACGAAGGAGAGGTTGACATTTCTGATGGGGCGGGTCAAGTCGGGCTCCCAGGCAGATCTGTGTCCACCGGAAGTGTTCAAACTGGCATTGCCTGGTATAGAAGAAGACGTGTTGAGCCTTCTGAATACATCTCTACAAACAGGACAAGTCCCGTCAACCTTTAAGGAGGCCCAGCTGATTCCTCTGTTGAAAAAAACGGGGGCGGATGTGAAATGTCTGAAAAATTTCAGGCCAATTTCTCAGCTACCGTTCCTGGCGAAGGTGGTAGAACAACATGTACTTACCATTTTGTCGGAACATTTGGAGAGGAACGTCCTGCTTGAGCCGAACCAGGCTGGGTTCCGTGCGAATCACAGCACGGAGCTTGTTATGTTGTCTATCTTGGATGAACTGAGGAACAGGGCAGACAAGAAAACTCCAGGTGCCCTGGTGCTGTTGGACCTCTCCGCGGCATTTGACACCGTTTGTCATAAACAACTATTGTCGCGGTTGAGGGATTTCGGCATTCAGGGCACAGCACATGCCTGGCTCTCCTCATTCCTCCAGGGGAGGACACAGAGAGTGCAGCTTGGTGATCTGCTCTCCACCACAACATCGATCACCTGCGGGGTGCCGCAAGGGTCTGCCCTGTCACCCCTTTTATTCAATATCTACCTGCAGCCTCTGATTCTGCTGCTTAACCGGATGGACTGTCAGGTGTACAACTATGCGGATGACACCCAGATCATCATCCAATTGGATGATGGTCTGGGTGCTTTCGCAAGATTACAAAACATTCTGAAGTGCACAGCCAACTGGATGTCCATGAATTCCTTAAAGATCAATCCTGAGAAGACCGAGGTGTTGCCAATTACCATCGCTGGCAACCCATGGAATGATCAATTCTAGCCAAGAGAACTAGGGTCACCCCCGGAACCTGCGGCCGTTGTTAAAAGCTTGGGCATCCATGTGGATGGCAAGTTGTCCATGCAGAAGCAAGTTACGGCTGTTGTGGGCACTTGTGTCGGCCTCCTTCGACAACTTAGGAAAATATCCTTGTTGCTGTCCTTTTCCACCCTGAGGCGTGCGGTCTCTACCACGATCCTAGCCAGGTTGGATTATGGTAACTCGTTATACATGGGGCTGCCGCAAAAACTCTTGGACAAGTTGCAGGTTGTCATGAATGACGCTGCAAGACTTATCTTTAAAAAGCCGAGGAACACACATGCATCCCCCCTCATGCGAGAACTGCATTGGTTGCCAGTTAAGCAGAGGGTAATGTTTAAAGGGTTGTGCATTGCACACAAAGCCCTGTATGGAAGGACGCCAAGCTATATGAAATCCCGCCTGATTCCTTATAGGCCGGGTAGGGCGCTACGATCTGCAGAAGCTACCCTCCTCACTCAACCACGCTGTAGACTGGCCACCGTGGGTGGTCGCACCTTCTCCTTTACTCTTCCAGCATTCTGGAACAAGTTGCCAATGGAACTGCAGAAGGAAACCAACTTGTTGTCCTTCCGGAAGAAATTAAAAACAGTGCTCTTTCAGCAAGCGTGGGGTGGCCTGTAATTTATGACCAGCTGCTTTCTGTACTCGGTTGCGTGGACCCTGACAAAGCGCTTAGAGACCCCTGGGTTATAACGCGCTATATAAATCAAATAAAACAAAACAACAAAACAAACACTGAGGTGTGTACAGGCACGCAGACCTCACACAGACATTGAGTCACTTTCAGGTGCTTTCATGATGCCACCATGGGGGGGATGCATTTTGGTTCTGTGGTCCACTTTCCTTCAGGTCCTCACACACTGCTCGTGTTCCTTACAGTGGAGATTATTGCTCAGTCTGGGAAGCAGGTGTAGGCTCCTGGTCATGGCAGGCTGTGGGTCTCTACCTACTCACTGTAAAGTTCTGCAGTTCTGGGCTTAGGTTCTGGTTAGTGGAGGCTGGGGCTCTTCTGACCAGGCAGTCTACCTCCTCATCAGCAGCAGCATAGTCTGCTTTTTCTCAGTCCTCAAGTTATGATCCTCGCTCCTCAAATGAAATGGCCAACAATAGAGCATGTGGTCCTCGCCTTCCTTTACAGAGGTGTGCGGAGCTCTTTGACTAAAGGTGAACACAACATAAGGCAGGCCACAAGGGTCCCCTTCAATCTTGGGCTGAACACAACATTTTACTCAGTTTCAAAGTTAGCCCCAGACTTCCAGTGGGACCAATCACAAAATGTAGATTATAGTTTTAGGTGTGCTACAGCTCCATGGCCAATTGCCCGGGGGGTGGGTGGTCGGTGAGAGTTGGGCGGTGGCTGCATTTTCCACATGTGTATTACTTCTAGACTATCTTCTGGCCAATCAGATGCTCAGGTCTTCTGTCTCCAGGGAAACCTATGCAATTAATGAGCAGGTATTGCATCTGCTTGAGTAGGGTATGCACTCTTTAGTGCTCCATTGGACCACATTCATTGTTAAGGTGTTGTTGTAGAACTGGCTTGGTCCAGATCCACAGATTAACAAAAGCTCCCACCTGCTCCTTTCACTCGCCTGTGATCCAAGGCAGACAGATGACTTTAGTTTACACAGACTTACAGGGAGGTGAAAATCAGTAGACTTGCACAGCAGTGGGCATGCAGGAAGAAGCACTACTGATAGAGCGTGCAGGTCACCCGACTATAATTTTACCATACACGTATCGGGCCCATAAAAATTCAATTTACCATATTCATTAATCAGGTGACCTTGCACTCTACTACCAGTAACCCTTGTTCCTTCCTATTGATTTCTACTGTACCCGACTTACCAATCCACTGTACGGGTACCTATGATCACAATGGATCAGGGAGCTAGCTGTAAAGGAAAGGCAGACACAAAAATACCTTTTTATATTTGCAGTCATAAAAATAACCAGAGACGCGGGAAGTTTTAAAACCTTTATCTAAGACTCATCAATTTCATTAAACATTAGATTTACAGCGATTAAACTATCAATAACTAAGATTATAAAGAGCACGTATCCATATAGGAAATAAATCAGGCCAACCATTTAAATTCTAAAGGCAGGTAAGAACAGGGAACATGCTAGTAAGGATTTTCAGGATTTTAGACTAGTCATAGAGTGACTAAGGGACGGGGAAAGATAAGGATCATGCTAAAATATACCTCTTTAACCTTTTCCATGCTAATGACAAGGTGAACTCGTCATGTATAATGGGAAACATAAATCTCCAGCACGGGAGGGGAAAAGCCTTAGCAGCCAAGGTGTTAAAAGTGACAAAATATGAAATTGTAATCAGTCTATGGAGACTCGAAAAGCAGTATGTAACTATAGGGAAGATAAAGTGGAACACACTAATATATCAGAGCAAGTGTTTCATTTAGCTAAGGGAAGGTAAAGAAAAGGAACAAACTGTATATCATGAACTGAAAACAGGAATGTACTTAAACGGATGGGTAAGAAATGGAACATGCCAAAATAACAATTATAATGTATGACTTTTTCGTTTGTTGGTGTACAGAAAACATGGAAAATTATTATGCAAGACCACGTTTTATTAAAGCAAGGGAAAGAATGAAAGATGCAGAATAGACTTCCCAGCACTATATTTACCTAGAACGGTGTGAAGACCAACCCTGGCCACGGGTCAGTTAAGGATAGGAGAAACCCCAAGGAAGGACAGTCGCCAGTAGGCCAGCAGGTGCAGAATGAACACCCCAGGACAGGACAGGAAAACCAGATTAGGATCAGGACAGGATCACCAAGGTAAGACCAGCACCCGCAGTTTTGAAGCAACGCCTGCGCTCCACCCTCTCTGCAGCTATCAGTCAGAACCCCGATTGGGTTATCGAGTTCCCCAGCAAAGTGCTCCACCAGCACTTAAGGTTTCCAAAACCCCGCTTGAGTTTATGGAAAATACGGACAGAGTGCCCGCAGCTCTCTGTATCAGTCACCTATTGAGTGCGTTGGGTCAGTGACAGGTCAGCTATTCAGACAAGTCGGACAATTTCTCTAGCTAAACCTAGGCTAGTTATACTGTTTTCGGGTCAGTGTACCACCCCCCAAATGTTGCAAGTCTAAGAATTCCCAATTTCGATTTCTCCTCAAGTAGGACAGGTTAACACACCAACCAGGACAGACTTCTACAAGACCTAATTTACATGTTTTGGGACCGCCTATTGAATTTGGGGTTCCCATGATATAAGTCTCTGAATTACAATAGCGCATCTATGAATTATGATACATTTAGTTCATGTCAGCTTCTTCTGCTAGGCGAAGGTGCATCTTCCCAGGCACATCTTGGCGGGGACCTCTTGTTGGCACGGATTCAATGTCATAGAGCTCGTCCACTGGCAGAAGACTGTCATGCGCAGAAAGGCTGTTCAATATGGAGTATTCCCATCCCTCATGCCCACAGATTTCGACACATGAAAAGTAAGCGAAAACAAATTAAAAACACAGAAATAAATGAATACACTGTATACCAGGAATCCCTATATGACTCCCCTTACTTTATACTAACTTATAGCATTATAATTAGTGCAACCGAACAGTAGCGCAAAAGCAGCAGCGCAAGCTTCGGCATGTGAGAACACAAAGCGGCCATCTTAATGCTAGTGCGCAAGTGCGAAAAGCTCCCACCAGAACTGCGAGTACGTCACGTCACGTGAATGTGACCAACGCATGCGCAGAAGAAAACCCCGCCAAGCAGCGGCCATTTTAGCCACAAGCGGTTTAGGATAAGTAAACACATAGGCAAGCGTCACTGGGACACCCCGTGTAATGTAAAATGTGCAATATTAGTAACACAAACAGGTTGAATTAGTACATTAGGGTTATTTGAGGTTCATGAATACAAGCAAGCCACTTTACGTGCGAATTCTTGCTCCATCAATCCCCTCTTTGATGATATTTTATATCATCACAAATCAATGGAACCAGATGCCAACTTTCTCACTTTTTTCCCAATTCAATTTCTTCAAACATTCTGTTCAATCTCTCTTTTGTTTCTTTATTAGGGTGAGAATGTTTCACCCTTTTATAAAGCTGATTATTCATTTCTTCTAATTCAAGTTCATCCACGTTTCTTTTCACTCCTCTCTGGTTCACAGTATACTTTTTCTGGTGCTTTCGACATTTACAACAGACGAATATAATGAATACTACTAAACCTATTCCTGCAATTGGTATCAGTACTTTAGTCAACAAACTTTTACCTAGATTAGCAAAACAATGACCTACAGAGGAGAGGCCATCAGTAAGTCTCTTCCAGGCACTGTCAACCTCCAGTGGCTTGAGTTCTTTCGCCAAATTAGTAATGTTCCTTACATACCTTTAGATTCCTATACTTTTATCAGGTATGTAAGTGCAACAATGTTGCGCTTTCAACATTCTGCAGACTCCGCCCTCTTTTGCTAATAGAGTATCAAGGGCAAGTCTGTTCTGTAAAACCATTGATCTGACCGCAACCATTTCGGTATTGACCATCAGGAAACCTCCAGCAGTGTCGGTAGATAACCGATCTACTACTGTAGACAATTTGCAAATTTTGTGTGTGTTCAGAACCACTCCCACTGCAGGTATTATTGCGCTAAAAATATCTCCTACAATTTCACCAGCAGTTTCTCTTTTATTGCGTATTAATTGGTTAGTTCCTTCATTGCTTCCAGTGATTTCCCCCACGTGGTATATCTTTGGGAAGACAATACCAAAATAGCAACTCCCGTACCAATGGTCGGGCAATTTGAAGTAAGCCTTGTTCCCACAAATAAAATAAATTCCAGGAAACACAGGCTCTGTCCCATCTTTGAAACCCCAACCTCCAATTATCTTGTAATTATGTTCGCATTCACTGGAACCAATGAAAACATTGTTATAATACCTAGTCTTTCCCCTTTTAAGACAGAGCTTCCCCTTCTTTTCGAAATCAAGAAGCATAGCAGCATTTGCTCCACCATTTGAGGTGCTCCCTATACTCTCTGCCCATTTAGGAACCTTATGGTTCTTATCTTTGGCTTTCTTTTGGAAACTCTCTCTTCTCTTCTCTACCATGTCCAGTAATTCTTTTTCCTTTTCATGTAAAGAACAGGTCAGGTTATTTTTATGTGCATCATCTATATTAATTTTTCCTACAGTTAGAAAATAATCACTCATGAACTTAGCTACATCTCTAGTCGTATGTACAGGGTTCAGGTTTCTTCGAACAGGAAGTTCAGAAAATGTCACATCAGAGTTTGAATAGTAATACTGTAAAGGTCCTTTTTTGTAAAATAAGCTAGTTAGTATACTACAGGAAATTCCATAGGTTAAAGGCAGGTGATGATAAGTCACGCCTTCAGCTACAGAAGTAGGTAGCTTCATGCAGACATAACAGTCGTCTATTTCCATAGTTTCTACATAATGCAATAACAGGTTTGCGAAAACGTTTAAATGAGTCTTGTTCTTAATCTTGTTAAAGTGTAATACTTCCTCATCTGGTGCTTCTAAATCTAACTGTCTCCGTTTCAGGCTAAGTGGTTTGTCCAAAGTGTCTACTCTTCGTGGTGTAATTCTAGTAAGTGATTCTACAGTGTCATCAGGTAAATTATTATTTGGGTACAAACTTGGGTTCTTACTCATCATAGAAGGAATGGTTACTGTTAGTCCTATCCAAAGGATCAGTACTATGGCTACACTACATAAACATACTTGGCAGCATGTTTCACAACAACTTCGTCTCGGTCTCCTATTCTCAGAAGAATCAGACATTTTGGCTCAACAGAAGCTTCACCCCTCTTTGTAACTCTGCACGATTTGCTTACTCGAGTAACCTTTTCAGGGTGGTTCTGCTTCGTCTTCGCTCTGTTCAGCAATCAATTCTCCGTCACTTTCAGTACTTGCGTCACTTATTTCCAGATTTTCAAATTCTTCAAGTACGTAGTAAGTCCATTCAGGGCTCGAATACTTGTTATTCAGCTTTTTAATACAAGCACTTCTTCTCCTCTGCTTTGTCACCACTGGATCACTTTGACTCGAAACCTCATTTATTTGTTTAGGCTCTTCGTTTATTGTCTTCAAACGCAATCTCAGCCTTTTTGATAAATCGAGGAACTAAGTCACCTTTTCTGAGTCTTTTAACTGGCACTGTGTCTTGGCTTTTCACCAACACTCTTTTGTTTTCGTTCAGCTGTGGCACATTTGGATCAAGTTCAACTCCTGTATTGTTCCCTATCTGACTAGGTCCAGGTCTTTCATCTGTTTCTTCTGCCTGGTCCCTAAACTGGCCTTGTTCAAGTGTTTGCTGAGCTTGGCTTTGATCTGTTTCGGTCTCTTCTTCTTGAACACAATTGTCTAACCCTACCTGTTCCTGTTCACGCTCTTCGATCTCTTGATTTTCTTCCGCATGAACTTCCGCCCTAATTTCTATCTGTCCCTTATCTGGTGCAGGTGTTCTTGGAGGAGTGTCAATTACCTGCTCTCTCCCTATCTGGTCCTCCTCAGAATCAGATTTTACATGGATTTCGATGATCTGAGTAGCTTCTTCTTCACCTGTCTCGTCCTCACTATCCCACTGTCTATTTAGCTGAGCTTGACTTCTGGTTCGTATAGGGTCGATTGTCAGATCGATGAGTGGAACCCAATCTTTTTGACTGGAGCTCGGTTGTTCCTCTTCAGCTACTTCAGGACCGATGGCTTGGGAGCCTTCAGATGGGCAACCTTCAGCTTCAGTTAGATCTGGTTCAGTCACTCTCTGCGTGTGGCTGGCATGGATCCAGCGAGGTACTCCTGCACACTTTACAGCGGTTGTGGTAACCAGGATCACCTGTCGTGGCTTTCCCCACCTGGGTTCAAGGCAGCTTTTCCGAGTGTGTTTCTTTATTGCGACCCAATCACCAGGATCCAGGTTATGTGTTGGAGTTGTTGGCCTGGCGACGTCTTCTCCCCCAACCTTGCGAGAGATAGAACGTACTTGGTCAGTCAGCTCTTTACAATATTCCAGCACTAAATCATCAGATATGCTTATTAACTTATATCCTGGTACCCATGCTTGCCACATTGCTCTTCCCATCAGGATTTCATGGGGACTCAAGCCCGTGTTCCGATCTGGAATACTTCTGAGTCCCATAAGTACAAGAGGCAGAGCATCTGGCCATTCCAGTTGAGTGTACTCACACATCTTTCCCAATCTTTACTTGATTGTGCCATTTATCTGTTCTACCACTCCAGAAGCCTCTGGACGATATGCACAGTGTAGATGTTGCGTGATTTTGAATGCTTCACAAATCTGTTTTATTATTTCATTCTGAAAATGACTTCCTCTGTCTGATTCAATCAAGACTGGGAAACCGTAACGAGGTATTAGTTCCCTAAGTAACAACTTTGCGACCGTGATGCTGTCATTTCTTCGTGCAGGGAAATCTTCCACCCATTTTGAAAATAGGCAGACAATGACAAGTAGGTACTTCATTCCTCGACAAGGGGGCAACTGAATGAAGTCAAGTTGTAGTCTGATGAAGGGGCCTTCTGCCTTTCCAATTTTTCCTGGTAGTACTATGGTCTTTTTCCCAGGGTTAAATTGCTGGCAGGTCAAACACCTCTGGCAGAGTGCCTCTGCTACTCTTCTGAATCTCGAATTGAACCATGTTCGGCGGAACATGTGAATCATTGCATCTCTGCCGACATGTGTAATTCCATGTATTAGCCTAGCCATAGGAGCAAGCATACAATCTGGTAACACAGGCAACCCATCAAGGTAAACAATGACACCATCCTCATCTCTCCTGCGGCACCCAATGTTTCTCCATCTTTGTTTTTCTTGAGGCTCTGCTGCTTCCTGTAAGTCTCTCACTTCCTCCCATGTATTCACTCCCTCTAGCATCAAAAGTTGGCAGCTGCTTCCAGTTCCTCCAACCCTTATATTGATTGAGATTTTGTACTTTGCACAATGTTTGGCTAACTGATCAGCATAACAATTACCTGCTGTCACATTGTCATTGCCAGATTTGTGAGCAGCACACTTGACCACAGCCAATTCTTTTGGTAACTGGATTGCTTCCAGTAAATCCTGCACATATTTTCCATTTTGGATAGGGGTACCTGAAGAAGTCAGGAACTCCCTCTGTAGCCACAATTGGCCAAAGTCATACACAACCCCATAACCGTACTGGCTATCAGTATACACGGTTATTCTCAAATTTCTCCCAAATTTACAGGCTTTTGTCAATGCAATTAATTCGGCTATCTGTGCAGACTTGACTCCATACAAATAGGATGCTTCCACTGGACGATCTAAAGTGCACACTGAGTAGGCGGCACTTAAGCCACTGTCCTCGTGTCTCATGCATGAACCGTCTACAAACAGTTCATAATCTCCATGGTACAAAGGGTTCTCTTTAATGTCTGGGTGTGGTTTTGTACTGAATTCAGTTAAGTCAATGCAATCATGTGCAAATTCTACCCTCACTTCTTCTGCAAATGAACTAGGCAGTAAGGTAGCAGGATTCAAAATGTTACATCGTTCGATGGTTACATTTCCTGCACCTACAAGGATTCTCTCATACTTAGTCAGCCGACTAGGTGTGAGGTACTGGGTCTTTGTCCTTGTCAGTAAAATTACTACAGAATGTGGAACATATACAGTTACTGGATGTCCCATCACAATGGACTCACTCTGTTCAAGACTCATGCAAGTTGCAGCTACAGCTTTCAAACATCCAGGTAATCCAGCTGCTACTGGGTCCAATGTGGAAGAAAAATATGCCACTGGACGTCGAGTCAAACCATGAATTTGGGTCAGGACTGAAAGTGCACAATTGTCTCGTGTGTCACAGAACAGTGCAAAATCTTTTGAATAATCTGCCATTCCTAAAGCTGGAGCAGTACAGAGACAATCTCGTAATTTGGTAAAAGCTGACATGCTTTCGTCATCCCATTCCACTGGGTCACTTGCTCCTTTCCTGGTCATTTTTAGGTCTCGCCTGTCGATGCGCATGCGCAGCGAGCTTGCGAGCCTATTGCGGCTTAACCACGCTTTAACTAACAAGCAAGGAATCGTGGCGATTCCTTGCAGTGCCCGTGACTTTTAAGCTCAATGCGCATGTGCATTGAGCTTAAAAGCGCGTGCACATCAGTTCCCTCAGCCGCAATCGCCGTCTGTTCCCTCAGCCGCATTCCTCCGACACCTTTTGAAGTGAAGCTTAGATTCACTTCAAAGGCCCCGGCTTCTTCACACCCACATGCCGCTCTCCCCGCTCCGCCCCCTCCCCTGCCCGCCGTGTGCATTTCTCCTCCACCCCCTCCCCACAGCAATGCCCTCCGTCTTGTTTTTTTTATTTTAACTTTCAGCGCAAGGATCCCGCTTGTTCTTTATTTATTAAACACACGCTTCGCTCTTTCTCTTCTGCTTCTTCCACTCGCAATCTGCTTTTTATATTTTTTCCTTCTTTCCTCGCCCACTCTTTCCATTTTACTTCAGCTTTTTCCATTTTTTTTGCCCCTCTGACTCACACCCGATCTCCCGCCTTCTTTTCCGTCTTATTATAGCCTCTATGTGCTCTCACCTCAAACAATTCTACCCTTCACTACGACACTCCCGCCATTTCACCCCTTCTTTACTCATTCACACTCAATTTCCCGTCTTTTCCCCTTTCCTCTCATTTCTTTTTTTCCTCACACTTCGTCCTATCTATATTTACCCATCTCCAGCCCTACTCTTCTCCATCTTCTTGCTCACGTTGCCCCTACAAACTTTTCTTCCTTCGCACTCGGTTTTCCTGCCCATGTCTTACACGCTCCCCCAGAGTCTCTTCTCGTCGCTGGCAGCCTCACCTTCTTTCTTCACCCTTCCTTCTCGCTCACGTTAGACCTACAAACTTTTCTTCACACGCACTCGGTTTTCCTGCCCATGTCTTACACGCTGCCCCCAGAGTCTCTCCTCGTCGCTGGCAGCCTCACCTTCTTTCTTCACCCCTTCTTTTCTTCTTATCTCTCTTTTACACGCTTCTGCTTATCTTTTCATCTTTCACCTCCCATCTCCACGACACTCCCGCCATTTCACCCCTTCTTCACTCATTCACACTCAATTTCCCGTCTTTTCCCGAGACCGGAACTGTCTGGGGAAATCTGGGACGTCTGGTCACCCCATCAATACAGCATTTCATAACAATCAATAAATAAATACCCAGCCTGTGCTTTTCGCGACCTCTTGTGGACACTACGTTTAGAATGTGTGCAATATAATAAATAACAATTGTGAGTGACTGACTAGACAGTTGCTCCAGATACACAATATTGCTTGTACATACAGTGAACATGACACACTGACTTTCCTTGGCGCACTCATGCCGATGTTGTCAGGACATTGCAGGTGGGGTCAAGTTAATGTTTAAAAACCATTACTTTGGGCCGCTTCCGTGTACTGCATGAGCAGTCCCTGTAACTTCTGCAGGCCAGCTGCTGCTGAGACGCTGACACTCTCCCGCTTTCTGCTTGGCGCCACCAGCCCTTCCTCCCCTCCTCCCCCCCTCCTTCCAGGGACGACCACCGTCTCACACCCCATCCCCATATGCTCCTTCCCTCCCACTCGCTGGCTCCCCCTCCCCCCCCCCCCACCAGGCTCTCAATGCTTGTTTTAAACCAAGGCAGCGGGGGCTCTTCAGCGTGTCCGACTCAACATTTATCCAGTGACTCAACAAAACAACATTTAATCAAGAAAACTGCACTCAAATCATCGTAGGTTCCCAGCTTGACAAAATGTGTGATCGTTGTCAAATGACTTTGCTTCACCGTGCATCGGTTTACTCGCGAGTCGAATCCGAGACCTCTTGTGGACACTATGTTTAGAATGTGTGCAATATAATAAATAACACCCACCAGGCTCTCAATGCTTGTTTTAAACCAAGACAGCGGGGGCTCTTCAGCGTCTCCTTTGCCTAAAACTCACATGGTCGCTCTTGGATTTATTTTTATTGGCCATTAACTCTGTGGTTTGCGCACTCTGTCAATTTTTTACAAACAATTTTTTATATTCTCCCACTGGGCAAAGTAACATTTGCTGTGGGCTTAAAAATATCAGCATTCGTTAATCACTCGTGCATGGCTTACTTTTTTTGGTATCACTTGTTCTCTCTCTCTCTCTCTCTCTCTCCCTCCCATAACTCTCTCTCTCTCTCTCTCTCTCCCATAACTCTCTCTCTCTCTCTCTCCCTTCTCTCTCTTTCTCTTTCTCTCTCTCTCTCTCTCCCCCTTCTCTTTCTTTCTCTCTCTCTCTCCCTCCCATAACTCTCTCTCTCTCTCTCTCCCTTCTCTCTCTTTCTCTCTCTCTCTCTCTCTCTCTCCCTCCCTCCCTTAACTCTGTCTCTCTCTTTCGCTTCCCTTCATTTACTCGCACACGCAACGCCACTCGCACACGCAACGCCACTCGCACACGCAACGCCACTCGCACACGCAACGCCACTCACCCACGCAACGCCACTCGCCCACGCAATGCCACTCGCCCACGCAACGCCACTCGCCCACGCAACGCCACTCGCCCACGCAACGCCACTCGCCCACGCAACGCCACTCACCCACGCAACGCCACTCGCCCACGCAACGCCACTCATCCACGCAACGCCACTCATCCATGCAACGCCACTCATCCATTTGCAAAACGGAAAATGTTAAACTCTTCTATTGCGAGACCTATTGCATTTTCAATGCTTGTTATCAATGGTTTTGCTAGGACTGCAAATCCCACAATCCATTGCCTGCAGTATCCTACAACTCCAAGGAACATTCTGATTTCCTTCTGAGTGTTTGGCAAATCCATGTTTCGAATTATTCTGATTCTTTCTGAGGTGACTTTCCTGATACCTCTCTCTATCTGGTGCCCCAGATATTTCACTGATGTGGTACAGAATTGCAATTTTTCAGGTGATACTTTATGCCCTTCTTCACCTAAATGATTTAGCAAGGCAATTGTCCTTTCGACTTTTAGACGCCACCAAAAGGTCGTCTATATACTGTACCAGAACTGATTTTCCCGGCAAGATTAGGGTCTCGAGACACTTTTTCAGAATCTGATTAAAGATAGAGGGGCTTTCTGTATACCCCTGAGGGACTCGATTCCAGACGAACACGTGACTGTCGAATTCAAATGAGAAGAGAAATTTGCTTTCTGGATGCAATGGGATTGAAAAGAATGCATGACATAAGTCAATGACGGTAAACCATCCAGCATTCCATGGAATTTGGTATAAAATCACTGCGGGTTTGGCATGACAGGACAACAGGGAACTACAATTTTGTTAACCCTTCGTAGATCCTGTACTACCCTGTACTTACCGCTAGGTTTCTTGATTCCAATTATGCGCGAATTGCATGGACTGCTCATCACTTCTTGTATGATTTTGGCTTCTACCAATCTTTTTATTTCAATGGCAACTCCTGCTTTTACTTCTGCACTCATCTTGTACTGTTTAATGTTTGGGTACACTGCATTCTCCTTTATAGTTATTTTAATCGGGTCAATGTTTTCCATCAATCCTACATCTTTTCCAGTAAAATCCCATACTTTTGGATTCACCGTTTCTTGGAGCTCCTCAGGTAAGTCCTGCATGGTCAGTCTTTTAATTTCAGAGTCTGGTCTTGCTAACATTAATTTGTAAATTCCATCTTCGTCTGGGGTTTGGAGTTCGACGCCATTTGGTGTGCAAAAGATAGTGCAATTCATTTTACACAACAAATCTCTCCGTAACAGATTTACAGGACTGGTGTCGCAAACGACAAATCTATGCATTTCTTTAAAATTTCCAATTTTAACTTCCATAGGTTTTGTAACAGGGGTACTAATTAGCTGATTAGAAACTCCCACTACTTGGATTGCTTCCCCCAAGAGGGGTAGGTTTGGAACGTCTGCTGTTCTCACAGTAGAACGAGTGGCACCAGTGTCCAACAAAAAGGCGACGTCATTTCCCTCAACCTTTCCTTCAATGTACGGCCCTGACTGGTCCACCGGCAAGGAGGCGCCAAGCACGCACTCCTCGTCCTCACCCCTCAGGCACCGTCAGTAGGTGTCATCACAGAGAAATGTGTCATTTAACAGGAATTGTGAAACTGCTGCATTTCTATCTTCCCTTCCTTCCCACACTTCAGTGTCCTCACTCTGTTGTGCTCTGTTTTTATAATTCTGCCTAGGTGCACGAGGCAACTGATTCTGCTTTACCTGTTGCTGGGTCTTTCGTGGTTTCTCATTCTGCGTCTGTGGATTTAAATCATTAATTTGGATATTACCATTCTGTGCATGTGGACACTTGTCTCTCCAGTGACCTATCTGGCCGCATCCGTGACAGGGGAATTGCTTTTTGGCCTCTTCTCTGCTCATTTTTACTCTGGGCTTCCCCCCACCCCCGGGGCCTTGATTTTGATTATTGGTCAATTTATTTAACTGTTGTTCCTGCTGTTCTGCCAAATTTACCTGTGCCCACATGACCTTTTCCTTCAATGCTTTTCGTTTGTCTGCCATCTGATCTTCACAGTACTTGGCATACTTTAGAACCTCATCAATTGGTTTAGACTGCCAACAGATTTTATTGTCTTTTATCCATTGTGAAATTTCAGGTCTTAAGCCTAATACAAACCTGTAAATGAAATGGGTCATGTCCTTCATCTCGATGTTGTCTAGACCACTGTACGTTTTTAACACCTGTAACAGTCATTCATAATAGGAATGCACAGTTTCATCTCTATTCTGGGTAGTTCTATCTATTCGGGTCGAATCAGTTTCCTTTGCAGGCACTTTCCCTTTCAGATGTAACATTACCTTGTTGTATTTTTTCATTACCTCAGCTGAAGGAGCCCCTGTGTTAGGGTCCCTCGGGTATTCCTCACTAGGCCAATCAACAGCGATTTTACATTCTGTCCACAAATCTACGGGAACTACAATGTCGAAGAACCCATCTAAATCTTTCCAGAGACATTTCTGGACCTTCACAAATCTTTCTACCTGCCTGTACCAATCCACAGGTTTTTCTCGTAATTTCGGGAAGTCATTGGTAAAGGACACAATATCCTGTCGGGACCATGGAACATGCACATACTTTCCACCTGGCACTTCTCGCATAGGATATCATTTTTTTGCTTTGTCTGCTTCTTTTAAGACATACTCGGAAGCCATCTGTTTTGATCTAATCTCCTCTTTTTTCTTTGCCCACCTGGCTTTCCATTTTTCTAATTCTCCCCATTTTTGAAACAAGTTCAACAATTCTCTGATCTGCACCTTTTTCCCTGACACATTCATGTTTTCTAGATCTTTGTCTAAGAATTCTGCTCTGTAGGGTTTTTGCAACACTTTAGATTTACCAATATCGATTCCCATACTAGCCGCGGTGTCCATTAACCACTTGGCTGCTAAGGTACATCCCCCTCTTCCCATTGACTTTCCATTGAAATCAATGGAAACTCCATGACGAGTTACCCTTGTCATTAGCACTGAAGGGGTTAATTTCTCATGGAACACTCTGGTATTACGGGTAATACTCTTGCAGATAAACAGCAATTCTTCCTCGGAAAAAGTATTTAGTGTGTCTAACCCCACATTTCCAGCCATCAGTTCTTCCAATTATATTCTTAATTTGTAAATATCTAATGGTTTTGACTGAGTATTTTGTTTCTCCAATTCTCGACTCCATCTCTCAATTTCTTCAGGAGTCACTACGGTGGCACTTCTAGTACCAGAAGCGGACTCAATCTGCACTTCTCCTGAACTGAAAGGAGTGTTCCTTCTCTGTGAACCCCTTTCCATCTCTCTTACTGGCAAATCCATCAAGGAAATTACAGATTCGCATTCGCTTGCCTGATCATCTACAATTAAGGGCTCTTTTCTCGGCTGTACAATAGCCGGGGTAATAATCGGGGTCTTGGGACACCCCTGTTTATCCCCATACAAAGGAACCACTGGTCCAATAGTTACTGGAATTGTCAAAGCTTCAGGACTTGTGTTTAATTGGGAGATTTTCTGAATTAATTCTGTTCTCTGTTTAGCTATAGCCTCTCGCTCTCTCTCCTGTAGTACTCTTTCCAGGCTAGTTTCAGGTACTATTTGCAGAGTCAGGGTTGGGGTATAATTCGGGGCAGTCGGATGTGTCATACCTGGTCCTTCACCATAGTTAGGTTTCCGGAACGGATTCCCTGTGCTTAAAGATCTCGGCTCCTCCTGATAAGGAGGTATTTGACAGGCATCTCTTGCACTTACTGGTCTTGCTCCTACATTATAAGGAGGTGGATTTTTCATTAACAATTCCTCCAAATAGTCGTCATCTGAATCCCCCCCGGTCATCAGATGCCTTGTCTTTTCTGTCCTTTTCCCTCCCATGGGTTCTTCTAGTGCCATCATAGGGTACAATCCTTCTACTATCATGTTTTGTCTCCATTCTTTCATTCTTTTCTCTCGGGTTTCTTGTTTCACTTTTGGATACCATTTGGTTAACCCTTTATCCATTTGGGGCCTGGCTCTTTCAAAAGCCTCTATATCCCATTCTTCTAAGGCCTCGAACTGCGTTAACCTGGGTCTGGGATGCAAATCATTCATTCGGGTTCTTAAATTGAACAGAATCCTGCCATTAAATGTACCATCTAACGGAAATGCCAAAACTCCGTCATTTTTGGTATATTCCACCCAATTCTCCAACCACACACAAGAGTGGTATCCTTTATCAAACATCACGAAAGATGTGGGAGTATTGTGTGGTGGATTGACAACACCTTCTCTAGTTTTGATAGGCTTATCCTTCTTGAAATAATTCTTCACTTTATTTACTAAGGTCATTTTCCTTTTGTTTCGGTACATAATGTTGTATCTACGACCTTTCCACTTCTCTTTTCCAAACCCTAAATATTTTGGATCTGGTCTGGTCTCTGGGTTAGACGTATGCCACATATACTTTTCCGCAAGCGACTTTGTTTACAAAATCACTTCCAATCCACTCGCGTCTTTATTTTCGTGCAACCAATCACGTACACTTTTTCAAAAATAATTCAACCAATGGGTGCGCGGCCTTTTCGCAAGACAGGTTCTCACGCTTCGGCACTCACCCCTCCTTTACAATTCCTCCTCAACTACATGCCCGCCGTTCTGACCAATACCAGCGCGACACGGCGTGACGTCAGTGCAGCTCCGCAACTGACTCCCTCCTTCACAAGGTAAGAAGCGCTTTGATTTCTACCTTTTAAAGTGCAAGTGCTCTATTTAATTTACAACGTAAACACATTCGCCACTGTACTCGAGTGTCTAGAAAGAAAAGATTTGTTTCACTACAAGTAAACTTCTTCTATTTACTTTTCAAATGCTACGAGTAGATCCCTTCTGCCTACCCTTCACACAAGCATCAGTGAACCCGCTACTCCTTCTACTCATCCACGGTGGGATATATACTAAGCCAAAAGTTTCACTAGTGAACTCCTTTGCTACCAATCAAGCTTAGATGAACCTGCTATTCCTACCGGGTGACCCTTACTAGGTTATATCACAACAGAAGTTTTGCCAGAGAACTCTTCGCTACCATTTATTCAAAACATTTATTCAGAAAAAACCCTAATTAGTGCTTCCAGTTCTGCCTAACCTGCACCAATTTTCCTCAAGCCAATGACCTCACTACGGCGTGGATTCTCCTCACCACCCGCTATTCAATTCCCCGGGGATTCCAGACAAACATATAACAATCTCTAACGAGTTTTGTTAGAACATATATCAATATAGCAGCAAGAAAAACAATTTAAAACATTTCATAATTTTTCAGAGCAATAATACATTTATAAATTCGTTCGAACGTTTAGCAGAAAAATGTTCACAATTAGCAGCAATTAACTTACCTATCTATCTTAACTAGTCCTACCTCACTTTAACTAGTCCCTAACCATTTCCTCTGCTACCAGAAAATTACTGATAGAGCGCGCAGGTCACCCGACTATAATTTTACCATACATGTATCGGGCCCATAAAAATTCAATTTACCATATTCATTAATCAGGTGACCTTGCACTCTACTACCAGTAACCCTTGTTCCTTCCTATTGATTTCTACTGTACCCGACTTACAAATCCACTGTACGGGTACCTATGATCACAATGGATCAGGGAGCTAGCTGTAAAGGAAAGGCAGACACAAAAATACCTTTTCTATATTTGCACTCATAAAAATAACCAGAGACGCGGGAAGTTTTAAAACCTTTATCTAAGACTCATCAATTTCATTAAACATTAGATTTACAGCGATTAAACTGTCAATAACTAAGATTATAAAGAGCACGTATCCATATAGGAAATAAATCAGGCCAACCATTTAAATTCTAAAGGCAGGTAACATGCTAGTAAGGATTTTCAGGAGTTTAGACTAGTCATAGAGTGACTAAGGGACGGGGAAAGATAAGGATCATGCTAAAATATACCTCTTTAAAAGTGACAAAATATGAAATTGTAATCAGTCTATGGAGACTCGAAAAGTAGTATGTAACTATAGGGAAGATAAAGTGGAACACACTAATATATCAGAGCAAGTGTTTCATTTAGCTAAGGGAAGGTAAAGAAAAGGAACAAACTGTATATCATGAACTGAAAACAGGAATGTACTTAAACGGATCGGTAAGAAATGGAACATGCCAAAATAACAATTATAATGTATGACTTTTTCGTTTGTTGGTGTACAGAAAACATGGAAAATTATTATGCAAGACCACATTTTATCAGCCCCTCCAAAAGAAGTTGTCAAGGCGCTTTTTTGGAAATGGACTGCAGAGCGTCTAATCTCTAACTCCAATCACTGCAGGTCGACTGCCACCTTTTTACAAATTAAAGACACTGTGACCACTGAACCTTACTTGGACCTGATCACTCTCCCCTTTGACCGCGCTCTTTACTTTAAATTTAGAGTTGGTTCCCTCCCGCTAGGTGCCCTGGTATCGAAATGGTCAACAGCGGATCGCACTTCTCCCAACTGTGCATGTTGCCCGAGTAAGATTGAGTCTATTGCGCACGTTTTATTTGAATGCCCGGATTATGCAAGGCCTAGGATCTCTTGGCTGAAACCACTCTGCCGTAACATGGGCACACGCAGTCACTTAGTAGCCTTGCGTATCCTAAGTACGGACACTTCCCCCCCCATAGTTTGTGGAATAGCTAAATTTTTAAAGCAGTTTTGGCTCATTCGATGTAAGAGATTGTCAGTAGCTGTTTAATCCTCGTTTTAGCTAATTTATTAACGGACTTTACACCCTTTTATCACTTTTTAATACTCCTAACATTTCTTACTGACTTCTTATGGCATAAATTTTTTGTATACTGTATTGATTGTATTATGTATGTGCTTATAAGATATCTCTGCGTATCGAATAAAAGCTTATGACTGACTGACTGACATTTTATTAAAGCAAGGGAAAGAATGAAAGATGCAGAATAGACTTCCCAGCACTATATTTACCTAGAACGGTGTGAAGACCAACCCTGGCCACGGGTCAGTTAAGGATAGGAGAAACCCCAAGGAAGGACAGTCGCCAGTAGGCCAGCAGGTGCAGAATGGACACCCCAGGACAGGACAGGAAAACCAGATTAGGATCAGGACAGGATCACCAAGGTAAGACCAGCACCCGCAGTTCGGAAGCAACGCCTGCGCTCCACCCTCTCTGCAACTATCAGTCAGAACCCCGATTGGGTTATCGAGTTCCCCAGCAAAGTGCTCCGCCAGCACTTAAGGTTTCCAAAACCCCGCTTGAGTCTATGGAAATTACGGACAGAGTGCTCCGCAGCTCTCTGTATCAGTCACCTATTGAGTGCGTTGGGTCAGTGACAGGTCAGCTATTCGGACAAGTCGGAAAATTTCTCTAGCTAAACCTAGGCTAGTTATACTGTTTTCGGGTCAGTGTACCACCCCCCAAATGTTGCAAGTGTAAGAATCCCCAATTTTGATTGGTCCTCAAGTAGGACAGGTTAACACACCAACCAGGACAGACTTCTACAAGACCTAATTTACATGTTTTGGGACCGCCTATTGAATTTGGGGTTCCCATGACATAAGTCTCTGAATTACAATAGCGCATCTATGAATTATGATACATTTAGTTCATGTCAGCTTCTTCTGCTAGGCGAAGGTGCATCTTCCCAGGCACATCTTGGCGGGGACCTCGTGTTGGCACGGATTCAATGTCATAGAGCTCGTCCACTGGCAGAAGACTGTCATGCGCAGAAAGGCTGTTCAATATGGAGTATTCCCATCCCTCATGCCCACAGATTTCGGCACATGAAAAGTAAGCGAAAACAAATTAAAAACACAGAAATAAATGAATACACTGTATACCAGGAATCCCTATATGACTCCCCTTACTTTATACTAACTTATAGCATTATAATTAGTGCAAACGAACAGTAGAACAAAAGCAGCAGCGCAAGCTTCGGCATGTGAGAACACAAAGCGGCCATCTTAATGCTAGTGCGCAAGCGCGAAAAGTTCCCACCAGAACTGCGAGTACGTCACGTCACGTGAGTGTGACCAACGCATGCGCAGAAGAAAACCCCGCCAAGCAGCGGCCATTTTAGCGACAAGCGGTTTAGGATAAGTAAACACATAGGCAAGCGTCACTGGGACACCCCGTGTAATGTAAAATGTGCAATATTAGTAACACAAACAGGTTGAATTAGTTCATTAGGGTTTTTCGAGGTTCATGAATACAAGCAAGCCGCTTTACGTGCGAATTCTTGCTCCATCACTACCTACTATTAAACTCAGTGGAGCACCCTGCTACATTACAGACTACATACAACCATGTACCCAGGCACACTCATGCATACTACATGCAATCAGTTCGCATCACATGACCCAATCATAACAAACTGAACAGAGGGTGCTGAGACCAGGGAGGCCAGGCCGCAGCCTTCCCAATGGAGTGCAGGTAAACGCCCTGCGTTCAACTACTATCGTCACCTGCCACCAGCTTTTAGTATTGCCATGGCTTGTCATGGGGGAGCAGCTACCGATGTTAAAAGGAGTGCTGCTTTGAGATTACACATCACTCACAAGAGTTTAGCACTCTGTTGATAAGTAGCATCACAACCATGTAGCCCTCGTGCAGGTGACGCGTGACATGGGCTTCCCACACCTGATAACAAAAGTGGTCCTCAGTCCTGATAACATGTGGAGCTGGCTGGCACAGAGCCCCAGCGCCAGGGACTTTCAGCTCCACAGACAGAAGTCAACCATGGCTGCTTTCTTCTGCTGGAATAAACTGACCCCGAGAGAAGCCTTGTGGATTTGAGCATGGTGAGGTGTGTCCTGAAACATGGGGTCTGAGTCACCAAAAGCAGCTCTTCACATGTTTCCGAGAGCTGGTGTCATTGTTAGCTGGTGTCATTGTTAGCTGTTGTCATTTGGTGTCATTGTTAGCTGGTGCCATTGTTAGCTGGTGTCATTGTTAGCTGGTGCCATTGTTAGCTGGTGCCATTGTTAGCTGGTGTCATTGTTAGCTGGTGCCATTGTTAGCTGGTGTCATTGTTAGCTGGTGTCATTGTTAGCTGGTGCCATTGTTAGCTGGTGCCATTGTTAGCTGGTGTCATTGTTAGCTGGTGCCATTGTTAGCTGGTGCCATTGTTAGCTGGTGTCATTGTTAGCTGGTGTCATTGTTAGCTGGTGCCATTGTTAGCTGGTGCCATTGTTAGCTGGTGCCATTGTTAGCTGGTGTCATTGTTAGCTGGTGCCATTGTTAGCTGGTGCCATTGTTAGCTGGTGCCATTGTTAGCTGGTGTCATTGTTAGCTGGTGCCATTGTTAGCTGGTGTCATTGTTAGCTGGTGTCATTGTTATCTGGTGTCATTGTTAGCTGGTGTCATTGTTAGCTGGTGTCATTGTTAGCTGGTGTCATTGTTACCTTGCACAATTACAGCAGACACTCTATTTCTGACTAATGATTTGGGACACCATTAATTATATGTCAAGAAGCATTTTCTTAGATCCTCTGACTACTTTCTGTAATAGACTATGGAAACTCCCTTGTTGTAGATGAAAGCACGTCTAGATACAAGGTAGATTAGATAAGTTGGTTTATTAGGTAAGATGTTATTAAGAGGGCCACCATGAGCAGCCTTCCAGCTGCTGAGCCCATCCTCCAACTGACAGTCCACTCACCAACATTCCACAGCATCCTCACACACCAACATTCCACCACCAGAGTCACACTGGCTTAGCAGCAGGTATTACATCCCTGTATGTGGGGATTTCAGCTCAGCTTAAATGCTGCAAAGCACACGTCTCCTCGTCTTAGGGCTGCAAGTAGTGTTTTAAAAAAAAATTAGGCTTGATTACATGCTCCACAGTACTGGGTAATGGTAAAATTGTGTAGGATTTCACTGGTATCATGCATTAAATACACATCAGTATCACATGCAATTAAGAGTACAAACCCATGGAACCGATATTAACTGTGTCAGTTTGAAATTATTAGTTGTAAAACCCCAGGGAATTTCTGATTCCTTTGCGTTTCATTCTATACATGTATTACCTGTTCTGAGCAGATGGTAAATGTATGTGGGGATCTATGGGTGGTTAGTAGGTGAAGGAGAGGGTGAGGGGAGTAGGGGACAGAATAGTAAGTAAAAGCATAGTCAAAAGAAAAAAGCTGAGAATGAGACTTTCCTTTAGAGCGGCTTCTCCATTAAGCATCTCCCTCTGACACAAATGCCCCCAGAAAAGCCCCAGGGATTAAAAAAAGTATTAATGAAGTTCATTTATTACCATTTTATTTTTCACCAACACGCTCCAAACTAAGGGGCCGATTAGGATGGCGGACGGAAATGGGTACTGTCCGCCATGGTGGGGGAAATTTTACTCCCGGCTGCGCCGCGGAGAAACCGCGGTTGGGATTAGGATATTCATGTCACGAAACTCCGACCGCGGCGGACGGAACACAACCAACACCGTCCGCGGTGGACGGAACACAACCAAGTCCGTCCGCGGCGGACGGAGTCCAATGAACAACCACTGCCGCGGACGGAAATGACCGCGGAAAATAAAACATGTACCGCCATCCCTGAGAATACTCCGTGGCCGCAATTAGGATAAATCCGCCCGTACAACGGAACTCACAGCCATCCACGTCCGCGGCGGAAACAATGCAACGAGAACCACAGCATCAGGGCGGAAGGCCAACACGCACAACATCCCTAGCGCCTAACAAATGTATGAAAGTGCACCGCAAGTCCTAAGCAAACATACGAACATTGACAAGGCCCCCCCCCCCCAGCACAAGCCACCATGACACGTCCCAATTATCCAATAATGCACACAAGTCAACACGCCCACCTACCACCTGACTGCCAACAACCATCGAGACACGACTATAAAAAGACACCCCCACACAACCACAATCCCTTGCACCACAGCATTGCTGCCAGCAAGAGGGCCATTCGAGACACTGCTAACTCACATAAAATCACATAGAAGACACCCACCCACCACCCTACCACACAAACACCCACCACACAAATCCTACACATCACACACCACACACCTGCACCTCCCAACTCACTCAACTCACACACTGAGCACCACACACCATGGCACCCAAAAAAAAACCCAAATTCACGGAGACAGAGTTGCGGGTAATGGTAGATGAAATTATCCGTGTGGAGCCCAACATCTTCGGGGCCCAAGTCCAGCAGACGACCGTGGCGCAAAAGAACCACATGTGGGACAGGATCGTCACTCGTGTGAATGCGTCGGGGACTGTGCCGAGGACCAAGCACGACATTCAGAGGCGGTGGCATGACCTTAAGACCAGGGTCAAGGGCATCCGAGCGAAAAACCACGCCAGAGCCAATCTTACTGGCGGTGGCACACCCCCGGAGCCCATACCCTACACCGATTGGGAGGAGAAGGTGCTGGTGATACTACACCCAGAGAGCCTAGACGGCCTTGACGAAGGAGAAGAGACTGGTGAGTACAAACCAAGCACCACGATCAGCACGACATGGTCAGGCTCACACAACTGAGAAGAAACATCCCCCACGCCCCAACCCATGCACGTCGGACACCAACACACTAACATGTCCATGGCTCCCAACAGGCCCCCATGTTCACGGGGAGGGTGGTGGTGGCGGTGGTGGAGGGTGGGGTGTGTGAGAGGCCCAAACTACAACTCCCAACAGGCCCCCATGTGCACGGGGAGGGTGGCGGTGGTGGAGGGTGGGGTGTGTGAGAGGCCCAAACTACAACTCCCAACAGGCCCCCATGTGCACGGGGAGGGTGGCGGTGGTGGAGGGTGGGGTGTGTGAGAGGCCCAAACTACAACTCCCAACAGGCCCCCATGTTCACGGGGAGGGTGGTGGTGGTGGTGGCGGTGGTGGAGGGTGGGGTGTGTGAGAGGCCCAAACTACAACTCCCAACAGGCCCCCATGTTCACGGGGAGGGTGGTGGTGGTGGTGGCGGTGGTGGAGGGTGGGGTGTGTGAGAGGCCCAAACTACAACTCCCAACAGGCCCCCATGTGCACGGGGAGGGTGGCGGTGGTGGAGGGTGGGGTGTGTGAGAGGCCCAAACTACAACTCCCAACAGGCCCCCATGTGCACGGGGAGGGTGGCGGTGGTGGAGGGTGGGGTGTGTGAGAGGCCCAAACTACAACTCCCAACAGGCCCCCATGTTCACGGGGAGGGTGGTGGTGGTGGTGGCGGTGGTGGAGGGTGGGGTGTGTGAGAGGCCCAAACTACAACTCCCAACAGGCCCCCATGTGCACGGGGAGGGTGGCGGTGGTGGAGGGTGGGGTGTGTGAGAGGCCCAAACTACAACTCCCAACAGGCCCCCATGTGCACGGGGAGGGTGGCGGTGGTGGTGGAGGGTGGGGTGTGTGCGACAGGAAACAGAAATGTCTACAAATCAATGTAACCATGTACTGTCCACATTACTGACCTGCTCGATCTTGTCCCTCAGGTGATCGTCAACTGACTGGGGAAAGCAGTACCCGGCCGCCAGCCTCGCCTCCCACACCTACAGGACTCTCTGCCGACGACGACACAGGCAGCTCCGGGGCGGAGGATGGAGCGGGACCAAGCACGCAGCCAGGGCCATCTGGCTCACAGGGACTCCCGGGACCGACCAACGTCGCATGTGTGACTCCCGCGGCACCCGTCTCTGTGATCTGCACAGTTCCCACCACCACCAGTACCACCAGTACCACCAGTACCACCACTACCACCACTACCACGAGCACCACGACTCCTGCCGGTGCCACCCAGCATGACCCAGCGCGCAACGCTGGTCCAACGGCCCCACACACAAGCAGGGTGAGTGGGCCACAAACACAGGCAACGGGACAACTGCCAATCAGGCGACCCACACACCGCCGGTCAGAGGAGGGACAGCTACCCGAGCCAGTGGCACAGTCCCTACAAGCTCTTGCCAGGTGCCAGGCCTCATACGACCGGTCCCAGGCAAACGCTGATCGTGTTCACGAGGACTCAGTGGACAACACCAACAGCCTGCGCGAGATCTCTGGCATCCTTGGCCAGATGTTGGTGATCATGGGCCAGCAGGCAACGATGTGGAGGGAATGGGTTGCCCGGAACAACCCCCCCCCCTCCACCATGTGTGTCAGCGCCACCGCCACCGTCACCTCCGCCTCCCCCGTCACCTCCGCCTCCGCCTCCACCGCCGCCACCACCACCTGAGCCCCTGGCGACGGATGTGGCCCATCACCAACCTGCCCTCCCAGCTGCCTCTGTACCACCTCCGAGACGGAGGGGGCGGCCGAGGCAGGAAGTTGCTGAGAGCAGTGTTGGAGCGCCAGGCACACGCTCCAAGAGGGGACGACCTTGACAATGCCACTGCCTGTGCCAGACATTCACCCTGCAAACCATCCTGTCCCACATAGACAATCATTGCCACTGGTCTGCTGGACTAGCCTGACACCCCCCAATGTGGTGTCAGCACGGACATTTCATCTGCCATTACCTACAACTCCAACTCCCTCCCTCCCACTTACTTGTAAATATTCACCAGCACAAAAGCACAACCTGTCAATAAATTGCATTTACTCACACAATGATGTTTTGCCTCCATGTTTATTCACATGATTGCCATCAGATACAGACGTAAACAGGTACAGGGATCATAGTCGCACATGATCATGGCGCTGCGGGAGTGACCTAGAGAAAACCAGAGACAGCAAACACACGTCAGTAAAGAGATTCACACACATCACAACACAATGCACAGCAACATTACACAAACGACAACCATCACACAAGCATGGGATGGGAGCACACACATCATGGACACTCCTATGTCCAAAGACATGAAGACACACATGTGCAACCATCACAAACCACACCCAGCTGAATAACCCCATATCCACACAACACCAGAAAACATACATGAGGCATTGTCAACCGCCACTAGAGGTAGATACTCACATTCAAGGGAAGTAGCGATCAATGAGCTGGCGCCTCTGGTCCACACCTTCCTCCTCACCACTATCCTCATCAGTCGACATGGGTGGGATGGGAGGCCGAGGAACTCCTTCGTCTTCAGGGTCCAACAGCAGTTCAATGTCATTGCGTACTGCCAGGTTGTGGAGCATGCAGCAGGCAATCACGATCTTGCATACTTTTCCTGGTGAGTAAGGCAGTGCCCCTCCGGTCTTATCGAGGCACCGAAACCTAGACTTCAGCAGTCCAAAGGTACGTTCGATGACTCTCCGTGTCCTTCCATGTGCCTCATTGTACCGCATTTCACCCGCCGTCCTCGGATTACGTAGGGGACTGAGGAGCCAGGGCCGGTTTGGGTAAGCCGAGTCGCCTATGTAGGGGGATGACAGAGACAAACATCAGAACAAGATATGGTGGGTACCCCATGCAACACAGAGATCACAAGAGTCCCCACTGCACACTCACCAACAAGCCACGCTTGACCGGGTGGCAGATTTGCCATGAGTCGTGGGACATTGCTGGTTCGCATGATGTGGGCGTCATGTGCGGATCCAGGAAATCTTGCACACACATGGGAGATGATGTTGCTCGCCAGGCACACCACCTGCACGTTCAGCGAATGAAAGTGTTTGCGATTCCTGAACACTTGTTCGCGTGCCCGTGGTGGAATGAGCGCGATGTGCGTGCCATCAATTGAGCCCACAACGTGAGGTATGTGGCCCAGTGCATAGAAACCAGCTTTGACAGCTGGCAACTCTTCCGGACGTGGGAAATGTATGTACTCATCCTTGTACAGCATCATAGCTGTTAACACATCCCGAAGAACCGTGCTGAACATTGCCTGTGACATACCCCCGGCACCTCCAACTGTATACTGAAATGTGCCAGTAGCGAAGAAATGTAGTACCGCCATGACCTTTGCAGTGGGTGTAAACGAGCCAGGATACGTTCTACGTGGCTGCAGATGAGGAGACAATTGAGCCACAAGCTCCAGCAACCGACGTCGATCCAGCCTGAATTTCCGAATCACCTCCTCGTCTACCATATCCTCCAGCTGAGTGTATGGGCGATGCACATTTGGAGCCCTCCTGTGTGGGAGAGAGATGTAACTTAGGTCAACGTACAAACGACGCATACGTGTACAACTCCATCACATGTGTACCTTACTGACATAACTCCAGTCGTCACCCTAATGTATCGTAGACACATCACAGACACTCATGCAACTGCATGCACACAAACGATAAGTTTACACACGCCATGTCATCAAGCACAAATGCCACCACCAATGATGATGTGCATACGGTAATGACATGCATGGTGACAGAACGTATAAATCACATACACGGAATGCATGTGTACCACCACCACTGTAGTCACCTCGACACAACAATAAACCGACAACAGATGCATGAATTGGCCACACAGCCGTGATGTACTGTGTAGTTGTGAAGATGTAACAACGTCTGTAGGGTCAAACCCGACGTCAACACGTACGAATGCACATCTGTTGGCCATTGTGTGCCGACCGATGTCCATTGTATGGACACACATGCTATATTGTATGACATATGACCTTTCACAATCACGCTCACATCCCTCATGACGCAACTGCACACAACACATCACGGTGCAGCGTCTGACAAGATCACATATTTGGCGCCGCCATGGCGGTGCTCAACTTCCGCTACTTCCCAAAGGCCGAATGCGGCCTGCGTCCCTCTTCCCATTGGCTGCATGTGCAGGGACCGTGACGGGCACACATCGGCAACCGCACGTGCAAGCTTCAGGCACGGATGCTTCAGTTGCAACAATGTACTATCACTGGCGCCTCCATGGCGGGGCACGTACACAGCGGGGGAGGTGCAGGCCTATACACCCTGCAGATGTACTCAATGGACATGCCAGTTCATGACCCCCCTTACAGTCACCTTGCATCATCCACCGTACACCGGCCGGAGCGGCCGGCCCATGAACAACCGCCGTGCCCGGCCATGAACACAACCGCCATGGCCGGGCACGGCCATGAACAACCGCCGTGCCCGGCCATGAACACAACCGCCATGGCCGGGCACGGCCATGAACAACCGCCGGTCCCGGCCATGAACAACCGCCGTGCCCGGCCATGAACACAACCGCCATGGCCGTGCCCGGCCATGAACAACCGCCGGTCCCGGCCATGGCGGTTGTGTTCATGGCCGGGCACGGCGGATGTTCATGGGCCGGCCGCTCCGGCCGGTGTACGGTGGATGATGCAAGGTGACTGTAAGGGGGGTCATGAACTGGCATGTCCATTGAGTACATCTGCAGGGTGTATAGGCCTGCACCTCCCCCGCTGTGTACGTGCCCCGCCATGGAGGCACCAGTGATAGTACATTGTTGCAACTGAAGCATCCGTGCCTGAAGCTTGCACGTGCGGTTGCCGATGTGTGCCCGTCACGGTCCCTGCACATGCAGCCAATGGGAAGAGGGACGCAGGCCGCATTCGGCCAATCGCAAGTAGCGGAAGCTGTGCACCGCAACAACAGGGCCAGTCATTGGCCCATTTCACGATCACGCTTCCAGGGCTGACCAATTGCTGGCGACGTATGCCACTGACACGTGCTGAGGGCCCTATATATGTGTCTTGGCCAACATGAAACTTCCTACCCTGGGGACCAGTGCTGCCTGTGACCATCACCTCGACCTGCTGCTGCTGCTGAGCTGACCACCGACTGCTGCCTGTGACCATCACCTCGACCTGCTGCTGCTGCTGAGCTGACCACCGACTGCTGCCTGTGACCATCACCTCGACCTGCTGCTGCTGCTGCTGAGCTGACCACCGACTGCTGCCTGTGACCATCACCTCGACCTGCTGCTGCTGCTGCTGAGCTGACCACCGACTGCTGCCTGTGACCATCACCTCGACCTGCTGCTGCTGCTGAGCTGACCACCGACTGCTGCCTGTGACCATCACCTCGACCTGCTGCTGCTGCTGCTGAGCTGACCACCGACTGCTGCCTGTGACCATCACCTCGACCTGCTGCTGCTGCTGAGCTGACCACCGACTGCTGCCTGTGACCATCACCTCGACCTGCTGCTGCTGCTGCTGAGCTGACCACCGACTGCTGCCTGTGACCATCACCTCGACCTGCTGCTGCTGCTGCTGAGCTGACCACCGACTGCTGCTCTAGTGCCATACTCCGTGATCTTGCCATGTCGAGTGGCAAAGAGATCCGGTCTCGACCCTTCACCGCCGCGGAGCTTGATGTCCTCGTGGACGGTGTACTCCGCAACTATGGACGCCTCTACGGCGCACCGGGACGGGTGGTAAGTGCAGTGTGGGACATGTTGGTGTGCATGAGGGGGCCAAATGATCAGGCCTATTTATATCTTAGCTGTGTAGTGTGGGCTAGACATATGTTCCTGATTGTGCATGGCTGCTGACAGTAACGTCTTGCCCCTATGTGTGTGACAGGCCACCTGTCCACTGACTTAAACCCTTTTGTCTCCCATCATGGTAGGTCAAGCTGCACCTTCGCAAGGACCTGTGGAGGACCATAGCACGGGAAGTACGGGCATTGGGGGTGTGCAACAGACGACATACACACTGCCACAAACGCTGGGACGACATTTCCAGGCTGAGCAAGAATGTAGCGGAAGTAACACTGGGCCTGATTCCAAGGACGCCCCGTCTGGCCCGACGCTCCATGACCCCTCTCATGCACCGTATCATTGCAGTGACGCATCCTGAACTGGCCGAACGTCTGAGTGCCGATCAACAGCAAACTAGCGGTGAGCATACTGTCTGTGTAGGAAACTTGTGAGTGCTATGCATGTATTGGTGCACAGACACACTATTGAGTTCCGTGTTGCGTATGTATGCCTGTGATGGCATTTTGGTCCCATTGGGTGGTACTCATTTGACATCCAGGTCCGCCATGTTGACACGCCACTTGCTTAGTAGTTGAGTGTTAAAGCACATCCCCTAGTGGTCCATGTCCCCATGGCAGAAAATGTGAGGATGACTGGTAGGGGTGGGCCATGTGCAGGATGAGGGCTCATGAACCTTTGTCTGCTATGTGATTTGGCTATCCTGTTCCTTCTGTACGTGAGTGTGCCCATGACTCACACATCTTTTCTGTGCATTTCAGCTTTGACAGAGGACACTCAGCCACAGACGGTGGAGAGTAGCCGAGGAAATGAGTCCGGCTCAGACTTCGCACACACGCAGACTGACACGGAGGAGGCCAGCGCCGGAGAGGGGGACAGGACCGTCCCTGAGGACTCGCATGTGGAGACACCATCGTCCTCCTCGTCGGACACTCTTGGTGAGCCTGCACTGTTGTCACAGACTGGGAGTGGGCACTCATCACCTTCTGTCGGAAGACAGCACACAGGGCCCACACTTCCGCCAACTGCACCATGTATTGTTCGTGGCCGAAGGAGTAGGGGGAGCAGAGTGGCGTTCGGTGCAGGCACCGCTGCCCCTGCCACGGTGAGCCAAAATGCACTGTGTGCTGAGGCCGTTGATCTGCTGCGACAGCTGTGTGTGGGTCAGACCAATATGACAAATGCTTTCCAGGATCATGATAGGAAGTTGGGGCAGGTGGTGGCATTCATGGAAGGGATGCATGGCGATCTTGCAGGTCTACACAGGACAGTGCAGTCATTGGCAAGCAGTGTGTCGTCTGCAATAGTACAGTCGAATGAACAGGGTGCTACTTCTGTTTCCCCATCTACACCGCTGGATGTCTCAGGGGGTAGTGATTATTCAGAGCAGGACTCAAATACAGGTTATTGCACTAGAAGCAGCGTCAGACAGCACGTCAGGGCACGCAGGGCACAGACCCCATCCCCTAGATCAGCTAAATCTGTTCACGTAGACGACGTCAGATGCACTGGAGTACACACACAGGATCCACAAGTGTTGTTGGGGGACATGCCTTCCGGAGCTACACAGGCATTCAACACGAAAGGTACTCCGAAGGCAAGGGATACTCACATGTCCATGGACTGTTCCTTGGACAAGGCCAGTCAGAAGACAAAGGCACCTACTGAGAGCAGGGAGACTCCCAAGAGCAGGCCCACAGCAGAGGTAAGGGACACTCCCAAGGACAGTGAGAAGACTAAGGCACCTACTAAGAGCAGGGAGACTCCCAAGAGCAGGCCCACATCAGTGGATAGGAACACTCCCAAGGACAGTGAGAAGACTAAGGCACCTACTAAGAGCAGGGAGACTCCCAAGAGCAGGCCCACATCAGTGGATAGGAACACTCCCAAGGACAGTGAGAAGACTAAGGCACCTACTAAGAGCAGGGAGACTCCCAAGAGCAGGCCCACAGCAGTGGATAGGAACACTCCCAAGGGCAGCGACACACACAGGGAGCAGGTGTCTGCTGGAGGCAGGTGCACCACAGACGACAAGTCTGCTGGCAGGAACAGGGCGGCGAGCAGGGCACAGGCTACATCCAGAGACAACACTCCACCTAAGGATAAGGCACATCCTACGGACAAGGCATCTAGCATGGACAATGGCGCAATCAAGGACAGGCATACTTCACCCCTGGCTGCACTGAGGCTGATGTTTTCTACTAAACGCCAAACTGATGTCTCCGCGGCGGAGTCCCCCCATACCTCCACTCCCATCCAGGCCAGTCAGAAGCAGAGGAGGGTGTCCCCTGTTGTTGCATCCCCCATTACACATCATTCCGAGTCCAGGCGGCAGGCACAGAGCAAACGACAAGCAGGCTCCAGCACGTCCCCCGAAACCAGATCCCCGGCAGCAGTTGCTCCACCTATGCTGGGTGGTGATTCTTTGGAGTCCCCACCACTTGGCAGTCCTGTCCTGTCCAGGGTGCACTCACACCTCCCTAAGAAACGCAGACACACACCATTGACACCTGCAAACCCCGATTTGGCTCTAGGTGAGCTATCCCCAGCTCCCAGGCCCACCCTGCCTCCTGGCCCATACAGCCCTGTGGCTCATCATTTCAGTTGTCCCAGTGGCGCCGGTGCAGTTGACTCTCATGTATCAGATGGTGGCACAGTGTCAGTTGTGCCCTCTCCTGTTGCAGGTCCTGGCAGTGTATCTGGGTCTATGGCTCACGTGTCAGTTAGAAGATCTGTGGCTGTGTTGCACACTCCTGTTTCTGGTGCTGGCAGTCTGTCTGGGTCAGTGGCTCACGTGTCAGTGACTACATCTGTGGCTGTGTCTCACACTCCTGTTGCTGGTGCTGCCAGTGTGTCTGGGTCCGTGGCCCATGTGTGTGTCACTCGGGCTGTGGCTGTGTCTCACACTCCTGTTGCTGGTGCTGCCAGTGTGTCTGGGTCCGTGGCCCATGTGTGTGTCACTCGGGCTGTGGCTGTGTCTCACACTCCTGTTGCTGGTGCTGCCAGTGTGTCTGGGTCCGTGGCCCATGTGTGTGTCACTCGGGCTGTGGCTGTGTCTCACACTCCTGTTGCTGGTGCTGCCAGTGTGTCTGGGTCCGTGGCCCATGTGTGTGTCACTCGGGCTGTGGCTGTGTCTCACACTCCTGTTGCTGGTGCTGCCAGTGTGTCCGAGGCAGGTAGTTCACGCAGTCCCCCCTGATTCTGTGATGTGACGTGCTGTACACTTCACTCAAATGTTAATTCACATGGTGTGTCCATTGAGAACTGCGTGGCACTCTTGTGGTCCCTGTGACGGGTTGGTAGGGACACGTAGTTGTGCTGCCTCTGATGTACCTGCTCTGTACTCTACAATGCCCTGTTGATGCTCTGATACTGCAACCTGCCCTCTCGTTACCTGCCTCTGATGTACCTGCTCTGTAATGCACAATGCCCTGTTGATGCTCTGATACTGCATACTGCCCTCTCGTTACCTGCCTCTGATGTACCTGCTCTGTAATGCACAATGCCCTGTTGATGCTCTGATACTGCCCTCTCGTTACCTGCCTCTGATGTACCTGCTCTGTAATGCACAATGCCCTGTTGATGCTCTGATACTGCATACTGCCCCTCTCACGTGCTGCCTCTGATGGGCCTGTTCTGTGCAATGGACTGTTGATGCACTTTGCCCCTCTCACGTGCTGCCTCTGATGGGCCTGTTCTGTGCAATGGACTGTTGATGCACTTTGCCCCTCTCACGTGCTGCCTCTGATGGGCCTGTTCTGTGCAATGGACTGTTGATGCACTTTGCCCCTCTCACGTGCTGCCTATGATGTACCTGCTCTGTACTCTACAATGCCCTGTTGATGCTCTGATACTGCAACCTGCCCTCTCGTTACCTGCCTCTGATGTACCTGCTCTGTAATGCACAATGCCCTGTTGATGCTCTGATACTGCATACTGCCCTCTCGTTACCTGCCTCTGATGTACCTGCTCTGTAATGCACAATGCCCTGTTGATGCTCTGATACTGCATACTGCCCCTCTCACGTGCTGCCTCTGATGGGCCTGTTCTGTGCAATGGACTGTTGATGCACTTTGCCCCTCTCACGTGCTGCCACTGATGGGCCTGTTCTGTGCAATGGACTGTTGATGCACTTTGCCCCTCTCACGTGCTGCCTCTGATGGGCCTGTTCTGTGCAATGGACTGTTGATGCACTTTGCCCCTCTCACGTGCTGCCTCTGATGGGCCTGTTCTGTGCAATGGACTGTTGATGCACTTTGCCCCTCTCACGTGCTGCCTCTGATGGGCCTGTTCTGTGCAATGGACTGTTGATGCACTTTGGCCCTCTCACGTGCTGCCTCTGATGGGCCTGTTCTGTGCAATGGACTGTTGATGCACTTTGCCCCTCTCACGTGCTGCCTATGATGTACCTGCTCTGTACTCTACAATGCCCTGTTGATGCTCTGATACTGCAACCTGCCCTCTCGTTACCTGCCTCTGATGTACCTGCTCTGTAATGCACAATGCCCTGTTGATGCTCTGATACTGCATGCTGCCCTCTCGTTACCTGCCTCTGATGTACCTGCTCTGTAATGCACAATGCCCTGTTGATGCTCTGATACTGCATGCTGCCCTCTCGTTACCTGCTATGTTGTACCTGCTCTGGTGCCCACTTTGCCCATGTTCACGCATACACTGTGATTTGACCCCTATTATTTGACAATAAAGGTAGTCTATCAAGTCTCGTGGTCTGTCGTTGTCATTCCTGCTTGCGTACTGCTAATGTGTATTCGTATATGCTTCTCATCAGTGGTTTCGGTAACATGACACTCCCCCTCCCTACGTCACGTCCCTTGCTGGTATTCCCCTCCAGACAGCCAATGGTTTGTACCTTACCTGCGTCGTCGTCCATAGTAGGCCATGACTAGGACGTGGTGGATCGCGAAGAGCATCGGGAAAGCGTGTAGCGCCGGGTCCATGGTGGTGGTCAGCTTGCGGTGGGTATCTCGGCTGTGTCACCTATGTTCGCTGTGGGGATTCCGCCGTGTTAAGACAGGTTGTTTTTCCGCAGCGGTTTTATGTGTGTTTTCCGCCATCTTGATTTGGGGGACGGTCTTCGACGTCAGTGCGTACGGCGGAGCGTCCGGATGTGTTCCGTCCGCCGCGTGGTCGTGTGTAGTTGGCCGGCGGAGCGTGTTTTTCCGTCGCGGACGGAAATTTGACACGTTTTCCTATCCTGATATGGCGGACGGAGTATCCGCGGCAGGCGGACACGGAAAAGGCTTTTTCCGCCTACTCCAGGGCCGCGGTGGCTCTTCCGTCCGCCATCCTGATCGACCCCTAAGTGACAGGACGAGGTGTGGCCATAGCTGCTGAGTGGCAGTAGCATGGAGGAGTGGTGGGCTGTGCACTTAAGTTTAAACTGTGCATGTCACTTTGATCAGCTGTCTTATTACGGCCAGTCAGACATGTGCATTTTAACCCCTTGCATGCGGCTGCGATTCTGCGCCTGTGCAGCAAAATCGCAAGTGGGCGTGTTCATGACGGCCCCCAGCCGTCATCAGCACACGAGCACCGCGGTGCATGACGGACGGGGGCCGTCATCAGCATGCAAGGGGTTAAACCTCTCTAGCATAGCTGTCTTAGGGGAATCACTGACAAAATTTCGATTTCACTAAAATCAACCTACACAAATATCGTGTCTTAAATATAGATTACAATTACATCGACACCCTATACTTATTTATAAAATTACAAAAACATCGACCTAACTATATCGATATACAAAATTCTCGACTACACTAATTTCGACCACACTTATATCGATAAAAATAATATCGACAGTCATTATTATATATACCACAATACAAAAATATCGATTACCAAAATATAGACATCAAAAATATCGACATAATCTAAATATCGACTTCTCTAAATTATTCTAACAATTTTTAGAAACATTATACACATTAAATAAATTAACATTATACTCAAATAACTAGGTATATACATACTAAACACTATTAAATAAATATATCTCTCTAAAATAATGATTATAAATACCTAAATCTATACAAACAATTAATACTAACATTTTTTATATATACACATATTTATTTTAATATTATACATTTTTTAAAGCTATACTATTTAATTCTATTATTTATAAAATACTTACTAATACACTAATTTTCTGGGTAAACACTTCACATTCAGCAAACTATTATATTTAAATGAAAAAAATTCAAACTAACCAATAGACACTCTTTTCTAGGTTTCTAACCAATCAGAACCAAACACTAATTAAACAAACCCTATATAAAGAGTTAACATTAAGACTCAAAAACCAGCAGAAATTATTCAGCTTCAAGGAAAACTGCACTGATTTCTACTACCCTCAAGATTCTTCTTATACGAAAATACTACAAATTAACTAAAAGTAAGTAATCTTATGTTTGTGGATAAAATTTACATTCAATGCAACCTGCGGTTCATTGTAAATATCTAAAACTGCTTTTCTATCTATCTCTACATATTTCTTAAACAGAATCAAGGTTAACAAACAGATGAACATTTTCAAGAAAACTACAACAAGAAAGTTAAAAAGTAAGTCTATTAAATGTCCTCTTTAAACACTAAGGAAATGCTAAATGAATAGTAAAATTGTTATAACTATCGCATAAACTCCTAGTTAAATGTGTAATAATTTTTTTTCCTTAAACAGATGTTTTAAATACTGAAAATATGAAATGCTTGTTTTAAAAAAAAATAGTTATATTATAAATACTAAACTAAATATTCATTATACCATTTTTTCCCCACAGATACTTTTACAAATTAAAGCTGCAACATAACACCAAAGATTCTACCATCAACAACAAAAATTAAAAACTAGGTAAGCATAGAACACGTGCCCAAGTGCAAATATTTGTCTTTTAAACACCCGCAATGCTAATACTTGACTTTTTGTAAATTTAAAACAGGTATATTTCTAAACTGATATGTACATCAAATTAAATGTACTAACATTTTTCATAATAAAACATAGTACCTTACCAAATGTGTTACAAAAATACATATATAAACATTCACTAAAATATGCTTCATTTTCTTTCCACAGACCACTACAATCTATTAAAGCATCAAGCAACAAATACATCTACTTTGAAAATCTACTACTTTACTATAGGTAAGTACCAACAAATTTTACATACTTAATTAATTACTCTTCTAATAAAAAGACTGTTTATAATATTATTTAATACACCTTTTCTAGATTTAAGAAACCAACAATGTCAGAAGATGCAAGATTTATAACATCTCAGAAAGGGAAATTTTTGTTATGCTATATGGGGTATACTTATACTCGAGAAAAACAAAAAAACCTTAAAGTTAACTGGAAATGTACAAAATATTACTCTAACAAATGCTATGGCCGTGCAACAACCAGAGAAACTAGTGTAATTAATACCACTGAACATAACCATCCACCTAATCTGTCAGAAATAGAGGTTAGATCTACTCTTGAAAATATTAAGCAACTAAGCAGCACCTCTGACCTACCAACAAGTGTAATACTTAAGGAATTAATACCTAGAGTACCTAGAGAGGCAAGAGGTCAGTTACCAACTATAGCAGCTATAAAAAGAACCATAGCTAGAACCAGAAAATCTAGTAGACCAACAAAGGCAACACCTAAAACTTTTGAAGAGGTCATAATTCCACCTGAACTTACAATAACTCATAATGATGAACCTTTTATCTTCTACGACAACAACAACAAAGATAAAAGGATAATAATGTTTGCTACAAACACCAACCTAAAAAAATTAACAGATAGTCAAACATGGATGATGGATGGCACTTTTACCATATGCCCTAAACCATTCTATCAATTATATACTATACATGGGCAAATCCATAATACCTGCATACCATTCATCTATTGTTTGTTACCAAACAAACAAACTTCTACATACACAGAAATATTAAACAAAATTAAAGAAGAAACAAGAGACTTCTTTCCCCTAAAAATTATAATAGACTTTGAACAAGCAATGATTAATTCTATCCTTAAAACATATCCACACACATCCATACAAGGATGTTACTTCCATTTTAACCAATGTCTATGGAGACATTTGCAAAAATTAACACTTAGTGTTGAATATGCAACCAATATTACATTTGCATACCAAATAAAACACCTCATTGCCCTAGCATACGTGCCAATCACCGATGTGGCTGAACACTATAACCTTTGAATAGAAAGTCCTTTCTATACACAAAATGAACAAAAATTGGCTCCACTTTTGGATTATTTTGAGGACACCTGGGTGGGGAGACTACACAGGTCAGGCCACAGACGACAACCTAAATTCCTAATTCCTTGGTGGAATGTATATCTACCAACCCTAAACCAAGAAGCCAAAACAAACAACGCAGTGGAGGGTTGGCATAATGCCTTTCTATCTTCAACTGGCCGAACAACTCCTACACTACACAAACTACTAACAGCAATACAAAAAGAACAAAGTTTCCAAGAATTAAGAATGGAGCAATCTGTCTTACAATTAAAGCCCAAACTATCTAGACAAACAGCCCAAATGTACCAATATTTACAACAACAAGTACAACTTTACCCCACAACAAGAGGACTAGAATACTTAACAAGCATTTACAATGCAATGGTTTTGCCTTTGTTAAAGTTTGAGCTATTGGCATTGCTCTTGACAATATTTTTATTTATGTTTTTTTTAACATAAATAAATGGCATTGTCATTTACAATGCCACTAGCTTGATCTCTCGAAAATGACACACACAAACACCCACAGAGAGCCCCCCCAATACACACTCAGAGGCCTCCCCACACACACACCCACACAGAGCCCCCCACACACACACCCACACAGAGCCCCCCCCACACACCCACAGAGCCTCCCTACACACTGCGAGCCCCCCCACACACTGCGAGCCCCCCCACACACTGAGAGCCCCCCCACACACTGCAAGCCCCCCCACACACTGCAAGCCCCCCCCACACACTGCAAGCCCCCCAACACACTGCAAGCCCCCCAACACACTGCAAGCCCCCCAACACACTGCAAGCCCCCCAACACACTGCAAGCCCTCACACACTGCGAGCCCCCCCACACACTGCGAGCCCCCCCACACACTGCGAGCCCCCCCACACACTGCGAGCCCCCCAACACACTGCAAGCCCCCCCCACACACTGCGAGCCCCCCCACACACTGCGAGCCCCCCCAACACACTGCAAGCCCCCAACACACTGCAAGCCCCCACACACACTGCAAGCCCCCACACACACTGCAAGCCCCCCCACACACTGCAAGCCCCCCCACACACTGCAAGCCCCCCAACACACTGCAAGCCCCCAACACACTGCGAGCCCCCCAACACACTGCGAGCCCCCCCACACACTTCCAGAATTCCTGTATAATCGTGTCTATTCCTCTTAAATAAAATGCACTGAAACGAAACGCAGTTGTATGAAATACTGAATCGCATTTGTTCATGTCATCTGAGTGTCGTTTGAAGCATTGGATTACATGATGCTAAGAGACGTATTAAAGTTGTCATGTGCTAATCAATACATGCATTCATCGTACCCACGGTTTGATTTCCCCATCCTCCATTCACTTCGTATACAAACGGCGGCCTTCCTCCACCTCCCCTCTCTCTGCCCCTCCTCAGCCCCCTGCCTGCTGCACCCCGTCCCCAACTGAGGCCCCGGCTGGAGGGGCACAAAGGCCGGAACAGGCCGCAGCCGGGGCCTCGAGTAGGCCACTCTGCCGCTTCCCCGCCTCCCTCCCGGGGTGCCGTTCTTACCTGCTGGACGGGGGTGTTGGGCCCCGGAAACCTGCTGGAGCCGTTTCGGTAGGGTGAGGGGGCCAGGAGCTGGAGGCGGGTCCGGGTGGAGTGCGGCCGCCGCGCTGTGTCTGTGTCCGGGCTCCGGGGGCGGGGAAGGAGTGGGGAGGAGCCGTAGGAGGAGTGGAAGGCGGGCACCCCCGACAGAGCCACCCCCAGCCGCGCCACCCACCAGGGAGTACGTTTTCATACAGGGTGGAAGCAGGGGGCGGGAGGGGGCGGGAAGGGGTAGAATCGGCAGGGGCGGGAGGGGGCGGGAAGGGGTAGAATCGGCTGCGTGGAGGAGGGGGCGGCAGGGGAATTCGGAGGAGGGGAGTGAGTGGGTGTGAAGAGGAGTGGAGGGGAGGGATAATTATTCCCGTCCGAGCCTGAGGGAAGAAACTGAGAAGGTCAGAAAGGCGGGTGCCGGCTCAATGCCGGACCAGATTCGGGGGCGTTCCCGCGATTCTTTGGCTTTTGCCGACGTCACGCGACGTCAGCCGAAAGCCGGGAACGCCCCCGAATCTGGTCCGGCATTGACGGACAGGCCCCTCGTCCAATGGCTAGGCTCCATTTATGGAGCCAGCCAATAAATGACGAGGGCCGACCCAAACCCCACTACAGTTCTCATCAGGTTTTCGCCTGCGCGAAAAAGATGCGCAGAGCGCATCTTTTCGCCAGGCAAAACCTAAAAATGATAGCCAAAACACTAAACTGAAAATAATAATCGTTAAAAAATCTGTACATCTAAAAAATGCCTTAAATGTTACCAAAAACATCTTATTCTCAAATTATAAGATATTTTTTTGTCTACTAATTATAAATATTTATTAATTTTTAGCCCAAAAAAAATCTTACTCAACATAAAGTTTTAAAATAGAACATTTCCCAACCCACAAAATTTAATAATAAAAATGCATTTACCTTTTCACAACAACGTAATTAGCAAATCCAATGATCCATAACAATCCATGTAGCAATAAATCCACAGCATTAAATAAAAAGTGACCCAATAAAATTTAAAAATACAACTGTTCAAAATACATCCGAAATCCCAATAATTCGATAATTCTGAATCCATCAAAAACACGAAAATGGTTCAAAATGTAAATAAACGCTCCTGGAAACCCAAAAAATAAACGAAGTGTAAAACACATATCAGTTACAATAACTGAAATGCACTTCTTAAAAAAAAAAACGTAACAGCCCGGAAACGGAAAAGGCTGTTTCCAAAAACCTACAAGCGAAAAATAAACATTCCCACCCACATAAAACTTAGAATAATACTTTTTTGATAACTAGAACATACATATATCTAACCAAAAATAAATAAAAAACCACAAACACTAGAACTCCAAGGCCGTTACTGAGAAAACTATAAGAAAACCGATAACCGTTAATAACTAACTACATACGAAGTTAACCCTAACATAGTAGTCCACAAACAATAAATAACAAACTACTACCTTCAAAATTTACTTAAAGTAGTTAAAACATAACAAATAGCACTCTTACCTTCTCAGACGTGGAACAGCTTCCAACCGCGAGCTTGAATCTTCTAAAATGACCTAAAAAGACTAAGAGGCCGATTAGGATCGCGGACGGAAACGTGTCCCGTCCGCCAAGGAAGCGGGCAAGATACTCCGGACCGCTCCGCGGATAAACCGCCGTAGCGATTAGGAAAATAATGGAACGAACCCCCGACCGCGGCGGATGGAGAACACCAAAGTCCGTCCGCGGCTGATGGAGTACACCAGAGCCCGCCGCAAGCGGACGGAACCGACGAAACCCCGTCCGCCGCGGACGCACATGACCGCGGGAACAGCCACATCCACCGCCATACCTGCGAAGGCTCCGTGTCCGCGATTACGATAACGCCGCCTGTACCCCGGTACGCACCGCCATCCACGTCCGCGGCAGAAAGAATGCAACGAGAAACAGTGCATCACTGCGGAAGCCCAACACGAACAACATCCCTACGGTCAAACCAATGTCAAAAAGTGTGACGGAAGTAAATTGCAAACACACGAAAAAGGACTACCCCCCACCTGAAACACCAACACCAATCACAAGCCACAATGACACCCCCCAAGTACCCAATAATGCACACTAGTCAACACACCCACCTACCACCTGACTGCCAACAACCATTGAGACACGACTATAAAATGACTCACACCCACTACCACAATCCTTTGCATCACAGCATAGCTGCTAGCAAGAGGCCCAATACGACCGACAGCATACACCAATTGAAGACACACAACCACCACCCTACCACACCCACCACACAAACACCCACCACACCATTCCCACACACCACCCAACACACACCTGCACCCCCCCAACTCACTCAACCCACACCCTGAGCACCACACACCATGGCACCCAAAAAAAAACTAAATTCACGGAGACTGAGTTGAAGCTAATGGTGGATGAAATTATCCGTGTTGAGCCCCACATATTCGGGGCCCAAGTCCAGCAGAACACTGTGGTGCAAAAAAATCACATGTGGGACAGGATCGTCAGTCGGGTGAATGCGTCAGGGACCGTGCCAAGGACAAAGCACGAGATACAGAGGCGGTGGCATGACCTGAAAACCAGGGTGAAAGGCATCCGTGCCAAAAACCCTGTGAGAGCATATCACACTGGCGGCGGCACACCCTCGGAGCCCATACCCTACACTGATTGGGAGAAAAAGGTGCTGGGCATACTGCACCCAGAGAGCCTGGAAGGACTTGAGGAAGGAGAAGAGGCTGGTAAGTACAAACCAAGCACCACGATCAGAACGACATGGTCAGCCTCACACAACTGAGAAGACACATCTCCCAGGCCCCAACCCATGCACGTGGGCCACATACTCACCAAAATGTAAATGGCTACCAACAGGCCCCCATGTCCACAGGGAGGGCGGTGGTGGTGGGTGGGGTGTGTGAGAGGTCACCACTACAACTCCCAACAGGCCCCCATGTCCACAGGGAGGGCGGTGATGGTGGCTGGGGTGTGTGAGAGGTCACCACTACAACTCCCAACAGGCCCCCATGTCCATAGGGAGGGCGGTGGTGGTGGCTGGGGTGTGTGAGAGTTCACCACTACAACTCCCAACAGGCCCCCATGTCCACAGAGAGGGCAGTGGTGGTGGCTGGGGTGTGTGAGAGGTCACCACTACAACTCCCAACAGGCCCCCATGTCCACAGGGAGGACGGTGGTGGTGGCTGGGGTGTGTGAGAGGTCACCACTACAACTCCCAACAGGCCCCCATGTCCACAGGGAGGGCGGTGGTGGTGGGAGGGGTGTGTGAGAGGTCATCACTACAACTCCCAACAGGCCCCCATGTCCACAGGGAGGGCGGTGGTGGTGGGTGGGGTGTGTGAGAGGTCACCACTACAACTCCCAACAGGCCCCCATGTCCACAGGGAGGGCGGTGGTGGTGGGTGGGGTGTGTGAGAGGTCACCACTACAACTCCCAACAGGCCCCCATGTCCACAGGGAGGGCGGTGGTCGTGGCTGGGGTGTGTGCGACAGGACACTGAAATGTAATCAAATTGATATGAACATGTAATGTCCACAGTACTGATCAGCACAATCTTGTCCCTCAGGTGATCGTAATCTGACTGGTGAAACCAGCAACCGGCCGCAAGACTCGCCTCACACCCATACCGGAATCTCTGGGGACGATGCCACAGCCAGCTCCGGTGCGGAGGATGGTGCGGGCCAAAGCAGACTGCCAGGGCCATCTGGCTCACAGGAAATCCCGGCCGAGACAACCGTCGCCTGTGTAACTCCTGCAACACCGGCCACAGTGAGCTGCAGACTCACCACCACCACCACCACCACCACCAGTACCACCACTCCTGCCTGTGCCAGCCTGCCTAACCCACCGCACGACGCAGGGCCATCGGCCTCCCACCCAAGCAGGGAGAGTGGGCCAGAAAGGAGAGAGGCGAGGCCACATCAGCCAATCAGGAGATCCACACTCCGTCGCGCTGAGGAAGGACACCCACCCCATCCTGTGGCAGAGTTACTTCAAGCCGTAGCCAGGTGCCAGGAACAGGCAGATCGTGCCCACCAGGACTCGGTGGACAACACTAACATGTTGCGGGACATTGAAGGCCACCTTGGCCAGATAGTGGACATCATGGGCCAGCAGACAACAATGTGGAGGGAATGGATAGCCCGCAACAACCCCACCCCCCCTCAACCAAGTGTCCAGACGCCACGGCCAGCAACACCACCGCCACCACCACCGCCACCTGTGCCCCTGGCGACGGATGTGGCCCCTCAGCAACCTGCCCCCCCAGCTGACTCCGTTCCACCTCAAAGACGAAGGGGCCGTCCGAGGCTGGAAGTGGGTGAGAGCAGTGGGGGTGCTCCATCCACACGCACCAAGAGGGGCCGACAATGACTCTGACACTGCCTGAGCCAGCATTCACCCTGCCAACTATCCTGTCCCACATAGCCAATCATTGGCACAGGTCTGTTGGACTAGCCTGACATCACCCAATGTGGTGTCAGCACGGACATTTCATCTGCCATTACCTTCAACTCACACTTCCCCGCCCCACACTTACTTGTAAATATTCACCAGCACCAATGCACAACCTGTAAATAAATGCCACTTACACACTCAATGATGTGTTGCCTCCATGTTTAATCACATGATTGCCTCAGAAACAGACGTAACCAGGTGCAGGGATCCAAGTCATACATAATCATGCCGCTGCGGGAGTGACCTAGGGAAATTCAGAGACAGCAAACACACGTCAGGAAACAGATTCACACCCATCACAACACACTGCACAGCAACATTCCACAAACCACACTCATCACAAAGTCATTGGATGAGAGGACACACATCATGGAGACTTGCATGTCCAAATAAATGAACACACACATATGCAACCATCACATAGTAGAACACCCAGCTGATGCACACCACATCCACACAACACCAGCAAACATACATAAGGCATTGTCAACCGGCACAAGAGGTAGTTACTCACATTCAAGGGAAGTAGCGATCAATGAGCTGGCGCCTCTGGTCCACACCTTCCTTCTCACCACTATCCTCATCAGTCGACATGGGTGGGATGGGAGGCCGAGGAACTTCTTGGTCTTCAGGGTCCAAGAGCAGTTCAATGTCATTGCGCACGGCCAGGTTGTGGAGCATGCAGCAGGCAATCACGATCCTGCATACTTTGCCTGGTGAGTAAGGCAGGGCCCCTCCGGTCTTATCCAGGCACCGAAACATAGACTTTAGCAGTCCAAAAGTACGTTCCACCACTCTACGTGTCCTTCCATGTGCATAATTGTAGCGCATTTCACCCGCTGTAGTAGGATTACGTATGGGACTCAGGAGCCAGGGCCAGTTTGGGTACGTCGAGTCGCCTATGTAGGGGGATGACAGACACAAATATCACAACCAGAATTGGTGGGTACCCCATGCCACACAAAAATCACAAAAGTCCCCACAGCATACTCACCAACAAGCCACGCATGACCGGGACGCAGATTTGCCATCAGTTGGGGGACAATGCTGCTCCGCATGATGTGGGCGTCATGTGCGGAGCCTGGAAATCTTGCACACACATGGGAGATGATGTTGTCGGCCAGGCACACCACCTGCACGTTCAGCGAATGGAAGTGCTTCCGATTCCTATAAACCTGATCACGTGCCCGTGGTGGAATGAGAGCGATACGTGTGCCATCAATGGAACCCACTACGTGTGGTATCTGGCCCAGTGCATAGAAGTCTGCTTTGACTGCTGCCAACTCTGCCGGCCGTGGGAAATGGATGTAGTCATCCTTGTACAGCATCATAGCTTTTAGAACATCCCGAAGTACCATGCTGAACATGGACTGTGACATCCCCCCGGCATGTCCAACTGTGTACTGAAAGGTGCCAGTAGCAAAAAAGTGTAGTGCCGCCATCACCTTTGCTGTGGGTGTAATGGAACCAGGATACGTCCTTCGTGGCTGCAGATGAGGAGACAATTGGGCAACAAGCTCCATCAATCTACGTCGATCTAGCCGGAATTTCCTGATCACCTCCTCGTCAACCATATCCTCCAGCACAGTGTATGGCCGATGCACATTTGGAGCCCTCCTGTGTGGGAGAGAGATGTAACTTAAGTCAACTTACAAACGACGCATAGGTGTGCAACTCCATCACATGTAAGCCAACATTAGCAAGAAGATAAATGTTGTGGACAATGGTCATATGTGTGACATCTCTGATAGTAACTACAATACGGAGTGCCCCATCAACAATGTGCAGCCACTAGCAACAGGAAGCATGTCAACACATACAACGCAACTTAGTCACATGTCAACATTACTGACAAGACGTGTGTCATGACCCTAATGTTTAGAAGCCACATCACAGACACACATGCAAGTGCATGCACACAAACGATAATGATACACACACACCATGTCATCATGCACCAATGCCAACACCAATAATGGTGAGCATACGGACATTACATGCATGGTGACACAACAGGCAACACACATACACTGAATGCATGTGTACCCCCACCATTGTAGTGACCTCACATGAACCACACACTGACAACAGATTCAGAATGTGGCGATACAGCCGTGATGTACTGTGTAGATGTGAAGAAGTTAAAACGTCTGTAGGGTCACACCCGACGTCAACACGTCAACATGCACATGTGTTGCACATTGTGTGCACACCGATGGGCTTAGTATGGACACACATGAAATAGTGCATGACATATGAAGTTTCCCTATCACGCTCACAACCCTCATGACGCAACTGCAGACAATACACCACGGTGCAGCGTCTGAAAATATACAATCAATGGCGCCGTCATGGCGGTGCACTGCTTCCGCTATTTTCGAATGGGCATACGTGGGCCGCGTTCCCTCTCCCCATTGTCTGCATGTGCACGGACCGTCAGGGTCACACATCGGCAACCGCAAGTGCAAGCTTCCGGGACGGATGCTTCTTTTGCAACAATGTTCTATCACTGGCGCCACCATGGCGGTGCACGTATTCGGCGGGGGAGGTGCAAGCCAACACACCCTTTAGATGTAGTCAATGGACATGGCAGTTCATGACCCCCCTTACAGTCACATTGCATCATCCACCGTACACCGGCCGGACCAGCCCGGCCTAGGACCGCCATGCTGGCCATGTCCACAACCGCCGTGCCAGGCCCGGCCTAGGACCGCCGTGCCGGCCATGTCCACAACCGCCGTGCCAGGCCCGGCCTAGGACCGCCGTGCCGGCCATGTCCACAACCGCCGTGCCAGGCCCGGCCTAGGACCGCCATGCCGGCCATGTCCACAACCGCCGTGCCAGGCCCGGGCTAGGACCGCCGTGCCGGCCATGTCAGCCACCGCCGTGCCAGGCGAGTGAACAACTGTCGGCACGGCGGTCCTAGGCCGGGCTGGTCCGGCCAGTGTACGGTGGATGATGCAATGTGACTGTAAGGGGGGTCATGAACTGCCATGTCCATTGACTACATCTAAAGGGTGTGTTGGCCTGCACCTCCCCCGCCGAATACGTGCACCGCCATGGTGGCGCCAGTGATAGAACATTGTTTCAAAAGAAGCATCCGTCCCGGAAGCTTGCACATGCGGTTGCCGATGTGTGACCGTGACGGTCCGTGCACATGCAGCCAATGGGAAGAGGGAACGCTGGCCGCGTATGGTCAATCGAAAGTAGCGGAAGCAGTGCACCGCAACACCAGGGCCAGTCATTGGCCCTTTTACAAACACGCATCCAGGGCTGACCAATTGCTGGCGACATATGCCACTGACATGTGCTCAGGGCCCTATATATGTGTGATGTCAAAAAGCACACATCCTACCCTGGGAACCAGTGCTGCCTGTTCACCTCGACCTGCTGCTGCTGAGCTGACCACCGACTGCTGCCTGTGACCATCACCTCGACCTGCTGCTGCTGAGCTGACCACCGACTGCTGCCTGTGACCATCACCTCGACCTGCTGCTGCTGAGCTGACCACCGACTGCTGCCTGTGACCATCACCTCGACCTGCTGCTGCTGAGCTGACCACCGACTGCTGCTCTAGTGCCATACTCCGTGATCTTGCCATGTCGAGAGTCAAAGAGATCTGGTCTCGTCCCTTCACCACCGCGGAGCTTGATGTCCTCGTGGACGGTGTGCTCCGCAACTTTGGACGGCTCTACGGCGCACCCGGACAGGTGGTAAGTGCAGTGTGGGACATGTTGGTGTGCATGAGGTGGTCAATGACTCCTGGCTTCTGCAATCTTAGCTGTGTACTGTGGGCCCGACATATTTGTCGGAATGTGCATGGCTGCTGACAGATACGTGTTGCCCCTATCTGTGTGACAGGCCAACTGTCCACTGACTTGCACCCTTTTGTCTCCCATCATGGTAGGTCAAGCTGCACCTTCGCAAGGACGTGTGGAGGAGCATAGTACGTGATGTACGGGCATTGGGGGTGTGCAATAGACGACATACACACTGCCACAAACGCTGGGACGACATTTCCAGGCTGAGCAAGAATGTAGCGGAAGTGACACTGGGGATGATTCCAAGGACGCCACGTCTGGCCCGACGCTCCATGACCCCTCTCATGCACCGTATCATTGCTGTGACGCATCCTGACCTGTCCGAACGGCTGAGTGTGGATCAACAGCAAACTAGCGGTGAGCAGACTGTCTGTGTATGTTACTTGGGAGTGCAATGCATGTATTGGTGCCCAGACACAGTAGTGACTTCGTGGTGCGTATGTATCGCTGCAATGCCATGTTGGTGCCATTGGGTGAGTGTAATTTGACATCCAGGTCCGGCATGTTGACACGCCACTTGCTTAGTAGTTGAGTGTTGAAGCACATGCCGTAGTGGTCCGTGGCCCCATGGCAAGACATGTGTGCAGATGTACATGCTCCTGCCCTGTCCGCATGCTGTACATGTGTCACGGCCACCAACGCTTATGTCATGTGAGGATGACTGGTAGAGGTGGGCCGTGTGCAGGATGGGGGCTAGAAGAACTTTGTAAGCAATGGAATTAGGGATTCCTTGTCCTTCTGTACGTGAGTGTGCCCATGACTTACACCTCTTTTCTGTGCATTTCAGCTTTGGCAGAGGGCACTCAGCTACAGACGGCGGAGATGAGTGGAGGCAATGCATCCGGATCAGACTTCGCGCACACGCAGACTGACACAGAGGAGGGCAGCGCCAGAGAGGGGGACAGGACCGTCCCTGAGGACTCGCATGTGGAGACACCATCGTCCTCATCTTCCGACAGTGTTGGTGAGCCAGCACTGTTGTCACAGACTGGGAGTGGGCAATCAACACCTTCGGTCGGGACACAGCACACAGGGCCCACACTGCCGCCAACTGCACCATGTACTGTTCGTGCACGCAGGAGTAGGGGGAGCAGAGTGGCGTTCGGTGCAGGCACCGCTGCCCCTGCCACGGTGACCCAAAATGCACTTTGTGCTGAGGCTGTTGATCTGCTGCGACAGCTGTGTGTGGGGCAGACCAATATGACAAATGCATTCCAAGACCATGATAGGAAGTTGGGGCAGGTGGTGGCATTCATGGAAGGGATGCATGGCGATCTTGCTGGTCTACACAGGACAGTTCAGTCATTGGCAAGCAGTGTGTCGTCTGCCATTGTACAGTCGCATGGACAGGGTGCTACTTCTGTTTCCCCATCTACACCACTGGATGTCTCAGGGGGGAGTGAATATTCTGACCAGGACTCTAATACAGGTTATTGCACTAGAAGCAGCGTCAGACAGCACGTCAGGGCACGGAGGGCACAGACACCATCCCCTAGGTCAGCAAAATCTGTTCACAAAGACAACGTCAGATACACTGGAGTACGCACACAGGATCCACAAGTGGTGTTGGGGGACATGCCTTCACATGCTACACAGGCATTCCACACAAAAGGTACTCCCAAGGCAAGGGATACTCCCAAGTCCATGGACACTCCCTTGGACAAGGACAGTCAGAGGACAAAGGCACCTCAAAGGAGCAGGGACACTCCCAAGGACAAGGACAATACTAAGGAAGGGGCCACTCCCAAGGACAGGGACAAGGACAGTCAAAAGACAAAGGCACCTCAAAAGAGCAGGCAGAGTCCCAAGGGCAGGCACACAACAGAGCAAGGGCCATCTCCCAAGGGCAGGGACAAGGACAGTCAAAAGACAAAGGCACCTCAAAAGAGCAGGGAGACTCCCAAGGGCAGGCACACAACAGAGGAAGGGGCCACTCCCAAGGACAGGGACAAGGACAGTCAAAAGACAAAGGCACCTCAAAAGAGCATGGAGAGTCCCAAGGGCAGGCACACAACAGAGCAAGGGCCATCTCCCAAGGGCAGGGACAAGGACAGTCAAAAGACAAAGGCACCTCAAAAGAGCAGGGAGACTCCCAAGGGCAGGCACACAACAGAGCAAGGGCCATCTCCCAAGGGCAGGGACACACACAGGGAGAAGGTGTCTTCTGGAGACAGGTACACCACAGACGACAAGTCTGCTGCCAGGAACAGGGCACCGTCCAGGGCACAGGGAAAGTCCAGAGACAACACTCCTCCTACGGATACGGCACATCCTAGGGACAAGGCTTCTCCCATGGACAATGGCGCAATCAAGGACAGGCATACATCACCCCTGGCTGCACTGAGGCTGATGTTGTCGAAGGAACGGAAAACAGATGTCTCCGCGGCGGAGTCCCCCATACCTCCACTCCCATCCAGGCCAGTCAGAAGCAGAGGAGGGAGTCCCCTGTTGTTGCATCCCCCATTACACATGATTCTGAGTCCAGGCGGCAGGCACACAGCAAACGACAAGCAGGCTCCAGCACGTCCCCAGAAAGCCGACCCCCGGCAGCAGATGCTCCACCTATGGTGGGTGATAATTCTTTTGAGTCCCCAGCACTTGCCAGTCCTGTCCTGTCCAGGGTGCACTCACATATCCCTAAGAAACGCAGACACACACCATTGACACCTGCCCACCCCGATGTCGCTCAAGTACAGCTATCCCCAGCTCCCAGGGCCACCCTGCCTCCTGGCCCATACAGCCCTGTGGCTCATCATTTCAGTGGTCCCAGTGGCGCAGGTGCAGTTGACTCTCATGTATCAGATAGTGGCACTGTGTCTGTTGTTTGCTGTCATGCATCATGTAGTAGCACAGTCTCAGTTGTGCCCTCTCCTGTTTCAGGTGCTGGCAGTGTATCTGGGTCTATGGCTCATGTGTCAGTCAGTAGATCTGTGGCTGTGTCTCACACTCCTGTTTCTGGTGCTGGCAGTGTGTCTGGGTCTGTGGCTCACGTGTCAGTCACTACATCTGTAGCTGTGTCTCACATTCCTGTTTCAGGTGCTGGCAGTGTATCTGGGTCTATGGCTCATGTGTCAGTCAGTAGATCTGTGGCTGTGTCTCACACTCCTGTTTCTGGTGCTGGCAGTGTGTCTGGGTCTGTGGCTCACGTGTCAGTCACTACATCTGTAGCTGTGTCTCACATTCCTGTTTCAGGTGCAGGCAGTGTATCTGGGTCTATGGCTCATGTGTCAGTCACTCGAGCTGTGGCTGTGTTTCACACTCCTGTTTCTGGTGCTGGCAGTGTGTCTGGGTCTGTGGCCCATGTGTCAGTCACTCGGGCTGTGGCTGTGTCTCACATTCCTGTTTCTGGTGCTGGCAGTGTGTCTGGGCCTGTGGCCCATGTGTCTGTCACTCGGGCTGTGGCTGTGTCTCACATTCCTGTTTCTGGTGCTGGCAGTGTGTCTGGGTCTGTGGCCCATGTGTCTGTCACTCGGGCTGTGGCTGTGTCTCACACTCCTGTTGCTGGTGCTGCCAGTGTGTCCGAGGCAGGTAGTTCACGCAGTCCAGCTGATTCTGTGATGTGAGGTGCTGTTCACTTCACTCACATGTTATTGCACATGGTGTGTACATTGTCCATTGAGAACAGCCTTGCACTGTTGTGGTTGCTTGGAACACGCACTTGTGCTGCCTCTGATGTACCTGCTCTGTTGTCCACAATCCACTGTTGCTGTTCTGATACTGCATTCTGCCCTCTCGTTTACTGCCTCTGATGTACCTGCTCTGTTGTCCACAATGCCCTGTTGCTGTTCTGATACTGCATTCTGCCCTCTCGTTTACTGCCTCTGATGTACCTGCTCTGTTGTCCACAATGCCCTGTTGCTGTTCTGATACTGCATTCTGCCCTCTCGTTTACTGCCTCTGATGTACCTGCTCTGTTGGGCACAATGCCCTGTTGATGCTCTGATACTGCATTCTGCCCTCTCGTTTACTGCCTCTGATGGACCTGCTCTGTTGGGCACAATGCCCTGTTGATGCTCTGATACTGCATTCTGCCCTCTCGTTTACTGCCTCTAATGGACCTGCTCTGTTGGGCACAATGCCCTGTTGCTGTTCTGATACTGCATTCTGCCCTCTGATGTGCTGACTCTGATGGACTTGTCCAGTGCAATGGACTGTTGATGCACTTGGCCCCTCTCACGTGCTGCCTCTGATGGACCTGTCCGGTGCAATGGACTGTTGATGCACTTAGCCCCTCTCACGTGCTGCCAATGATGTACCTGCTCTGCTGGACACAATGCCCTGTTGCTGTTCTGATACTGCATTCTGCCCTCTGATGTGCTGACTCTGAGGGACTTGTCCAGTGCAATGGACTGTTGATGCACTTGGCCCCTCTCACGTGCTGACTCTGATGTACCTGCTCTGTTGTCCACAATGCCCTGTTGCTGTTCTGATACTGCATTCTGCCCTCTCGTTTACTGCCTCTGATGTACCTGCTCTGTTGTCCACAATGCCCTGTTGCTGTTCTGATACTGCATTCTGCCCTCTCGTTTACTGCCTCTGATGTACCTGCTCTGTTGTCCACAATGCCCTGTTGCTGTTCTGATATGCATTCTGCCCTCTCGTTTACTGCCTCTGATGTACCTGCTCTGTTGGGCACAATGCCCTGTTGATGCTCTGATACTGCATTCTGCCATCTCGTTTACTGCCTCTGATGGACCTGCTCTGTTGGGCACAATGCCCTGTTGCTGTTCTGATACTGCATTCTGCCCTCTGATGTGCTGACTCTGATGTACCTGCTATGTTGGGCACAATGCCCTGTTGCTGTTCTGATACTGCATTCTGCCCTCTGATGTGCTGACTCTGATGGACTTGTCCAGTGCAATGGACTGTTGATGCACTTGGCCCCTCTCACGTGCTGCCTCTGATGGACTTGTCCGGTGCAATGGACTGTTGATGCACTTAGCCCCTCTCACTTGCTGCCAATGATGTACCTGCTCTGTTGGGCACAATGCCCTGTTGCTGTTCTGATACTGCATTCTGCCCTCTGATGTGCTGACTCTGATGTACCTGCTCTGTTGTCCACAATGCCCTGTTGATGCTCTGATACTGCATTCTGCCCTCTGATGTGCTGCCTCTGATGTTCATGCTCTGGTGCCCACTTTGCCCATGCTCACGCATACACTGTGATTATACCCCTATTATGTGTAATAAAGGTAGTCAATCATGTGTCGTGGTTTGTCGTAGTCATTCCTGCTTGCGTACTACAATTGTGTATTTGTATTTGCTTCTAATCAGTGGTTTCGGTAACATGACACTCCCCGTCCCAACATCACGACCCTTGCAGGTATTCCCCTCCAGACAGCGAATGGTTTGTGCCTTACCTGCGTCGTCGTCGATAGTGGGCCAAGACTTGGACGTGGTGGATCGCGAAGAGCATCGGGAAAGCGTGTAGCGCTGGGTCCATGGTGGCGAGCAGCTTGCGGTGGGTATCTCTGCTATGTATGTTATCTTCGCTGTGGGGAATCCGCCGTGTTCAGACAGGTTGTTTTTCCGCAGCTGTTTTATGTGTATTTTCCGCCATCTTGATTTGGGGGACGGTCGTAGACGTCAGTCCGTACGGCGGAGTCTCTGGATTGGTTACGTCCGCCGCGTGGTCGGGTGTAGTTGGGCGGCGGTGCGTGCTCTTCCGTCGCGGACTGAATTTTGACACTCTTTCCTATCCTGATATGGCGGACAGAGTGTCAGCGGCAGGCGGACACGGAAAATGCATTTTCCGCTTACTCCAGGGCTGCGGTCGCACTTCCGTCCGCCATCCTAATGAGCCCCTTAGAGCGGTTACAAAATAAAAGACCCAAATGATAGTATTATCAAAATAATAATGAAATAAATGTCAAATAAATTTGTTCTACTAGTAGAAAATTGTTTAAACTGTATCAAATATTTTTGTACATTTATGCTATGTATTATTTTTTTTTAATAATAACATTATTCTGATATTATTTTTTATTATTACATTAATTATTAACATATTTTAATATTTAATGTTATAATAAAGAAAAACATAATGTGTTTAAATTTGTGAAAATAAAGGTGTTTTTTTTGAGTATTTATATACAAGATGTTACTAATATTTTTAATGTATTAATATTAATATTATAAAATTAATATTAATAAATTCAAAATATATAACAGATATTATAATTTAAAATGTTTGTTAAAAATACATTGTATGATATTACCAATAATTATTATCTATGTTGTTATTTGAAAATATATCTACATATATAACATATATTGATGTACACATTTATATGTTACAAATGTATTACTATGTCATTTAATAACAAATTTGATTTATTGTATTTTCTCTTAAAATGTATATACTCTATATAATATATTGTTCAATATTTTCTCATTTACTATATTAATTACATATACCAAAAAGTTACGTTACTGGAAATGTATCACAAATCACAAATTGTTGTAACAATTTTGATTTATTTATTTGTTTAAATTGTATAAAATGATTATTTAAACATGTATTATTTGCTTTATGTACTATATGAACCAATCAATAAAATTTTTGTTTAAAACTGTGTCATTTTGATCTACTACCCATTATTAAAAAATAACTACCAATATATAAATGTTAAATATTTTTATCTCTATATATATAGATCTTATAATTTTTTACATATATAATTAACTATTGTTAGCAATTTACTATTCACACATAAATATACAATTAATTTAAGTAGATGCTGGACACTGAACATAAAACATTTACTAATCCAAATCCAATATAAAGAAATTTTTAATTAATACTAAACACTTAACCTATTAAATTAACTATTCCAACTCCTATCTACATTTAATTAGGGTAGGTGCTGGACACTGAACCTATTTAATTTACTATTCCAACTCCAATCTACATTTAATTAGGGTAGGTGCTGGACACTGAACCTATTTAATTTACTATTCCAACACCAATCTAAATTTAATTATGGTAGGTGCTGGACACTGAACCTATTTAATTAACTATTCCAACTCCAAACTACATTTAATTAGGGTAGGTGCTGGACACTGAACCTATTTAATTTACTATTCCAACTCCAATCTACATTTAATTAGGGTAGGTGCTGGACACTGCACCTATTTAATTTACTATTCCAACTCCAATCTACATTTAATTAGGGTAGGTGCTGGACACTGAACCTATAAAATTTACTATTCCAAGTCCATCCTACATTTAATTAGGGTAGGTGCTGGACACTGAACCTTTTTAATTTACTATTCCAACTCCAATCTACATTTAATTACAGTAGGTGCTGCACACTGAACCTATTTAATTAACTATTCCAACTCCAATCTACATGTAATTAAGGTAGGTGCTGGACACTGAAACTATTTAATTTACTATTCAAACTCCAATCTACATTTAATTAGAGTAGGTGCTGGACACTGAACCTATTTAATTTACTATTCCAACTCCAATCTACATTTAATTAGGGTAGGTGCTTGACACTGAACCTATTTAATTAACTATTCAAACTCGAATATTCATTTAATTAAGGTAGGTGCTGGACACTGAACCTATTTAATTTACTATTCCAACTCCAATCTACATTTAATTAGGGTAGGTGCTGGACACTGAACCAATTTAATTTACTATTCCAACTCCATGCTACATTTAATTAGGGTAGGTGCTGGACACTGAACCTATTTAATTTACTATTCCAACTCCAATCTACATTTAATTAGGGTAGGTGCTGGACACTGAACCTATTTAATTTACTATTCCAACTCCATGCTACATTTAATTAGGGTAGGTGCTGGACACTGAACCTATTTAATTTACTATTCCAACTCCAATCTACATTTAATTAGGGTAGGTGCTGGACACTGAACCTATTTAATTTACTATTCCAACACCAATCTAAATTTAATTATGGTAGGTGCTGGACACTGAACCTATTTAATTAACTATTCCAACTCCAAACTACATTTAATTAGGGTAGGTGCTGGACACTGAACCTATTTAATTTACTATTCCAACTCCAATCTACATTTAATTAGGGTAGGTGCTGGACACTGAACCTATTTAATTTACTATTCCAACTCCAATCTACATTTAATTAGGGTAGGTGCTGGACACTGAACCTATAAAATTTACTATTCCAAGTCCATCCTACATTTAATTAGGGTAGGTGCTGGACACTGAACCTTTTTAATTTACTATTCCAACTCCAATCTACATTTAATTACAGTAGGTGCTGCACACTGAACCTATTTAATTAACTATTCCAACTTCAATCTACATTTAATTAGGGTAGGTGCTGGACACTGAAACTATTTAATTTACTATTCAAACTCCAATCTACATTTAATTAGAGTAGGTGCTGGACACTGAACCTATTTAATTTACTATTCCAACTCCAATCTACATTTAATTAGGGTCGGTGCTTGACACTGAACCTATTTAATTAACTATTCAAACTCCAATCTACATTTAATTAGGGTAGGTGCTGGACACTGAACCTATTTAATTTACTATTCCAACTCCAATCTACATTTAATTAGGGTAGGTGCTGGACACTGAACCAATTTAATTTACTATTCCAACTCCATGCTACATTTAATTAGGGTAGGTGCTGGACACTGAACCTATTTAATTTACTATTCCAACTCCAATCTACATTTAATTAGGGTAGGTGCTGGACACTGAACCTATTTAATTTACTATTCCAACTCCATGCTACATTTAATTAGGGTAGGTGCTGGACACTGAACCTATTTAATTTACTATTCCAACTCCAATCTACATTTAATTAGGGTAGGTGCTGGACACTGAACCTATTTAATTTACTATTCCAACACCAATCTAAATTTAATTATGGTAGGTGCTGGACACTGAACCTATTTAATTAACTATTCCAACTCCAAACTACATTTAATTAGGGTAGGTGCTGGACACTGAACCTATTTAATTTACTATTCCAACTCCAATCTACATTTAATTAGGGTAGGTGCTGGACACTGAACCTATTTAATTTACTATTCCAACTCCAATCTACATTTAATTAGGGTAGGTGCTGGACACTGAACCTATAAAATTTACTATTCCAAGTCCATCCTACATTTAATTAGGGTAGGTGCTGGACACTGAACCTTTTTAATTTACTATTCCAACTCCAATCTACATTTAATTACAGTAGGTGCTGCACACTGAACCTATTTAATTAACTATTCCAACTTCAATCTACATTTAATTAGGGTAGGTGCTGGACACTGAAACTATTTAATTTACTATTCAAACTCCAATCTACATTTAATTAGAGTAGGTGCTGGACACTGAACCTATTTAATTTACTATTCCAACTCCAATCTACATTTAATTAGGGTCGGTGCTTGACACTGAACCTATTTAATTAACTATTCAAACTCCAATCTACATTTAATTAGGGTAGGTGCTGGACACTGAACCTATTTAATTTACTATTCCAACTCCAATCTACATTTAATTAGGGTAGGAGCTGGACACTGAACCTATTTAATTTACTATTCCAACTCCATGCTACATTTAATTAGGGAAGGTGCTGGAAACTGAACCTATTTTATTTACTATTCCAACTCCAATCTACATTTAATTAGGGTAGGTGCTGGACACTGAACCTATTTAATTTACTATTCCAACTCCAAACTACATTTAATTAGGGTAGGTGCTGGACACTGAACCTATTTAATTTACTATTCAAACTCCAATCTACATTTAATTAGAGTAGGTGCTGGACACTGAACCTATTTAATTTACTATTCCAACTCCAATCTACATTTAATTAGGGTAGGTGCTTGACACTGAACCTATTTAATTAACTATTCAAACTCGAATATTCATTTAATTAAGGTAGGTGCTGGACACTGAACCTATTTAATTTACTATTCCAACTCCAATCTACATTTAATTAGGGTAGGTGCTGGACACTGAACCAATTTAATTTACTATTGCAACTCCATGCTACATTTAATTAGGGTAGGTGCTGGACACTGAACCTATTTAATTTACTATTCCAACTCCAATCTACATTTAATTAGGGTAGGTGCTGGACACTGAACCTATTTAATTTACTATTCCAACTCCATGCTACATTTAATTAGGGTAGGTGCTGGACACTGAACCTATTTAATTTACTATTCCAACTCCAATCTACATTTAATTAGGGTAGGTGCTGGACACTGAACCTATTTAATTTACTATTCCAACACCAATCTAAATTTAATTATGGTAGGTGCTGGACACTGAACCTATTTAATTAACTATTCCAACTCCAAACTACATTTAATTAGGGTAGGTGCTGGACACTGAACCTATTTAATTTACTATTCCAACTCCAATCTACATTTAATTAGGGTAGGTGCTGGACACTGAACCTATTTAATTTACTATTCCAACTCCAATCTACATTTAATTAGGGTAGGTGCTGGACACTGAACCTATAAAATTTACTATTCCAAGTCCATCCTACATTTAATTAGGGTAGGTGCTGGACACTGAACCTTTTTAATTTACTATTCCAACTCCAATCTACATTTAATTACAGTAGGTGCTGCACACTGAACCTATTTAATTAACTATTCCAACTCCAATCTACATTTAATTAGGGTAGGTGCTGGACACTGAAACTATTTAATTTACTATTCAAACTCCAATCTACATTTAATTAGAGTAGGTGCTGGACACTGAACCTATTTAATTTACTATTCCAACTCCAATCTACATTTAATTAGGGTCGGTGCTTGACACTGAACCTATTTAATTAACTATTCAAACTCCAATCTACATTTAATTAGGGTAGGTGCTGGACACTGAACCTATTTAATTTACTATTCCAACTCCAATCTACATTTAATTAGGGTAGGTGCTGGACACTGAACCAATTTAATTTACTATTCCAACTCCATGGTACATTTAATTAGGGTAGGTGCTGGACACTGAACCTATTTAATTTACTATTCCAACTCCAATCAACATTTAATTAGGGTAGGTGCTGGACACTGAACCTATTTAATTTACTATTCCAACTCCATGCTACATTTAATTAGGGAAGGTGCTGGAAACTGAACCTATTTTATTTACTATTCCAACTCCAATCTACATTTAATTAGGGTAGGTGCTGGACACTGAACCTATTTAATTTACTATTCCAACTCCAAACTACATTTAATTAGGGTAGGTGCTGGACACTGAACCTATTTAATTTACTATTCCAACTCCAATCTACATTTAATTAGGGTAGGTGCTGGACACTGAACCTATAAAATGTACTATTCCAAGTCCATCCTACATTTAATTAGGGTAGGTGCTGGACACTGAACCTTTTTAATTTACTATTCCAACTCCAATCTACATTTAATTACAGTAGGTGATGCACACTGAACCTATTTAATTAACTATTCCAACTCCAATCTACATTTAATTAGGGTAGGTGCTGCACACTGAAACTATTTAATTTACTATTCAAACTCCAATCTACATTTAATTAGAGTAGGTGCTGGACACTGAACCTCTTTAATGTACTATTCCAACTCCAATCTACATTTAATTAGGGTAGGTGCTTGACACTGAACCTATTTAATTAACTATTCAAACTCCAATCTACATTTAATTAGGGTAGGTGCTGGACACTGAACCTATTTAATTTACTATTCCAACTCCAATCTACATTTAATTAGGGTAGGTGCTGGACACTGAACCAATTTAATTTACTATTCCAACTCCATGCTACATTTAATTAGGGTAGGTGCTGGACACTGAACCTATTTAATTTACTATTCGAACTCCAATCTACATTTAATTAGGGTAGGTGCTGGACACTGAACCTATTTAATTTACTATTCCAACTCCATGCTACATTTAATTAGGGTAGGTGCTGGACACTGAACCTATTTAATTTACTATTCCAACTCTAATCTACATTTAATTAGGGTAGGTGCTGGACACTGAACCTATTTAATTTACTATTCCAACACCAATCTACATTTAATTAGGGTAGGTGCTGGACACTGAACCTAGTTAATTAACTATTCCAAATCCAAACTACATTTAATTAGGGTAGGTGCTGGACACTGAACCTATTTAATTTACTATTCCAACTCCAATCTACATTTAATTAGGGTAGGTGCTGGACACTGAACCTATTTAATTTACTATTCCCACTCCAATCTACATTTAATTAGGGAAGGTGCTGGACACTGAACCTATTAAATTTACTATTCCAAGTCCAATCTACATTTAATTAGAGTAGGTGCTGGACACTGAACCTATTTAATTTACTATTCCAACTCCAATCTACATTTAATTTGGGTAGGTGCTGGACAATAAACCTATTTAATTTACTATTCCAACTCCAATCTACATTTAATTAGGGTAGGTGGTGGACAATGAACCTATTTAATTTACTATACCAACTCCAATCTACATTTAATTAGGGTAGATGCTGGACACTGAACATATTTAATTTACTATTCCAACTCCAATCAACATTTAATTAGGGTAGGTGCTGGACACTGAACCTATTTAATTTACTATTCCAACTCCAATCTATATTTAATTAGGGTAGGTGCTGGACACAGAACCTACTTAATTTACTATTCCAACTCCAATCTACATTCAATTAGGGTAGGTGCTGGACACTGAAACTATTTAATTTACTATTCCAACTCCAAATTACATTTAATTAGGGTATGTGCTGGACACTGAACCTATTTAAATTACTATACCAACTCCAATCTACATTTAATTAGAATAGGTGCTGGACACTGAACCTATTTAATTTACTATTCCAACTCAAATCTACATTTAATTAGGGTAGGTGCTGGAAACTGAACTTAATTTAATTTAATTTAAAAAACATTTGTAAAGCGCGGCGTTCACCGTACGGTTTCTTGGCGCTATAGTGGTGAGTCCAGCAACTAAGGACGGAGTGAACCTGGTGCAGGGAAAGGAGGGACAAGTTACAAGGAAAAGGCCTGTTTAAACAGGAACGTTTTTAGATCTTTGCGGAAGGAGGAGTATTGGGTGGCAGATCGTAGATGGTCGGGGAGGGAGTTCCAAAAGGTGGGGGCCAAGGTTGAGAAGTTGGCTCCCCCCCACTTTTTACGTTTGAAGCGCGGGATTTGCAGGAAGGATTTCGCGGAAGAACGAAGCTCTCTGGCCAGGACACATTCATTAATCAGGGAGGAGATGAAAGCTGGGGCAGTGCCCTGGCGGGCCTGAAAGACCATACAGCCAGTTTTAAAGAGGGAGCGTTCCTTGACAGGAATCCAATGGAGCTCCTTGAGGAGGGGTGTAGAGTGGTGGAAACATGGGAGACCATACACCAGCCGAGCCGCTTGGTTCTGGACCATCTGGAGCTTGCGCAGGCTGTATGCTGGGATGCCGTTGTACAGGGCGTTGGCATAGTCCAGCCGCGAGATCACCAGCGCGGACATGATCAGCTTAAGTGCCTGGGGGGAGAAAAAACGGGAGACAGCACGAATAGTTCGGAGAGTGAGGAAACAGGAAGAGACCACAGAGCTGATTTGTGAGTGTAACGTGAGTTGGTTATTTATTTTGACACCCAGGGTTTTAACTGAGGAGGAGGGAGTGGGGGAGGGACCAAAACAAGAGGGCCAGAAGAGCGAGTTCCAGGGACTGGAGGAACCACCTGTGAGAACCAACTCGGTTTTGTCCGGGTTCAGCTTGAGATGGTTGTGGTTCATCCAGTCCCTGATAAAGATCATAGTGGACTGGAAATTTGAGATAGAAAGGGGAGAAGAGGAGAGATCAAAGATGAGCTGGAGGTCATCCGCGTAGTTATAAACGGTGACCTCCAGCTGCTGAAGTGCCAGAATTAGAGGAAAGATGTAAAGATTGAATAATAGGGGAGAAAGAGAGGAACCCTGGGGGACACCACAGGTGACTTGAAGTGGGGTGGTCGTGAAGTCCCCCAACCGAACCGCCTGGGTGCGGTCCCTCAGGAAGGAGGATAGCCAGACCAGGGCTGAGCCCTCAATTCCCGCCGCCCTGACACGTGAAAGTAAGATGGTATGGTCCACCGTGTCAAAGGCGGCGGAAAGGTCGAGGAGCACCAGAGCCTGATGTTTGTTGCAATCCATGCCTTTCCTGAGGTTGTCCAAGACCGACACCACGACAGATTTGGTCGAATGCCTGGGGCGGAAGCCGGCCTGACGAGATGCCAGACCCCCATTTGCTTCTACGTGGGTGCTGAGTACCGAGGTGACATGGCGCTCAAGCACCTAGACCTCAAGAACTTATTTAATTTACTATTCCAACTCCAAACTACATTTAATTAGGGCAGGTGCTGGACACTGAACCTATTTAAATTACTATTCCAACTCCAATCTACATTTAATTAGGGTTGGTGCTGGACACTGAACCAATTTAATTTATTATTCCAAGTCCAATCTACATTTAATTAGGGTAGGTGCTGGACACTGAACCTATAAAATGTACTATTCCAAGTCCATCCTACATTTAATTAGGGTAGGTGCTGGACACTGAACCTTTTTAATTTACTATTCCAACTCCAATCTACATTTAATTAGGGTAGGTGCTTGACACTGAACCTATTTCATTAACTATTCAAACTCCAATCTACACTTAATTAGGGTAGGTGCTGGACACTGAACCTATTTAATTTACTATTCCAACTCCAATCTACATTTAATTAGGGTAGGTGCTGGACACTGAACCTATTTAATTTACTATTCCAACTCCATGCTACATTTAATTAGGGTAGGTGCTGGACACTGAACCTATTTAATTTACTATTCCAACTCCAATCTACATTTAATTAGGGTAGGTGCTGGACACTGAACCTATTTAATTTACTATTCCAACACCAATCTACATTTAATTAGGGTAGGTGCTGGACACTGAACCTAGTTAATTAACTATTCCAACTCCAAACTACATTTAATTAGGGTAGGTGCTGGACACTGAACCTATTTAATTTACTATTCCAACTCCAATCTACATTTAATTAGGGTAGGTGCTGGACACTGAACCTATTTAATTTACTATTCCAACTCCAATCTACATTTAATTAGGGTAGGTGCTGGACACTGAACCTATTAAATTTACTATTCCAAGTCCATCCTACATTTAATTAGGGTAAGTGCTGGACACTGAACCTTTTTAATTTACTATTCCAACTCCAATCTACATTTAATTACAGTAGGTGCTGCACACTGAACCTATTTAATTAACTATTCCAACTCCAATCTACATTTAATTAGGGTAGGTGCTGGACACTGAAACTATTTAATTTACTATTCAAACTCCAATCTACATTTAATTAGAGTAGGTGCTGGACACTGAACCTATTTAATTTACTATTCCAACTCCAATCTACATTTAATTAGGGTAGGTGCTTGACACTGAACCTATTGAATTAACTATTCAAACTCCAATCTACATTTAATTAGGGTAGGTGCTGGACACTGAACCTATTTAATTTACTATTCCAACTCCAATCTACATTTAATTAGGGTAGGTGCTGGACACTGAACCAATTTAATTTAGTATTCCAACTCCATGCTACATTTAATTAGGGTAGGTGCTGGACACAGAACCTACTTAATTTACTATTCCAACTCCAATCTACATTTAATTAGGGTAGGTGCTGGACACAGAACCTACTTAATTAACTATTCAAACTCCAATCTACATTTAATTAGGGTAGGTGCTGGACACTGAACCTATTTAATTTACTATTCCAACTCCAATCTATATTTAATTAGGGTAGGTGCTGGACACTGAACCAATTTAATTTAGTATTCCAACTCCATGCTACATTTAATTAGGGTAGGTGCTGGACACTGAACCTATTTAATTTACTATTCCAACTCCAATCTACATTTAATTAGAGTAGGTGCTGGACACTGAACCAATTCTATTTACTATTCCAATCTACATTTAATTTGGGTAGGTGCTGGACAATAAACCTATTTAATTTACTATTCCAACTCCAATTCACATTTAATTAGGGTAGGTGGTGGACAATGAACGTATTTAATTTACTATACCAACTCCAATCTACATTTAATTAGGGTAGATGCTGGACACTGAACCTATTTAATTTACTATTCCAACTCCAATCTACATTTAATTAGGGTAGGTGCTGGACACAGAACCTACTTAATTTACTATTCCAACTCCAATCTACATTCAATTAGGGTAGGTGCTGGACATTGAAACTATTTAATTTACTATTCCTACTCCAATCTACATTTAATTAGGGTAGGTGCTGGACACTGAACCTATTTAATTTACTATTCCAACTCCAATCTACATTTAATTAGGGTAGGTGCTGGACACTGAACCTATTAAATTTACTATTCCAAGTCCATCCTACATTTAATTAGGGTAAGTGCTGGACACTGAACCTTTTTAATTTACTATTCCAACTCCAATCTACATTTAATTACAGTAGGTGCTGCACACTGAACCTATTTAATTAACTATTCCAACTCCAATCTACATTTAATTAGGGTAGGTGCTGGACACTGAAACTATTTAATTTACTATTCAAACTCCAATCTACATTTAATTAGAGTAGGTGCTGGACACTGAACCTATTTAATTTACTATTCCAACTCCAATCTACATTTAATTAGGGTAGGTGCTTGACACTGAACCTATTGAATTAACTATTCAAACTCCAATCTACATTTAATTAGGGTAGGTGCTGGACACTGAACCTATTTAATTTACTATTCCAACTCCAATCTACATTTAATTAGGGTAGGTGCTGGACACTGAACCAATTTAATTTAGTATTCCAACTCCATGCTACATTTAATTAGGGTAGGTGCTGGACACAGAACCTACTTAATTTACTATTCCAACTCCAATCTACATTTAATTAGGGTAGGTGCTGGACACAGAACCTACTTAATTAACTATTCAAACTCCAATCTACATTTAATTAGGGTAGGTGCTGGACACTGAACCTATTTAATTTACTATTCCAACTCCAATCTATATTTAATTAGGGTAGGTGCTGGACACTGAACCAATTTAATTTAGTATTCCAACTCCATGCTACATTTAATTAGGGTAGGTGCTGGACACTGAACTTATTTAATTTACTATTCCAACTCCAATCTACATTTAATTAGAGTAGGTGCTGGACACTGAACCAATTCTATTTACTATTCCAACTCCAATCTACATTTAATTAGGGTAGGTGCTGGACACTGAACCAATTTAATTTACTATTCCAACTCCATGCTACATTTAATTAGGGTAGGTGCTGGACACTGAACCTATTTAATTTACTATTCGAACTCCAATCTACATTTAATTAGGGTAGATGCTGGACACTGAACCTATTTAATTTACTATTCCAACTCCAATCTACATTTAATTAGGGTAGGTGCTGGACACAGAACCTACTTAATTTACTATTCCAACTCCAATCTACATTCAATTAGGGTAGGTGCTGGACATTGAAACTATTTAATTTACTATTCCTACTCCAAACTACATTTAATTAGGTATGTGCTGGACACTGAACCTATTTAAATTACTATACCAACTCCAATCTACATTTAATTAGGGTAGGTGCTGGAAACTGAACTTATTTAATTTACTATTCCAACTCCAAACTACATTTAATTAGGGCAGGTGCTGGACACTGAACCTATTTAAATTACTATTCCAACTCCAATCTACATTTAATTAGGGTTGGTGCTGGACACTGAACCTATTTAATTTACTATTCCAACTCCAATCTACATTTAATTAGGGTAGGTGCTGTACACTGAACCTATTTAATTAACTATTCCAACTCCAATCTAAATTTAATTAGGGTAGGTGCTGGACACTGAACCAATTTAATTTACTATTCCTACTTTAATCTACATTTAATTAGGGTAGGTGCTGGACAATGAACCTATTTAATGTACTATTCCAACTCCAATCTACATTTAATTAGGGTAGGTGCTGGACACTGAACCTATTTACTTTACTACTCCAACTCCAATCTACATTTAATTAGGGTAGGTGCTGGACACTGAACCTATTTAATTTACTATTCCAACTCCAATCTACATTTAATTAGGGTAGGTGCTGGACACAGAACCTATTTATTTAACTATTCCAACTCCAATCTACATTTAATTAGGGTAGGTGCTGGACACTGAACCTATTAAATTTACTATCCCAAGTCCAATCTACATTTAATTAGAGTGGGCGCTGGACACTGAACCTATTTAATTTACTATTCCAACTTCAATCTACATTTAATTTGGGTAGGTGCTGGACAATGAACCTATTTAATTTACTATTCCAACTCCAATCTACATTTAATTAGGGTAGGTGCTGGACAATTAACCTATTTAATTTACTATACCAACTCCAATCTACATTTAATTAGGGTAGATGCTGGACACTGAACATATTTAATTTACTATTCCAACTCCAATCAACATTTAATTAGGGTAGGTGCTGGACACTGAACCTATTTAATCTACTATTCCAACTCCAATCTACATTTAATTATGGTAGGTGCTGGACACTGAACTTATTTAACTTACTATTCCAACTCCAATCTACATTTTATTAGATTAGGTGCTGGACACTGAACCTATTTAATTTACTATTCCAACTCCAATCTACATTTAATTATGGTAGGTGCTGGACACTGAACCTATTTAATTTACTATTCCAACTCCAATCTACATTTTATTAGAATAGGTGCTGGACACTGAACCTATTTAATTTAATATCCCAACTCCAATCTACATTTAATTAGGGTAGGTGCTGGGAACTCTAACTATGTAGATTATTATAATAAATTCCCCACCCGTATCCCCTACAAAAGCAACATTCCACTCATAAACATTTATTTGTAGTTCTAATTTAAATTTTAAAATTCAAATTTCTAAAATGTAAATGTATAATCATATTTCTACACCCTTATCCCATTTAATACAAATTTCCACTGTAAAATTTTAAGCTTTCGTTGTTAATTAAAATATATAAATTAGAAATTTTAAACTTAAAAATCAAAAAAAAAATCAAAAATTCTAGAGCAATATTTTTGAATTTCCTAAAATTAATTTTTATTTAGAGATATTTTATTCACTCACCACCCTTATCCCCTATGAACCCAACATCCCGCTCAAACAATTTATTAAAATTTTATAATTTCTAAATTCTTTTTTCACAATATAAATTTTGATTTCAGATTTCAATTAAAATGTTTTAGAAAGTAATATATTTTAATGCTATATTTTTAATACACTCCCCACCCTTATCCCCTATAAAACCAACATCCCGCTTCTAAAAATTTCATAGATTTTCACATATAGAATTTCAAAATTAACATTTGAAATTTCACATTTCTAATTATAATTTTCTAATTAAATTTGTTTTAAATAATTTAAAAATATATATTTTTATTTATATATTTAATACACTCCCCACACTTATCCCCTATAAACCCAACTTCCCACTCCTAAAATTTGTATAGATTTTCACATTTTGATTTTCAAATTTACAATTTTAAATTTCATATTTCAATTTATAAATTTCGAATTTATTTTATATGAAATTAATTTTTTATTTATTTATTTATATATTTTATACACTCCCCACCCTTATCCCCTATAAACCCAACATCCCGTTCCTTAAAATTTTATAGATTTTCACATTTCGATTTTCAAATTTAAATTTTTAAATTTCATATTTCAAAATTTTAATTTTGAAATTATTTTTCTTTTAATTCAGTTTTAAATTATTATTTTTTTATTAATATATTTAATACACTCCCCACCCTTATCCCCTATAAACCCAACATCCCGCTCCTAAAAATTTTAAATAATTTCTAATTTCATATTTCATATTTCAAATATTTAATTTCGAAATCTAATTTATATAAAAAAAATTATCAAAATAAAATTTTTAACATTTATATTTTTAATACACTCCCCACCCTTATCCCCTATAAACCCAACATCCCGCTCCTAAAATACACAATACATTATATAAATATTTTATATTATTATTAAACATTATAGCTAATTTATTTAACATTTATTATTATTAATTTATTATTTTTAAGTGTCGATATTTTGACATTTCGACATTATATATGTCGATATTTCTATTATCGACATTACTTATCTCGATATTATTTACTACACATTGAAATCGATATTTTTCACAACGATATTTACTAAATCGATATTTCTTACCTTCGATGTTGCAAACTCGATATTAGTGAAAATCGACATTATTAACTCGATATTTTGACTGCGTACCGTCTTGGACACCTGGGTTTTATTTATTTATTTATTTATGTAGTTTGTAGAGCGCACAGCTACCCCCGGAGGGGTGTCCCGGCGCTAGAACCTGAGCCTCAGAGGGAGAAGAGAGGGGAGGAAATCAGCAGTGTGAGGATCAAAGTCCGGAAAATAGCCAGGTTTTAAGTCTGGCCCGAAAGATGGATTCAGAAGGGCAGAATCTGAGATCGATAGGAAGACCGTTCCACAGCTTGGCAGAGATAACACTGAACCCTCTGCCGCCCATTCTAGCGAGTCTAAAGCGGGGAGAGATCAGGAGGCGGAGGTTGTTGGATCTCAGGGATCTGATGGAGTGAGATATCGACACTCGCTTTTTAAGGTAGTTGGGTCCAAGGTCGTTGATAGCTCGGTAGGCAAGGGTAAGGATCTTGAACTGGATGCGGCTGGCAATGGGAAGCCAGTGAAGCTCTTTACGATAGGCGGTGACTGACTGACGGTAGGGGATGTTTCCAATCAGTCTGGCAGCCGCGTTCTGGACAATCTGAAGCCGGTCTATCAGATACTGAGGAGCTCCAGCGTAAAGGCTGTTAGCGTAGTCCAAGTGAGACGTAATGAGAGCCTGGGTAACTGTTCGGCGGGAGTCCAGGGGGAGATAGGGGAGTACCTTTTTGATCATGCGCAGCTTCAGGAAGCAGGCAGATGTGACTTTGTTAACTTGAGCTTTGCATGAGAGGGAGTCGTCAAACTGAAATCCCAGGTTGCGGGCGGAGTGGACGGGGGAGGGAGCGGGATCCAGTGCCGAGGGCCACCACCGTGAGGGGGGGATGGGATTTTTCTGGTTAAAAAACAGCACCTCTGTCTTATCCGCATTAAGTCTTAGATGGTTGTTGGTCATCCAGACACCGATGCTGTCAAGACACTGGCGGAAGTTGGCGAACGTGGAGTCCAAGTGGTCTCTGAAGGAAAACATCAGCTGAGTATCATCAGCATAAGAGACCACTCTGACCCCGCAGGACTCCACAACAGCGGCCAGTGGGGCGAGATAGATGTTGAAAAATAGAGGGCTGAGGGCAGAGCCCTGTGGCACACCACATAACAAGGGTTTATCCTCAGATTTGAACGGCCTCAGCAAGACCCTCTGACTTCTTCCAGTAAGGAAGGACTCGATCCAGCTGATAGCGGTGCCGCCAATGCCTGTCTGTTTGAGTCAGTCAAGGAGGATGGGGTGGGAGACCGTATCAAAAGCGGCGGACAGGTCGAGGAGGACAAGCATGGCCTCCTCGCCCCTGTCCACACACTCACGGATAGTCTCCGACACCTCCAACAGAGCCGTCTCAGTGCTGAATCCCGCTCGAAATCCAGATTGTGAGTCGTGCAGCAGAGAGTTGTTCTCCAAATACTCCGTAAGTTGCAGCTGCACAGCTTTTTCCAGGACTTTGGCGGGTTTGGGGAGAAGGGAGATGGGGCGGTAATTGGCGAAAATTGTGGGGTCGGCATCGGGCTTTTTCAGGATGGGAACCACCAGAGCCTCCTTCCAAGAGGTTGGGAAGAAGCCGTGGTGGAGGGAGGAATTCCAGATGGAGAGGAAGGAGCTGGCTAGTGAAGGAGCCAGAACACCCATAAGTTTAGCAGGTACAGGGTCGGAGGGGGCACCCGATTTACATTGGGTGAGCAGCCTGATAGCAATATCAATGGTCAATTTATTGAAGGATAATAAGGACGAGGATGTTGAGGGGCTAGTGTGGGGGGGTAGGGGAGATATCCCATTAGGGAATGAGATACAGAGGTTGTTTATTTTTTCGAGGAAATAATCAGAGAGTCCATCGCATAGGGCCTGACTGGCAGAGCTCTGTGTGGCCCTAGCGGGGGGGTTAATGAAGTCTTTGACAATGGTGAAAAGGATTTTTGACGAGTTATTGGCCTTTGCAATTTGAAGAGAGAAGTGATCTCTCATAGTGGATTTTTTTAGTTTGAGGAAGTTTTTCAGAGCAGATTTATAAGTAATTTTGGCTACAGGGTCGTAGTTCTGTCTCCACTTAGGTTCGAGTGCCTTGCACCTGCTCTTTTCCTCACGGAGGGAGGTAGAGAACCAAGGGGCGGATGGGCGGGATCTAGTGGAGGAAATGGGTTTTAGGGGGGCGATGGCGTCAATAGCTTGAAGTAGGGCGATATTGAGCCTAGAGACATTTCCATCAATGTCAGTGGAGAGATGTTCCGCCTGGAAGTGGAATTCTGGGTCTAAGGTGGCACAGGTGACCTTATGCCACTTTCTTCCCAGCTCTTTTCTGGGGACCGTAGGGGCAGGTTTCGAGCCCAAGGCAAGGATAAAGGGGATAAGAGAGTGATCAGACCAGGTGAGGGGGAGGGGGGGGTAGACTGTGACATTCGAGAAGTTGGCGAAGATAAGATCCAAAGTGTGACCCGCAACGTGAGTGGGGCCAGTGACTAGTTGTATGAGATTCAAACTTTTCATGGTTTCCAACATGTTGTTGGCTTTCACGCAGAGAGAGTTGTCTACGTGGAGGTTGAAATCACCTAGCACTAGAAAGTGTTGGTGTTTAAGGGAGAGGTCAGCCAGCTGGTGAGTGAGTGCAGAAAGTGAAAGGGAGGAAGCAGTTGGGGGGTTGTAGACTAGAGTACCAGCCAGTATTACTGCCGAGGAATCAGAGACAGAGAAATACATAGCTTCAATTATCCCGATGTTAGTTAATTTGGTGGTAGTCAAATGAAGATGGGATTTGAAAATAACGGCTAAACCGCCTCCCGATTTGCCCCCAGCCCGATTGATGCACTTTATGGCATACCCTGGAGGGGTGGCAAGGTGGATGTCAGGGGAAGAGGAGTCGGTAATCCAAGACTCGGTGAGAAATAGAATGTCCCAATCGTCAGAGGTGATTGACATCCAAATGTCGTTGGCATGGCGGGGCAGTGACCGGCAGTTGACCAGGCCTGCTTTTAACGTTCGGGGGTGGGACGGGGGGTTCTGCAGTTTAGGACAAGGAGGACGACGAAGGTTATAGGTCGGGAGTGTAAATTTATATTGAGGGCAGTGGAAGGGGGCATCTTCCAAGTGATCAGGACTGCAACGGGTAGTAGCCGAGCAGGAAGAAGGATTTAAAAAGAGTAATTGGGTATTGGTCCAGCACGTGCGGGCCGAGTCAGCTGGACGGGCAGGGTGACTGGCCCTAGGCACGGTCCAGGCGCGGACGGGTGCAGACGGGCTTGCCTTAGGCGCGCCTTTGGCGCGCAAACGGCGCGCCCGCTGCGCTCGCCCGCTGCGCGTTCTGAAGATGCACATATTAAATGGGGAGAAGGTGTGAGAGGGGGGCGTGGCCAGATGGTAGTGGGCGTGGCCTGTGTGTCCCGGGGGCTGGCGGCAACATGATCAGGATTCCCGCGGCAGCGTTTCTGGCCCGCTGCGCGGTGGTGCCCAGGAAGAGTGAGGTGAGTTTTGTAGTAAAATCACAAAAATACACAAGTTTAAAATTATTAAAAGCAGTGAGTACCTCTCCCGGCTTTCCGCCTCAGGAGGTCAGGGAGTTCTGTGTCACGCTCACGGTCAGCGCGCTTTAAGTACCTATGTGGCGGGGGCGTGGCCAGATGGTAGTGGGCGTGGCCTGTGTGTCCCGGGGGCTGGCGGCAACACGATCAGGATTCCCGCGGCAGCGTTAGAGAAAGCACAGGCCTCCAGCACCCTTGGGAGCGCTGAGTGAGGCCACTCCCTCCAATCCTGGTGCTTCTCTTATGCTGGTTACCAGCATAAGAGCAGTGCCAGGATTGGTTAGGGAAGTTGGCTGGAGCACACATTGGAGCCTGGACTATAGCAGTGATTTGCATCAAAAAGCTATTCTCTCTGTAGGAATGCTGGATGGCCAATAGAAAAAGACTGGGAACTAATATTAAAGGTTAATACTCTATCTCGGGAAAGAGGCAAGCTAGAATAATTATTAAATCATTCTTTTGAATAGTTAGTCAAATCCAATTCAATGGAGGTCAGATCTATATATATAAAAACAAATGTCTGTCTGTCTGTCTGTCTGTTTGTCCTTTATGCATTACTACACCATTCATCCGATCGCCATGAAACTTTGGGAAGTTGTTGAGTACACTCCTGCGAAGGTTTCTGCCATAAACATTTTTTAAATATCGGCCCCCCAGGGCCCTCATGATCTTTCGAATACTAATGTAAGCACCAGACGGAAAAACAACAAATCGTGTATCCACAAGCACTCGAATAAATAAATAGAATTAAAACACCATTCATCAGATCGCCATGAAACTTTGGAAAGTTGTTGAGTACACTCCCGCAAAGGTTTCGGCCATAAATTTATTTTAAATATCGGCCCCCCAGGACCCTCATAATCTTTCAAATACTGATGTACGCACAAGACGGAAAACCAAAAAAACGTGAATCCACAAGCACTCGAATAAATAAATAAAATTAAAACACCATTCATCCGATCGCCAGGAAACTTTGGCAAGTTGTTGAGTACACACCCGCGAAGGTTTCTGGCATAAAAATTTGATGTACGCACAAGACGGAAAAACAAAAAATCGTGTATCCACAAGCACTCCAATAAATAAATAGAATTAAAACACCATTCATGCGATCGCCAGGAAACTTTGGGAAGTTGTTGAATACACTCCCGCGAAGGTTTCTGGCATACATTTTTTTTTTAATCGCCCCCCCCCCCAGGGCCCTCATAATCTTTCGAATACTGATGTACGCACCAGACGGAAAAACAAATAATCGTGTATCCACAAGCACTCGAATAAATAAATAGAATTAAAGCGACACTTTGAAATGTTTTCCATATTAAAATGAATGTTTCAATAAAAATTACACAATGTAAATTGAATGTTATCATGGCGAGTTTCCTTGAATTTCCTTTCTTCGGAGATCGCAGCAGCGCGCGACTGGTAAGCTAGTTTTTAATAAATGTTAAGGAAATGTTACTTTTGGAAAGTTAACCTTTAGCTGTTCAGAGCTACCAGCTTACTGAAAAACTCAAACTGCATGCCTGCCTATCACACTTCTTCATTCATCACACTACTAAGCGCTAGTCCCATAACACAATAACCACACCTCAGTGGTCCTACACATAGGAACACTTCCCCCACAGGATCAAAATGAAGGCAACACACTTTTAACCACCCACCCTACACGGTATAGCATGCTACTCATGTAGGCAAGCCTTCAGTGCCCACACCTGGGTGTAGTAAGCACTATATTCATTTTGCAATCCAATCCAATCCAACACAACTTGCACAGAGGTTTGTCAACAGCATAGACAGTGTCAGTGGAGAAGGAGGTTCATGCTCAATCGCACTAGTTTATGGTTCTTCCCCTGGTCCCGAGATAACACAGAGAGGTGGTTTTGAATTATTCTTCAGCAACTAGCTTGGGAAAGACCTTGTGACCTGGAGCACGAGCAGTCGCACAACATCTCTCACATGCCATTTTAGCCAGCTTGGCTATGGGCCTCACTGGCTAATGAACATTACTCCTAAAATATGGAATCCATATTCTTCCACAAGCATTGGTTTCTCCTCATATAGGACAATCACAGAAGCAATGCTCTCAATGCTTTAATGTAGGCTTGTCCCCAACCTAAAAGGAACCTTCCTCAGTATTCTCTACTACACATGTGTACAACTCCACCTTGGGTGTCCAGAAAATCTCAGAATATCATACCTGACCCTGTTTTATGATCAGAGCTACTCAAGCATCTCCTCTGAATTATGGGCGAGGGCATGCTTCTTCAAACCAGAGGGGTCTATACAGTGCAGGGTCTGAACATGCAACAGTTTGTATCTATTTCAGACAAGATCCAGATCATCAGTTATCCAGATCGAGGCAGGAAATGAGGGAAGAAGGTTTCTGGGAGAGGTGCTGGAACTACTTCAAAAGAATAACAGTGTATTACCCCCACCCTTCGGAACAACTGTAGTGGGGCAAGAGGGCCTTAATGTGAACCTGTATAGGTACAAAGCCAGATGCCCCTCTGAGGGTCACCTCCATAGCTACTGTATTCCTAACTTACACACAAAAGCCATCCGAGTGATTTATTTTAAAATTCTACCACATTATGTTATTGCATAATTATCTGACGATTACTAGACACACGAAAGTTTGATGGGATGCCCTCACTCACCGCCAGGTGTCATGCTTCATCTCAGGATACCCTTTGTGTGTGAGTTGTGATTTGATTTGATATGATTGTAGGCTAACTCACCATTGAGGCCCTATAGTCTTTAGTTCCCCGCCGTGGATAGTAGCCATGGTTCTTGTGGTTTTATGGCTACTGTACTCCACCATGAACTTGGTGAAGCACACGCACAGATCTCACACTATCCACTAACATACAAAGGCATGTGCATTCATCCTTCATACTTGTCTCACACATTACAACCATAAAGAACCCTCTTTAGAAGAGAATGGCAGGACCCTTTAAGTACAATTGTCAGTAGGCATATCCCCTTAAAGGTCATATGTGAAAATGCTTTTTCTTTTGCTAATATCACCATGGTACCACTTTTAGTGCCTCATACCCCAGGCAGCGACGGCTGTGGCCACTCTCTGAAAGAGAGGTACACCTGCGGGACCCCTCAACCTCAGAACCAAGCTTTGGGGTTTTAGGTCACTTAGGAGGGAGAATCCTCGGTGCCCAGTCCTTCTTCTGGGTAGGAAAGTCTCAATCAGCTCATTGAGTAAACCATTGAGAACGGCCATCTCCATTCCCGTGTGACGGTCCTGCCTTGTGCTCCACTGTTAAGTCCAGTCCCTGCAGGGAAATGAATCACAGGAACACTCTCAAGTTCTCAAAGCGACCTTTCATAGCAGGCCTCTTGAGGAGTGTGTGATCTGCATGGACCATAAACCTTGTTCCAACAAGTATGGCATGATTCTCTAAGGCGTCCCATGATGGTGTAGAACTCTTTTTCAGTAACAGATTAGTTCTGCTCCCTATTGAGTTGTATGTGACTATTGATGACCACTGGATGATCCTTCTTTTTTTTGTGGAGCTTTGCTAGAACTACCTCAACTCCCTTGTCTGAATCATCTCTCGCACAATGGAGGACTGACGATAGTCACTGCCGTGCAAGCCTTCAAACCAGCTGTATGAGAAAGAGAAGCCTTCACATCACAAAATGCCTTCTGAAACTCCACAGTTCAGATAACTTTCACGGCCTGTTTCACGGAGTTCCATTGGGGGCAACTATGGTCCGATAGTTTGCCACAAAGCTCTGCAATTACTTAGATCTGCTCAAAAGGGTTCTCATTTGGGCCTGCGTAGTGTGATTCTCCAAAGCCACCACTGCTCGAACGTTCACCTCCAGGGGTCACATTTTCCCACTGTCAACTTGATCTCCAAGGTGGATGAGGGAGGTCTGACCAATCTGGCACATGTCCACCTCAATGGTTAGTTTGGTCCACTGCTTCCTGGACAGCATCTTCTTCAGGTGTGCTTCGTGATCTTCTTAGGAACTGTTGAACACAGCAATATCATCCAGGAAAGCCATACAGAACTTACATCAGCTCAGGGAAGGGCTCACTGTCCCCTTAATTTGCCGCAGACTGCAAGTAAGGACCCTACATACTTACTGTGGTGGTATGGTTGAGTTGATTGACAACTCCAGTGTAGAAATTATGCCAGCTGGGTAGATGACATCACCAATCTTTCTCACCAGAGTGTAGGTGTGACATTATTTGTCCTCAAAAGCATCAGAAGAAATTGGCCTCCTGACCTTCTAGGTGGCCAGTAAAGGTGGCCTTCTGATCATGCCATTTCTTTATCTGCTCGAAGGTTCCTCTTTGCTTTGTGTGAGAGCTAGGCCTTATTTGTACAGATTCCTGACACAAAGTCAGTAAAATCCAATTCAATGGAGAAGTCAGATTTTTAATAAATGTTAAGGAAAAGTTACTTTTGGAAAGTTACCCTTTAGCTGTGCAGGGCTGCCAGCTTACTGAAAACCTTAAACTGCGTGCCTGCCTATCACGCTTCTTCATCCATCACACTGCTAAGCGCTGCGTCCCATAACACAATTACCACACCTCAGTGATCCTACGCTTAGGAACCCTTCTCCCACAGCTCTTCACATGTGCCAGCCACCATTTTCAGATCCTGTGCAGTCTTATTTTCTTGGGGAGGGCTCGGCAACCCTGGAGACGCATGACCACAGCATGAGCATAACATGTGGGGGTGAAGTCACTTTACATATGCCAGCCACCATATCCAGATCCTGTGCAGTCTTGTTTCTTTTGGGTGTTTAGGGGGTGGGGGTTGTCTCAGCAACCCTGGAAGCGCGTGTTTACAGCATGATCAACACGTGGGGGTGAAGTCTTCACGGAGTTCTCGCTGGTGCAGTCACAATGTGTATCAGCCCCAGACATGAGACTTGGCCATACAGGTATGCAGATCACAGTAGCAAGAGCAAAGGAGCTGGGATTGCTCTGGCAGAAAAACTGCAGCCACTTCAAAGGTTTCAAAGGCAAACCTCCCCTAACCACAGGGGCAACTGTATCCGGGTAGGAGGAAATTATTGAGCACAGCGGGACACAAGAACAGGTTTTACTATAAAAAATGTGACAGGGTAGAACAGCATTCATCTCCAGAGCAGTGCCATTCAGAAGCAATGCAAATGTTTCCTATCCTCACAATGAACTTTTGTTGCAAAGCGCTGTATCACCCTTCCAGGTCAAGTAGCGCTATACCAAAAACTATGAAATAAAAATAAAACCGGCTCCCAAAAACCTTAGATCTCGTACACATTCTCCACGTGCATCCACGCGGGAATGCCAAATTAAAATAGATTTCTTTTTTTAGGAAAAGCCACCCAGGGTGGGAAGGAGGTAGTGTGACTCTGCGTCGAACTTGAGATTTTCTGAGGCCAAGTTCCGGCCTCCGCGGAGTCTGATGAAATCCTCTCTTTATGAGAAGGCAGGAGACAAAGATATCTTGTGGAGAGCCCAGCCCTGGGCTCAAGCTGATCTCGGCCATTACAAGCAAGGAGGTCGCCAAACATAATATTATAAAAGCAATTTCCTTCGCTCAGTGGTTCCAGATGGGGGTCAAACGTGCAGACAGAAAAAGATGAATATGTGAACGGCAGAAATATGAAAAATGGCATTGATGTCAGCTTCCGCCCTGCAATGTGCTCAAGAAAGTATATTTTCTGACGTGAAACAATGCTTGGTTCCTGGTCCAGGTGCGGAGAGGTCTTATTAGGTGATAGAAATGGGCAGCTGTGCTTATTCTGAAATAAATAACAGGTGACCAGTGGAAAATAGTGTCTATACGTACATATTTATTTATTGAGTTTTCAAATACATACAGCTAGATTCATCAAAGACCCGTTTTGCGAGTCTTTAATAGCGATTCATAAGGAATCGCTATTAAGGACTTGCAAAACGGGATTCATGTAGGAATGGCACAAAATATTGCGATTCCTACATCATCCTTATTTGCGATTAGCAAATTGCTAATCGCAAATAAGGAATAACTCCCCATTCATTCCTAAAGGCCTACAGGCCCATAGGAATGAATGGGGAGATATTTCTTATTTGCGAATAGTAATTTGCTAATCGCAAATAAGGAAGCGATTTCAAGGGTGCCAGGGGTGTCCAAAGGACACCCTGTGGCACCCCTGAAATGCAAATTTACACGGGTGTTGCGCACACACATGTCCAAAGGACATGTGTGCGTGTAACATGCAACTGAGAAAAATGCACTAAAGTGCTTTTTTCTATTTTTTCGCTATTTACCATGAAGTCAGACTCCCTGTCCATGAAACAGCAAGTCAACAAAGTAGTGAGCACCTGCTTTACCATCCTGAGATGGCTCAGGAAGATCCTGTGGATGCTGCCTAGCCCTATGCAGAAAACGGTGGTCAATGCCTTAATTACATCTCGGCTTGACTACGGGAACATCCTGTATCTAGGTGTAAATAAAGCAGTCACAAAAAGACTGCAGCTTGTACAAAATGCGGCTGCTCGTCTTCTTTGTGGCATACCTAAAAACAGCAGCGTGTCCCCTTACCTGCGTGAACTGCACTGGTTGAGGGTGGAGAATCGCATTAGGTATAAAGCACTAAACTACATGTTTAAAATCAAAACAGGTACCGCTCCTAAATATTTGTAGGCACTCGCTTCCCCCTACATCCCAAATAGGAATTTACGATCAAAAGCAGCTGAAAAATTCTGTGTCCCCAGATTTAAGCTGGCCAGGATGGGAGGCAAATCTTTTGCCTACCTGGGTCCCGTCATTTGGAATACACTCCCAATTCAAATACACAAAGAGCAAAACCCTCTCAGGTTTCGAAAGGAGATAAAAACCTGGTTGTTTAACCAGTAATTTGATCACTTATGCTGGCTACACTTTCTACCATGCTGTGTGTTAGGCGCCGGGAAACCCTTTTTGGGTAGCTGTTGCGCCATATAAGTTGATAAAATAAGAAAATAAATAAATAAAATGGTAAATAGCGGCCAAAAATTGCGAATTCGCAATTTAAAAATGGTTAATGAATTGCATTTAAGGAATCTCTAATAGAGAGTCCTTAAATGCAATTTCTCGCAAATATGCGATTTCTATAATAGCGATTTTTGCATTTGGGATGATGAATCCCAAATGCAAAAGTTGCGCTTGCAAAGGGCCAGATTCTGAGAATCTGGCCCTTTGCGAGCTGATTTTTCGTTCATGAATCTAGCTGTATATCTACTGTACCATATGTGGTAAACATAGACCAGCTCCCCTCTGACGAGGAGCAGCCGAAAAGCATATAGTCAAATGAGTAGTGAAAGTATCTGCTAAGCATATTTTTTGCGTTTTCATACAGGCATCTTTGACATCACGATACTTTGAAGAGTTAAAAAAATGGGGCATATTACCAAGGCAGGCGAAATGAAATTATCACCGCTTTTGCGGCCGTTTTCGGCCGCAAAACGGCCATAATTTCATCGCCCTATTAGCAAGCTGTCGCTAACATCAGTTAGCGAAAGCTTTTAGGTGATAGCGAGCGGTTTGGGGCCCACTTTGCATGTCAGCGATATTTATCGCTAATGACATGCAAAGTGGGTGTACCCAACCTGTTAGCGAATGCAAGCAGTCGATAACATCGCTATCCCCTATTATTAACGCAGGTGTAGCGATTAAAAAATTTGCGCTAAGCACGAATATCGCTGAAAACTAACGCCTGCTCAGAACACTTCTTAACCTATATATCCAATGGGAGTTGGATATTCAGGTTAAGACCCTATTGGCGTTAATGCCTGAATATCGCTGGATTCACAGCAATATTCACACATTTTGCCGCTATCGCCGGATATTTTATCGCATTGGAGATAAACGTTGCTAATAGCACGTTATCTCTGCGATAAAATCCGGCGATGTGCGGCGATAAAAGAAATGTCGCTGAGCTTATTTTGCAATAAATATCGCTAGTTGTTGATAATATGCCCCAATGCTTTTAATGTTTGCGTCTAAATAAGTAGACCAATGGAAACCATTAGACATTATTATGCACCAAGAACCAGTTTCTAGATGCAACTGGAAACAAATTGATGAGTGGTAGCTTGCTGGTGACAGTCGCCGAGGACATTGATCACTTTGGAATGGCCAAGGTCTACAATGGACTCTGATGCTGAAAGGATCTGGGTGAAAAACACACCATCTTAGCAGGAAAATGTAACACATGGGCCCATGACCTTAGCATGACCCCACCAGATGGGAATCAAGAGGTCCACCTAGAGGTCATGGAGGTCCATGCAGGAAAAGACCAAATGACGAGGCGTCTCAACTTCTCCACCACGGCCTAGGAGCAGCATCCGGCCACACCTAAGGCCGCGTCCTGTACTTGGCCACTCCAGGAAGGAGCTGTAGTCTCATCTCTTCGTCTGCCATCGATGAGGAAGCCATTGCTCATCCTACCCACAAGGTTGGCCTTTGATGTGTACCTCGCACCTTCTACAGAAGATGGCTGCCTCCTGGACTTCAAGGTAAGTGGCCGTGCGCGAGTCTTGGACCTTTGGAAGGTGGTGATAGTTTTGCTTGTGTTAAGATGTGTGAGATGAGCAAAGAGTTTGCTGCTTGTTATGTCCTGATGTGTTCGGGTTCTGTTAGATCGGAGGTGTGGCAAGGGATGTAACTGGCCATTCGGCCGCTCTGGTGTTTCCTCGGTTGGCTGCAGGCATGGGGGGCCTTCTAGAGTCGGGTGGGTTGCCTTGACCCAACCCCGCCTGCATGAACCCAGTGGTGTCTCTGTGGAGGGGTCCAGTCTGTCCCGTGCCCACGCTCTATTTGTCCTCCCGCAGCCCCTTGTGCTCCACCAACATAGCCGCAGAGACCACACAGAAACAACAGACGCTGCACCTTGGCACACACATTCATTTGTCCAATTACCTTTCACTGAAAAGCAGTGTTATTTGCTCAAAATGTTTACATCTGCCTTTGCATGTATGTGCGTCCATACCTATATCTAATTATAGCTATACAAATATAAATGTACACAAATACATACAGCCAGATTTAAATATTTTAAGCAAATATGTATATATCTGCATATAAATATCGATGTACCTATATCGCTGTAGGTGACTCCAACAATTTTATCTGTGGTCCACCTTAAAATTCACTTCTAGAGATGCCACTGCATGGCCCCATCTGTTCACAGCCTGCTGTATGTGGGGCCAGCTTGAACATTTTTGCCAGGGCTGATTCTGATTCCTAGGGCAGGACAGGTTGGGTCCTGTGCTTCCTGTGCCAGGGCTGATTTGGATTTCCGGGTCGTCCCTGGGTGGGTCCTGTGCCCCTCCCGCCCTCGTTGTGTCCTGTGCTCCATGTCTAAGGGCTTGATTCTGATTTACAGGTTGTCCCTGGATGGGTCCTTTGCCCTGTCGGCCCTGGGTGGGCTCTGTGCTATGTGTGCCAGGGTATATTCTGCTTGCCAGGCCGGCCTTGAGCGTGTCCTGTGTTCCATGTCCGGAACATGTTTCTCGTGGTTAGAATGTGATGATGGGACACTGAGCAGCACCTTTACGTGTTACAGGTGTCCGAAGAAGAACTAATGTGTCAAAGACAGCAAATATTGCTATGGTCGCACAAGCTCTTTTTAGCACTGGTGTGATACAGTCATTTAAGGGGGCACCAGTGGGTGTTACCCCTAGGGCACAGAATTATCACATGCACCCAGTGGACAAGACCAAGCATCATGCCAGGTGCTGAAGTCCATTTTTCAATGCATGATTGTTGGCTTCAAGTGATTCACCCTTTTTCTGCAGTGCTATTAATAATAATAATAATAATAATAATAATAATAATAATAATAATAATAATAATAATAATAAAATCATTTTTAAAGCGCCTGGTTACACTGTAACAGTGTGTCCCCGCGCTATGGATACAGTCCACTAAGTGAGCATACCTTCCAATAATGGGCATCGTGAGACTAGTAAGAAGACTCTACAACAGGTATGTTTTCAGTTTGAGGCGTAACCTTGCTTCCGACGGTTCCATGCGGAGTTCAATGGGAAGTTCGTTCCATCGTTTACAGGCAAGGTACCTAAATGAGCGGCCTCCCATTCTCGCTTTCTAAATCCGGGGAACCTGAAACAGCATGCTGCCTAGTGATCTCAGGTTGCGTCTAGGGCGGTGAATAGTCAGCAGCTTTTGGAGGTAGATGGGACCTTTACCTTGAGCAACGCGGTGTGCAATACACAGCGTTTTGAACAAAATGCGTTCCTGTATGGGGAGCCAGTAGAGAGTAGCTAAGGCTTGCTTCCCTGATGCTCTTCTGGACAAATTCAGGGCAAGTCGGGCCGCCGCATTTTGAACACATTGTAGCTGCTGTAACCCTTTCTTGTTAAGACCAATGAGTAAGGAATTTTCATAATCCAAGTGGGGGGGGGGTGACTAATGCATGTATCAGAGATTTCCTGGTATTGATGGGAAGAAGGTCAAGCACTTTGCGTATGGTTTTGAGGATACCATAGCATTTGCCTGACAGCCTTCCAATATGCTTTCCAAAGGATAGGCTGGTTTCCAATAGGACACCTAAATTCTTCACCGTCACTGAGGGGGAAGGAGTAGTCCCTAACTCAGATGGCCACCACGCCGAAGACCAGATAGAGGGTGCTCTCCCCATCACCAGTAGTTCAGTTTTATTCCCGTTAAGGCGCAGGCAGTTATTCTTCATCCACCCGGCTACACCCGTAAAACAGGAGGAGAAGTTGGCAGCTGCCTCGGCCTTATGATTCTACAATTCGAGCTTGGGGTTCCATGTATAGATTGTATAACGTCGGGCTCAAACTAGAGCCCTGTGGAACTCCATGCCTTAGCCATCGGGGCGAGGATTTAAATGGGGGTCAATGTACTTGGAAACTTCTGTCTTTTAGGAATGAGCATACCCACTCATAAGCTGATCCCTCAACTCCATTTCTGTGAGGCGAGTTAGCAGCGTGGTGTGCGACACGGTGTCAAACGCCGCACTCAGGTCCAATAACACCAAGGCTGCCGTTTGTCCCTCATCCACTTTTTGCCGGAGCATCTCCGTGGAAAAGAGGAGGGCAGTTTCTGTTGAATACCTGGCCCTAAATCCAGACTGTGATGGATGTAGACGCTGACCTTCTTCCAGAAACTCCATGAGCTGAATATTAGCTATTTTTTCTACTACCTTCATACAAAACGGGAGAAGCGAAATGGGTCGTAGATTCTCCAGCTGGGATATATGAAGGTTAGCTTTCTTTTTTAGAGGGATAACCTGAGCCCTTTTCCAATCATCCGGTGTCATATAGCTACTGTTAATCTGAATACTGCGTTAAGTTAGCATAGGCTCATTAAATGTTTAAACGCCATTTTTTCATTTTTGCTGCTTCTGCACACGATACATAATTCTTGATTTAGCTTTCAACCTAGTAGTTTACATGAGAATAATATGTTATTGCTCTCAAATCAGCTTTGCTTAATAAACTATGTCTGTACAGGGAGTGCTGAAGCTACAAGGATAACACGACACAGATTGTTGTGAGAACTGATCTCCGCACCTTCATAGACATAACACAAGTGCAGCTCCTGCCAAATTCTGGCTTTAAGCGCGTTTTATATTGCAATGTTTGGAGCACACACACACACTTGATGCGGTTCGCATGCAGAGAGCTGGCGGAAGCAGATGTGATCTCTTCATACTAGGATCTTGAGCTATGGGCCCGCCCTGCTAAAACCCAAAGAGACCTTCTAATATATTAATATAATATACCAGTTAGGGAGGGTGAGAATTATGTGTGGTTAGCACTTATTCATATCAGCATATAGCATGCTGTCACCATTTGCTTTCTATGGACTAGTAACTATGCTGATAACTTTGCTTCTGATAATATGTTTCCTTGTATTATCTAAGATACTGCGTTTGAGAAAACGGCATTAGTAAATAAATATTTCAAATGTGCACGTGTCCTCATTTACTCCACGTTCTGGGTTGAAATGATTGTATAACGAAAGAGTGTTTATGTGTTCCACGTAACCTGAGGTATTGTAAGTTCATGTTCTGGTTTGTCTAAACATTGGGAGTGTTGTTATGCCCAATGAGACACTGTAGCTAGCTCGGTAAGGGGATTTCGGGTACTGAGGTGAGTTTTGGGTCACCCTAATTCGCCGAGGTTCCAAATCTCTGTGCACAGTTCTGTGGGAGAACGGAAACCCTGCTACATGGCGCCCATACGTTGGTGGTCTTATATCATGACACTTGAGTAGTATATCATTCAATCCTTAACCCCTTCACTGTCGTTTCCGGAAAACGGTGGTGTCGGAAAAAAACTACCTATTTTTGAAATAGGTCTTTTCAAGCTTGAATCTTTCTAAAAACGGTTTCCTTGAATTACTACCCAGTTGTGCTACAAAGTTTACTTTGTCTTTCTAAATTCCAGTGTAAGCATGGCCCAGGCTGTGGACATACCGCAGCATAGTCGCATTGCGGTGCGCAACCATTTACAGACTTTCCAAGTCCCATTGGATGGCTTGGCTGTGATTATGGTGGTGAGTGCGGATGCAGTGTACCCTTTCGAACTGTTTTATTCGTGGGTGACGTTTCCTGCAGTGGACGCTAATTCTGGTGTGTTCCACCACTACACCCCCTCACCAGTACCGAATGAATATGCTCCGTATAGGGCACTGGAAATACCTATTGATCATTGGCAGCCTCGCGTTTGGTTTGATGGCGCCCTACCCCATTCTCTATCCGCTTCGAGGTTAGGTCCATTGTCCATTCCAGGCGCTAATTGGCCTGCTTTGGCTGGATTTACCCCTCACCCGAATCACGGCGCTTGTACCCTAGCGGAGGTTTTTAGACTACATGTTGTTTCGATAGCCGTGATTCGTGCATTAGTGCAATACATTGGTCGTCATCTCCCAGGTGGTCACCCGGGGGTCCGGCTGTTCAAAACGGAACATGGTGGTTTAAAACTCAATCCGGTTATGGTCAATGCAGTGTTTGGTAAGCGCCCCGATGACAAAGATGACTTTCCTTTCTGGCTTGCCGAGAAATTTGACCAACTGGAGGCTGTGTTTTCGAATTCTACTCCTGCTGATAAACATAGAATCTTGACGATTAGTTTACCGAAGGATTTCGCTCCCGAACTCGCTGACTGTGAAAGTTGGGGAAAACTTTTGCGGCTTTTTATGCAAGGTGTTTCAGCACCCCATCTATGGCTGTACTGCCTACGATCGTTAAACGTGTTCAGGATGATCACGGACCGGAAGCAGCGGTTGAATTGGGTATGCGCCTGTGTGGTTCTTTTGAGATTGTTTGCGATCTCATACTCTCTAATATCAAGGGGGATGCGGTGAACTTTCAGGTGTCTAATGCTTTGGCAGCTATACCCATTGCCGAAAAGCCCCGCCAGTTGGCGAGGATTGTTGTGGCCGCTTATAAAACGATTGGTCGCACAAGTAAGGGTCTAAAGTATTTTTCAGTCAAGGAGAAAAAACAACCACAAGGGCAGTCTGCTGAGGCAGATGTCCAGCCCAAGTCCAAAAAACAAAATTGGCATAAAAAACAGAAACAGGGGAAGCAACAACAGCAGACTCAGGATTCTTATCCTGTGACACAGGTACCTGCGCCGACAGAGAGAGTTTATGACTTGCGCGATCGCGCGATGATTAAATCACCTGATCGATTTCAGGTTTCTGATCAACGTTCTCCTCGTTCCTTTCAGGACTCATCGGCCCCGAAGACCGGTGGAGGAGGAGGCGGGAGGGGAAGAGGTGGTCAGCAAGGACGCAGCCAGCCCCGCCAGACAGATGGCGCAGGGAAGAAGGAAGACTCCATGCCAAAAAAAACGCAGTTTGCGAAAAAGAAAGTCGCGGCTTTAACAGCGCATCGTTATGCCACAGATAGTGAGAGCGCGGCTTCGGAATCTGACGTGGGCTCTGACCTTGCTGGACAGCGCGGATGAGATTACCATAGTGAGAGAGGCCCTGCGTCCACTACTGAAGGTGACAGCGACTGACGTTTATGTTGTGATAGAAACAGCGGACACGAGAGTGGCTCCCCCTGATAGACTTTTTGAAATTGTCCTGTTAATAGAAGGAGACATACAACGTACAGTAAAAGGGGTATTTTGGGAAAATCTTTCGTCTGCGTATGACATTTTGCTTTCGGAGGCTGACTGGCCCCCACCTTTAGTCCTCGCAGCGCCGCGAGGGGAGGAGGTAATCCTCCCCAGTTTCGCAAACACTGTCTCGAAAGAGCATGCGCAGCATTTTGCAGAAGAGTGGGCTCTGGCTCTCGCACCGGCTCTGTACCGCAACCAATGTGGTTGGGATAAATTGTCCCCAAGCCACGAGATTCCTTTGCGGTCTCAGCCACAGCCTCAACCTCAATATCCCACGAGAAGCCAAGGCTTCCGTCGCGGCAATCCTTGAACAATTGGAATATCAGGGTGTAATTGAAACGTGTGTGTCTCCGATGAATAACCCCCTTTTTACTGTGACGAAGCCGGACGGAACGTATCGTTTGGTTTTGGATTACAGGCATTTAAACTCGCATTGCCGTAACTTTGCAGTACAGAATACTCACGGCTCTGCACTAGTGGATAGGCTTGTGCATAAGCGTTTTAAAACGATGCTTGACATTTCCAACGGTTTTTATGCACATAAATTGGATGGTCTTAGTTCCCAATGGACCAGTTTTACTTCAGCCGGGGTCCAAAAACAATTCCGGCGTCTTCCAATGGGCTGTAAGAATAGTCCTGGAATTTTCACTGCCCGCATAGTCTCTCTTTTGGAGAGAATAGACTCGGATGCTTGTTCGTATGTAGATGACATTTACCTCACAGACGACGAAATTTGGGAGCATCTGTGTCGCGTCAACAGCATAATTTGTACCTTTGCAGACATGGGTTACAAATTAAACTTTGCAAAATCGCACATTGCAGAATACACAGTGTTGTTCCTGGGCTATGAGCTCAACAATGAAGGTAGAGGTTTAGCTCCTCACTTCCTGGAGAAATGCGCACAGTTGCGCGCTCCAATAACACTGAAAAAATGGCAGTCTTTACTGGGTTTTTTGAATTTCGGAAGGACATACATTCCGGAATATGCCCAGCGTATCAAGCCTTTGTATGCTTTGATACAACCAACTTTTTCCAAATCATGCTGGCTGCCTGAGCACTCAGCCATCTTGCAATCCTTGCAGGCTGACCTGCTCGCTTCTAAATTCTTACTGACTCGTGATAACCACACTAACCTGGTAATAAGAATAGTGCCTGGGTCGGTGGGTTTCACGTACCTAACTTTTAATGAAGGAGACACAGTACCTATTGCTTACAAGTCACACTTGTACACTTCGGCTGAAATGCGGTTTTCCACTGTGGAAAAGGTTTTAACAGCTGTGCAGATGGCGATTCTTAAGGAACGTGCGCTGTCACAGGGAAAACGCATGTTGGTTGTTACACCGTGCCATCACTTGGAGGCAGTTACAAAAGCCAGTGTACCAAATTCAAAAGGTTTGCACCCTCGGTGGATTCAATGGGCTGCTTCCTTGACGTCCACGGATATCACGTTTATTTTTGACGCCTCATTACGGTCGCAGGAGTACTTGCAGTATGAATTCGTTCATCCTGCTCCTCTGGCAATGCGACCTTTGGAGGATTTCCATTGCATCATTTACACTGATGGTTCGGCGCAGGTTGCGCATGGCTCTAAACACGCCTACGTTTCCGCATGCGCCATTGTGGTCAGTGCCATGGTGAACGATGAGTTCAAGTCCAGAGTAGTGCATTCACAGACTCTTGGGGACTGCACTGCACAATTGGCAGAGATTCGTGCTCTTTTACTAGCGTTGTAGTACGCAGATCCAAGTGTGACAACTCTTATTGTGAGTGATTCTTACTACTGTGTACAGTCTTACAATGAAAACTTGTTCTTTTGGGTTCAGAATGAATTTCGTGATTCCAAGGGTAGCACAATAAAACACAAGATGATCTGGGTTCGAGTGGCAGAGCTTAAGGCTCAACTGCCGCTTGTTTTTGTGATTCATACTCTCGGCCACCAGCGTGTGGGAGTTCACGCTGTCGGTAATTCGCTTGCTGATGAAGCGGCGACGTCAGCAGTATCTAAGTATTTAGTTGCAGCAGTTACACGGTCCAAAAGTAAGATCGATAATGACATCTTGGCGGCAGTAGCTGCCACTGAGAAGGGAGGTAAACATCCTGCGGGGTTCCCTTCGAAGTACACATACCACTTAAGTCCCGAAAAGATTCCTTTTGTGACAATACCTGATGTTGGTGAACGTTTGATTCCCAACTCGGATCGCAGGGCTAGCTTGATTACAGCGGCTCATGAGGGTGTGGCATCTGCGCATGCGGGCGTCTCGGCCACTGTAACTCAATTACAACAGCGTTTCTGGTGGCGGGGACTGAACAAACAGACGCACGAATATGTCCTTCAATGTGACATTTGCCAGCAGATTAAGCCTTCGACTGCTGCACGGACACAGTTGTACATATCGAATAAGCCACTAGGTTGTGTTTATTTAGATCACTGCGGTCCTTTTTCCTCTGATACTGCATATAAGTACATCTTAGTAGCAGTTGATTCATGCACACGCGTTGTATGGGTTTGGCCCTATCGCAGCGCTGATTCACGGACTGTCATTAGAGATTTGCGTGTCTTTGTGGGAATTTTTGCCTGTGGTACCTTCCATTCGGATCAGGGTCCGGCTTTCGCCTCTAAGGCGTACAAGGATGCCATGACTTCGATGGGGGTCCAAGTCAAGTTTTCGTCTCCCTACAGACCTGAGGGTAATAGTGTAGTGGAACGAATTAACCGCGACTTAAAGCAATCTTTGACAGCTCGAGTTATAGGCGCTGGCAGGAACTGGCTGGCATATCTCAATGGCGTGCAGCGTGCTCTTAATAATCTCCCTAGAAGGTCTCTGGGTTGTCGGACCCCATACGAAATGCTCTTTGGCATCAAGATGTACGTCCCTGACCTTGACGGTCTAGACTGTGTGGTTCGCGCCACAACCTTTGACGCAGATGAACATTGCAATGTTTTACAGGATCTACAAAAGATCAGAGACAGTCTTGCAAAGGAACATTTGCCCTCCATATCGGATGTTGCGTTACAGATCCCGGTAGTTGGCTGGCTACCCCAAGTTGGAGAACTGGTTCGAGAGAAGATCGAAAACAAGAAAGAATTTGGACCTTCCTATCGAGCTCCGGTCCCAGTCCTTGGCGTGAAGGGCACATGAACAGTCATTTTACCCCCTCTTCCAGGTCGTAAGGAAAATAGTTTTATCTCCATTGACAATGTCAAGGTACACAGAATGGCCGATTCTTCTTAGTATGACACCAGCAGTATCCTGTCCGCCCATGGTGAGAAATTCAGTTTTGGCTACTACATCAAATCCTGAGCCTGATGTGGCCATCGAATTACCTGCCCTTTCAAGTCCTTTATTAAGTACTTTGCCTGGTTTATGCCACGTTATTTAAAAAACATTTTTGATTCCCCCTTGGACATATATTTGGCTGATACTTTTTTCAATTTACCTTTTTATGTCAATTGGTTTTGTGTTTTATTTTTTTTGATTCATCAACGGCCACTATGTCGAGGAAAAAAACATGCATTAGACATCTCAATGGAACTTTGGCCCCACTTTCCTCGTCACATTCTGCACACAGATTGAAAAGAGACTTGACATTTGTTAACATCACTGCCTGGCCAGTCCTTGATGGAATTGTGTGGGATGCAGTTAGATTTAAAATTCATGGCCCTACAGAGGTCGTTAATGTTCCTAATGTCCTTAGAGTAAACATGGGGGATGTAGTGAAACAAAACATACGTTCTGATGATTGGGATGTTCATGCAGTAGAAAGTTTGTTTTCTGATTTGAAATACTATGCTGCCTTTGATGCTGAGGATTTATATTTAGAATCCGCTAATTATGGTGATTTGTTTTGCTTCCAACATTTTGGCAATCACTTCTTCCATAAAACATCTTCCAGGAGGAATGCTGTTAATTTTACACAGTGGGAACATTGCCCAGCCCCTAAACAGGGCAGTTCCAATACATTTCTAAAAAAGTACACTTATTTTACTGACTTTAATCAGTCCAGTCCCGAGTCTTTTTATTTTAAAATTTCAAAGAAGCCAAAGTCCAAGGTTAGAAATACCGATACCAAATTATTGTACTCGAAGTCCTTCCTTGATCAGTTAGTTATTGGAGGCTACGAGCTATGGAAGGAAACAATTGACCTTAAATCAGTTTGGGGTTCAAGAGCCTGGCAGGTACAAGCACTGAGGCTTTGCACCGTGCATGTCTCATCCCAAATCATATGTTGTTTTTAAATGCAACAATTTCCCAAACAACTTGCTTTGAATTGGCTACTTCTAAAAAATTAAATACCCCAACCATCCCTGATTTGGAGGAATATAATGGCTGGAGTAATTTTACTTAGTTTTCCATTAGAGAATTACAGACCCTTTTACTTAATTCTTCCTTTAACATATCCAGTATGGATCCAAAAGTTTGGCTGATTTGGCACCGTAGTGCTGATTCCTGCCAGCACCGTTTTCTGGGTTTATCAGATGGCTTTAAACAGGGTAGGCCTGATCCCCGTTTTGACATGGTCCATACTGTCACGACTTATTCAGTGGGAAAGTTGTGTCAGAATTGGCTGAAACATTCTACATTGCCTGCAGTTAAAATTCATCTGTAAAAACTGAATGAAGATGTAGATTTAAATGGTTTCATAAAAGGCCCGGCTAGTGGTAGATCAAAGAGATGGATATATGCTATTTACAATGAAATCTGGAAAACATCACAGGTTGAGGCAGCGACACGCCTTAGAGCGATTGATCAAGCTAATCTTGAGAAAGTGCTTGCAGTAGTTGATAATAGTATTAACATGCTTTCTTCCCGCATTTACACGTTAGATAATATTGTGTCCTCTGTTGTGGATATTGTACAGGATGAAGTGTCTGTATTATACCATGGTCAAAATCAATTGCGTTCGATCATGCAATTTGCATGGACCCTACAAACGTTGAAAGCTGGCAAGGTGCCATGGACCTACATGAACGTTTCATCTCTCTTTGCCCCTTTTAATTTGACTGACAAGCAGCGCTTGCTTTCCATGCGTGATGCATCTTTTTCAATGTTACATATTGAGAGGTTAGAGTCCTTGCCTTTTTCTGTGGCAGAGGCCACTGCTGCAACGTGGCTTATCCACGGTTTAATAACGTTGCCTTTTGCTTTGTATAAATTTACACATTGTATGCGATATGTTGCCATTGGTCGATATGAACCATTAGGTAGTGGTTTCCTTCATGAAGTGTGGTCCCTTCCTTTCACTTACAGATGTTTGAAAGATGGACAAGAGGTTTATCTGAATGGGGAAGAGTGTACAGAGACACCTGATCATTCATTAATGTGTAGGCACATACAAATACACGGTTCCTGCAACCAGGACCGACCTAATTTAGCCTGTGTTTTAAAAGGGACACCGGTTCCAGCGACCATCCCAACTTTTACCTTATTGTGAAACGGTAGTTATTTACTTTTGAATAATGAGGATTGTTGTGGGTTAATAAAAGGTGTTCCTTATGTGGTAACAGTAACTGAGCATGTAGTTTGCTGCAGCAATGTACTGTACCCAACCACGCATGAGAACAGGGATGTTTCCATCTGGCCGCGCATCCCAACCTTGACGGCGGAGTTCAATGGCATGAGCAGAATAAGAGCTCTATTGTCCCAAAAAGAAGTGGCCTTGAGTTCGGATAGAGAAACTTTCGTGCTTCACATAGCTAACACTTGTTCAGGCCCTATTAAATACTGATTTACCGTTGCATTTCAGTGAAATGGTTCATTCTATCTTTAACGCGTCCTCCACAACTGGGCTGGCACACTTTTTTAAAACAGTTAGCAGCGGTCTCGTGACTTCATTTGAAAAAATATTTGGAGTCATTCCTGCTTTCTTTCATTCCATTTTTTCGAGTTTGTTTGGTGGATTCCCGGTTTTACTGGCACTAGCGGCAGGCGTTCTAGTGATATTTTGCTTCATTAAATATGGATGCCCTTCCTGTGCAAGAGGCCGCCCAGCACCTTCTGGCGCTGTTTCGCAACCGGATGCTTGAATACTATGGCTCCCTGCCGCTTGCGACTTTGAGCACGGCATATGGATTATCATTTCGATTTTCCTACTTCACCTGTGTCCAGCCTGTGTTTCATTGCCTTAGCTGTGATTTTGACTAGGCCATTGATTTGTGTCTCTGCGGACCGGTTTCTCCTGACGTCCATTTTAATCAGCTGATGGGTCCCGTCGTTACTCACGAGTTGGTTTGTACTGGCGAAAGGATTATGGCCTTAGCAGCGATGCATGGACTAATGGGTTTTTGGAACATACTCGCAGCAGCGCAAGATTTCTTGGCACTGAGCTTTCTTGAAAACCCACCGAGTTGTCCTCTGATGGTAATAGAGGCTCCGGTACTAGAGGAACACATATGTTCTTTTCCACTTTTAAATTGGATGGCTGAACTGTTTTCGGATGAAGACGGTGATTTCATGTTGGAGGCTGTTGCTGCTTATTTTGCATATACGGTCATGTCCTAAAAACTTTTCCATGTTTCAAATCCTGCCAACTAGCTTTCTGCTGACATTATTTTTGCGGATTGTGTTACACTTTTTTACCTTCCCAGGCCTATTGACTTGAGCAAACATGAACTTTTGGCTTTTTCAAATTGTTTCATTATGCCACAGTTTCACCAATATTTTTAAAGTATACACCGAGCTCATAGTTCTTGAACTCTGCTCTCAAGTGATGGCCCTTATGTTATCTTATCTTATCCGTGCTCGGATCATGGGGGGGGGGGTCATATAGCTACTGTTAATCTGAATGCTGCGTTAAGTTAGCATAGGCTCATTAAATGTTTAAACACCATTTTTTCATTTTTGCTGCTTCTGCACACGATACATAATTGTTGATTTAGCTTTCAACCTAGTAGTTTACATGAGAATAATATGTTATTGCTCTCAAATCAGCTTTGCTTAATAAACTATGTCTGTACAGTGAGTGCTGAAGCTACAAGGATAACACGACACAGATTGTTGTGAGAACTGATCTCCGCACCTTCATAGACATAACACAAGTGCAGCTCCTGCCAAATTCTGGCTTTATGCGCGTTTTATATTGCAATGTTTGGAGCACACACACACACTTGATGCGGTTCGCATGCAGAGAGCTGGCGGAAGCAGATGTGATCTCTTCATACTAGGATCTTGAGGTATGGGCCCGCCCTGCTAAAACCCAAAGAACCCTTCTAATATATGAATATAATATACCAGTTAGGGAGGGTGAGAATTATGTGTGGTTAGCACTTATTCATATCAGCATATAGCATGCTGTCACCGTTTGCTTTCTATGGACTAGTAACTATGCGGATAACTTTGCTTCTGATAATAAGTTTCCTTGTATTATCTAAGATACTGCGTTTGAGAAAACGGCATTAGTAAATAAAAATTTCAAATGTGCACGTGTCCTCATTTACTCCACATTCTGGGTTGAAATGATTGTATAACGAAAGAGTGTTCATGTGTTCCACGTAACCTGAGGTATTGTAAGTTCATGTTCTGGTTTGTCTAAACATTGGGAGTGTTGTTATGCCCAATGAGACACTGTAGCTAGCTCGGTAAGGGGATTTCGGGTACTGAGGTGAGTTTTGGGTCACCCTAATTCGCCGAGGTTCCAAATCTCTGTGCACAGTTCTGTGGGAGAACGGAAACCCTGCTACACCGGCACATGGCATTCCTGAAATGAACTGCTTCTGAGTATGTTGTTGGTAGGTGTGTGGACACCATCTCGGTATTGCCACACAGAGATGCCCAAGTGCTGATGTGGTGATTGGTGGCTTTTTGAATGACACTATAATCACTGTGGCATTCCTGAGCTGGGTGTGAATAGAAGTGTATCTATGGGAACTGGGGCACTGTGAACTTATATTGGCAAACTCTTTCTTCCTGATCCCTTGTGTGAAGGGGGGGGGGGCATGTGACATGGCAAAGCGAACAGTATCATCTGCTAATCCTCTCTCTGCCTAGTTGTGCATGGATGGCATGTGGTGTGTTGTCTGTCATTGATGTTTCTTGCAGAGTTTGTGATTGTTCTTAGTGTCTTTTACTGTTCTTGCTTTCTGGTATGTGTGATGGACCTAAAGTTAGTGTATACTCAGTGCTTTCCCATACCATTAGGACAAAGGGCTGTATGGCATAATGTCACGCTTATAGGTAGCTCATGAGTGGTCTGGGATAGACACTCAATAACAGTGGGGAAAGAGATCTTTCTTGTAGAACATCATCCGCAAATGAGAGGGCGCAAAGTCCCCAGCTTCAGTTTACGGTTAATGACAATTGATCGATAACACTCGAGAGATCCAAACAATAGATTGACTACTTGCCTCCAGAAGGTAATGATCCACAGTGTCGAAGGCTGAAAATAGATCTAGTAGCATCAACAGCAAGAGACAGCCATTGTCAGCCTGGCCATGGCTGTCAACGCAGTCTGGGAGAAGGTACATCTCTGTCCCTATGCAAGGCGAAAATGCCGATTAACGAATGTCCAATATATCCTTATATTCCTTGATGTGTTGAAATGAGCCTCAGACACTTTTCATGAACTTCAGTAGTCAGGTCAGTCATACAGAAGGCCAAAATCTGTTAGAATTACCATGTCTAGTGAGTTGGGAGGAGGGAGGAGGGGTCAACATAGAGTTCTGTGAGTGTGGTATATAGTGTGTGGTATATTAGAGACACATTCATAAAATGTTTCACCATTAGAGTCAAATTGCCTGCAAATCTTTTGTTACCAGGGCTGGAAGAGCAGCCATCATCAACAGCGGGTACAAAACGTAAGAGAAGGTGATGGCAAATATATTTGGGAAGAGGTATAATTATATCTAAAGTGGTAATCTCAAACGTAATCATTAATCTTCCCCTTAATTACATCTCAAACTCTTTGCTACAATAGAACCTGTCGTTCGATCATTTATATAATGGACCATTTCTATAATCCCTGTTGCCAATTTAATTTTCAATATCCGTGATCTTAGTAATTGTTAGACCTGACACCTTTTGGCGTGGTTCTTCCCCCATCTTTTTGCCTCTGACTCATGTGTTGTGATGCTGTGCTGGATTTCGTTTTTGCTGATTAAGATGCTTTGGACACTCTGCCACTGCTGATCAGTGTCAGAGTGTAAGTGCTCCCTCTGTAAATTGTGATATTGATTGGCATATTTGTATCACCACGAAGTCCCTAGTAAAGTGCACTGTGTGTGCCAGGGCTGGTGATGACAAATGCTACTAGTGGGCCTGCAGCGCAGATTGCGCCACCCACATGAGTAGCTTTAAAATGGTGACTCAGGCCTGCCAGCGCAGAGCCTGTGTGCAGTCAGTGACTGCCATGTCAGCCTGCCCAGTGTCCCCACTGGCTAGACCTAACCCTTCCCTGTCTGTGCACATCAGTCACCCCTATGGAAGGCTCAAGGTACCCCCCTGGGCAGGGTGCAGTGTATGGATAAGGTAGAGCATGTACTAGTTCAGGTAATATGCTCTGGTAGTGGGCTGCAGCCATTTTATGCGCTCACTGCTGTAAGGCTATCTGCTCCATAGAGTAACATGGAGGAGGCTGGGCCCATGTGATACCAGCCTATCTTCCCATAGGAACAAAATGGGACATAAGTGAAAGATATCCCTGAACTCAGAATTTAATGACACATCTTTTAGTGAAGGGTGTTTTTAAATCCTGTGTTGGAGAATAGCACTTTTAGAAAGTGGCTGTTCTCTTGTCTAAACCTTTCTGTGTGCCTGGGTTTGTGGAATGCCTGCCTGGTCTGGATGTGACAGGGGGGCTGCAGAGCCCCAGAGGAGAGGGTCGGAGCCAGCCCGGGGATGAAAGGGCACATCTGCCTGCCTGGGAGGTGGGAGGAAGGAATGCCTGATAAGTACTGGGCTGTGCCAAGGCCTACCTCCCCCATGTTAGCTCCCTCCTGGTGGTCAACTGACACCTCTGGCCCTGAAGCTGACAGGAAGAAGAAAACCAGAGACACCTCAGTGCTCCGCAACCCTCAGAACTGGTTTAGACTGGACCAAGGGCCTCCATGCACAAAGACTTCAAAGGACTTCAAAGACATTGAGGGGTATAAGGAAAGGACCCCTGACTACAGAAGATTAGATTCTGAAATTCTGCAAGCAAGAAGGAACCTTTGCTGGAAGGAGGACAGCTAGAGAACTAAAGGAAGACTGCCTTGCTGTGTGCTCTAAGGGCTGACCTGTTCTACTGTCCAACTGGAAGCTAAGGAGGAGAAAGGGACTTTGCTGTGTGCTGTGACCCTGCCTACTTGAAACTGCCAAGACTCTGCTGTGTGCTGTGTCTACAACTGAATCTCCAAGGGCCTGAGAAGAGCTGGCCTCCTGTTGGGAACCCAGGGCTAAAGGTTCCTAAAACTGTCCCAGAAAACAGCTGCAAAATCGTGCTGTTGTGACCCGAGACGCGTGGTGCTTGACTGCGGAGCGTGAGGAGGGGATCGGTGTGCTCATCGTCACATTACCAGTGAGGGTCGGAGGCTTGTGGAGCCTCCCCTCGTGAAATCCGCTCCAAGGTGGTGGGGAGGTCGAGAGGGGGGTCTAGTCGTGACCAGCGCCCTTGAAAACCCCTTGCCGCCAAATCACCACCGCGGCCCGGGGCCAGGAAACCCCCCCCCCCCCCCCGTAACTTGCTCCGAGGTCCAGGAGCTCCCGCGGCGAAGAACGATGCCGCCGCGCTCCCATTGGTGGAGGGAGCCGAGCCCCCTCACTAACGCCGCGACGGGATTGGCCCGTGCGGCGCAGCGTCATCAGCAGGATCGGGCCGTGATTGGCCCGTGGAGCGTCGCGTCATCGGCGAGGCCGCGCTGCCATTGGTTGGCGGCCTCGCGCTCAGAGGGGCTCGTCTGAAGAGCCAACGGGATTGGCTGCCTGGGTCGAGTCGGCTGGAAGAGCCGAAGAACCTCCGTGATCACCGCCGGGCCGCGAGGAAGTGACCTGACCCCGCCGAGGGACTTTGAGGCGTCCCGCACCCCTGGCCAGCCGTCCCCCCACAAGGTGAGCCTCACCGCCTCCCCCGCCGCTCGTTGGATTGTCGAGAGCGGGCGGGAGAGGAAAGGGGACCGGCAGGGGCGGGGACGCGTGCACTCTGCACGGCCTGGTGCGCCGGAGGTTAGAGAAGGCGCGAGGCTGCACCTGGGACGAGAAAGAGTCCCTGAGCCTCGCGCAGAACCGCATTGACAGCGCTTGAAGCCCCTAGGTGGGAGCACAAGGGGGCATTGTGTTTATCGCTCGTTTTTAGAGCTGAATGAATAGGCATCAGGGGCAGTATTTTTGAGTTCCTGATTTGAGAGACTTGAGACTATCTTTGTTGGGACATAAGAACTTCCTATTTACAAGTAACATCCTAAAGATTAAGTGCAACCCTTAAGACTGAATGCAACATTTTTCTAAAGAAGTGATTATCATGCAACTGCTTTAATTACTTGCTGAAACTAGATAAAGCTATATATTTTTATAAAATATACTTACCTGTGTGGTCTCAGTTTGTGGTGGATTGGGGATTATTGTTGTGTCAAGTGCAAATGTTATCCACATTGCCTCTGTTTAGCCTAGACTGCTCGCACCATGCTACCTAGAGGGTGAGCAGGGGTTATCTCAGAGGGCTATTCCGTCACCCTGACTGGAAGTGGGGGTCCCTACTTGGGCTAAGGTACTTACCTCTGCCAACTGGAGACTCCCGGTTCTAACAGTAATGAAGTAGTTACTAAAATATTCACACATTGTTTACCAGGAAGTAAAAAGTATGTGCAAGTAAGAAGGAGTAAACACGGTTGTTTCTCTTTCTCAATGCTGCTTCTGACTATGAACAACTTTCTCATCAATGGTTCATCAAGTATTGGTCAATGTCAAAATGTGCATCGCTGATTCTGCAGCACCAGCTATGCATGGTGTTCTGACGTAGGGATACAACATCACCTGGGGAAGGGGCCACAATGAATTTCACGAACTCCCTTGCAATAAATCAGTGGCCCTTGATATAATAAAGTTCATCGCCATCCTAGCCTTTTCATTCCTTTCACCAAGATTTACCAAACATTGATTAGACTCTTTCAGTTGAGGATGTTGTGGTCCAGAACATTGCCCTGCATCTTTCACCACAGTGAAGGGGCAATCATCCTTGGCTTCTTCCACATCTGGGTCCATGACCAAACAATTCACGTGCAAAACCAATGAACGGTTGAGTCATTCTAAGTTAAGGGACAATTTTGATACATTTTTTACCATCTCCCCTGGCAACAGAGCCACATTTGATGTTTGTTGAATTAACAATCTGATGCACTATTCCTGATGGCTTCTTAGGTGACTGCCTAATCCTGCCTTGATGTAATTGTAATTGCATTTCTACAGTTGAAACATTCCTCTCATAGGCCGAAGGGTTGGTGGTGGACATAGTCTCCATGGACTTCATTTAATGACAGAAAGTCCCACAGAGGAAAGAGACACGGTGTGAAACTCTTCTCATTACAAAAAGTGTATCTCCATCATCACCTATTACTGTCCATTTCCTCAAAGCAGCAGAGCTCAGGACAAAACTCTGACTGGGTCAGAATGGGAGAGAAACCTAAACACTATCCAGGAACCCGAGTTCTTTCCAGACCTTGAGTAACATTCTACTCATAGGAGACAATTTGGAGCAGCGAGGAGGAGCAACTATTATCCCTGACTTGTCTTTTGGTACTCCTACCCCTCTGGGCTCAGAGGCCTTGAACACAATGAGAAATAAATTCCTAGACAATCATGTAAATAATAAACAAATGCTAAATATATGCGTCAAAGTCAGTTATAGGTATGTTAAACAATAATAATGAAAGAGTTAAAAACAAATTATATAAAAAGCTATGTAAATATTTTATTTATTTATTCATACATTCCAATAAAAATAGTGCAAATGTCTAATACATAGTATTCTTTTGTACACCTATATTAAAAAAAATCATACAGATCATAAAATAAATGAATATTTTCCATAGAACACAATAGACAATGTTGTTGCAAGACTGTATACTTTTCGACGCGCGTTTCGGCGTGAGTTACGCCTTCGTCAGGAAAAAGCCACAATTCCTGTATTGCTGGAAGAGAATGCCCGGATTCAGAAAAGGTAAAAGAGCTCCCTGGCGGATGGGTACCTTATTTGTTATGTACCAGTTTCGTCAGGGTGGCACTTGTGTCAGTGAGTCCTGGTATCACTGTATCTGATCAGATTATTTAATCAGGTAACTGGTTCCTTCTATTAGATGAGCTCCAAAGATAAAAATAGTGGATCATCCGATCTTAATGATGGATGAAAAGATGATCCAAAGAATTAAAATTGAGGGACTATGTCATGCTTGGATGTCAGACTATAGTCAGAGTAATAGTGAGCACGTGACTCGAATATGGTGCCCTGATATAAACTCTGCACGGCTCGAAAACTGCTTTCGATGTAACGCAGTCTGTCCTTATCCTACGGGGGGGGGGGGAGAGGCCTTGAAGCCACTGGGGAAACAGAAAGTAAATGGAGCTCAAAGAATCCTGTTTACTACCTCTAGTATCCAATCCTTGCCTTCCAGTACCCCCCAGCTGCAATGGGAGACTTTTGAGGAGCAACTAGTGGTGTCCTTGGGGTCAAAGGTACTTCAACTGACTTGGCATTATGGTGATTTGACATCCATGATGACACCATTATTGTTTAGCTTCTGTGGACATCTAAGCCAATGGGCACATTCCAGCAAGCAAGAACTACCCATGAAAGAATTTGATGATATCACTCTGCAGCTTAACTTCACAGACAGAAGAGAAGAAATAACAACGTGAAGACAATATGGGAATATTTACAACCACTTTGTCCCAGGGAAAAGTCACAAAAAAATTAACCAAAATGGTGCAAAGTGTTGAACTATTTACTTTCTATCTTAAAACTTGATTTGCACTGGAAAGTAGCCTGTAAAGTATTGCAAATTGTGCTTTGCGCTGCATTGTGCTACTTTGCATTGAGAGGGTGTCCTATGTTTTTGACGCAAAGCCTTAGCTACTAGCAGTAGTAGACAGGACTTTGCACCCAAAGACACACCTTCTTGAAGCAGACATTAAGTTGGAGAAATCTTTAATTTCTTCTAACTTTTCAATCATTGGATGTGCGCTGCACTGTACAGCACACATACAATGTGTAAAACGTTTTTAAATTTCTCTAGACATTGTGTTTTGTCTATGGATGGTGCCTTACCAGTACTCAACCTAGGATAGACATCATACACCCACCTTTCCACTAAGCTGTAAAGGTGTTCAGTGCTTTAGGTTATCTAATTGTGTCCCAGCACTGGGAAAGAGAGCAGGCATAATATGTGTTAGTAGACACGGCTCTGCAATGCTGTCTGTCCCTAGTGCAATACAGCGCAGGAACTTTGCCTGCTGAGCTGCATTGCTTTAATAATGGTAAATGTGTCCATGTGTCTTGCAGATAGAGCTCTGCATGGCTTTGACTCTCAGGGGCAGATTTACAAGGACTGGTGCATCCCTGCATATCAGCAGGGATGCGTCAGTAAAGATGCGACAGGTAATTCTACCCTTGTGCCACCAAGGAAGCATTGCATTTACAATGCGGCGCACCGTGGTGCAGGGATAGACAGATGTGTGTCGCATCTGATGGCGTAAGGGTGGCGCATTGCTGGAGTCGTGTCGCAAGCGCAACGCAACTCCACCAATACTCAGGGGCGCCCAATACCTAACATGCTGCGTCACACCTTACGCCTCCTTCAAGCAGAAGCAGAGTTTTGATGCAGCGGCGTCGGAAAAGTGACTCAGTGAAATCTTGTAGATTTCGCTGCATCACTTTCTGAGGCTTTTTCCAACGGAATGCCCACCCTGCATTCATTAAACCTGACGCAGGTTTAATGTGGCGCAGGGCTTTACAACGTGACGCATCTCCCTAGGTGCGTCACTTTGTAAATAAGGCGCAACATGGCGCATGGTTTATGCCACCGCTGCGTCACAGAAGTAAATGTGTCGCAAGGGGCTTGTAATTCTGCCCCACAGTATCTAGGCAGGTTAATTATCCTACAACCCCCGACCATGCACCCAAGGTCGACCCCAAGAAAGGTGACCTTGAGGCTTGACTTTCAGCCCCTTTCTCTAGGCCTTGGGCATTGTTCCACTCCAGTTGGATAACCCCCGTTACTCAACATGTAACTCTGAGGAAGGACCAGCCAGGGTTTAAGGAGTGCTCGCCTGACACCAGCGTGTCCAAACTGTTCAGAGCTGAAGGCCTCCAGCGATCTGTGCCCACCACTTTGATGCTATCACTCAAACCATGTGTACCAACTACTGGTTTATTAGGGCTTGACCTCTGCCAATGCGCTTGCGCATTGCTGATGTCGAGACATATTGTGGCTTATCCAGAGCTTAACTAAACTGGCGATTTCATGCAGTGCCCGTGAAAAGCGCGTGCACGCATCAAAGCCACCAGCCTCCCTCCCACAGGCATCACCCAGCATGCGCCTCAGGCATTTCTCCTCCCGTAATTATTCACGACCGGCCGGCCGTACTTTCACTTTCACGGCCGCCAGGCCGTGTCTCGTTTTATTTTAACTTTTTTTTTTTACTTGTTTCTCAAGCCGCCCGGCACCCCGCGCCTCAGCATTTCTCCTCCCCTAATTATTCACGGCCGGCCGGCCGTACTTTTACTTTCACGGCCACCAGGCCGTGTCTCGTTTTATTTTATCTTTTTTTTGATTTTTTTACTTGTTCCTCAAGCCGCCCGGCACCCCGCGCTTCAGCAGTGGCGGCCGCACACACCACTTGCGGGACACTGCTTGAGCAAATTTTGTAGCTTGCTTTTCAGAAAGCTTGTATACATAAGTGAAATGCAAGATGGTCCCCTCTTGATTGGGAACACATGAAAGCAGATTTAATAACTTCCAGACCAAAAGCTGCAAGCAATAACATTTTTTCCCAAATGAAAACTGACCCACCGGCGGCCTTGTACAAGGGGCATTCTTACGCGGTGGACGCTCAAAGCCGTTCTCTCATCTGCAGGAGTCATAGAAATAAATCTCCAGCTGATACCAAATTGCCTCCCCTAGCAGCTGTGTCTGAAGTCCCTGTGGGGGAGGGTGGGGGCAGCGTGCTAGAGCCATTGCTGATAACATCTCCATGTGGTGGGAGAGAGGCGCCCATGCAGAGGAGGGGCGTGGGGGGCTGTAAACTTTTCCTTTGTTCCCTGCACATTCAAATGAAAGACAAACCTCTGCTGCGGAGTCTGCAGCCTCTGACCCTCCCGCAGACGGTAAACTGGGAAGGCAGTTGCAAATCCTCAGCTTCACATCCATCCAGCCACCTGTGCACTAACCCACCGAGCTATCCCCCGTCTCCAGAGACATCCACCCACCTGTGCAGTAACCTACCAAGCTAACCCCCGTCTCCAGAGACATCCACCCGCCTGTGCATTAACCTAACGAGCTATCCACGTCTCCAGAGACATCCAACCCCCTGTGCACTAACCTACCAGGCTTCCTACCCCCCCACCCGTATCCGCATCTATCTGCTCGTCTCCCGAAACACCCACTGACCGCCTATTTATTTATTTAATACACTTTTGCATAGGGCAAACCTTACCCGAAGGTGCCAGCGCTTTCCAAGAGAACGAAGTATACCTGTGATGGAATTTACATATTAAAAAGTTACAGATCCTAGCCAACACATCCTTCTGCCCATAAAGTTCAGTAACCGTATCGTGCTCCGGCCGTGTCCCTCGCCCAAAGGCTGGCACACACAGGGGGCCCCAGAGAGAGGCCATAGCCCCTATGGTTGGCCCACATGACGTGAATCACACTGTCAGACCATGGTGTACACGTTCATACCCCCATCTAAGGTAAGCTTTTATGACAGACTTTCTCCTGACACTCGTCAAGCTAGGATTTCGATGTGCATGCTGATACTTGTTGTTTTTTGCACCATGATTTTCTAAAAAGTCAAACTTCCACCAGTATTTGAATTCCTGACATACAACAGTGCATTTTTTATTTAATTGAAAATCATTCATCTCAATGCGCTACCTTTCTTTCTTTTGCTACATGGATGGGCCGCCCTTCCAAGCCTAAAAAGCAGTGTATTAAAAGATTACAAATATGAAAATATATAAAAAAAACGTAAACACTTGAAGAGGTGCACAAGCGTGGATGAATGTACAATGGGGTCCCCTCTACATGCTACTTTTATGGGGGAAGCAGCTCTCTTGTGATGTGAAAAAGACACTTATGCCTAATTTCATCTATAACAACTCTTTCATTCTTCCACACCGGTAGAAGCTGGAAATCTTCACAAATTCTGCTTTTGTTCAGCCGATCCCAGGGATGCCTTATTTTTCTAGCGCTTAATAAAAATTTGCCTGTCCCAAATCTAAATAAGGATTGATATTAACACGCATAAACTACCCCCAGGCACTATGACCACTAGCTGCTTTAATTCTCTTTGTTAATTTTCTTATTCCCACACTCATCCGTGCATCTACCACACACCTCACATTTACTTAAGCATTCACTAAAAAAACGCATTTATTCACGCAAACACTCTTCAAATAAATATCAATAACACCATACAATACTTCCCTTACTCATGTTGCATATGCTGAAGGAACCATGCATTCACTTTGTCACAGGAAGAAACTCACAAATGAAGCACTTTTTTATTTATAAACAGTCAAAAACAGTAACAGAAAGTTTACACGCAATATTTATGATTTATTTTGATATGTTTACTTTCAGTATTAAAATTTACAACTGGCACCTTTTAACCCACTGTGCATTTTTTATGTGGCAAACATTCAGCTCACTGAGCCACCTTTCTTTCGTGCAAATAGGTGGATAGAAAAGTATCTTCCTTGTTCATTCTTTCAGGGCGCAGTGCCCTAGGCTCTACAACTAAAGTCATTGGTTACATATGATTTTATATAGCTTTTGACAAGGTGCTACCCTTCCTAGCGTCCAACGTAGCGTATAAAGAATAATAAGAAAAATATATATAATAAATGTAAACACTTGCAGAGGTGCACAAGTGTGGACAGATGGACACTGTGATTCCCTCTACAGTCTACTTTAGCGGGGGAAGAACATGTCTTGCGATGAGCATAACACTGAGGGTGAGAGCACGTTGTTTACAGGACTCACTTTCTCTGGGTAACCTTGGAAAAGCGCATCTACATACACCTCTGCTCATTCACAGGTTATATGTGAAGACCTAATAGAAATTACTCTGTATGGTACTCCAACACGCCCGTAACATAATCTTCACAAAAGTTATTTACAAAAGTTTAAGCTATTGCTGTTCTAAATTACAATAACTTTTATTTAAGTATTAATTATTTAAAAAAATTAAAAGCGAGGAGGAGCCAAGCTGGCGACCAAGATGGCCGCTTAGGCTCCCGGCTCCGCAGACCTCCTCATCCTGCTACAAGATCCTGCTAGTTATCCTGTGCCTATGCAACGTTCCAGTATAGCCGAATCAAAACTACGCCGCACCGTGAGATCCCGAAAGTTCTGTCACCATCGATAACGGAGAAACGTCGTCCTGAAGTTTGCGGCCTACATCAGGCCTGAAACCGGGACCACGAGTAGAAATCTAGCCGGGACCTAATTGAACAACATCGGGCACAGGAGTTTAGGAGGGGGCGGTCCACCGGAATGGAAGTGAAGTTTTTTATCCGATCCATGCATTGATCATTTGAACTGATTGGCGCTGTGCAGGAACTCCCCACAGGCACTGTGGACACACGTTGGGTACTAACTAACGGGGCCAATGCCGTGAATGGCTTGGAATAGTCGGAAAGGTGACCCGTCGGATGCGGCCACGTCCTGAGTGAGTGTCCTCATTTTTACCTCTAATTGGTTGGTCCCTATGGGCCCGAGGGACTGACCATGGTGGAAATGTATGCCATGACACCCAATATCGACTTGCATAAGACTCGAACCCAACCCTCTAAGGGGTCCATGGAACGTCGTGCGGATGTCTTGGGACGACATATCCTACCCAAGGGGTTTTCGATATTTGACCAGTCTGTCATCAGCAAAGGGGAACAATCAGTATCGTCCAGGAGTGAACCCACGCTCGCAACTCTAATGGCGGCTGTCGCTGGTCTTCACCTTTCCCTGAACCGAAGAGTCTGAGCACTGGACCTTAAATTGGATGCCGTTCTCATTGAGATGGGGCACGAGAAGGAGACCTGTGTTCAGTTCCTTGACAGTGTTAAAATTGTAACTTCCAGAGTAACTGCTCCACTTGCCGCCAACAACCTTGTGCAGAGAGAAGGGGAGAGATTCTGATCCGCAAATCAGCTAACGGCGATGTGTCGGATATCCCTGTGGTGTTGATATATTCAGTATCGCGCTTGATGGAGAAAAAATCGCGCAGTGAACTATACTTGAGGGTTTATGCAAAGACTCAGGATTGGCTTCACAAGGTACCCCTCTTGCTTTATTCGAACTCAGTTAATTGTGACTGGCACCAATGTCGGGAGTCCCTGACGGATCGGATGGGACCCAAGGACAATGTGATTCACTGTTCCGTGATGTTTCCGGCTCGCTCCTGTGTTCAACACTTTTCCATGATGGCAACTGTTCGGGTGAAGTACACTTGTGCACCTGATCGAACTGGCCAGGGCTGAGACCGGTTTATTCTTCAAGACTTTTGTTCGATTTATGACTTTGCAGGACTCACTTTCTAATGCTGATACTGGGAGACGATGTAGGCGAATAATGAATCCCCCGATCTTTGCTCGATTGTGTAACCGTTGAATATCCTTATCTAGGGGGAGGTTTAGAGATGGCGAGAGGGGAGAGGCCGGGAGCCTGTACGAAGGCCCTCCTCCATTCCTTTCACTGGGGTTTTAGTTTAGACGGGGCGACAGGCACACTGCTAGTTGGGGTTTGGCGTAAGCTGCATGCAGAGGTGCAGGGTGGGGGGTGGGATGTTTAAGCGCTTTGCGTTTTCTTTCTGGTTCATTTTATTTTCCTTTTCTTATACTTTTAATTATCCTGACCTCTTCTTTTCCAGTATTATGGTGATAATGCGAACAACGCTGTCTGATCTGGTTTCTCTTATGCATACAAGCGCTGCAACGTATCCTGTTCATGATTTATGTATAAAGTGATATTGTGACCGGCGAGGCCGAGCACCAGCACCCTAAAATAGAGTTAACACTGTTAATTTCGTAATCCTGATTGAATAGGAGTGTTGAATCCCGGTATCCGGTGTCTTCTGTTGCTACAATCCTGACTTCACTGTGACTCGATGCTTGTATGTATGTAATTGCATTACGCCTGATACGCTTTCATTGTTATTACCTTTTTAAAATCAATAAAAATAAATATAAAAAAAAATTAAAAGCCATTGTCATTTGTAATATCAATACATCTAAGTCAGGTAAACACAACACATATTGCATTACAAATGCTATAGGTGTCACATTTGCGAAAGTTATAAATGACAAAGCTGTTAATTTAGCTATTTTGAAAACCAACACAAATACAAAATTTGTCATTTACAATACCAATAGCTCAAACTTTCCTAATGCGAGACCTATTGCATTGCAAATGCTTGTTTCCTCTCTGAGGCTGCCTGTAGGCTATGTGTGTGTGTTTATGAATGCAATACCTCTATATCTCGAACGTAGTCCAAAGGCACTAGAGCGCTGTAGAGAGTCGCTGCATAGCGCTACAAGCGCTACACAAAACAGTGAATACATAATATGTTCGTCGAAGTCCGTTTTGCATTAATTGTACTTTCCTGGCCTCCCCTACCTCTGCTGAGACAGCAGGCCGCTGCGTTTATTGCAGAGTCTGTCCTGACGCTCCTCCCAGTCCCCCGGTCACCTTGACCCCTGGGCACTGGTCGCGCTGCGCGTCATCCCTCCCTGTCCCCGAGGATGCCGGCACCTGTCCAGGTACAAAGAAGCCCGGATCTTTGATGCCACTGATAGCGTCTCGGAGATAACGCGCCATTGTTGGTGGCCCGGGACGCAGACACACAAGCCGAGGCCACTGATGTTCACACGGCCCGGCGGTGTGTGAAAGAGGCGACCAGGTGACCCTGTCTGGGGGGACAGGGGGGAGTACAAGGCTCAACGCTGCACGAAATACTCTTCAGAGGACCTGAGAAGTGGGTAAACAACCCCCCGGGGAGCTGCTGTGCTTCTATTGATTCTGTACCGCTCGCTAGGCTGTGTCCTACTGTGTGCGGAGCCGCACAGCTTGGCTCCGGGAGGCCTGTTTGAAAATGATGACACTTTTAAAACTTTCCAAACTTTACGAAATAGGAAGGTGGTGAAGAAGTTTTAAAAAAAGTTCTTTTTTTTAAAAGAGGTGAATCCATCGACCTTGTGGCAGTGGTGACATGTACCTACTCTCACCCATGGCTGTGAGCTGTCTCACCACAGCCCCACAGATCCTTACACTTTTAATTCCCCGGTGCACTGCACCCCCCACGCACAAGAGATCCTGCTCCCTTGAACGAGGCTTGCACAGGTCAGTAGAGGATGGCGCCCTGGTGCTGGAGGGTTTCCGCATCCCCTCAAGGCCAAGGGCAGCCTCGACCAATGGGAAGCCACATCTATGCAGCCTCAGATCCCACCCTTCTTGAGCAGAAATCTGGCTGCAGGACACTGGTGACAAAAATGGCAAACTTCTCCTCCTCAAAGTAGAGCAAAACTGCAATGCTGTCCTTACTCAGCCAGAGAGGGGTGTTAGGCGACTTCGCCCAACTTTGCAAACAATGTTAACACTTTCTTTACACCTGCCCAGGTCTTCTTTTTTCTTCTACAGCTGACTGGGTTGCATGACCCAGAATAAGTAGTTTCATCAGTCTTCATGGTACTTCCACTGGTTGACAATAAGTGGAGCACTAGTATTAAGCACTGACAAAACCAACTCCACATTGACAACTTGCTTATTAAATGTTGTCTTTTTTTTTTTTTTTAGAAAATGCACATGAGTAAAGTATTGGAAATTACAATTTGGAGATGACTACACTTTTAGCAGGTGAAGCACCATTGAAACTGTAACATAATTGCCCCATTTTGATTTCTATACGATCTTTACACTGATGACACTCAAATCTGATTCTTATTTGCTATATTTTCATCAAGTGTATCTGACTGTCTCATAGGCATCCAGCCCTGCATGGCTTTACAACCAGTCTTCAAAAACTGAGACACTTTACTCCCCCTTACATCCACAACCATCTAAGTCAATCAGCTCCCATCCCCCACCATCCTGACAGGAAATGACTCAAGATCCTGCCTGAGCAATCACAAGATAGTAGAGTTTCCCTTTGATGAGTTGGGAGACACAAATGTGATACATTTTGCATTCATTGGAATCTGTATAAACAGGAGGTGATTCTTGAGAGGAGGTCCGAGTTTCTGGCTATGTTGATTTTATGAGTGAGGTCCCATAAATAGTGCTTCATTCTCGAACGACTTCCTACGTGACCATCTTGTCACCAGACCCGAACGATACATCTTGATATTCTTACAAACCCTCCGAGGCTCCCAACACTCAACAACAGAGGCTCCGTCCCTAACAACCTCAGAAAAGTTCCCCTCACACTAGAAACCTCGACCACCCTTCTCTCTCCCAAACACAAATGCATCCTACTAAACTGCAGATCGGCCCAGAGACATTCCTCCAACATCGCGGATCTCGTCTCAGATAGGGAGCTGGACCTAGCCATTCTAACGGAAACGTGGCTCACTGAAACCTCTACCCCGATTATGGACATACTAGTCCCCCCCAATTATCACATCATTAGGCTGGACAGGTCTCCTGGCAAGACGGGCGGGGGAATTGCATGCATTTTTAGGAGCAACCTCTCCGTTACTCAAGTCACCTCCCCCTCCCTTTCCTCCTGTGAACTCCTCTGCCTCGACATCACCAGTGAGGGCAAACAAGTCTGTGCTTTACATCTCATCTATCACCCGCCTGGTGACAATCTCATATTCACCCAACAATTCATGGACCTGATCACTTCCAATGCCGGTCGGCAGACCACTCAAGTCTACCTGGGTGACTTCAATCTCCACTGGAACGATCAGAAAGACACCGTGGTGAATAGTCTCAAAACTTTCCTCAATGCGCTTGACCTCACCCAACTATGCGATAAACCAACACACGACAAAGGCGCGATACTCGATCTCATCATTGCCAAAGAGAACGCTATTCAACTGGAGGCGATTCTACCCTGCGATTGGTCAGATCACCACATTATCACCTTCTTTATCAACGAAAAAGTTAAACCTAACCCTACTCAACCAATCAAATCCAAAACATGGAAAAGGGATTTGAAGAATCTCAACCCCTCTACCCTACCTCCCCACATCGGCAACCTCCTCCTTCCCCCTTCAGGTGCCTCAGATGCTCAATCACTGACTGACCACTACCTTGACTCTATGAATACAATAGTCAATGAAGTCGCCCCTCTGCAACTGAAGAGAGTCTCCACCAAAATTTCTAACCCCTGGTATGATGACAGACTCAATGACGAAAGGCGTAATATGCGAATGGCAGAGCGCACCTGGAGATCGGACCCTTCAGCACTGCATCTCAAAAAGCTTAAGAACAAGAGAAATGCCTACTTTAGGAAAATAAAGCGCACAAAGTCGGACTTCTTCAGCCGCCAGTTGGACCAAGCGAAGAACAGGCCAAGAAAGCTGTTCGAGCTAATCAAGACCCAAACAAAGGCACAACCCACACAATCAAACAGCACAACAAATGACACCCCACACTGTGAAGCCTTCTCTGCTTTCTTTAAACTAAAGACTGACAACATAAGAAATGACCTCATCATGGATGTAAGCCGATACCCCAACCACACCAGAATGGCAGACACTCAACCTAAAAACAAGGCATCCTGGCAGTACTTCGATACCTATTCGGAAGAAGCAATACACAAGCTGCTCTGCACCTTGAAGCCCTCTAATCACCTCACAGACCCTCTACCTGCTAATGCTGTAAAAGACTTTATCCCCTTGCTTCTCCCTCTCTGGACCAAGATCATCAACAGCTCTTTGCAACAAGGCCACATTCCAGACTCCCTTAAGGTGGGGCAAGTCACGCCTATACTCAAGAAACCTACAGCTGATCCGTCTGACCTAAACAACTATCGGCCCATCACCAATATCCCCACCCTGGCCAAACTGCTGGAGAAATGTGTCCAACTCCAACTAACAAAACACATTGATCAATTTGACCTCCTCAACCCTCATCAATCAGGCTTCAGAGCGAAACATAGCACTGAAACAGCTATGACACACATAATTGATGACGCCCTCCAAATTCTGGATCGCAATGAGTCCTGCCTCCTCATCCTTCTTGACCTCTCGTCTGCATTTGACACGGTCAAACATGAGAACTTGCTGGAGCTGCTAAGTACTAGAATGGGGCTATCGGGAACTGTTCTCAAGTGGTTTTCGTCCTTCCTTCACAACCGGTCTCAGAGGTTCAAGATCGACAATGTGCTATCTACACCTGTGCCTGCAGATCTAGGTGTTCCACAAGGATCCACCCTCTCCCCTACACTGTTCAACCTCGTTATGGAACCGCTCGCCACCTTGCTTCAAGCATCCAATGTTCAATTCCATATGTACGCCGATGACACACAACTCTATCTAAAGGTACAATCCCCGGAAGATATCAAACATCTGAATTCCACGCTTATTAACACCCAATCTTGGCTGGCCGATAATCACCTCAAACTAAATGCTCTGAAAACTGAGTTCCTACTCATCTCACCCCCGGCGAAAATCTCCACCACCCAAACCTGGCTCAACAACCTAACAGCACTCAATGTCCAACCTACCATCGTGGACTCGGCGAAATCCCTAGGCATCACACTCGACGCCAAGCTCAACATGCAGCAGCACGTCAGCAAAGCCACAAAAGCAGCTAATTTCTAAATTAACACGCTGAGGAAAATTAAACCCTTCCTCCCGGCCAAAGACTTCCAAACTGCTGTACAAGCTTTAGTCATCCCTCGAATAGACTACGGAATTGCAGCCCTCAGCGGTCTCCCGCTATCCACAACAGCACCCTTAAGAGCCTCCCTGAACGCTGCCGCGAGACTCATTACTGGCTCTAGAAAGCATTCGCACATATCCCCAGACCTAAAGTCTCTAAAATGGCTGCCTTTTGAAGCCAGAATACAGCTAAAAATTGCAGTTATGACACACGCGGCCGTGCACCACAAGGCACCCAACTACCTCGCTCAAAAGCTGTCTATATCAGGAGGCTCGAGATCCAATAGGAGCACAAAAAATCTTCTCCTGAAACCTCGTAGATTCCGGAAAGTGAAAACTTACAAGCGCTCCTTCTCAGGAATGGCACCCAGGATCTGGAATGCGCTCCCTCCTGAAACCAGGCTGATCTCCTCCACTGCACTCTTCAAGAAAGAGGTGAAAACCATCCTTCTGGCCAAGATCTCCTGATCGTTATAGATGTTGGTTCAGAGACTCTGCACTGCTTTGTATCACTGCTCACCCTATCCCCTGGCACTATACTATACTTGTTGGGGGCACTACTACGCTACTCTCTTACTACCGACCAAGATATGATACACGTTGGTTTACTGATCCACCTGTACACCTCTGTAGTGGGATCAATGACTTGTGCTGTCCTATATGCCTTCCTTACCTGATTGTATATGGATTGGTTTTATGTATGTTTTTATTATCAATGTTATTACCATGTTATTGACTATTATACTGTTCCCATTATCTCTGTTGACTCCTACTGCCCCTTCCCTGTCTTTGTGAAGCGCTCTGATATCTGTAAGGATCCTGTTCGCGCTATATAAAACTTTGAATAAATAAATAAATAAATAAATATCCATTTAAATCATCCCTTTCTATTTGAAACCGAACGGACGCACCAGTCAGAGGTGGCCCGCCCAGCAGATTTGGCGTGACACACCTCCACAAATATTCTGTGGTCTCCTCTGTCCACCTACCCCCCCCCTCCGATCTCGTTATTGTCCTGAAGAAGACCTGCAGCAGAGGTCGTGAATTTCCCGTATTGCACCAGGGTGGAAACGTCGACGATTACGCCCCATTTTTAGTTTGTAGCCTACACCATTTATTCCCCTGTCCTTTTGTGAAATAATGTACATAGAATTGTCTGGGTAGGCTTTGTTTGTGCAACTTAAACTGCTTTCCAGTTGTACAGAATTACTTTAATCTTGTGCCTTGAGCCTTCTTTCTCTCTAAAATCACTTGAGCACCCCTTTTCCTATCCCTTTCCCTTGATCATTTTATGAATATGTAAATAAAATTGTGATATAAATGTGATTATTAGCTATATGTTTTTCTTCGATACTGTTGTGTTGGGTTTATTGCATTTATAGCATAATATGCAAGTATTACATCTCCTTTGGGTACAGATTCAATCTGACTAACTGCTTTATGAAAAATCAAGATTCACATTAATTGATATTTAGATTTTTTTTTGTCTAGGACCACAATTTTTATATATACTACTACCCAGGTCCTTTGACTTATTGGGTCTACCCCATTGTTTTGTATGTCCAATGTCCGGCACAGTGGGTGACAGCTGAGGGGGTGAACCAGAGCCAAACTCCTCATTAGCTGCTTAAACAGCTCCACCAGGCTTCGGCCATGTTGCTCGGTCCCCGCGGTAAGTACAACATTAAATGGTTTCCACTCGGGGGACATCGTCATAGAAACCCTAAGCGTAGTACAAACATCAAAGCATCTTCCGATTTCAGAAGTGCCGTCTGAAGTTGCATCCGGAAGTGTTGCGCCGTTGCCTCTACCTTGTGGAGAGGTTGTTTTAGGTCTTGGTTGTTAGTTTCAAGGTCCATAGTACAAGTACCTACATAGTCTACATCTTGTTGGTGGGATGTAAGTTTTCTTTGGAGGTCTGCACACAGATTTTCCAGTGATGCGTTCATGTTTGTCTTCAAATCTTCCCACAGTTCACGTTTAAAGTCCCTTTAGTACGTCAAGAGTTCTTCCCTGGTAAGCGCCATATTGTTGTCTGAGCTTCAGACAGGGGCTACTTCCCTCGTATCATGTGGCATAAAGTAGTTCGAGACTCTGTTTACTTGATTTTTTTTGGGGGGGGAGGCAAAAAGTTTGGAATATAGCAATAGTAGACAATAAGATCTTGCATTTCATTCAGGTTGCTATCTGTAAGCAATGGAGAGAGCTGGTCCTTAACCACTTGGATGCTAATGACAAGGGTAACTCGTCATGGAGTGCCCATTCATTTCAATGGAAATTAAATGAAGAGGGTCCAAGGGCCTTAGCATCCAAACGGATCAATAAGCTATCAGCGCCATTTCTTCATAAGTTGTGGTACAGCAGTGCTCCTAGGAACATATGTGTGAAATCTAACAATGGAGTATGAGCATAGCTACCCATGAAGCAGCTACACAAAAAAAGCCTGGCTGGGTCCTCCCAACACGCAGGAGCGCTCTCCATCGCTTCTCCAATTCGTCGACCTGCACTGAACTACAAAATTAGGTCCTGCAGCTCACTTGCACCTCTAATCTGCTGCCGCCGTGTGTAAAAACAAAGCGGTTCATCTCCGGCCCTTCATTGCTGTCCCCGGGGACTTTGTCTCTTGATAAACCAACAACTGAGAGTAGCTAGACTAGATTTCGTACTGGACACTGATGTTCTGTTGCACATTTGATATGACGGGCAGTAGCAAAAAGTCGGCCCATAGGTATTGCTGGCCATGTGTAAAACAACTAAGATAATGTTATAATGTCAGATTTACATTTCAGTTTGCCCATCATTTTGGGGGTGGTGTTCTGGAGAGATATCTGATTGGATTCTAAGTTTTTGACAATGATCTTTTCAAAATGTTGGCGTAAACTGGGTTCCTCTGTTGGAAATTATATTTTCATGACAGACTTAAATAATCTTTCTTCATTCACCCTCTGGGATTTGTAATTTTCTTTTCAAAAGTATATAGTCTTGAATTGCTTGCAACAAATAGGGTTTCATATTGCGTATGTTCTGGATCTGAGCATCCTTCTTTAATGAGTTCTTAACAATGTTACTTGCAAAGTTTGAAGAACATAACTATTCCTTTTCAAGAGAAGATTAGTTAAGGTTCATGATGTGAAATATTGTTTTCTAAACTGTGTGACAGAGCATCAGCTCTTACTTCCCTTGGCTCTGGAACATGAGTAATCTTAAAATTGAATTGTGAAGAGAATAAATACCATCTTGCTACTCTTTGATTAACTCACTAAAAGAATCTTCATGTCTTCTACATTTATGTTATCAATGATTATCATAACAACGTGGAGTGAACCTTCCAACAAATTCCTCCACTATATGAATGCTTCATGAATAGCTAAAAGCTCTATTTCCATAATGGCATAAGTCCTCTCTGTTGGATCTAGATTCTGAGAAGAGTAGTCCACTGAAAAAGGTTCTTGAGAAAAATCGTAATGTTGTAAAAGGATAGCTGCCCAAACACTCTTGGAGGCATTAGTTTTCAGAATAAAAGGTTTGCTCTGTCACACATTTTCTAGGATGGTTACCTTGGTGAATACCACCTGATGCCGTCAAAAGCTGAATTGATTTCATTTGACCAAACAAGGGGTCTACCTTTTTAAATTATAACGTGGATTGGGAGTCACTTAGGGTGTGAAATTTCAATGGAGGGTCAGACAGGGCCTGATATTTTGAGTCTTTGTTTGACATTCACAAAAGATTTTAAAATTAAACTACTTAATGTGTACTCGAGACCTGTAAGGAGCAGCAAGGAGTCCTACACAACAGAACAGTTAGATGCTATATTAGAGGGGCAGCCAGATGACGGCTTGATTCTTGTATGTGGCGACCTAAATTGCCACTTTGAACCAATCAAAGACTTTGATGAATTATATGGACGGGAAGAGGATGAAGTATGGGCAATTCCTGAGATTAGCATCACCCCGATCAGGGCATGGACCTCTTTGGCATTACAATTAAAAGCCCTGACCCTTAAACACTCACTTCGAGCCTGTAATGGTCGATATGGTTCTGATACTGCGGGGAATTGCACCTATAACAGGATAGGCCTTGAGTCAATCCTGCATTATGTTCTGATTGAATGCAGGGGATGGTCCCTGGTTCCAGATTTTAGCATACTCTCTAGATATGATAGCGACCACAATGCTCTCCTAGTATCCCTAATGCTCCCCATAGATAGGGAACTTACCAATTCAGAGCCATCCACTAGGGAATGTCTTTTTCTCTTAAATAATAAGAGAAAGGTAAAGTGGATACAGATGGAGAAGTGTGAAAAAAATCTGATCTCACTTTATGAGAGTATTATCCCTGAATTTGTGATGCTTTTCAAAGGTGCTGGTATAAGTTTTGAATCACTAAATAAAGTTGGGGCTGTAAATGATACCATCTATTGTAAGCTGAGGGAAGCATTCTGTAGACCCTGCACTAAAAGCGGAAAGAGTCAGAAAAAGGTGACTTGGTTTGATAAAAGCTGTAATAGGGCCAAGAAAGTTCTTATTGTGGCAATTAAAGATAGATGCCAAAATACCATTAAACTAGCAAGAGCTCAGTATAAAAAATGTATTGCTGACGCTAAGATTAGTTGGGGTGTTGCACAATGGGACAAAATGAAAAGTGCCTTGTAAAGTAAGAATGTGAAGGCCTTTTGGAATTTAGTTTCAACTGGAAGTAGCGAAGGTCGGATACCCTTGGACTTGAATAGTGCGGCAGAGAGTTGGGAGGCTCATTACCAGGCATTGTACTAGTACAAATAAGAGCACATCACCCACTAGTTCTTCCAGTATAGATACAGATTTTCCCTCGATCACTATGAATGAGGTAGAAAATTCAATTAATAGGATTATCCTAGGAAAAGCACCAGATTTAGATCATGTCCCAGGAGAACTTTACAAGAAAGAGCCTAAAATTTGGAGTCCCGTTCTGTGGGTGATTTTTAATGCTATTTTACTTGGAATGGATCTACCAGTATCTTGGCTAGGGGCAGAGGTCATCCCCATATATAAAAAAGGTTCTCCATTACTTCCAGGTAACTACAGACCCATTAGTCTGCTAGACGTGTCTCAAAAGGTCTTCACTAGAATTATTCTAGATCGTGTTCAAACTTGGCTAGACGATAATGAAATCTTGTCCCATCTTCAGGCTGGGCTTAGAACCAAAACCTCTACAATAGACCAGGTATTTAGGCTCCAGCTCCTCTACTGGTAATCGGTGAAGTCAGAACGAGGGAGTCTATATCTGGTCTTTATTGACATGCGTAGTGCCTTTGACTTGGTCCCTAGAGAAGCTCTCTGGAGGGTGTTGTGGGAATTGGGGCTTCCCCACTATCTTCTAGAAATAATAAAACGTCTCCATGAAGGGAACTTCGCTAGAGTTAGATATGGGAAAAATGGGGACCTTACCACACCGATTTCAGTAAATAGGGGAGTGAGACATGGGTGCGTCTTAGCCCCTACACTCTTCTGCATATACATCAATGGATTTGTGCATGCTCTGGACCAATGTAAGAACATTGATGCCCCAAGGTTGGCCCAGGGACATGTGCCGGCATTGATGTTTGCAGACAATACGCTGCTTCTCTCTAAATCCCCTATGGGGCTACAAAGAATTTTGGATGGATTTTTAAATTTTTGTAAGGACCGGGGCTTGGAGATCAATGTCCAAAAAACTAAGTACATGGTCTCCAATCCCCGTAGATCCACCCATCCTGGCCCCCACTTGAATGGAGTTCCTTTAGAAAGAGTTCAGGAATTTGAGTATTTTTGGGTTACCTTGCATGAAAAGATGCTCTGGGGACCTCAGTTAACTAAGGCAAACCTTAAATTAACTCAAACTTCGGGGGGACTGGCTAAATTCTTTAGAAATACGCACTATAAACCTCTAAGTCCTGTGATAGAAATGTACAAAACACAGTTAAGAAGTGCTACTCTTTATGGTGCAGAGTTATGGGGCCATTCCAACATCAACTCGATTATGACTACAGAGAACAAGTTTCTCAGGAAAATAGTTGGGCTCCCAGTAAGCACTCCTTTAACCCCACTGCGCCTAGATCTTGGCGTCAGACCTATCACTCATGAGGTTGGTTGTAGGCCACTCCTCTATTGGAGAAGGATATGGACAACTCCTGAACTAGCCATATTTAAAAAAGAGTTAATCGAAATTCTTAGTTTACCTGGGAGTGGGAGCTATCCGTGGATAGCCTATATTAAACAAACTTTGTTCGCTTTAGGCTATGGTGATCTTTGGGAAAATCCGAGCACTAATTGTTTTAGAATCACACGTAAGAAACTGATTGGAAGATATTGGGATGTGCATCTGAGGAATTTGTACACAGGCCCCAGGATTGGTACCAGGACATCTTCCTTTTTGGAGCTTAAATGCACATATGCAACAAAATCCCGCGCACACAGATTTAAGTATCAACAAGTTAAGTACTAAAATATATATTTCACGAAGACAAAAATCCAACGTCGATTCTTTAAATTTTGATGTGTCACTCCGTTTATTAGATGGTCACACCAATGGAAATTGACAGCCAGCCGACACGTGTTTCGTTATAGGTCTATACAATCACGGACACTATAACTCTTCAGGGCTGGAAGAGTACAAAAAACGAATGACCTATAGTAAGTTTGCAACAACAGTAATATTTTCAAAGTGCCAAAGTGAATGTGACATTCTCCTCATTCCAAAGATAAACCTCGTCATAAGGAACCTAAAAAGTGGTTCTATACGTTAGCTATAAACAGAACAAATACCATTCTACTCCATAATCCATGGATAGATGCATTGCAACTTGTCATAGAAACGGATAATATTACATGTCATTTTAATCAAAAATTATATATATTTTATATAGTGGAAAGACACCCGTGAAAACTTTAAAAAAAAAGGGAAAAGCGTTCTATTATTCATAATGGTTAAGCCCAAGTTTGACAGCAGTATTCACAACAAGGTTTGAATCATGTATGAGCACGGTCCGAATATATACAAATTTATGAGCTCCGAAAAAAATTCATTATGAGCGAAGGCGTGATATCAACAACCGCATGCAACCCCATCAGTGCAATGAGTAATACAAAGTATTTATTACAAAGCTACCTCAATGGCTGAATCTTTATCTTTTAGGGCTGGTTATGCAAAGGTGGGTAAAAGAGAAAGAGAAAAGAAAGAACAAATTTTGGTTGGTAACAATGTCAAGTAAAACCAGTAACCCTCACTAAAGGAGGCGGTATATAAATTTACAAAGGCCTCTTACCCCAAGTCCGGTGATAATTCCAACCCGGCAGGGTAATCTATTTATTAGACGGAGACGACAAATTGATGCTGTAAAGATAATTTAGTGCTCCATATTAGGGATGTATGAACAAATAAAACCTGATGGTAAAGTAAACAAATTCACCGAAAACTAAATCACAATAAAAGTACCAATAGAGTATGAGCATCTCAACTTTATATTATCTAAGCGATATAAACAGCACACAAGGTCTCCAAACACAATGAAATTTAACAAAGCCAAGCGTCATTAAAAACGATTTATATGACTCTCACAGCCCAATGTATTAAAAATGTAATAACCTATGTTTAGATACCATGATAAGTAAATTCAGTCACGCCCTCAGCCTCGAAGGCAGTCTCTTACCCGTAAGTTTCCAATCGCCCTTTATATAGAGGACGCCCAGGTTCTGCACATAAGTGCCATCCAAACAATAATTGTATAATGGTCCAAATCATGTATTTCGACAAATTTTCGTCCCAGAACACCACATGGGTACGTGTGGTTTCCAAATTCTAAAAGATAAGCAATATAGAAATATCATTAGGCATAAGTACCCCGTTAACAGAGGGAAATCCATGTCGTTGCCTCAGAGTCCGCTCGATTGCATGTAAAAGGTCCGAAAATTAAAAGGTCGGCAGCAATTACCTTGGTAGAATCACCCTCGTTGTAACAGGCGTCCCCGACCCGGAAGTAACCACAACGCGCCCCGGAAGTCAAACTTATAGCTTACGTGAAGCTAGAAAAGGCTGGAGCGCAAACCTCCGTTATGGTTCACAAGATTAGAAAAAGGACTATGTCCTTGCTACGGAAACTCCAGGTCCCGATTCTGTAAGTCCTACTCCGAATTTATTAAATTGCTGAATCAAAAAACGGTAACAAATAATAATTAAATCAAATTCCGGCTGTTATTAAGAAATTGGTCCTGAATCGACCCAGGTATGCCAAAAGACACCACCAGAGCATCCAAATTGGAGAAATATATTCCGGAAAGCAAAGGAGAGAGAAAAGGAAAGGAAATAAGAGATTTGATAAACTCCTAATAGTGTCAATAGGAGGAGGATCACAATTAAAACTCAAAATTGAGAGGACATTACATCATATTTACAGCGAAAAGAAAAAGGAACATGATATGTACAATTGAATACAAGGTAAATACACAATGATAGTGAAATAATTAAGTATAAATGTATGTGTAGAAATGACAAGGTAATAGAAATCACACACTGTAAGGCAAGCCTTACGTGCGATTGTTACAACATCCACTTGACATAACGGTAGTGTGCATGATACACATATTCGTTAAAAACATAACATGTAGGGGTAGAGACCGGAAGCGCCCGCTATCCCCTCAGTCAAAATTACCGAAAATTATATATAGTTATTCCCATTCACACGGAATGATAATACTGAATGTAAAACAACAGAGGATACAGGGTGACAGTGTAGGAGTCTATTGTGTAACCAGAATAATTGTACTAAGATTCTGATTATGGTACATCAGTCCCCCAGAAAGAATTGCATCTCAGGGTCACAATTAAGACCCCGCCCCACTGTATGAAGTCTCATGATCCAGAAAGCCTCAGCACGTCTAAGGCGAAGTTCTCTGTTGCCCCCTCTAGTGTCAATAGGGATATGGTCAATTCCAAAAAAGGCAAATTCTTTTTTGGGGCCTCGTGCCTGGCAAATACTTGCGTGAATTGCCACCGGATATCTAGCATCTTCTTGTAAAAGAGCTCTGACATGTTCCCCAATCCTCTCTTTCAAGCTCCTAATGGTACTACCCACATACTGGAGTCCACATTTGCATTCAATAATGTATACCACGAATTTGGTTAAGCAATTAATGTTCATGCGAATCTTATAGGTTTTGTTGTCACAACCTTTAAAATGTTTTGTCTTATGTTTAGCCCACCTGCATATTCCACAGAAACCACATTTGAAAAAGCCCTTGTTAGGCGAGTTCAGCCATGAGTCGGTTTTTGTTGTTCTAGGAACTGTGGGACTCAGTCTATTGCGTAAAGTCCTACCTCTCCTAAATGTAATTTGAGGTTGTCTTGTCACGTAATTGGTCAGCGTCTTGTCAGTAGTAAGGATACTCCAATGTCTCTTAAGACTCCTGCGAAGGACATGGCTCAATTCATTGAAGTCAGTGACCATACGAATATTATCTTTTTTATCCCCAATATGAATAGGTTTAGGTCTTAGAGTATCTTCCCTCTTGACTCGCTTAATTCTCTTTTTGGCCTTGTGAATGATATCAGGGGAATATCCTCGTTCTACGAAGCGTTGATTCATATCCTCAAGATATTCTTGAAATTCAGGTTCGTCACTACAATTTCGTCTAGCCCTAACAAATTCACCATAAGGTATAGCGCTAATTTGGTGTATAGGGTGAGAGCTGTCTGAGTGTAAGATAGAATTACAGGCAGTACTTTTCCTGAAAAGACGAGTCTTTAATTTGTTGTCATCAGTATACAGTTCTATATCTAAGAAAGAGATCTGTGTATCGCTGAACTCCAGGGTGAATTCCATACCATAAGGGTTGCTATTCATGTATGTAAGAAATTCCAAAAGTTCGCCCTGTGTACCAGCCCAAAGCAGGAGACAGTCATCTATGTATCTCCCCCAATAGATAATTCTGTCAATCCATTCAGCGCCTCTTGTGCCCCATATCCAATCTTTTTCCAGACAACCCATAAAGAGACAGGCGAAGCTAGGGGAAAATTTAGACCCCATCGCAACCCCCTTGGTCTGTTTGTACCATTTGACCTCAAAAAGAAAAAAATTTGTTATTGAGGATAATTTGCATCATTTTTATTAGCATTTGGTTATGTAACCACTCCGTGGCTGGTCGGATATTTAACATTCGTGTTACTGCCTCCACACCCAAATTTATGTTAATATTCGTGTAAAGACCGACCACATCTAAAGTCGCCATAATCATACCAGTCTGCCAATCCACATCTGCAAGAATGCTTAAGATATGTTTTGAGTCCTGTATAAAACTCGGTAGATTGCGTACCAGCGGGCCCAAGAAAAAGTCCACGTATTCGGACAGTTTTTCAGTGGGGCCTCCGATACCCGATATAATCGGTCTACCAGGTGGGAAGTCTCGGTTTTTATGCACTTTAGGTAAAGTGTATAAATACGGAAAGGTGGGTCTAAATACCTTAAGGTAAGCTAATTCGTCGTCATCCAATAGACCTTGGGAGTGCCACTCAACCAAGTGTTTATTGATCAGAAGTCCCAATTGGCCAGTAGGGTTATGGCTCAATGGTTCATAACAGTTAATGTCAGAAAGTTGTGTAAGGATTTCATTAGTATAATCAATTTTATTCATTATCACAACATTTCCTCCCTTGTCTGCCTCCCTTATCAAAATGGTTTGATCCTCACTGAGGTTCTTTAAAGCCAATCTTTCCCCTTTGGTGAGATTATCACTAAACAGTTGCCCTCTATGTTTGTGAGTGGTTTTAAAATCCCAATCATCCAAGTCCTGTAGGACCCGTTTGTAGAAAGTATCAACAGTATTCCAGCCCGGGAGAGTAGGTGTCCATTTCGATTTGTTCTTCAAACCACTAGAAATAGGGCAGTTCATGTCTATATCTAGATCTTCCAAAAGTTGGGTCATAGTCAAAGGAGCATCCTCCATCTCAGTTATAGATAATAACAATCGTGTCGCTTGTATTTCCTGGATACTCGGTACATCAGACACATTACTCATGTTTGCAAGTGACACTGGTTTATTCAATTTGGGATTGCACACAAAAAACTTTTTTAACTTTAGTACTCTGACAAATTTGTACAAATCAACCTTCATTTTGCACATATCACCAGTCTCTTTAGGGTTAAAGCTCAAACCCCTACCAAGTAAGGAAATCATATCCAAGTCCAGAGTTTTTGTAGAGAGATTAATGACCTGTAAGTCCCTGTTGGTAGGCATTATTTCCTTACGTTGCCTGAGCGGAGTTTCCTCTTGTACTCTTCCTGATCTGTTTTGTCCACCCCTTTGGCCCCTACGGGTTTTGGATCTGGTGCTATTCGCCCTCCTAGGTTTCTGTTTCCCTTGCGTACTGTTCGGACTTCCATTAAAAAAGCCGAAACTGGTGTGGTGTTACTGTTCTCATTGTCACTATTGCTAATGTCAGGGATACTGTTGAGAGTGGAGCCAGAGGCTAGAGAAGTATTATCTGGTTCCGGTGTGGTGCCCAAATTAGTGTTACCCTTAACTATTGAGTCGTATTTGCGTGCATATGTAAAGATTCTCCCTGTTTTGTAATCAATCTCATCACGTCTTAGTTGTCTTGATTCTCTCTCCTTGATGTCTTTATGGTGTCTAGATAGTATGTCTTGTAAAATCACATAATTTTTATCAGTGGCCTCTTTGAGGTTCATGTCTTTTATCTCCTTCTCTAGGGTGTCAATCTCAGCCTGTAGTTTACTGACCTTTCTATCTGAACTTTCAATTAGGATCATCATTAAAGTTTCAGAGTTAATAGTTAAAGAGTGTTCCCACTTCACTAGGAGGTCTGGATCCAGCTCATCATAAGTGGGTAAGACTTGGGAACGTAAACCCCTCGGAACTCTTTTGAGCCGTAAGTATTGTTTAAGGGTTGCTCCATCCCACCACCTAGCATTCTCAGTTTTTTTCAAACGTTCCAGTTTAAAAAATGTATCCCTTAATCCCATACTACGAGTGGTATTGCCACTGGTTGAAGTTTTATTTTTGCTAGTATTGTCAGAGGAAAGGGTTCCAAATAACTGTTCCGCTTCTTTGTCCCTGTCCATGATTATGTGCGTCAACAGCAATTGGAATTTATAAACAGAAATCTAGACGCTGTGGCTGCCCTTCCCGGGACAAATTATGAACAACAGCAAGAGGGTATTAAGTATGCGGGAAGAATTGGCGCTCAAACAGTATTAGCGTACATATCAAAAATGGAAAAAACAGCAATAACTCGTGCAAGCAGGGAGGGGAGACCCCACAAGAACCCCTCAATGTTAAATGTAAGGATTTACACTTAAGATTAATGCAACAAAATCCCGCGCACACAGATTTAAGTATCAACAAGTTAAGTACTAAAATATATATTTCACGAAGACAAAAATCCAACATCGATTCTTTAAATTTTGATGTGTCACTCCTTTTATTAGATGGTCACACCAATGGAAATTGACACCCAGCCGACACGTGTTTCGTTATAGGTCTATACAATCACGGACACTATAACTCTTCAGGGCTGGAAGAATACAAAAAACGAATGACCTATAGTAAGTTTGCAACAACAGTAATATTTTCAAAGTGCCAAAGTGAATGTGACATTCTCCTCATTCCAAAGATAAACCTCGTCATAAGGTTCCTAAAAAGTGGTTCTATACGTTAGCTATAAACAGAACAAATACCATTCTACTCCATAATCCATGGATAGATGCATTGCAACTTGTCATAGAAACGGATAATATTACATGTCATTTTAATCAAAAATTATATATATTTTATATAGTGGAAAGACACCCGTGAAAACTTTAAAAAAAAAGGGAAAAGCGTTCTATTATTCATAATAGTTAAGCCCAAGTTTGACAGCAGTATTCACAACAAGGTTTGAATCATGTATGAGCACGGTCCGAATATATACAAATTTATGAGGTCCGAAAAAATTCATTATGAGCGAAGGCGTGATATCAACAACTGCATGCAACCCCATCAGTGCAATGCGTAATACAAAGTATTTATTACAAAGCTACCTCAATGGCTGAATCTTTATCTTTTAGGGCTGGTTATGCAAAGGTGGGTAAAAGAGAAAGAGAAAAGAAAGAACAAATTTTGGTTGGTAACAATGTCAAGTAAAACCAGTAACCCTCACTAAAGGAGGTGGTATATAAATTTACAAAGGCCTCTTACCCCAAGTCCGGTGATAATTCCAACCCGGCAGGGTAATCTATTTATTAGACGGAGACGACAAATTGATGCTGTAAAGATAATTTAGTGCTCCATATTAGGGATGTAAGAACAAATAAAACCTGATGGTAAAGTAAACAAATTCACCGAAAACTAAATCACAATAAAAGTACCAATAGAGTATGAGCATCTCAACTTTATATTATCTAAGCGATATAAACAGCACACAAGGTCTCCAAAGACAATGAAATTTAACAAAGCCAAGCGTCATTAAAAACGATTTATATGACTCTCACAGCCCAATGTATTAAAAATGTAATAACCTATGTTTAGATACCTTGATAAGTAAATTCAGTCACACCCTCACCCTCGAAGGCAGTCTCTTACCCGTAAGTTTCCAATCGCCCTTTATATAGAGGACGCCCAGGTTCTGCACATAAGTGCCATCCAAACAATAATTGTATAATGGTCCAAATCATGTATTTCGACAAATTTTCGTCCCAGAACACCACATGGGTACGTGTGGTTTCCAAATTCTAAAAGATAAGCAATATAGAAATATCATTAGGCATAAGTACCCCGTTAACAGAGGGAAATCCATGTCGTTGCCTCAGAGTCCGCTCGATTGCATGTAAAAGGTCCGAAAATTAAAAGGTCGGCAGCAATTACCTTGGTAGAATCACCCTCGTTGTAACAGGCGTCCCCGACCCGGAAGTAACCACAACGCGCCCCGGAAGTCAAACTTATAGCTTACGTGAAGCTAGAAAAGGCTGGAGCGCAAACCTCCGTTATGGTTCACAAGATTAGAAAAAGGACTATGTCCTTGCTACGGAAACTCCAGGTCCCGATTCTGTAAGTCCTACTCCGAATTTATTAAATTGCTGAATCAAAAAACGGTAACAAATAATAATTAAATCAAATTCCGGCTGTTATTAAGAAATTGGTCCTGAATCGACCCAGGTATGCCAAAAGACACCACCAGAGCATCCAAATTGGAGAAATATATTCCGGAAAGTAAAGGAGAGAGAAAAGGAAAGGAAATAAGAGATTTGATAAACTCCTAATAGTGTCAATAGGAGGAGGATCACAATTAAAACTCAAAATTGAGAGGACATTACATCATATTTACAGCGAAAAGAAAAAGGAACATGATATGTACAATTGAATACAAGGTAAATACACAATGATAGTGAAATAATTAAGTATAAATGTATGTGTAGAAATGACAAGGTAATAGAAATCACACACTGTAAGGCAAGCCTTACGTGCGATTGTTACAACATCCACTTGACATAACGGTAGTGTGCATGATACACATATTCGTTAAAAACATAACATGTAGGGGTAGAGACCGGAAGAGCCCGCTATCCCCTCAGTCAAAATTACCGAAAATGATATATAGTTATTCCCATTCACACGGAATGATAATACTGAATGTAAAACAACAGAGGATACGGGGTGACAGTGTAGGAGTCTATTGTGTAACCAGAATAATTGTACTAAGATTCTGATTATGGTACATCAGTCCCCCAGAAAGAATTGCATCTCAGGGTCACAATTAAGACCCTGCCCCACTGTATGAAGTCTCATGATCCAGAAAGCCTCAGCACGTCTAAGGCGAAGTTCTCTGTTGCCCCCTCTAGTGTCAATAGGGATATGGTCAATTCCAAAAAAGGCAAATTCTTTTTTGGGGCCTTGTGCCTGGCAAATACTTGCGTGAATTGCCACCGGATATCTAGCATCTTCTTGTAAAAGAGCTCTGACATGTTCCCCAATCCTCTCTTTCAAGCTCCTAATGGTACTACCCACATACTGGAGTCCACATTTGCATTCAATAATGTATACCACGAATTTGGTTAAGCAATTAATGTTCATGCGAATCATATAGGTTTTGTTGTCACAACCTTTAAAAATTTTTGTCTTATGTTTAGCCCACCTGCATATTCCACAGAAACCACATTTGAAAAAGCCCTTGTTAGGCGAGTTCAGCCATGAGTCGGTTTTTGTTGTTCTAGGAACTGTGGGACTCAGTCTATTGCGTAAAGTCCTACCTCTCCTAAATGTAATTTGAGGTTGTCTTGTCACGTAATTGGTCAGCGTCTTGTCAATAGTAAGGATACTCCAATGTCTCTTAAGACTCCTGCGAAGGACATGGCTCAATTCATTGAAGTCAGTGACCATACGAATATTATCTTTTTTATCCCCAATATGAATAGGTTTAGGTCTTAGAGTATCTTCCCTCTTGACTCGCTTAATTCTCTTTTTGGCCTTGTGAATGATATCAGGGGAATATCCTCGTTCTACGAAGCGTTGATTCATATCCTCAAGACATTCTTGAAATTCAGGTTCGTCACTACAATTTCGTCTAGCCCTAACAAATTCACCATAAGGTATAGCGCTAATTTGGTGTATAGGGTGAGAGCTGTCTGAGTGTAAGATAGAATTACAGGCAGTACTTTTCCTGAAAAGACGAGTCTTTAATTTGTTGTCATCAGTATACAGTTCTATATCTAAGAAAGAGATCTGTGTATCGCTGAACTCCAGGGTGAATTCCATACCATAAGCCATAAGGGTTGCTATTCATGTATGTAAGAAATTCCAAAAGTTCGCCCTGTGTACCAGCCCAAAGCAGGAGACAGTCATCTATGTATCTCCCCCAATAGATAATTCTGTCAATCCATTCAGCGCCTCTTGTGCCCCATATCCAATCTTTTTCCAGACAACCCATAAAGAGACAGGCGAAGCTAGGGGAAAATTTAGACCCCATCGCAACCCCCTTGGTCTGTTTGTACCATTTGCCCTCAAAAAGAAAAAAATTGTTATTGAGGATAATTTGCATCATTTTTATTAGCATTTGGTTATGTAACCACTCCGTGGCTGGTCGGATATTTACCATTCGTGTTACTGCCTCCACACCCAAATTTATGTTAATATTCGTGTAAAGAGCGACCACATCTAAAGTCGCCATAATCATACCAGTCTGCCAATCCACATCTGCAAGAATGCTTAAGATATGTTCTGAGTCCTGTATAAAACTCGGTAGATTGCGTACCAGCGGGCCCAAGAAAAAGTCCACGTATTCGGACAGTTTTTCAGTGGGGCCTCCGATACCCGATATAATCGGTCTACCAGGTGGGAAGTCTCGGTTTTTATGCACTTTAGGTAAAGTGTATAAATACGGAAAGGTGGGTCTAAATACCTTAAGGTAAGCTAATTCGTCGTCATCCAATAGACCTTGGGAGTGCCACTCAACCAAGTGTTTATTGATCAGAAGTCCCAATTGGCCAGTAGGGTTATGGCTCAATGGTTCATAACAGTTAATGTCAGAAAGTTGTGTAAGGATTTCATTAGTATAATCAATTTTATTCATTATCACAACATTTCCTCCCTTGTCTGCCTCCCTTATCAAAATGGTTTGATCCTCACTGAGGTTCTTTAAAGCCAATCTTTCCCCTTTGGTGAGATTATCACTAAACAGTTGCCCTCTATGTTTGTGAGTGGTTTTAAAATCCCAATCATCCAAGTCCTGTAGGACCCGTTTGTAGAAAGTATCAACAGTATTCCCGCCCGGGAGAGTAGGTGTTCATTTCGATTTGTTCTTCAAACCACTAGAAATAGGGCAGTTCATGTCTATATCTAGATCTTCCAAAAGTTGGGTCATAGTCAAAGGAGCATCCTCCATCTCAGTTATAGATAATAACAATCGTGTCGCTTGTATTTCCTGGATACTCGGTACATCAGACACATTACTCATGTTTGCAAGTGACACTGGTTTATTCAATTTGGGATTGCACACAAAAAACTTTTTTAACTTTAGTACTCTGACAAATTTGTACAAATCAACCTTCATTTTGCACATATCACCAGTCTCTTTAGGGGGGTACTCTGACAAATTTGTACAAATCAACCTTCATTTTGCACATATCACCAGTCTCTTTAGGGTTAAAGCTCAAACCCCTACCAAGTAAGGAAATCATATCCAAGTCCAGAGTTTTTGTAGAGAGATTAATGACCTGTAAGTCCCTGTTGGTAGGCATTATTTCCTTACGTTGCCTGAGCGGAGTTTCCTCTTGTACTCTTCCTGATCTGTTTTGTCCACCCCTTTGGCCCCTACGGGTTTTGGATCTGGTGCTATTCGCCCTCCTAGATTTCTGTTTCCCTTGCGTACTGTTCGGACTTCCATTAAAAAAGCCGAAACTGGTGTGGTGTTACTGTTCTCATTGTCAGTATTGCTAATGTCAGGGATACTGTTGAGTGTGGAGCCAGAGGCTACAGAAGTATTATCTGGTTCCGGTGTGGTGCCCAAATTAGTGTTACCCTTAACTATTGAGTCGTATTTGCGTGCATATGTAAAGATTCTCCCTGTTTTGTAATCAATCTCATCACGTCTTAGTTGTCGTGATTTTCTCTCCTTGATGTCTTTATGGTGTCTAGATAGTATGTCTTGTAAAATCACATAATTTTTATCAGTGGCCTCTTTGAGGTTCATGTCTTTTATCTCCTTCTCTAGGGTGTCAATCTCAGCCTGTAGTTTACTGACCTTTCTATCTGAACTTTCAATTAGGATCATCATTAAAGTTTCAGAGTTAATAGTTAAAGAGTGTTCCCACTTCACTAGGAGGTCTGGATCCAGCTCATCATAAGTGGGTAAGACGTGGGAACGTAAACCCCTCGGAACTCTTTTGAGCCGTAAGTATTGTTTAAGGGTTGCTCCATCCCACCACCTAGCATTCTCAGTTTTTTTCTAACGTTCCAGTTTAAAAAATGTACCCCTTAATCCCATACTACGAGTGGTATTGCCACTGGTTGAAGATTTATTTTTGCTAGTATTGTCAGAGGAAAGGGTTCCAAATAACTGTTCCGCTTCTTTGTCCCTGTCCATGATTATGTGCGTCAACAGCAATTGGAATTTATAAACAGAAATCTAGACGCTGTAGCTGCCCTTCCCGGGACAAATTATGAACAACAGCAAGAGGGTATTAAGTATGCGGGAAGAATTGGCGCTCAAACAGTATTAGCGTACATATCAAAAATGGAAAAAACAGCAATAACTGGTGCAATCAGGGAGGGGAGACCCCACAAGAACCCCTCAATTTTAAATGTAAGGATTTACACTTAAGATTAATGCAACAAAATCCCGCGCACACAGATTTAAGTATCAACAAGTTAAGTACTAAAATATATATTTCACGAAGACAAAAATCCAACGTCGATTCTTTAAATTTTGATGTGTCACTCCTTTTATTAGATGGTCACACCAATGGAAATTGACAGCCAGCCGACACGTGTTTCGTTATAGGTCTATACAATCACGGATACTATAACTCTTCAGGGCTGGAAGAATACAAAAAACGAATGACCTATAGTAAGTTTGCAACAACAGTAATATTTTCAAAGTGCCAAAGTGAATGTGACATTCTCCTCATTCCAAAGATAAACCTCGTCATAAGGAACCTAAAAAGTGGTTCTATACGTTAGCTATAAACAGAACAAATACCATTCTACTCCATAATCCATGGATAGATGCATTGCAACTTGTCATAGAAACGGATAATATTACATGTCATTTTAATAAAAAATTATATATATTTTATATAGTGGAAAGACACCCGTGAAAGGTGCTGGTATAAGTTTTGAATCACTAAATAAAGTTGGGGCTGTAAATGATACCATCTATTGTAAGCTGAGGGAAGCATTCTGTAGACCCTGCACTAAAAGCGGAAAGAGTCAGAAAAAGGTGACTTGGTTTGATAAAAGCTGTAATAGGGCCAAGAAAGTTCTTATTGTGGCAATTAAAGATAGATGCCAAAATACCATTAAACTAGCAAGAGCTCAGTATAAAAAATGTATTGCTGACGCTAAGATTAGTTGGGGTATTGCACAATGGGACAAGATGAAAAGTGCCTTGTAAAGTAAGAATGTGAAGGCCTTTTGGAATTTCGTTGCAACTGGAAGTAGCGAAGGTCGGATACCCTTGGACTTGAATAGAGCGGCAGAGAGTTGGGAGGCTCATTACCAGGCCCTTTATGCCCTGGAGCATTGTACTAGTACAAATAACAGCACATCACCCACTAGTTCTTCCAGTATAGATACAGATTTTCCCTCGATCACTATGAATGAGGTTGAAAATTCAATTAATAGGAATATCCTAGGAAAAGCACCAGATTTAGATCATGTCCCAGGAGAACTTTACAAGAAAGAGCCTAAAATTTGGAGTCCCGTTCTGTGGGTGATTTTTAATGCTATTTTACTTGGAATGGATCTACCAGTATCTTGGCTAGGAGCAGAGGTCATCCCCATATATAAAAAAGGTTCTCCATTACTTCCAGGTAACTACAGACCCATTAGTCTTCTAGACGTGTCTCAAAAGGTCTTCACTAGAATTATTCTAGATCGTGTTCAAACTTGGCTAGACGATAATGAAATCTTGTCCCATCTTCAGGCTGGGCTTAGAACCAAAACCTCTACAATAGACCAGGTATTTAGGCTCCAGCTCCTCTACTGGTAATCGGTGAAGTCAGAACGAGGGAGTCTATATCTGGTCTTTATTGACATGCGTAGTGCCTTTGACTTGGTCCCTAGAAAAGCTCTCTGGAGGGTGTTGTGGGAATTGGGGCTTCCCCACTATCTTCTAGAAATAATAAAACGCCTCCATGAAGGGAACTTCGCTAGAGTTAGATATGGGAAAAATGGGGACCTTACCACACCGATTTCAGTAAATAGGGGAGTGAGACATGGGTGCGTCTTAGCCCCTACACTCTTCTGCATATACATCAATGGATTTGTGCATGCCCTGGACCAATGTAAGAACATCGATGCCCCAAGGTTGGCCCAGGGACATGTGCCGGCATTGATGTTTGCAGACGATACGCTGCTTCTCTCTAAATCCCCTATGGGGCTACAAAGAATTTTGGATGGATTTTTAAATTTTTGTAAGGACCGGGGCTTGGAGATCAAATGCCCAAAAAACTAAGTACATGGTCTTCAATCCCCGTAGATCCACCCATCCTGGCCCCCACTTGAATGGAGTTCCTTTAGAAAGAGTTCAGGAATTTGAGTATTTTTGAGTTACCTTGCATGAAAAGATGCTCTGGGGACCTCAGTTAACTAAGGCAAACCTTAAATTAACTCAAACTTCGGGGGGACTGGCTAAATTCTTTAGAAATACGCACTATAAACCTCTAAGTCCTGTGATAGAAATTTACAAAACACAGTTAAGAAGTGCTACTCTTTATGGTGCGGAGTTATGGGGCAATTCCAACATCAACTCGATTATGACTACAGAGAACAAGTTTCTCAGGAAAATAGTTGGGCTCCCAGTAAGCCCTCCTTTAACCCCACTGCGCCTAGATCTTGGCGTCAGACCTATCACTCATGAGGTTGGTTGTAGGCCACTCCTCTATTGGAGAAGGATATGGACAACTCCTGAACTAGCCATATTTAAAAAAGAGTTAATCGAGATTCTTAGTTTACCTGGGAGTGGGAGCTATCCGTGGATAGCCTATATTAAACAAACTTTGTTCGCTTTAGGCTATGGTGATCTTTGGGAAAATCCGAGCACTAATTGTTTTAGAATCACACGTAAGAAACTGATTGGAAGATATTGGGATGTGCATCTGAGGAATTTGTACACAGGCCCCAGGATTGGTACCAGGACATCTTCCTTTTTGGAGCTTAAATGCACATATGCCATTGAGTCTGTGCTTGATGTGATTCAACCAACTCTGGCTAGGAAACTCTTCCTGCATTTTTGACATGGATGTCTCCCGCTCCATGCTGTGACAAATAAATGGTCAAAAGGTCTGGAAAAGGATTTTCCTGCATGTACTGCCAAAGAAGAGACTGACTGTTGGACAGGCCTCGTGGCCGGGCCGTCGCCCCTCCGCACGACGGGGCCCGGACCCCGGCTCTCCCTGAAACCCCAGCAAGAGCTACCCCGGCAACCCCCCGAGGCAACCCACAACCCGTCCACAATGGGACTCCAGCTCCTGAACACTCCCGTACCGGCTGGCCCTGGTCCCCGTCAACACCATGGCCCCGGCCCAGCCGCCATCTTTGGACCTTCCAGCACGAGGCCGCGTGGCCTCGACCCGACCCCAACCCTGGGCCTGGCCAGGCCCCGACATCGAGGCACCAACCTCCCCCCAGGAGGTAAAGAGACCACTTGGCAGGTCCATGGAAGAAGGAGTCGTCAACGACTCTCCTCCGCCAGGTGTCGATCACCACCGGCCGCCCTGGGCGCTGGCTCCACCCCCCTGCTGGGTGTCTGGACTCCCTCACCCCGGACCTCCCGACTTCCAGGCGCGAGGGTCCGGACATCAAAGGGGACCAGACCTATAACTGGGGCAGCTCCAGACCAGGAAGGCAGTTGTATCCTGGAGTCGAGAGACATCGAGAAGAACTCATCCTTGACGGACTGCCGGTGCTGCCGCAGCCCCGCCCTGTGAACCCTTCATCTTGGCCTGCTGGCGCCGCCGCGGCCCTTCGCAACGTGAACCATCATCTTGGCCTGCTGGCGCTGCCGCGGCCCTCTGCAACGTGAACCATCATCTTGGCCTGCTGGCGCTGCCGGGGCCCTCTGCAACGTGAACCATCATCTTGGCCTGCTGGCGCTGCCGCGGCCCTCTGCAACGTGAACCATCATCTTGGCCTGCTGGCGCTGCCGCGGCCTTCTGCAGCTCGAACCAACGCCTTGGCCTGCTGGCGTTGCCGCGACCCCTTCGTTGTAGGCCTTCATCCTAGCCGGCCGGCGCTGCCGCGGCCCAACCTTGCAGACTCTTAAGCTCGAGGATTGTGAGCTTCCCCCTTGCCACCCCCTGTACCGATCCGGTACCAAGACTGTCCCGCTACCCCCTTTCCCTACAGAGACTAGAATTGAGGGGACCCTCGAGTCCTGAATCTCCTGTATCGCTGATAACCTTGCCACAAGAACCCTATATAAAGAGTGTTGTTCTCATCCTTGTGTGGTGCCTGTCTGTGGGGGGGAAGTGACTTGTCTGTACGATCGCCGGAGACGGCCCTCATCGGAGGCCTCTCCCCCAGTACTCGGCCGACCCTCCGGGTCCCCGTCTAACACTGACATACATGTGCTGTTCTTCTATGAGGGTTATCGTATAATACGTCAGTATTAGCTACATGAAAGCCGCCCTCCTCACTCGATACGGACTCACCCCCGAGATGTACCGCCAGCGGTTCCGCGACTGTAAACGGATCCCGGGTACAACTTGGGTGGAGTACGTGAACTTCTTTAGCCAAGCCTTCGAGGGGTGGATCAAGGGCAGCAAAGTGACCACCTACGAGCAACTTTTTGACCTTATTGTATGGGAGCACCTTTCTAACAACTGCTTAATCGAACTCAGGCAACACCTCCTGGACAGTAAACTAACGGAACCTCGGCAACTCGCCGCCGAAGCTGACCGATGGGAAAGCACACGAGTTGGCCGAAACGGGCCCAGCGAATCGCACAGAACTTACCAAGGGCCCCATCGCCCCCGTGGGGGAGGAGGAGGCCAGGGTCGGGGTAGAGACACCGGCCCGATGACTCCCACGAGCAACCCCCCGCAACCCCCCGCCCCCGGCCGGCAGGGGGAGCCCCCCGATGCGACCCGGCTTCCGGGCCAACATTATTTGCCACCGATGCCAACGACCCGGCCACTACGCCAATGATCCCAACTGCCCAAAGAACCAGAACACTATACCCCGCCAGGTCGCTGCTGCCGCCCTGGGGGAAGAACCAACCCCGGAAGACCAAGAAGAGTACGAGACCGACCAGCCTGAGTGGGAACCGGCCGCCATGTCCCTGGTTTGCTTAGGGGAAAGAGACATGATCCCGCGGGCCCCCCTTCCCGCCAACACGCAGAAGTACAGCCAGTGGGTCAACATTAATGGCCGCCGGGCTGAAGCACTCCGCGACACCGGGGCCAGTGTAACCGCAGTCCGCTGTCATCTGGTGACCCCAGACCAAATCTTGCCGAACATTCTTTGCCCTGTCCGATCAGCCGACAACTCAGAAAGTCTGTGTCGCATGGCCTACGTCCCCTTCGAATGGGGAGGAGTATCCGGGATGCTAAAAGTAACTGTCCGCGATGATGCCCCCGTGGATTGCCTCCTGGGGAACGACCTCGAAAGTTCTCCCTGGGCAGCAGTCGAACGGAGAGAACACCTGGGGATACTGGGCCTCCCCGAATGGGTCTGTGTCATGACCCGGTCCATGACCGCCCGTGCTGTCCCCAGTCCAGAAGAGCCCGAGTGGCCGGAGCCTCCTCCCGCGATCGTCCCAGAGGAGGCCGCCCCAGAAGCAAGTCTCCCGACCCAAACCGAAGAAGGACTCGATCGGCTTCAGGACCTCCCTGACCTGGCACCGTGGCGTCAGGAGGGGGGTCCCACCCAGGAACAATTCCGACAAGAACAAAGAACCTGTCCCTCCCTCGAGGGACTCCGGCAGCAAGCCCTTGCCCAGAGCGCAGGGGACACCTCGGGGGCCCACTGGATCTACTGGGACAATGACCTGCTCTACAGCGAGCAAAGGATTGCAGAACTGGGGGCCAGTCGGGTGCTGGTGGTGCCCCTTCGCTTCAGAGATTTCCTCCTGAACTTAGCACACGATGTACCCCTTGCCGGACACCTGGGACAGGACAAAACGTACGACCGCCTGGTGACCCACTTTTACTGGCCCCAAATGCGAAAGGATGTTACCAACCACTGCAGGGCCTGCCCCACCTGCCAGGCCAGCGGAAAGAGTGGCCGAAAAACCAAAGCACCCTTACAGCCTTTTCCTGTCGTCACCACCCCGTTCGAACGAGTGGGAATAGACATTGTGGGGCCCCTGGACCCCCGAACAGCCCAAGGACACCGGTTCATCCTGGTCTTGGTGGACCACGCCACCCGCTATCCCGAGGCCATCCCTCTTCGAACCGTCACGGCGCCCGTGGTGGGACGAGCCCTGATGGGGATCTTCTCCCGGGTGGGTTTCCCCCGGGAGGTCGTCAGCGACAGGGGCACAAACTTCATCTCGAAATACATGAAGTCCCTCTGGCAACAGTGCGGGGTCACCTACAAATTTACGACCCCCTATCACCCACAAGGAAATGGATTGGTCGAGCGGTTTAACCGCACTCTCAAGGGAATGATCATGGGCCTAGAAGAACCCCTCCGTCGCCAATGGGACGTGCTACTCCTGTGCCTCCTGTTCGCCTACCGAGAGGTCCCTCAAAAATCCCTAGGCTTCAGCCCATTTGAACTCCTGTACGGACACCCCGTCCGGGGGCCCCTCAGCCTAGTCAAAGAAGGTTGGGAGAGGCCCCCCCAGAAAACTCCACCCGACATATACAAGTACCTCTTGGCCCTTCGCAACCAGACCCGCCGATTCAGGGAGATCGCCAAAGCCAATCTTGAAGCCAGTCAGGAAGACATGAAGAAATGGTATGATCAGCACGCCTCATCCGTCGAGTTCGAGCCGGGACAGCAGGTCTGGGTGATGTCCCCGGTTGAACCCTGCGCCCTGCAGGACAAATGGTCCGGACCCTTCAAGGTGATCGAACGCAAGGGGCCCGTCACCTACTTAATCGACATGGAAACCTCCCGGAACCCCCTTCGGGTCCTCCACGTCAACAGGCTCAAGCCCCATTTTGTACGCTCAGAACTCAGCCTCCTGATGGCTACTGATAATGGGACGGAAGAAGACTCCGAGCCCCTTCCGGACCTGCTGAGGACCCTCGAGCAGGATGGCTCAGTGGAAGGGGTCAGACTCTCCGAGGCCTTGTCCCCGGAGCAACGCCAAGACTGTCAAGCTCTCCTGACACGATTCGCCACCTTGTTCTCTCTCACCCCCGGGGTCACCCCCTGGTGCCTTCACGATGTGGACACCGGGGACAGCCCCCCTATTCGACACCGGGCGTACCGCGTACCAGATCGGGTGCGCGCCTGCATCCAGACTGAGGTATCCAAGATGCTGGCCCTGGGAGTGATCGAACCCTCTGACAGTCCCTGGGCCAGCCCAGTCGTCCTGGTCCCCAAGGCTGCCGCCCCGGGCGTTGCCCCTGAGCTCCGGTTCTGTGTGGACTACCGGGGGCTGAATGCCGTTACCAGGACCGACGCTCACCCTATCCCCCGGGCGGATGAGCTCATCGACCGTATGTGGGCCGCCCGCTACCTGAGCATCTTCGATTTAACAGCGGGCTACTGGCAAATCGGCCTCACGCCTAGGGCCCAAGAACGATCCGCCTTCTCTACCCCGGACGGCCACTACCACTTTAGGGTGATGCCATTCGGCATGAAGAACGCTCCAGCAACATTTCAACGACTCGTGAACCAGGTACTGGCGGGCCTCGAAGAATTCAGCGCCGCCTACCTAGACGACATCGCTGTGTACAGCCACCACTGGACCGACCACCTCCGCCACCTGCGGAAAGTCCTACACGCACTCCGGCAGGCCGGGCTCACCATCAAGGCCAGCAAATGTCAGGTTGGCCAAGGGTCCATGACCTACCTAGGACACCAAGTGGGCAGTGGCCTGGTGGCCCCCCTCCAGCTCAAAATCGCTGCTATCCAGGCCTGGCAACCCCCTACGGCCCAAACCGAGGTCCGGGCCTTCCTGGGACTCACCGGGTACTACCGGCGGTTTGTGAAGGACTATGGCAGCATCGTGGGGCCCCTCACGGAGCTCACATCCAAAAAGAGCCCTAAAACAGTCAACTGGACCCCGGACTGCCAATCGGCCTTCGAGAAGCTGAAGGCCGCCATGTGCACGGCCCCGTGCTCCAGGCTCCCGAATACGGCCGGGAATTCATTGTGCAGACAGACGCCTCCGATCATGGCGTAGGGGCCGTCCTCTCCCAACTCAACACCGAGGGAGTCGATCAGCCAGTGGCATTCATCAGCCGACGCCTGCTGGCCCGGGAACAGCGCTGGAGCACCATCGAGAGGGAGGCCTTCGCCGTAGTATGGGCCCTCAAGAAGCTCCGGCCCTACCTCTTCGGCACCCACTTTCGGGTACAGACAGACCACCGACCCCTGCAATGGCTGATGCAGATGCGGGGGGAAAACCCAAAACTGTTGCGCTGGTCCATCTCCCTGCAGGGGCTGGACTTCACTGTAGAGCATCGTCCAGGCCAGGACCACGCCAACGCAGACGGCCTGTCACGCTTTTTCCGCCTCGGCGAGGAGAGTCCCCCAGAGGATGGCTGACTCTCCCTGCCTTCAGCTGGGGGGGACGCATGTTGGACAGGCCTCGTGGCCGGGCCGTCCCCCCTCCGCACGACGGGGCCCGGACCCCGGCTCTCCCTGAAACCCCAGCAAGAGCTACCCCGGCAACCCCTCGAGGCAACCCACAACCCGTCCACAACGGGACTCCAGCTCCTGAACACTCCCGTACCGGCTGGCCCTGGTCCCCGTCAACACCATGGCCCCGGCCCAGCCGCCATCTTTGGACCTTCCGGCACGAGGCCGCGTGGCCTCGACCCGACCCCAACCCTGGGCCTGGCCAGGCCCCGACATCGAGGCACCAACCTCCCCCCAGGAGGTAAAGAGACCACTTGGCAGGTCCATGGAAGAAGGAGTCGTCAACGACTCTCCTCCGCCAGGTGTCAATCACCCAGCTGGGTGTCTGGACTCCCTCACCCCGGACCTCCCGACTTCCAGGCGCGAGGGTCCGGACATCAAAGGGGACCAGACCTATAACTGGGGCAGCTCCAGACCAGGAAGGCAGTTGTATCCTGGAGTCGAGAGACACCGAGAAGAACTCATCCTTGACGGACTGCCGGCGCTGCCGCAGCCCTGCCCTGTGAACCCTTCGTCTTGGCCTGCTGGCGCTGCCGCGGCCCTTCGCAACGTGAACCATCATCTTGGCCTGCTGGCGCTGCCGCGGCCCTCTGCAACGTGAACCATCATCTTGGCCTGCTGGCGCTGCCGCGGCCCTCTGCAACGTGAACCATCATCTTGGCCTGCTGGCGCTGCCGCGGCCCTCTGCAACGTGAACCATCATCTTGGCCTGCTGGCGCTGCCGCGGCCTTCTGCAGCTCGAACCAACGCCTTGGCCTGCTGGCGCTGCCGCGACCCCTTCGTTGTAGGCCTTCATCCTAGCCGGCCGGCGCTGCCGCGGCCCAACCTTGCAGACTCTTAAGCTCGAGGATTGTGAGCTTCCTCCTTGCCACCCCCTGTACCGATCCGGTACCAAGACTGTCCCGCTACCCCCTTTCCCTACAGAGACTAGAATTGAGGGGACCCTCGAGTCCTGAATCTCCTGTATCGCTGATAACCTTGCCACAAGAACCCTATATAAAGAGTGTTGTTCTCATCCTTGTGTGGTGCCTGTCTGTGGGGGGGAAGTGACTTGTCTGTACGATCGCCGGAGACGGCCCTCATCGGAGGCCTCTCCCCCAGTACTCGGCCGACCCTCCGGGTCCCCGTCTAACACTGACATACATGTGCTGTTCTTCTATGAGGGTTATCGTATAATACGTCAGTATTAGCTAATTAATTTATGCAGGAATCTTGGCTCTCATCGATGTATGGAAGTATATAGACTTTTAAAAACAAACACTGATTTGCCCATTGTTTATGCAATCTCTAGGTTTCTGTATCACATGTGGTGTAGAAGGGCAAAACTTCTCAAATCGCAATGATCTCTTTTTAGACCTATGTAAATATTTTATTACTATTTGTATTCTGATTTACTGTGGATTTAAATGGAATTTGATAGTATGTAGAATGTATTTTATCTTCAATGTGTCTCTTTTATGGCATTTCGCCGAAATAAAGATAATGTGATAATGATGATGATGAATTAGTTCTGTTAATAGAATTATCTAGGAAGAAAAGTTAGTCATGTACTTTTTTGCTGAAAGTGATCCAAAAATATTTTAGAGTTCCATTGCATTCTGAGGTTAGGAGCATTGGATTATAGCTTAAATCTCTGAGGAGAGACATTGCTGTGCATTTTTTTTACTAATGGGGTATCTAAGATGATGAATCTTTTGTTGATAAAACAGATATTTCTCCAATTGAGCATATCATTTATTTCTTTGTAGTCAAGACAAAACTTGGCAGATACAATAATGATGTTTCAGCAGGTTGAGCAAAAAATCAATACAGCATCCATATTAATAACCAAATAGCCCGCAATACGATCTTGGAAAATGTAATTAATAAAATACTGTAAAGGAGAAGGCACACTGCATAGCCAAAAGGCCTTATTTTATATTCATAGTTGCCGAATTGCATGTGAAACGTGGCCTTCTATTCATCTCCTTGCTGAATTCTTAAGAGATTGTAAGCAGTAAACATGCTGAAATTTTAATTACGCCACTGAAATTTGTGTGATTTTGTGAGTTTTACACTACACCATTATGCCATTTAGCATAATTGCATGGCAATTGCGTTCAAGATTTACTGCAACTCTCAGGGGCATATTATCAACACGGTCCGATTATCACAAATCGCACATAATGCGTATTTTTGTATCGCCGTCTATCGCGGGACTAGATCGCCATGTTAGCGGCGTATTAGCAACGCTTTGCTCAGAGGTGACGTAAAATCCAGCGATAGCGGTGAGAACTAGCAATAGTGTGAGAAAGCCAACGATAATTTGACTACGTTAATGAAAAGCTTGCTAATAGGCAAGTGTGGACTTAACCTGACAATCCACCTCCCATTGGCAAGAGGGTGAAGTCAAGTTTTAATCAGGTGTTAAATTCCAGCAATAACCGCGGTTAGCACGACTTTTTTTATTGCTTCGTGGGTCCGGGCTGCATTAATAGAGGGAAGTTGTTTTTCCGACAGTTTCGGTGTAGTTTTAGTGAGGAACGCCCACTTTGCATGTCGTTAGCGATAAATATTGCTGACATGCAAAGTGGCAAAAAAAAAATGGCTGCTAACTCAAGGAAACAAGAGCTAATGCTTGTAAGCGAGTCCTTGTTAATACTGCGATAGGAAAATCGCTGCTTTTTTGGCGATATGTGCCGGAAAAGCGGCAATACTTCTCTTAATAATATGCCCCAGAGTGTGCAGTAAAAATGTGCAACAAATGCATGGAAACAAGAGAATACAAGCAGGTGTTGTTCGTAGGACTTTTGTTTAAATGCATTTTGCACAAAAATAAAGCATGAATGGTTTGATTTGCATTTCGAGTAATTAAGCATGATTTTGCATAATTTTGAAGTAATTTCACATTATTATGTGAAAGCAAATTGCATCAACATCACACACCCCTAGTAAGCACCACACACATCTAGATAAGTATACCAGATAGCCCCTTTCAATTCCACCAAAATGGCTTACAGTAAAGGAAGAGGATATTGTTTTTTTAAATTGTAATTTAATTTAATTCTCAATAGTCTATACACGGACGCAGACCACCATCTTTCTCATTTGCAAAGAAGATGGGTGCATCTTCAAGAGACTGCAAACATGTGATGAAGTCATTCTCTAGACTGCTTTTGAAGATACCCTTTAAAGCTTACTTATCGAGTCTGGAAAGAGGATGCATCTTACCATGGAGAACAGTGTCTCCAGGAATTAAGTCGATTAGCCAGTTATAGGGCTACTTGGACAATAATACTCTGCCTCTTTGTTGTATTAATTTTATGTAGGTTTCTAAAAGTGATTATGTTTAGTTTAAGAGGGGTGGGCTGGGTTAGTATGTTTAATAGAATAATATGTTGCATTACCCTCTTTTTTTGTTTTGTAGTCGACCGTGACTTTTTCAGCTGTTTTTGTCCACTGCTCTTAAGCGATGTTATCCTGTAGGTTTTTAACCGGTAGACTCAAACTTCCCCATATCTGTTAATGTGAACTGCTATGGTTTATTGACATATACTAAATGATGGCAACGTATGTGACTTAAAATGCAATAAAGTTTGTGATAAAAAACTACTAACTTTATGTAGCTGTAACATTAATTGATCTACAAACTTTGTTTATCAATGAAACATTGCATGTTTTATCGTCTACACATATAATGAACATAACATAGATTTCAAGTTAGCTTTTTGTTCTGTTAGCACAGTTGGGCTGACACACAAGAAATGTGATGTTAGTTCCTTATTTGCTCTAAATATGCGATAGTTCAACCCTGCTGTTGCTATCTGATGGGGCTATCTCCCTCAACCAACCTTTCCCTGTGTCCACATTGTGAAATAGACTCAATTGATACCACATAAACATTTTTCATATTATAGTTTTAGAGGGATGGTAAGATGCTTTTGAGGAACCATTTGGGTATAAGCTACCTCTATTTTAAGAGCTCTCTTTAATTTCATAAAGTGAATCAAGTCCTCTACAAATTTTAGTTCTCTTATTATTCCCTAATAATATTCTTATTCGCCCCTTCGACATATGTTCCTCCCATATGGTCTTTAGCTCTATCTTTCCAAGGATTTTGCTGTACTAGTCCACCCAATGTGTTGGTTGATTATTTTGTTTTTTTAACAAAAATAAATGTTATGGAGCATTGTGGAGCCTGCCATAACCTGAGGCAATAACGTATATATTAAGAGTCTAAAATTAATTCCAACTTGCTCAATCCCAGCTCCATTCTTATCTAAAATACAATTGGTGGAAAAAATTTGAGATCCCCCCCACCCCAATTTTGTCTAGTGTAGGGCACATCTTCTCTCCAAATGTCAAGGCACCATAAACAACTACTGGGATGAATTTTGCTCTCATAATTTTCAACAGTGATTGTCGCTGCGGTCTTCTCAACACAGCAAGAATATTGCAGAAAGCTCAGCAGATGGTCTGTTGTTTTGATGGGACTTTTAGGGTCATGCTGGGCAGTGGCGTGCCAATCTCAGTGGTTCCTCTTCAGCTCAGGCAGCAGTCTCACAACAGTGTTTCACAGCAGCTAAGCCAGATGATTCGTTCAGCATAAGCAGGCGGGTAGCTTTTCCCCCTCAGTCCTAGGTTATGACCCCTGCTCCCTCAAACTAAATGTCCCTGCTCTGCAGTGCTCTATGAGGTAGAAAGGTGATTTCAAATACCTTGGGGGTAGTAAACTCAGAGATACGACAGAAAGGAGGAAAGTATTATTTCCTCCGTTCCGTCGTATGTCCGAGTTTCCCACGCCCCCACCCTGCCCCTCCCCTACCACCCCACAGCACACCCTATGCGATCCACCATTGCAAAGGGCCCCCAAGCCACAGAGAAGAAAACATGAGGGTTAGTGGGGCTTCTGGGCACCGAATGATAATTTAAAAAAGAATTTAAGAACAGAAATCTATGCTGAATTTATACAGAGCATTCAAGGTGGTTTATTGGCACCCGTTTATGAGGACTCGGACTCGTTTTTCAACATCAGACAATGATGCAGAGTAAGAGAGAGACAGGCAGAAAACAGATACAGAAGGAGGAAGAGAGAGAAAGGAAAACTGTGACAAAGGTAGAAAGTAGGTAGTGTTGGGCTGACCTGCCATGCATTTGGCACTGCTAGATAGGCCACATAACAGACCCAGTCTGTAGACCAGTTTTCTTTATCCATGTGTTCAGATTTTGGCTGCGTAGGTAAGTTTTGGCAGCAGCTGACCTAACCTGCTCCTGAGACTGAGCTGAAGCGCCGTCACATACGAAGAGCTCACAGGGATAACTCACAGCAATCGATCTTCTGTAGTATTTACTTTGTTTCAGATGTGTAACCTCAGTGAGGAAGGTGGGTCCACGACATAGGTTTCATGAGCATTTAAATTTGAAATCCACACCAAAATGGTCTCACCTGCTTCACAGTTGTCTGCCTTCCTTCCCCAGTTTGCTATCACCTCAGCATGCTCATCAGCACATGGGGATTTCCTATCATCCATCTGCACAGGAAGGGACACTACTGGTTTCCTGCCAAAACTGTCTCCAAAAGAAAAAGCCAAGTACGAGGACTTCATTTCCTATTGCCCACCTGCAAAGATAGTGACATCACAGGATTTCCTATCATCCATCTCTACAGGAATTGACATCACTGGATTTCCCATCATTCATCTGCACAGGAGGGAATGTCAGTGGTGTCCCTCCCACGGTACCCTTTGCTCCTCCCAGGACCTGGGTAATGGTGGATGCAGCTCAGAAGCGCACAGCGGATGCACACAGTGGGTGTACTACTAGTGCGCTCAAGGTGCACCAAAGGGAAGCTGTCTGCTTCCTATCTATGCCCAGACCACACTGAGTGCTAGGGACCCTGGTTCTTCCCCTACTCACCGCTCCCTTGCTGCGCTCCTCCATCCTTATAACCCCTGCCACCGCTCACTGCACTTCTACCATGCTGCACCACACAACACGTAAGGAGCATTCACATGCACCTCCTGCTCTTTCCCATGCTCTCTCCCACACCCTCCACTCCAGCACCAACAGCTCCCAACACTCCTCGCTCACACTCACACAAACCAGCCACCCACTCACAGTCGGTCACACAGACCAAGCACCAGCCAAACACCACGCTTCTTGCATGCGTGCACCTCAACACCCACTCGCTCTCCAAACTTGCCATGGAGATATGGGACCTACTGCACAACCATGCTCCTGGCCTGCTCTTTCTCATGAAAACATGGCTATACCCAACCTTTGCGACAGTCATTCCTGCTGCCTACAAGATCACCAGGCGAGACCGTCAGCACAAGCCCAGAGATGTGTTCACCATAATATTCAAAGATACCATCAGCTGCACAAACTCACAGACACTCCCACCAGCTACTAGGAACACCTCACGTTCAAGATACAGATCACAGCCACCTTCTCCCTGGGCGCAACCCTCTTATACAGTTCACCAAGATCTTGCACCAGTTTCACCAGCGACATCACGGACTTCGTCCCACCCCTCATCATCAATTCCACACCTTCATTCTCCTCCTCAGAGAACTTAGCTTTCACCTAGAAGACTGCACCAACCCAAACTCTATGGCCCATCTGGAAGACCTCTGAAACCTGACCTCATCCAGCATGTTACCAAAGCCACCAACACTGCTCGACACCTATTAGAACCAATATCCCCCTCAATCAGCAACATTACAGCCAAGAATCTGGTAACTATGGCCTGGACAGACCACACGCTCAGCAGTTTCAGTTTACCCATCTCGTATCACCCAGGACCTGCCACCGCTATAGCTGAAAAAACATTTCTGAAGAGGAATGGGCTTCCACGTTCTCCAAGCATTGGCACGAGCACACCAGCAACTTGCCAAAAGTCATCAAGAACTTCAACAGCTGGATCACCACTTACGTGAAAACTCTGTCTCCCCTCAAGTGCAACTCAGCGGCAAGAGCCCGGCCACAGGCCAGCTTGTCCACAGAGACGCTCAGGCTGATGAAACGCCACTGCAAGCCTTGGGATTGAAAATGGAAAGCAAGTCAAGATCCCGCAGATAAGAAATCTACAAAGTCTTAAGACAATATCACCGGCAGATATGGAACACCAAGTGCACAGCTCTTGCAAATCTCATCAACCCCAGGACTAACAGCAGCAAGGACATCTTCACCATCATCAAAGATTTCACAGCACCTCCAGCTGACTCCAGCAAAATCACCTGCTCACAAGACCTTTGCAACAAGCTCTCAGAATGCTTCTGTAACAACATCACCTCCATATACGGCAACTTAGAACACTTAACCTGACCCCGTCACCATCACAATTCAACTTCTGATCTTGGCTGATGACCGAGCCCTGACCTTGTGGCCTGCCATCACCACCCTCAAAATTTCTGCTTCCATGAAGACTATCCTTTCAGGGGCTCCCTCTGACTCTTACCTCCACCACGCCTTCAGCAAAGGACTCCTATCAATCATTGAATCACTAACACCCAGCCTTCATACCGCCATCGACTCAACCACGTTCCCGGACACTTGGAAGCATGCCACCATCATGCCCTTGCTAAAGAAACCATCCCATGACCTAGCCACGTTTTCTAACTATGGGCCCATCCCCTCCTACGAAAATGTTGTCATGCATGTGGTGTGCAGTCATAATATCGAGTCTTTTATTTCGACTGGACAGAATATCGAGTAAAAAATATAGAATGGACATAATATCGACTAGACATAATATAGACAACAAAAATATCGACTACATTTTTTTTACATCGAATAGAATGGACATAATATCGAATCAAAAATATAGAATGGACATAATATCGACTAGACATAATATAGACAACAAAAATATCGAATTTAAGGTAAGTTAATAATATTTTTAATTTTTTGTGTAATATTATTCTGTAGCGGGTTGTGGGTTTATAGGGGAATAGGGTGGGAAGTAATTTAATTATAATTAATTAAATATGTTAATTTATGTATTGATATTTATTTAGAATTAATTGTTAAATAATTATTAATTGGTAATTAATTAAAATATAATTGGTAATTAATTATAATTGATAAATGTTAATTTTATTAAATTATTTTCTGTAGCGGGTGGTGGGTTTATAGGGGAATAGGGTGGGAAGTAATTTAAATTTAATTAATTAAATATGTAAATTAATAATAATTGTTAATTAATTATTATTTGGTAAATAATTAAAATATAATTGGTCATTATAAAAATTTAAAGAATAAATAAATAATAATTAGTAAATTAATTTCTGTAGTGGGTTGTGAGTTTATAGGGAGATAGGGTGGGGAGTAATTTAATAATAACTAATTAAATATGTTAATTAATTAAATTTGTTAATTAATTAATAATTGACCATTAAATAAAATTTACTTCGTAAATAAAAGTAATTGGTTTTGGAAATTAAATTTAAGTTTTGAGTTTTTGGTTAAAGGGGTATTTTTAGGGTTCAGGGTCAGTTTTGGGTTTTTGGGTAAAGGGGTATTTTTAGGGTTCAGGGTCAGTTTTGTGTTTTTGGGTAAAGGGGTATTTTTAGGGTTCAGGGTCAGTTTTTAGTTTTTGGGTAAAGGGGTATTTTTAGGGTTCAGGGTCAGTTTTTAGTTTTTGGGTAAAGGGGTATTTTTAGGGTTCAGGGTCAGTTTTTAGTTTTTGGGTAAAGGGGTATTTTTAGGGTTCAGGGTCAGTTTTCAGTTTTTGGGTAAAGGGGTATTTTTAGGGTTCAGGGTCAGTTTTTAGTTTTTGGGTAAAGGGGTATTTTTAGGGTTCAGGGTCAGTTTTTAGTTTTTGGGTAAAGGGGTATTTTTAGGGTTCAGGGTCAGTTTTTAGTTTTTGGGTAAAGGGGTATTTTTTGGGTTCAGGGTCAGTTTTCAGTTTTTGGGTAAAGGGGTATTTTTAGGGTTCAGGGTCAGTTTTTAGTTTTTGGGAAAAGGGGTATTTTTAGGGTTCAGGGTCAGTTTTTAGTTTTTGGGTAAAGGGGTATTTTTAGGGTTGAGGGTCAGTTTTTAGTTTTTGGGTAAAGGGGTATTTTTAGGGTTCAGGGTCAGTTTTCAGTTTTTGGGTAAAGGGGTATTTTTAGGGTTCAGGGTCAGTTTTCAGTTTTTGGGTAAAGGGGTATTTTTAGGGTTCAGGGTCAGTTTTTAGTTTTTGGGTAAAGGGGTATTTTTAGGGTTCAGGGTCAGTTTTTAGTTTTTGGGAAAAGGGGTATTTTTAGGGTTCAGGGTCAGTTTTTAGTTTTTGGGTAAAGGGGTATTTTTAGGGTTCAGGGTCAGTTTTTAGTTTTTGGGTAAAGGGGTATTTTTAGGGTTCAGGGTCAGTTTTCAGTTTTTGGGTAAAGGGGTATTTTTAGGGTTCAGGGTCAGTTTTTAGTTTTTGGGTAAAGGGGTATTTTTAGGGTTCAGGGTCAGTTTTTAGTTTTTGGATAAAGGGGTATTTTTAGGGTTCAGGGTCAGTTTTTAGTTTTTGGGTAAAGGGGCATTTTTAGGGTTCAGGGTCAGTTTTGGGTTTTTGGGGTACAGGGGTACAGTGTAAAAATAAAGTAAAATTAAATTTAAATTAAATTAATTTAATGAAATTAAGTTAAATTAAATTATATTATATTAATATGTTTATTTAATAATATGTTTATATATATATATATATATATATATATATATGTATTATTTTTGGTGATATAATTTTTTAATTTATATTAATTATTTATTAATATTACATTTATTTAATAATATTTTCTAAGTTTATATTAAATATATTTATATATATTAATTTTAACTTAATTTTAAGACATTTAAAAAAATCGATATTTTGACAGTCTATATTTTTATAAGTCGATATTTTGGAGTCGATATTTTTGTACTTACCTGTTTGAAGATAGGCAGTCGATATTTTGTCCATCGATATTTTAACCTCGATATTTTGGTATCTCGATATTTTTGACGTCGATATTATGTCAGTGATCCCATGCATGTATAGGGGACGGCTCCTAGTCCGATAGATAGTACGTGCGTCGCAATTCGATTGTTGGGCGCATAACATTAGCGATTATTGTATTTATTGCCTGGCACTTCAGATTGTCTTATAATGAATTCCGGGAAGGGGGGGGGGGCTGTAAACATATTCTTGGTGGGTAGAGGCTATGATTTGGGGGTTGGGAAGATGTATTGGAATCCAATGGTAGAGGTGGGCGAGTCCAACAAATTAACAGAGTCTCGTCAGTGCCGAGCCAAGGGTCTGGCATGGCTCTAAGAACCGAGCCTTGAAAATATTTGACATCTAAATTGTGCATCAAACCGAATTAAAATATGATAAAGTCTTCAAAATTCAGAAAAGTGTATCGGTTTCAAATTCTAAAGCATTTCGCCTCAGTACATTAATGAAACATTCCTGCATTTAAAGGTATTTATTAAAAGTGATAGTTTTCAAACATGAACTTAATAACATTCCTGCCCCCAGGCTCTGATGGCAGAGCCATTAGTGAGCTAAAGGCGAGCCGGTTGTCATGTGTACTCTACATTGAAGGTTGCCAAAGGCCAGTCCGACTCAGCCACATTTTAATTCCTTGTTCTGAGTGGCCACTGAGCCTCGAGACTTTTCAACTCTCCATTAATCACCGACATCAATGGGCCGGAGTCAGCCTCCCCCTTTGATCCCGGGCACCCCACCCCCTGCCACGGATACCCCCAAATCAAGGTGCATAATTCATGCAGCAGCTCAACTCACAGGACCCGGTTTATTTTTAGCAAAACAAGCAGAAAAGAAATCCAAACTCCAACAGATATGGAAATGATATGCAAAAAGAAGGTGCTCCACCAGAGAAGAAGGGAAAAGCCACAACCCATCTGAAAACGCACTTTCACTAACTTAAACAAGCATTTACAATGCAATGGTCTCGGCAATATTATAGGTAGAGCTATTGGAATTGCTCATTATTTTTTTAATCTTTTTTGTATCCCTAAATAAATGGCATTGTCATTTGTATTGGCATTAGCTTTGTTTTTTGCATATGTGATACCTATTGCATTAGCAGAGAGAGAGTGAGGTAGTGAGATAGAGAGAGCGAATGAGGTATTGAAATAGAGAGCGAGTGAGGTATTGAAATAGAGAGCGAGTGAGGTATTGAAATAGAGAGTGAGGTAGATAGAGAGTGAGGTAGTGAGATAGAGAGTGAGGTAGTAAAGAGTGAGGTAGTGAGGGAGAGAGAGAGTGAGGTAGTGTATGAGAGAGTGAAAGTGAGTTAGTGTATTTGAGAGAGAGAGAGATAGAGAGAGAGAGAGTGCGGTAGTGAGATAGAGAGAGAGTGAAGTAGTGAGTTAGAGAGAGAGTGAAGTTGTGGGGTAGTGAGAGAGTGATGTAGTGAACTTTAGAGAGAGTGTGTTATGATATAGTGAGAGAGATAGTGAGAGAAATGGAGTGAGGTAGTATATAGAGAGTGTGAGGTAGTGAGATAGAGAGTGAAGCAGTGAGTTAGAGAGAGAGTGAAGTTATGAGGTAGTGAGAGAGTGTTGTAGTGAATTTTTGAGAGAGCGTGTCATGATATAGTGAGGCAGTGAGAGTGAGATAGTGAGATAGTAATAGATAGAGTGAGGTAGTGATGTAGAGAGAGTGAGGTAGTGAGATAGAGAGAGTGAAGTTGTGAAGTAGTGTGTTAGTGTGTTAGAGAGATAGTTACTGTGGTAGTGATATTGTGATGCTGTGAGAAAGAGAGAGTTGAGTAGTGAGGTAGAGATTGAGGTAGAGAGAGTGAATGAGAGATAGTGTAGTAGTGTGTGAGGTAGTGAGAGAGATAGTGAGTTAGTGAAAGAGAGTGAGGTAGTGAGAGAGAGAGAGAGAGAGAGGTAGTGAGAGAGAGTTCGAAGGGACGGTATAGTGGAGCTGAGGAGAGAGTGAGAGGATGGTGCAGTGAGAGGCTGAGGAGAGTGCATCAGTGAAGGACGGTACCGTAAGAGGCTGAGGAGAGAGTGCAGCAGTGAGTGATGGTGCAGTGGAGGAGTGAGGGCTGCAGCCTGGATGGGGGGCGGGGCTGAGCAGAGAGTGCAGCAATGAAGGGACGATGCCATCAATTTGAATATAACACGATGCAGCTGCGGGACAGTCTCAGCTTGGTGGTGCCTGCTGCAGGATAGGTCACACCACGTGAGTCCGGGCTGAACACGGCTGCCAGAGTTTAATTTGTGCCTTCAGCCTTTCATAACGCTTCCCCCGCTGGTACCCAGAGGAAGAGTTTTAAAAGTTTCACCAGGCCTTGTCAGCGCTGCCCAGCCCTGCAACCTGAGCAGTCAGCGTAATCCTTTCAGCAGTGTCTCAATTGAATTAGGAATTGTTGCCTGTGGTCCATTTGGATCTTCTTAAGGAGCCTTTCAAAGTTATTTAACTGCTCGTTAATAATTCCCTCCTAAGATTTGAGGGTCAGAAAGAACTGAGAGATCCTGACCATGCAGACCCACAAAACTGAAGCTAATTTCCAATATCATGTATTAGGCATACTTATTAAAAGATCTACCTGCAGAGAAATACCAGCTTTCAAAGAAAAAATAACCTTTTTATAGATTACCAAAGTGGATTGTGTCCTGGCCCAGCAGTGAAAAAGCATTGAGTCACACAGAATAATATTAACTACTGTTGACTCAAAGTAAGTTGTGTCGTTACAGCTATTTGATCTTTATTCTGTAGTTGACACAGTTCACATCACCCTATGCTTTTACTTACTCTTAACAACATGGGAGTTCTAAGAGCTGTCCTGAACCAAAATGACTTTCCTCTCTAGTGGCATACCACAAAATGATGGGGCTCCCGGCAGAACGTGACGAGTGGCTCCAGAGACTCCCACGTCACCACTCTTCGTATGCTTTTAATTGAATGGGAGTCCCCTGAAAGGGGGGGGGCTGCACCGCTGGGACTACAGAGGCCTTTATTACACCGCCGTTCTTCACTGATCGATAATTGATCTTTTTACTGCCACCCTTTTCCTTGGCACTGTTCTGACCTTTTCCCCCTAATGATTGGGGGTTAGCGCGGCTGATCCCCTAAGTCCCTAATGATAACTGTGACATTCTCAGAGAAAAGGGGAAGGGGGAATGCTCTCGTGAGTGCCCTCCGACCAGGTACATAATATACCTGAGAAAAGATGAGACCACCCCACACTCTATGAAGCTTCTGAAGGCGCTTCGGCACACTTTCACCTTCATACCATGCATTGTTTTAATACACACTACAGAAGGGATTCTAAAAGAGTCCTGGGCAAAACCACTAACGCATTTTGGAGATGTGCTCTCATAAACCCCACAAGTGTCCTCCAGCAAGTTACTGCCCGCAACTTCAAGGGTTCGAAGTGAAGTGGTACACTCGTCCCTTCCTGGGTGTGCCCAGAGCTGCTGTAACTCACTCTAGTTCGGCGTGATCACTACATGTCTTAAAACTCGCTCGTTAAGTCTTGTGCAGCTAATGTACTCTTTGCTGCGAAAACATTACAAAACCTTGTGCCAGCCGTAAGAGCCCAATGAATAACCCCCACAACCCTCGGCTACTCTCGCCCTCTTCTTACGCCACCTGCACTAGTACCGACTAAAGGGGTGCTTTCACAGCCCTCGCTCGCGCCCCCTGACGAGGTGTTCTTACACTACTCCACCCCTATAGAAGTACCGACTGGAGAGTTACACACACACATATGCTCCCATTAACGCCCTCCGAAGAGATGGGATAGTGTCCACACAGAGACACACTGCCGCCGATGCGATGCCCACGGCTAAAAATGTGCTACACGTTTCAAAGCCAAACTGTAGCTTGCTGAAGTGGCTGCTTAAGATAACATTCGCACTCAATGGCCACAACACGCCAAACCTTGCGCATATATAAAATGCGGGCCAAATGCTGTCAATGGCAATTCCCAGGAACTCGAACCCTGCGAGCTCCCAACGATCAATAAAAACGGGCGACACAACCGCACTCAGTTGTAAAATACGCACTTCCCCAGCCAAAATTCACTCTGCCCCCACACTTAGCTGAAATCGATGTGAGCCTTCGACGGTGCTCGAATGCTCGTGACTCGCCGGTCGTAACCATGTTCCAGAGCCGATCCCCGCGTAGAAGCGCATCGCTGGTGGAAACCATCCCCTACGCCTAGAATGGAACCTGCAGTCACCGGTAGAAATATGGGACAAAAGGATGCGTGGGCGTCCAATACGCTGCTGGAACGACTGCTGATTCGATTTTCTCTCGCAAATGGAAAAACCTGCAAAGAAGAAAAAACAAAGTATACTTAAGGGCCTCCAACGGAGGCCTCCTTACTCGGCGCCGGCTAGCAACAATGGCGGCCACAAAGCTTACGGCATTTTTCGGATTTGGGGGCGTGTTTTGCTGTGCTGAGTGACGGACGACGTCACTGTCTAAAGAACAGCAAAAATTACGCCCCCAAATCCGAAAAGGACGGGGCTACATCGGAGTGACGGATCTCTCCTCCAATGGCTGGCCTCCGTTTAGGAAGCCAGCCAATGGAGAAGAGACGGGGCAAGGAGGCGGGATCTACTGAGCTACTGAGAGACATTAATTCTCCGGACCGGAAGCTGTTTCGCAGCTTAACGGTCCCTCGACCTAAAAAAGGTACAAACAGAATCTGGTCAGCAAAAAAACGATCATGGGAACTTTTGAGCCATACAAGATAGGGCTCGGTTGATGGCACAGTGTTCAATAGGAAGTACCTGCGCACGCTAGGCTTTTTCAGCTTTCCTTCCATCTGCTGTTTTTAAAAAAAAATCTCCTTCACCCAGCCCTGGTTTCTTCTGCACATACTCTCAGGATTGATAAATAAGTCAACCCTTCCCAGGTCAGCGAGACTGTCCCTAACATACTTGAGCCAGGGAATATGATGATACTAGTCCAGGGAGAGGCAATCAGCTAAGATGTCTTTACCTAGGACAATTCCCTCCCTTAGTCACAAGTTCATTCACAGTGATAGGGGGCGATAAGACAACAAGTCGGGGAGAAATACCATCCCCATTTCTTCGTGGACTACGATAGAGGGGATACATTGTGGTAAACATAAGAGTAGTTTTAAAAAAGTATTTTTAATAACTTGGAGTTCCGCATGCTCCGTGTAACCCCAGTTCTCGCTCCCGTAAGCCACCTTAGGGATTCATTTGACGTTATAGATCTTCAAGAGGGCCGATAGGTCTACTTCCAAACAGAGATGAAAAATTGAAAATAGCAGCATAGGCCCGGCAAAGTCCCCTTTTTTCCTACTGATAAGGGGGCGCCAAGTCATAGCGGCATCAAACACTACTCCCAACTATGAGAAGACATCAGTCTTCGGGACCGGCATTGTTCCACAGCAAAAGTATAAGGTTTATTGGTGCGTGAACCTTCTTGCATTATGAAGGATTTATTGTTATTCACCAGCAAGTCCAGGTCCTCCATGAAATGGGCAAAGGAACTCAGTAATGCTTGCAAACCCCTGGCTGTCCTAGCCATGAGAACGGCATTGTCCGCATACACTAGTACGGGAAGACTCCGCCAACCCTCCCGTGGACAGTCAGTTTTTAGCTCCACAAGGGTCTGCTCCAAGTTGTTGATGTACAGGTTAAAGAGGGGCCAGAATACAACCCTGTCAAACCCCTCTCTCGATTGGGAGCTGGCGGGTGACTCTTAGGTCCTTAGTATATCATACCACCACCTTAGTATCCCTGTGTAAGTCCCTTAAAAAATGTACAACGTCTGGACTAACTCCTTGGGACAACATGATCTGCCAGATCTTTGATCTATTGACAAGGTCGAAAGCTGAGGCCAGATCCATGAAGGCTAAATATACTGTGCAACAGTGTATTTACTGAGTACTATGTACAGATTTAAGCTTTGGTCCACTGTGGATCGACCGGACAAAAACCATATTAGGCATCAGACAGGATGTTGACAAGCAAATCTTTTCCTTATTTCCTGTGTTTTCATCCAAGTTTCTGTCACATGTATCTGACTGTCTCATGGCCATCCAGTCCTGCATGGTTTTATAAACAGTCTTCAAAAACTGAGGTACTTTCTTCCCCCTTTCATCCACAACCATCTCAGTCAATCAGCTCCCCTCCCCACAATCCTGACAGGAAATGACTCAGGACTCTGCATGAGCGATCACAAGATAGTAGAGTTTCCCTTTGATGAGTTGGGAGCCACAAATGTGATACATTTTGCATTCATTGGAATCTGTTGAAACAAGAGGTGATTTTTGAGAGGATGTCCGAGTTTCTGGCTATGTCGATTTCATGAGTTTTATTAGACCCATGCAGTCAATATGATATACCCAGCATTAAACCTGTCAGCTTCATTATTAGTCCCCCATTGATTAGTTGTGGCACATCCTTCTTGCACTTTTGCTTTTGAGGCACGTGGTTCCTAGTCCGAAAGTGCATGCAGCGTTGTCACACTCCACATCTAAACCTTGAACCCTTTGATAAGTGTCCTAACTTCTGCAACTCTGTATTTTCCTTCCCCCTTTCTTCCCTAGGCAATTGAGGCTTCTTATCTTTAGGCATAATATCTATGTCCTGATGATGATCCACGTAATGTTTTGCTGGATCGAAACGCCGTCGACACTTTGAAACACCTTATACACTCCAAACCTTGTGTGTACTGATTCTGTAAAGGTGTCTATTGTGTTTTGCTGTACTTTGACATTGTATATTCATCAAGTGCAACGAACCGTTAAGCTTTTGTCTAAAAGCCCCTTGTTTTCTGTTTTGTCCTTGCCTGTAAATGTTGTTCATGTGTTAAGTAGGGCACAGGCTTGTGTCCCACCTTCTGTATTGTTGTGAAAAACTCTCTCTATCGCTAAAGAAAGTAAATATTAGACCTCTGTCTGGCTGGACATGTCAATCCAATATAGCAACGACTGAGTATATATTCATTGCCCTCTAATTTTTTCCTGTTCAGGGGCCACTGTTGTCTAAAAGAATTAACTCCCAAGGTCCCTGATCGACTTTTTTGGGTTCCCTTGTTGCCTTAAAATATAATATAGATTTCATGAGTGAAACATTAAACGTATGATGAATCTTCCAACAATGCGGTAAATTCAAATCGATAACAACTGGATTGATGAAAAAAGTTTTCTAGATGTGTCCAGCATATGTGGGAGCACATTTACTTTGTCTCTTCATAAACCAACAACTGAGAGTAGCTGGACTAGATTCCGTACTGGACACTGATGTTCCGTTGCACATTTGATATAGCGGGCAGTAGCAAAAAGTCGGCCCATAGGTATTGTCGACCATGTGTAAAACAACTAAGATAATGTTATAATGTCAGATTTACATTTGAGTTTGTCCATCACTTTGGGAGTGGTGTGCAGAAGAGATATCTGGTTGGATTTTAGGTTTTTGACAATGATCTTTTCAAAATGTTGTGGTAAACTGGATTCCTCAGTTAGAACTTATATTACAAGGTAACCCTTGCAAATAGTAAATTTAAAAAAGAAAGCTTGAGGACAATTCTTTAGCTATAGGAATTGGATTGCAGAGAATAAAATGTGATATCTTAGTTGTGTTGTTGGCAACCACCAGAATCCCTGTCATTCTCCCATAAAATCTGAGATCTGTGATGAACTATAAATCAATAGAAATGTGCATATAGTGTCTTTCAGGAATAGATATTGGGTTTATAAAACCACATTTTTGGGGTTGATTCTTGATGTGATCACACTGAGCATGTTTTGATGCCATAGTAGCAGATGTCCTCTTTTAAATTTGGCTACCCAAAATGTTGTTTCATTTGACTCTGGGTCTCTTCTTGTCAAAGTGTCCATTCCCACTTTGTCCCGACACTGGGTTTAAATAATATTTCTTCATTCACCCTCTGGGATTACTAATTTTCATTTCAAAATTATATAGTATTTAATTATTTGCAACAAATAAGGTTTCATATTGAGTATGTTCTGGGTCTCAGCATCCTTCTTTAATGAATTCTTAACAATGTTTCTTACAAAGGCTGAAGAACAGGAACTATTTGTTTTCCCAAGAAGAATAGTCTAGGCCTTGAAGTTGAATATTGTTTTCTAGGCTGCGTGACAGAGCATCAGCTCTTATTTCCCTTGGCTCTGGAACATGAGTAATCTTAAAATTGAATTGTGAAGAGAATAAATACCATCTTGCTACTCTTTGATTAACTCACATAGAGAATCTTCATGTATTCTACATTTATGTTATCAGTGATTATCATAACCACTTGGGGTGAACCTTACGACAAATTCCTCCACTATATGAATGCTGCTTTAATAGCTACTTTATTTCCATAAAGGCATAAATCCTTCCTGTTGGATCTAGATGCTGAGAACAGTAGTCCTCTGAAAAAGGTTCTTGAGAAGATGTGTAATGTTGTAAAAGTATGGCTCCCAAAGCACTCTTGGAGGCATCAGTTTTCAGGAGGGTCATTGATGCTTCTGGTACCGAATGATCATTTAATTCGCAATTAAAACAGAAGTCAAGGCTTAACTTATGAAGGGTATTAAAGCTGGTTTCATTGGCACCCGTTTTTGAGGATGAGGACTTGTTTTTCAACATGAAACACTGATTCAGAGCAAGAGAGAGACAGGCAGAAAATAGACGAAGAAGGAGGAAGAGAGAGATAGGAACACTGTAGCACAGGTAGAAAGTAGGTAGCGTTGGACTGACCTACCAGTCATTTTGTCTCTGCTAGCTAGGCCACCCACAGAGACAGCCTGTAGGCCAGTTTTCTTTATCCTTGTGGTCCTTTTTTTGGCTGCATAGGTATGTTTTGGCAGCAACTGACCCAACCTGCTCCTGAGAATGAACTGAGGCGCTGTCGCATACAAAGAGCTCACAGGGATAACTGACAGAAATCAATCTTTTGTAGTATTTACTTCGTTTCAGATGTGTGACCTCAGTGAGGGAGGTGGGCCCACGACACAGGTTTCATGAGCATTTAAATTTAAAAGACACACCAAAATGCTCTCACCTGCATCAGAATTGTCTGCCTTCTTTGCCCAGTGCACTATCACCGCAGCATGCTCATCAGCACATGGGGATTTCCCATCATCCATCTGCACGGGAAGTGACACCACTGGTTTCCTGCCAAAACTGTCTTCAAAAGAAGAAGCCAAGCAGGAGGACTTCATTTCCCATTACCCACCTGCAAAGGAAGTGACATCACTGGATATACTACAATCCATCAGCACAGGAATTGACATCACTGGATTTCCCATCATCCATCTGTACAGGAAGTGATATCAGTGGTTGCTCCTCCCAGGACCTGTTTAATGGTGGGTGCAACTCAGACACACGCACAGGGCGCACACAGTGGGTGCACCACTGGTGCGCTGAAGGTGCACCAAAGAGAAACCTGTCTGCTTCATGTCTATGCCTGGACCACACTGAGCGCTAGGGACCCTGATTCTTCCCCTACTCACCTGTACCTTGTTGCGCTTCTCTATCCTCATAACCCCTGCCACCACTCACCGCATTTCTGCCACTCTGCACCACACAACACGGAAGACACGGAAGAAGCATTCACATGCGCCTCCTGCTTGTTCCCATGCTCTCTCCCACACACTCCACTCCAGCACCAGCAGCACCCAACACCCTGCTTGCTCACACTTACACAAACCAGCCACCCACTCACAGTCACACAGACCAAACAGCTCTTGCATGCGTGCACCTCAATATCCACTCACTCTCCAAACATACCAGGGAGATATGGGACCTACTACACAACCATGCTCCGGCCTGCTCTTTCTCAGGAAATCATGGCTATACCCAACCTTGGCATCGGACATTGCTACAGTCATTCCTGCTAGCTACAAGATCACCAGGCAAGACTGCCAGCACAAGTCTAGAGGTGGAGTCACCACCATATACAAAGATACCATCAGCTGCACAAACTCACAGACACTCCCACCAGCTACATGGAATTCCGCTCGTTCAAGATACACATCACAGCCACCTTCACCCTGGGTGGATCCCTTAGATACAGTTCACCAGGACCTTGCACCAGTTTCACCAGCGACATCACAGACTTTGTCCCACCCCTCATCATCAATGCCACACCTTCATTCTCCTACTCAGAGAACTTATCTTCTACCTAGAAGACTGCACCGACCCAAACTCCACGGCCCATCTAGAAGACCTCTGAAAACCTGACCTCATTCAGCACGTTTCCGAACGCACCAACACCGCTGGACACCTATTAGAACCAATATTCCCCTCAATCAGCAACATTACAGTTGATAAGCTGGCAACTAAGACCTGGACAGACCACACACTCAGCAGTTTCAGCCTACCCATCTCGCATCACTCAAAACCTGCCACCTGCTACAGCTAGAAAAGCATTTCAGAAGAGGAATGGGCTTCAACTTTCTCTGAGCACTGGCATGAGCACACCAGCAACTTGCCAAAAGCCATCAAGAACTTCATCAGCTGTATCACCACTCACGTGGACACTCTGGCTAACGTGCAACTCAACAGCAAGTGCCCGAGCACAGGCCAGCTGGTCCACAGAGGAACTCAGGCTGATGAAACGCCACTGCAAGCAACAGGATTGAAAATGGAAAACAAGTCAAGATCCTGCAGATAAGAAATCTTCAAATCAGTCCTAAGACACTATCGCAAGCAGATACGGAATACCAAGTGCACAGCTCTTGCAAATCCCATCAACCCCAGGACTAACAGCAGCAAGGGAATCTTCACCATCATCAAAGATACCACAGCAGCTCCAGATGACTCCATCAAAATCACCTCCTCACTAGACCTTAACAACAAGCTCTCAGAATGCTTCTGTAACAAAATCACCTCCATATACGGCAACTTAGAACACTTAACCTGACCCCGTCACCATCACAATTCACCTTCCGATCATGGCTGGTGACCGAACCCTGACCTTGTGGCCTGCCATCACCTCCCTCAAAATGTCTGCTATCACAAAGACCATCCACTCAGGGGCCCCTTCTGGCTCTTACCTCCACCGCATCTTCAGCAAAAGACTCCTATCAATCATTGCAGCGCTAACACCCATCCTTAATACCGCCATCGACCCAGCCACATTCCCGGAAACTTGGAACTATGCCACCATCATGCCCCTGCTCAAGAAACCATCCCATGACCCAGCCACGATTTCTAACTATGGACCCATCCCCTCCTATCATACCCAGCAAAGGTCTTAGAGAATCTAATCTACCAACACCTCATCGATGAGCTCAGCAACCACCAGCTCCACGTTGCCATGCAGACCTGATTCAGACCCAACCATAGTACAGAAACAGCACTCATCGCCACCACAGACGCCAACCGCATGATTCTTGACAGAGGAGACACAACAGCCTTCATTCTTCTGGACTGCTCTGCAGTACTCAAGTCAGTCTCACACCCAATCCTCATCAGGTGGTTGCATAAGATTCGAACCTTGAACCTTGAGCATAAGATGAGCATCCAAAGAGCATCTGCTCTTTCTTAATGGACAGAACACAAGCTGCCAGCCTGGCATCTTACTCCATGAAAGCCCGTAAACTCAAGTATGGAGTGCCTCAAGGGTCATCACTCAGCTCCACCCTCTTCAACAGAGACATAATCCCTCTGGCCAAAGTAATCCATGCACACGATGTCAACATCCTCTCCTAAGTCAACAACATGCATCACATACTCTCCCTTCGGACAAGACCCACAGCACAAGAAACAATTTCACCTCCTGTATGACTGAACTTGTGAACTGGATGAAAGCAAACTGTCTCAAGGTCATCACCAACAAGACAGAAGTAGTGATCTTCGGCAAGAAGGCCTCACCATGGGACTCCATCTGGTGGACAGCCATGCGCTCTCCCTGAGGCCTTGTGATCTCCGCAGAGAGGACGAGTGCAGAATGCAAGGTGGATGTGTGTTATAATAAACTGCACATTATCCATATCTCCTCAAGGCATACATGCCAATAGACCTGATTCAGGCGGGAGAATCACACTTTTGGCTTCATTTTGGGTATCTTCTACCTAAAAGTGCCTTTGTTTCAATATAAGCCTATGGGTTAAAGACATCTTGTCTTTCGAAAACATCTGAAGACATTACTTTTCCCCTAAGTTCCTACTTCCTCTCTCTTGCTCGGCCCAGCACTGGGATGCTCCCGGGTAGCCATGTGCTATATAAATGTTTTTTTCTTTTCATTTTCTTTCCCATATTTGTTGTCCAAAATCACCCAATTACCAGTTTGAAAATGTTGTCATGTATGTGTAGGGGCTGGATGCTAGCCTGATAGATACTACAGTGTGTCGCAGTTCATCGATTGTTGGGTACATATCATTAGCGATTATTGTATTCATTGCTTGGCACTTCAGATGGTCTTGTCATGAATTCCAGTAGGAGGGGGGACCTGTAAACATATTCTTGGTGGGTATGGGCTATGCTTTGGGGGTTGGGAAGATTCATAGGAATCTATAGGTAGATGAGGGCAAGTAGGGAGAGTCCAACAAATTAGTAGGGTGAGTCGAGCCAGAGCCGAGCCAAGCGTCTGGCTTGGTTTTAAGAGCCTTCTAAATATTAAAATATGAAAATATTTTCTATCTAAATCGTGCATGAAACCGAATTAAAATATGATAAAGTTTTCAAAATTCTGAAAAGTGTATCGAAGTAAAATTCTGAAGCATTTTGCCTTAGTACATTAATGAAACATCCCTGCATTTAAAGAATGAAGAAAAGAGGGAAAGGAAGGGCCCCGGCGCCCCTTCCTTTCCCTCTTTTCTTCATTCTTCTTTCTCTGATTTTCCACTCATGTATATCTCATGCTCCATGTAAATATATATATTTTTTACTCAATAAGAAATTACAGAAATTAAAAAATATATATATATTTATTAAAAGTGATAGTTTTCAAACATGAACTTAATAACATTCCTGCCCCTAGGCCCTGATGGCAAAAGCCATTAGTGAACTAAAAGGCGAGCCGGTTGTAATGTGTACCCTACATGGCAGGGTGCCCAAAGGCCAGTCCGACGCAGGCACATTTTAATTCATGTTCAGAGTGGCCACGGAGGCGCGAGCCTTTTCAACTTCCCAATAATCACCGACATCAATGGGCCGGAGTCAGTGTCTTCCTCTGATCCCGGGCTCCCCATCCCCTGCCACAGATACCCCCAAATCAAGGTGCATAATTCATGCAGCAGCTCAGCTCACAGGACCCGGTTTAATTTTAGCGAAACAAGCAGAAAAGAAATCCAAATTCCATTAGATATGGAAATGATATGCAAAAAGAAGGTGTTCCACGAGAGAAGGAGGGAAAAGCCACAACCCATCTGAAGAAGCACTTTAACAATCTCAAAAAGATATGATACATTTGTAAAGCGCCGGCGCCATATCAAAGAGCCTTCTGGGCACTGCACAGATCGGCTCTCTTGGAAGGAGCGATGTATGTCAGCGACGCAGCATTTCTGTCTTTATCAACAGCTGGTGGGGCGCCTCATTATAGAGGGTGAAAAGGCAGAAGAACAGGGGGTAACATAGTATACCTTTTATATAGTGCATACTGTGAGAAGAACCAGCTCTAGGCACTCAGACTTCAGTGTTCTAGAAAGGGGCTGGCATTCCGAGGCCTTTTGGGGTGCCCTACTACTCAGGGCCTGATTTTGATGCGGGTTGGAAAGCATTCCCACCCAGAGCCTGATTCTGATGTGGTTAGGAAGGCGTCCTAATGGCATTTGCTCCTTCCAAATCGGATCGGGAACGTGTCTTCCCGACCCAGGGCCCAATTATGATGCGGTTAGGAGCAAAGCAACGAAAGGAGCTAATTTCCAAATCAACACATTGAGGAAACTTAAACCCTTCCTCCCAGCCAAAGACTTCCAAAATGCTGTACAAGCCCTCGTCATCCCCCGCATAGACTATGGAATTGTGACACTCAGTGGTCTCCCTCTAGCAACAACTGCACCCCTAAGAGCCTCCTTGAACGCTGCCGCGAGACTCATTACTGGCTCAAGAAAACACTCACATATATCCCCTGACCTGAAATCCTTGAAATGGCTGCCTATTGAAGCCAGAATACAACTGAAAATTGCTGTTATGACGCACTCGGCCGTACACCACAAGGCACCCAACTACTTCACACAAAAGGTGATTATATCAGGAGGTTCGAGATCCAATAGAAGTACATAAAATCTACTCCTGAAACCCCGCAGATTCCGGAAGGAAAAAACGTACAAACGCTCCTTCTCAGGAATGGCACCGAGGATCTGGAACGCACTCCCTCCGGAAACCAGGCTTATCTCCTCCACGGCCCTCTTCAAGAAAGAGGTGAAAGCCATCCTTATGGCTAAGTACAACTGAACTCTATTGTTTGTTGATCAGAGACTCCGCACCACAATGGTATCTTTGGCTACCTGATTGTCTAATGTCAAATAATATCATATTTGTCCTGATTGCGATCCTTTTTTTTTTTTTTTTTCTTCTTCTTGTTTGTCATAACTCTGTTATGATCTGTAGACCCTATTATGCTACTCACTAACCACCTATTATTAGACTATTCTCGTTAGTTTGCTGAAACTCGATCTCCCTACCCCTTATTCTTTGTAACTTTTAGACATTGTCATAAGCCATCCCTTTAGCCTAAGCTCTCCTGATTTCTATTGTAGTTGGATCAAAGACTAAGTATCGTCTTATATTATCGCTTACCTGATTGTTTATTGATATTTTATCAGCACATGACTGCATTCTGATCATGATATTGAACTTATACTGCACCCAATTTTATGTTGCGTCACCCTCCTGCTATCCTCACCCTTGTTTCTGTAAAGCGCTCTGATATCTGTAAAGATCTTGTGCGCGCTATATAAAACTCTGAATAAATAAAATAAAAAACCAAATCGTATCTGGAAACATCCGGATGCATCGTACTCCGTCAGTCGGACTCTCCCTATCCGAATGGGTCGGAAACCATTTTCAAACCAATTCGGTCGGGAAGCTTTCCAACGCGCATCAGAATCAGGCCCTCAGTGTCATGGCGACCTCCACGCCCTGTATGTCCAAGTGCCTCGACCTATTAACGCTGCATGTATCTCCCACGCAGGATTCACTTCCCCACGCGCTCAATGCTGTGTCCTTGAAGACCCTCAGTCAGTGTCCACGTGGGCCAAGCTGTGAGACACCTTCGCTCTGACACCTTCGGGTAAAGTCTGCGCTATATAAAAATGCATAAATAAATAAGACAAGCTCCTCACAATGAGCTTTCACATGCCACAAGCTCCCCAATCCATGTGATTATGCCCCCCCATCCTCCAGAGAGACAGAATACTCCAGGGAGAAGGGAGAAGGAGAGGGAGCGGGATAAGTAGAGAGAGAGAGAGAAAGAAAGAGAGAGAGAGAGAGAGAGACAGAGAGAGAGGGAGACAGAGAGAGACAGAGAGAGAGAGATAAAGAGAGAGAGAGGAGAGAGTGATGGAGAACGAGAAACAAAGAGAGACAGAGAGAGAGAGAAAGAGAGAGATGGTGAATGAGAGAGGCCGAGAGAGAGAGAGATGGAGAAATAGAGAGACAGAGAGAGAGAGAGAGCGGAAGAGAGAGAGAGATGGAGAAAGAGAAAGAGAGGGAGACAGAGAGAGAGAAAGAGAGAGAGAATGGAGAAAGAGAGAGACAGACAGGGAGAAAGAGAGATGGAGATAGAGAGAGAGAGAGAGAGAGAGAAATAAAAAGAGAGAGAGGAGACAGAGAGAGAAAGAGAGAGAGAGCGTGATTGAGAGAGAGAAAGAGAGAGATAGAGAGAAAGAGAAAGAGAGGGAAAAAGAGAGAGAGAGAGAGAGACAGAGAGAAAGAGAGACAGAGAGATAGAGAAAGAGAGAGAGAAAGAGAGAGCTGAGGGAGAAGAGTGAGAGGAGAGACAAAGAGAGAGAGAAACAGAGACAAAGAGGCGGAGAGACAAAAAGAGAGAGAGGGAGAGAGAGAAAGAGATAGAGAGCGAGAGAGAGAGAGAGAGAGGGAGAGAGAGAGAGAGAGAGAGAGAGAGAGAGAGAGAGAGAGGGAGAGAGAGAGAGAGAGAGAGAGAGAGGATCAGAAAAAGGAACACTCAAAGCTCATGTCCTCTCCATTGATGGGATAGATACAATTAAAAGCAAGCATTGACAAAGACAATAGGTCTCAACTTTTCCCTGTGGCAAGTCAGCCCAACTAGCATTGCCAATGATTTTTGCCAATGCTGGTCAGCCTCAGAAAAGGAAAAAAAATGTCTACTGTCGATGCCAAATATCATCAGCAAAAAGTTGTGAGATTATGTGCATGCATGCATTCGTTGAGACGCATGCCCACAAATGATTCTTCACGAGACATCAGCCCAAGCATCATGCCGCATAGGTGGCCATGCATCAGAACCATGCGTGCATCTACATCATGACACGAGGGCTATTTTGTTTTTAGTTTTTATTTATTGTTTCAATATAGTGAACTCCCATCTTTAGCACTAGAGTGCATCTGCCTTCTAAATTAACTAAAAACCTAAAACTAAAAAAGAACGCAACAGTAGGAGAGCAACATTGGATTCGGAGGGAGGGTGGTTTAAGCTGAATTAAACACCAACCTGTGACTGGAGCAGTGGGCATGATTACATTTTAAAAACAAAAAATAAGTGAGACGGGGGTAGGGAAAGCAACAGACAAGCTTGAGGATCATGGAGCTGCAGCATAGAGCACGGTGGCAGTGGGCTGAGAGGGGAAGGAGGAAGCGAGCAAGAAAACATGCACCTGAATGAGTAAACTGTAAAAAGTAGTTCCTTGAATATAAGCAGTGGAAGGAAACAAGTCACCCAGTCAAAACAATGCTAAAACAAGAATTGACAAAGCCAATAGGTCTCACCTTTGCAAGAGGTTCTTTTTTGTTTTCTCTCTTCTACAGTAGTTGTGTGGATAGTCAGTGTAGAATGTTTGTACTTGTGTTAATAACATTGGTTTTAATGTTATTGATTTCAAAGGAACAATGATCTCTATGCACTCACAATATTACACCATCAAAAAGAACTAGTTACGCTTTAATTAACTGACCAACTTGGCTACCCAACCCTGATGCTTAAATACAATGAAAGGAAAATGTAGTTATGCATAATTCTACATCCAGACAGTGTCACTTTTTTAAATGTTTCACCAAGTTATACACTCTATTCACAAAATATACTAAACTTAGAGGGCCTGGCAGGCAGCTGGAAGGCACATTGCGGCCAGCCGCAAAGAGATTTGTGTGACCAGCACATGGACAACTAATAAAGGCCATCCGAGATAGCACACGGATTGCAAGAGGGGTCATAGCAATGCCAGATGACTGTGGCTCCACTGAAAAAACTGAGGGGCATATTATCAAGAACAGCCTTAAAATGATTGCCACTTTAGCGGCAGGAAACTGCAGCTAAAGCGGCGATAATGAACTTGATAATATGCCCTGGAGAATTCCAATAGAAGCCCATGATCAGGTGCATAAAGTCCATTATCGCTGCTATAGCAGAAGTTTCCTGACGCTAAACTGTGATAATTTTAACGCCGTTCTTGATAATATGGCCCTTAGGGGCATATTAACAAGAGGCAGCGATAATTATCGTTGACCATGAATAGCGTGTTTTTTTTATTGCCGCCTATCGCTGGAACTTATCACCAAACTAGCGCTGTATTAACAACGCTCAGCGCGTTGGCGATAAGAATTCCAGCGATGGCAAGGAAAAAGGGCGAACATCGCTGGAAATCCAGTGGTGTTTACCTAAAAACGGCGAAAACCTTGCTGATACAACCATGTGGTCGTAACCCAAGAATCCACCTCCCATGCAAAGTATGCCCAAGTCTGAGTTTTAGCAGACATCAATATCCAGCGTTAATGGGCAGTTAGCGTGATTTTGTGTATCGCTACCGTGGCCGGGGCATTGTTGTAATTATCGCGAAGCCTGGTTAGCGATATTCTCCCAAACCTCTAAAAACCTTCCCGGGACGCCGTGAGGACATCTCGCCTGCTCCTACCTGAACTTGTATCAGTGCTACCTCTTGCCGCTCCCGCTTCGCGGGAGCCGCTTCGTGGAAGCTTTGCCCACCAACGCTGCCTGTTTGTCCTGTGCTTGCTGCGGTGCTGAGAGGCTGCAGGGGAGCCGCGCGGCAGGGACTCACTCTCCCAGGAGTCCCTGCGTGACCAACCAACATCCGGTCAGCGGCCCCTGCGTGCCCCGCCCCAGCCGGCAAACAGGTGAAAAGGACCTCGGACCAGCCTACCAGTGTGACCTCTAAAAACCTTCCCGGGACGCCGTGAGGACATCTCGCCTGCTCCTACCTGAACTTGCATCAGTGCTACCTCTTGCCGCTCCCGCTTTGCGGGAGCCGCTTCGTGGAAGCTTTGCCCACCAACGCTGCCTGTTTGTCCTGTGCTTGCTGCGGTTCTGAGAGGCTGCAGGGGAGCCGCGCGGCAGGGACTCACTCTCCCAGGAGTCCCTGCGTGTCCAACCAACATCCGGTCAGCGGCCCCTGCGTGCCCCGCCCACAGCCGCCCTCCCACCAATAAAATCAGAAGAGGAATCGCCTCGCGGGACGCGAGCGGGACGCCGGGCTAAGCCCGTGCAAAGGGCGGGCCCTCTACGGCCCTCATCAGCAGGAAGAGACAGGGACAGGGCCTGGAACGCTGGCCAAAACATCATTCGTGAGTTTTCAGTTTCCATATCCATTTTTGTATCTACAGGAAAGTTATCCTGTGCAAAAGCACTGTTCGATATAACTCGGGGGAAACTAGCGTCATAGCCCCCTAATATGTCGAAGGCAAAATCGACTCAAGCTGTTAACACCATTGACAATTATATGGTACAAGTTGTTGCAAAAATAAACAGTGATAGGAGATCCTCACTGGGGTTGAGCCCTTCCCCCGTACTGCCAGCACTTGATAATATGTCTTTTGATACACCTGCCCTGGACACTAGCAATGAGGTTTTTTTGCAAACTGAGAACAACCCTTTAACCCAGCTATTAGTAGCAGTAGCCGACTCTGTCACTGAGAGGATACCTGATGAAGATATTGTATTGCTAGAGGAAGAGCCCCCGGCACCGGTACCAGCTCCAAGAGCAGCTAAGGGGGGGGGGGGGGGGGAAGAGTCTTTCAAAACGGGGCGTGCTTCGCTCAGGTAAAAAACGCCTAGATATATCCCCACCGAAAAGCACTGTAGAAGATGCAAGGGGAATCTCTGGGGGGTAGTTACTTTTGGACGAAGACCAACTTAAGAAACTGCTAAACGCCCTAGATAGTAAAATCAAGACCATAACTAAACCTCTCCTATGCAAAATAGATCACCTCTCTGAAGAGGTGAATAGGTTGGGGGGACTTTGGCAAAAATCATTAGAGGAATCAGCAAAAATTGCTAAACAGGGGACACTCAGAGTCGAGTCAAAAAATACACAGACAACCCACAGGCTAGAACCCTTAGAAAATACTCCCCTGATCCCTATGCTGTCCAATGATATAGGGGGGGGGGCCTAGGGGACTGGATAATAATAACAGTGATTTCGAAGGGCCAAGACAAAGGGACAGGCTGGTAGATTTTAACATAGAGAAGGGCCCAGTAGAACTAATCGTAGAGGCATCCCCCCTGGTATTGGTCCTGGCGAATGTTCCCCATTTAGAATCTGGGCAAGTAGAGAACCCATCATCCCTAATAAATAAATCATTGCATTGGCTATCAAGGAACATGGCCTTTTCTCCGGGGGGGATGGAGCAGTTGGCACAAGAAGTTGTGAAGGCTAGAAGAGTAGAGTGGATCGGGGGTAGTAGCAAAAAATTCAGAGGGGATTGTGTGGTGTTACACTTTTCTGATCCTGAAGTGCTGCCAAACATTCTAGCAAACATTTACCCTCCCCAGCGTAGATCCACAGAGATAGTCCCTCTTACGCTAGACTTTTTCTATGCAAAGAAAGGGAATATTTTAAATCCCACAGTACTTAGAACAAAATAGAATTCTGTGGTAAGAAAAGGCAAACCCCTTGGTATAAGAAGTAATTGGGGCATACCGACGGAAAATAGATACTCTGCCCTTTCTGATCTCAATGAGTGTGATTGACTGAAAGGGCGGATGAGCATAGTTAAGGGTAACATAGCTGGGATTCAAGAGAGGGGTTCTGGAACTGGTAAGAAGACTATTGTCACTAACTCTAGTAATATGAGGTTACCCTGCTGTAATGGGGATTATTTTCGCATTAAGGGGTACTTGACTCCTAGTCCCCGTATCTTTGAAAACTCCAGGGTAACGAGCCCTCCACCCATCCTGGCTCAACCCCCGCAAGCCCAATATATATTACCATTGACTGGAAGGGCCAGTCCGCCAAAGGAAGGTCTTAAATTCCTATCCTGGAATTTGGCGGAAATTTCCCACAAACTAGAGTCCCCAGAATGGGGCAAATTTGTCGACAACCACGATGTAATTATGTTCCAGGAAACTTGGGCAGTGATCCCTGTCCATCGTCAGGTTTTTTTAAACTTCTTTGTTCCCGCGAAAAAGAATCCAAAAGGGCGGCCCTCAGGGGGACTAACTACATGGGTACGCCAATCACTTCAATGCACTATTAGAGCGAGACCTGTTAACAATTGTGACTTACTTCCAATTGTGATAACCTGGGCTGATGGTCATGAGATGGCCCTCTATAACATTTATGCTAGGGGAACAATAGGGGGCAAAGCTTCAGAGGTGGTAGTAGCACTAGATAATGATCTAGAGAATCTTCCAACGCATATCACCATCCTAGTGGGGGGTGACATGAATACAACATTCGAACCACTAGGCCAGGAGGATAACGAAATATCTTTAGAGGAAGACACTAAATGGGGAGTCCCTCAACTGGATTTACCCATGGCAAAGAAATGGTCGGAAGTGGCAGTACAAATAAAAAGTTTGTGTTTGGCTAGGGGGTTGAGGGCAGCAAATGGCCGCACCCCCTCAGACCTCCAGGGTGTTCATACTTTTGACAATACTAGGGCAACTAGTCGGATAGATTACATCCTTGTAGATGTCAGAGATTGGCATAAGATGATAGACATGAAAGTGATACCAAGATTGGAGAGTGACCACAACCTGTTGTCCTTGCTCTTCAAATTGGACCATGGAGTAATATTACCAAATCCTGAGAGGGGTGTCATGCCACTAGATATTATCTCAACTAATAACCTTCGCCACGTTAAATGGGCAACTCTGTTGGATAAGCCAGAGGAAATGCAGGTTCTATTGGAGGTTGTTGTAAAAGAGGTTAGTAGATTGCAGGATCATTGTCATGAACCTAATTTTAATAAACTAATCGAAGAGTCTCATTCCAAATTCTTTCTTAACATACAGGGGTTCTTCTTAAAAATAGCTCAGCAGGGAAAGGGTGCCTGTCCACAGAGAAATAAAGGATGGTATAACCATTCATGTAGAAAGGCACGGCAGATCCTCATCTTAGCGCTGAAGAGTAAAGATGGAGTGTTGAAGGCCAGGGACGATTATAGAAAGGTTCAAGCTAGGGCAAAAAGGCTGTGGGATGAAAATCAATGGTTAGATCTTAAAAAAGCCTGCGCAGCTAAACAGCAGAAAGAGTTTTGGGCTATCTTAAAATGGGGCAGGGGGGGGAATTGCAGAGTGTCCAAAAAATCATGTGGCCAAGGAAGCTTGGGTGGATTTCTTTAAACCGCAATATGCTGAAAATTCGCCTTCGGGCTTCCTCTCGCCCCCCAAAATGGTATTTTATAGCCATGAAGTATTCACACGTGGGGATGTAAATGTAGCATTGGATGGGGTGACAAGAGGTAGGGCCCCAGGGATTGATGGAATACCGGCAGACGTATTTTTATCTGACCGGGCAAACTGGTGCCAATATTTTGTTTGGCTTGTAAATTCCATCGCTCAAGGAGCTGAGATACCAGCCTCGTGGAAGGGTGCGGAGATTATTCCAGTTTTTAAAAAAGGGGAAAAGGCTTCACCAGGTAACTATAGGCCCATCAGCCTTATCGATTCAGTGCAAAAACTGATGGGTAGAATGATACTAAATAAAATACATGCCTGGATAGAAGATAAGGATATCCTTTCCCCGTACCAAGCTGGCTTCCGCCCCCTAACTAGCTCAGTCGACCAGGTATTCCATTTTTTAACCCTTTATTGGAAAAACGTGACCTTGACAAATGGCCCATTATATGCTGTTTTTGTCGACCTAAAGACTGCATTTGACTTAGTACCTCGACAAAAACTATGGATTGTTCTTAGCGAGCTTGGAATCAGCCCCAAATTATTTACTCTGTTAGTGCGCATGCACGAAAACAACTACGCCAGGATTCGGTGGGGTGCACAGGGGACGTCACAGATTCCTTCCCTGTGGAGCGTGGGGTGAGGCAGGGATGCGTCCTAGCCCCCACCTTATTCTCCCTTTATATCAACGGCGTTGTAGACTATTTAAAGAAATCACCAACTGACGCCCCTACGCTAGATGGGGAGCGGGTCCCAGTACTAATGTTTGCTGATGACACTCTACTGGTCTCGCGGACCCCTAGCGGATTACAAAAGACAATTGATGCATTTGGAGATTTCTGTCGGATTCGTGGCTTGGAATTAAACACTACAAAGACCAAGTTTATGAATTTGAACCCCGCTAAGCAATTCAAGGGAAAAATAAATTTCAATGGGTCTGTTTTGGAAGAGGTGAACGCTTTCACCTACCTTGGAATTTCCTTGCAGGGCAGTATGAATTGGAAATCACATATTGACACTGTGGTTTTAAAGTTCCACCAGCTGGCTGGGGCCATAGCACAAAAACATAAATCTTCATTAACAAAACCCATCCAGCCTATTATGGAGATTTATAGTATGAAAGTGCTGGGCGCCTGCCTTTATGGTTCAGAGCTATGGGGCTTCGCCAATCTGGGTGTCTTGGCTATTGCAGAGAACAAATTCTTTCGCCGGTTGGTTGGGGTCCTGCAGAGCACTCCATCGATCCCTCTCCTATACGATCTTGGGAGGAAAAATATCGTGGATTTGGCTCGATTGCGCCCACTTTTATACTGGAGGCGCATAAAGACCACACCTGAATTGGGCCATTATGCATCTGCTCTTATGGATATTATTTGCTCTGATCGGTTCCATAAAATATCCTGGCTTAAAGAAATCAGGAACCTGCTACAAAAACTGAATCTAGACCACCTATGGACTACTACTGACCCTTCCGCCTTTCCATCTAAGGCGTCGTTGAAAAAAACGTATTGGGACATGGTACATCAATCTGTCTTAATTTCCAATCAACCCTCTACGTTGACAGCCCAGTATTTGGAGTTCAAATTAACCCCAAATTGTGAACAGTACTGGGATCTGATCACAAAACCCCTGGACAGAAAGCTGTATTTCCAGTTCAGAGTGGGCTCCCTACCTCTAAATGCTTTTACTCTAAAGTGGTCTCCAAGTAATGTAAACACATGTTGTTACTGTAAGGTTCACGTTGAGAATATCCAACATTTTTTGTTTGTATGCCCCTTGTACGCTGCTCCAAGAAGTAGATGGCTAAAACCAGTATGCAAGAATTTGGGTTTAAGAAAATATCTAGATGCACTAAGAATATTAAGATCAAATTGTGCTCCCAATCTTGCAATTGCCCTAGCCAAATATTTGGGATGGGCCTGGATTATTCGCACTCGCACATTAACTGCAATTATTCGTGAATGATGAAAAGTTTGTCGTTTTAAGCTAGACTTACTCTTTATGTACCAGGCATAGATATCCTGTTTTTTAAACTGTATAAACCCTTTTTAGTGTAAAGAATTCGCCAGCAATTTGAATTTAATGTGTATCTTAAATTGATCTTAAATTTAGTATAGTATTTATTTTTGTTTAGAATAGGGATAAAATGCTTTTATGACAATGCTGTCGAATAAAGTATTGAAACTCGAAACTCGATATTCTCCCATGTAGTTTTGTCAGGCACGCTTCCTTTACATATCATTAGCGTTGCGATGCTGGGCGTTTAGAAAACGGGCACTGAGGCATGGAATCACGCGCTAGCGTGTCCTTGATGATAATGCGATAAAATTATCGCCGCTTTTCGCCCGAAAACGGAAGCTTAAGCAGCGATAATTTTATCGCGGCCCCTTGATAATATGCCACAAAAATTGTATAGAACGTTTCTGGCCGAGAAAAAACCCCCCATAAAATTCTATTGGATTTCAGCACAGAGGTGTTAGCTAAATCTTGAAAATACACTACAGCAATATTTAAGAAAGAGTTCAAGGCTTTCCAGTTAAAGGGGTAATGCTAGTGGTTGCAACGAAGCAAGTAAATGGTGGGAGATACACTTCAGACAAAAAGTGTTGTTTTCAAACATTTACTGGTTGCTATAGTTATGGCAGCATGCATACAATCAGGATACGTGAAAGACTAGTGCACGCTCCTTTAGTCTGAGGGCCCCTCAGCTGTGGAACACCTTGCCTCTGGCCTTGCGGCGCTCATCCAATCTGCTCCTGTTCAGGAAGAGCCTTAAGACCTGGCTTTTTAACCTTTAGGATGTCTTTTCTGTCCTTTCCCTGTTTGTGTCTGTTTTATGGTGTTATGTTTTTTATACTGAGCTGCCTAAATAAAGCGCCGGGACACTCTTTTTGAGTAGCCGTGCGCTATAGAAATAAAATTTAACATAACATAACATAACATAACAATAATTAGGGCGCAGGTCTGTCTTTAGTTTACAGCCAAGCTTGTGGCACAGGCAGTCTCCGGTTTTAGGCTTAGGTTGAACTTTACCCATAACTAGACTCATTAATCTACTTGCATAGCTTTAATGTGCTTGTCATGTGGAAAGATCTGCGTTTATTCGAGTAATCTCTGGTTCGTAAAGACTACGGTTTAATTTCGATTGCATGTGATGATTCATTACTAGGGTGTGGTGCTAGGTCAATGTCTAGGTTCTCTCATCTAAAAAATCAGAACGAAAATATTTTCGGCATTGTTACTGTTTCTTTTCTTTACCTATCCCATTGCAAGCCGTTCCCCTTTTTCAGTACACAGGTTTCTGCCCAGAACAAACACAGACTCGCTATTGATGGCCGGCGTTGCTTTGGAACGCATAATGGGAAACAGTGGCGGCTCCTCCACTATGGTGGAGGAAGTGACGGCCCACTACTTTCATGCAGTGCGAGAAGAAGAAAGAAAGAATGATAATAGCTTTCAGTTATTATCATTTTATGTTTGTGCTGCTTTGCGGGAGGGTGGGGTGAGCGAGGTTGCTCTGCCCTTGGAGCAGGGCAGGAGAGGAGTGATTTGCCCACTCCTAAGTGTGCAGTGACTGTTTGTTCCACCCTCTCGGGCCGCCCAAACAAGTCATGCACACTTTCCTAATTCTCAATGCAGGCTGAATTACAGCCTGTGTGGAGAACATGCCCAGACCCCCATTCACTGGTTGAGAATCGAACCAGGACTCAAAACCAATCACAACGCTCTATTGCAGGGTTGTGATTGATCAGGGCAGAATGGGTGCCTACCGATCACAACACTGCATTGCAGAGTTGTGAATGGTCAGTAGGGTCTGGCTGTGCTTCCTTTTCCTCAAGGAGAGCAGGAGCAGAGACGCAGGACCCAGCGGCAAGGTAAGTTAATTATTTTTTTATATTATGCACACTCCTTCCGGCAATCGGGACTCCCTTTTGCCACCCTTCATGACCCCCTGCGACCCCTCTGGCCCACACCCTCACCCTCAAGTCTTGCCGGTCACCACTGATGGGAATGCATTTTATTTGTTAGTTCCAAAGGAGTGCCAACCATCTTATATGCTGATATCGAGGGGAGAGGATGTGGCATAAGGGCTAGAATGGCCGACCGTAATGCTAGGGCTAGAGAGGTTTGAGTGTCGGCAGGAATCTCAACATCCTGTGTTTCTGGGTAAATCACTTAATCTCTCTGTGCCTGTTAATTCTCTATGCGTGTGAATATGTCCCTGTGTCTAATGCAACTGGTGCTCGTGTAAAGAGCTCCAATACCTTCGGGTAGAGTTTGAGCTATGTAAAATAGCAAAAAAAAGCACATAAATTACAAAAACAACATGAACACGGGAAAGCCTTGCTAAACAAATAAAGTACACTTAATAAAAAAAAAACACTTAAAACTCATCTTCCACAAGCATTACCAGCAATATGACATAAAAAAAAGAACCTTCCGAAAACACGGGCACTCTGCAAAAAAAAAAAATAGTGTATATACACAAAGCTAAATACACTAAAGTGAAAGGATACAAGTAATAGGCCAAAACTTCAGGGGAATGAGCAAGACATGAGAAGGAGGGACATATAACAAAGACTAACTATGTGGAAGGAAGCCTTTGCAAAGGACAGTTTAATTAACAAATCAAAAGCGATGGGCGGGTTGTGAGCCCACAGAGTGAATACAGCATCTCTCGTAGAGACAGCTCATGTGCTGCCTAGGCGAAACCTAAAAATCCATGCTTCAGTGGTGGGACAAACAAAAGAAGATGAAAGAAAGTCATTCACTAGGAAGAGAGCAAATCAAATTGCCAAGAAAGTCAATCAATGGTAAACAATGGACTGATTCATAGCCTACTATATGTATTGGTATTGACAAAAGATGCCTAAAACCTACATGTAGGCAAGACCCAAGGACATAAATTATATCCAGGTGAAAATATGTGTTGCATTACTATTAACACTATCAAAGTGACAACTAACAATGTAGTATTATTTATTGTTTTTGGTATGTAGTGGTATTTAATCACAGATGGACATATTCACAAACTGCATTTTGTAGAACATTTAGTAGTACTACAATAGTACTACTCGTGCTACAAAATGCTATTCACAAACCTGTGAGTATAAATGTTCACCTCCACCTCTCCTATCTTTCCCATGGGGAGATCCTCACACATGTAGGTTTACTGAATAGTAGTAAATGTGAGGGAGGAGGGGAAGTAGTTGAAAAATGGATGTACTTATTACAAAACAGATGGGGCAGAGGGAGGAGTGAGGAAGGAGTGTGAAGGAGGGGTTTAGAGAGGGACAGACATCCACCGATAAACAGAATAAGCCCATTCTTATTCAAAAACTGCACTTCTAAACAAGCATTGGTGCAGCCAATAGATCTCATTCATGCAAGAGCTTTTGGCTTTTTCAATGTCTTTTAGCCATGTGTTACACCAGAGTGGCTGATGTTCAGCATGGCTAAATGTTTGTGGTGTGTCGTGGAGTGTCATTGAGTGGCATGGCATACTTCGAGTTCCCAGCAGAGCGCGATGTTGGTAAATCTCCGTAAACTCCGCTGGCGGAGCAGAGTACGATGCACGGTGTTAGTGGTTACATCTCCTGCAGACTGCTGAAGGTGTCAAATTGGCCACCTGCAAGCGGTGTGGGAACCAGTGGCAATTATGTACTAATTTAAAAAAAACTAAACTAGCACATAGTACAGTCCCGAAAGAAACCCTGAGTATGAACTCCATCTCCTCAGGTAGTCTGGAACTACCTACCGAGTCTGGCAGCGATGAATCCATGGGTAGGTTGGCACTCTGTAGTCATTGCTTAAGCTGGAGGTAGCGCCAGGGTTGGAGGGTGTCCAATTGAAATCTGTTGCAGGGATCCAAAAAGCTGGCCTCAGACCATAGCTGGTCAACTGATTGAACAACGCGATCTGCCCACCCCTTCCACAGTATTGGTTGGCCTGCAGTTTGAATGGCTTTGTTGTGCCCTATGGGGGCTGTGTCATGAAGATATGCGTAGGTCTTCAACAGGTGGTGCGTCACTTCCCAAGTCTGTGCAATTTCACTGAGAACATGATTTGCCTTACCCACCTTTGATGCTGAAGTGTGGCAAGGGGTGTCAAAACTCTTAGTACCCTCAAGAACAGAATGTTCTATTGACACCCAGCCAGAGGGCTCTATGTACGTAGAACAAAAGTAAGCCCCATGAGCCAGGTGGGGAGCTTTGTAGTAAAGCAACATATCTGGGAGGCGGAGGCCTCAAGCTCCTGAGGCCACTAGCAACTTACCGATAGGCAGTCTTGGTCTTTTACCATCCCATACACATTTTGTGATGAGACTTCACAGCTTACAAAGTTGGTGTGCTGGGATAGAAGTAGGGATCATTCCAAAGAGATAATTAAAACGGGGTGCATTCACCATTTTCGCAGTCTGTATGCGGCCCCACTGGGACAGGTTCAAAGCGGACCATTTAGCAAAGTCTGTACCAGTTCTGGTAAGCAAGGGGTCCATATTGTCCTGGGCCGCTTGTGTCAAATCATTACCAATCATGACTCCCAGATACCTGATGGTGGGGTCAACCATCTGCAATGCAGGCTTTCCCCTTCATAGTTGTTCGGTTAAGAGGCATGGTCTCGTTTTAATCCCAGTTTATTCTATAACCAGTACATTTGCCAAATGTGGTGATAGTAGCAAGTAGATGAGGGGCAGAGGGCTCTGGTCGGTAAGCAGAAAGCGGATGTCATCTGCATACGGGGGGAGTTTCATCCCCTTTGTAGTAATACCGGACATATTGTGTGATTCGCTGATTTTGGCTGCCAGCGGTTCCATTGCCATGAAGAACAGGAGGTACGACAGAGGACAGCCCTGCTGGGTTCCTCAAGCAATCAATAATGGCTCAGAGTGAAAGCCAGTACAGGTGTTGGTTGCCTGCTGGGGAATGATAAAGAAGGCCTGTTATTTAAAGAAAATGTTCTTTAAGTCCAGCTCTTTACAATATTCAGAACAGATATGGCCATTCAGCCTTATGAAATGCTTTCTCCTCATCCAGGGATATCGCCACATCCTTTACCCAGTCATTTGCGTCCTGCCATATGATGTGCGAATGGAGGCGTATGTGATTGCAAGAAGATCGATTTGGTACAGAACCCACCTGAGACCAATGTATTAAGGACCAGATAAACGTTCTTCTCAAGCGAGTGGTGAGCACCTTCGCCAGAATTTTTAATTCAGAGTTTATGAGAGAAATGGGGTGGCAGCTGCCACTTTGAACAGGTTTGAAGCAGGTCCCTGGTCGGTTTCGGGAGAAGGACAATATTTGTCCTATTGAATTCTGGACGTATAGAATCAGAGCCACCCACATCTTTGTAGATCTTGGCCAATAAGGGAATGACAACCTGGTCATATATTTTGTGATATTCAATAGGGAAGCCATCCTCTCCGGAAGACTTGCCAATATACATATTCTTTATGGTCTAACCTATTTCATCTTCAGTAATGTCTCCCTCCAGGCCATCAGCAGAGTCATCCATAAGACAAGGGAGATTAAGTCGATCAAGAAATTTAGATTCTTCCACGATTTGTATTGCCTCTGCTGTTGAAGAATAGAGCTCCTTATTCAAGGATGCGAACTCCTCGGCGGTCCTGCCCGGGTGGATGAGTAGTCCTCAAAATGTATTAAGTGCAGGTATAGGGCGCAGGGCCTCTACCTGTCGGAGCTGGCTGGCTTGAAGGCAGCTGGCTTCTCCCCCAAACTCACAATGACCATGTTGTATACAGCACAATGCTTTCTACGCTATTAAGGTGAACAAGGAATTAAGATCCATCACAAGGAGGTCAAAGTTCGCTGATGCCATCACCACCCCCTTTTGTACCACTTTGGCCGCCATAAGTGTTGCAGGGTATGCTCAGACGTGAGTCCCTTGCTCCCTTTCCCACTGGATTCAAGCAAGCCGGGCTGAAGACGGCTGCAATGCCAGAAACCGGTCCTCGGAAGCTTGTTTCCGGTCCAGGGAAGGCATGGCTTGGCAGTTCGGGCTGGACTGTTCCCATGAGGCACAAGGTCAGACTGATTTGCATGTAGCCATGTCTGAACTGGGTTGGCAGAGTGGGCTAAAGAACAGTGATGGATCAAACCCAGATCTTTTGACTGGGTGTGAGTGTTTGATTGGTTCAGATGCTCCGTTCATCACCACCCCCTTTCGTACAGTAAGCGGCACTGAGCCACCAAGTCATTAATTTGAAGTTCCAAGTGCTGTTGTGACTCTTTCTGATGTCTGCGGTGTAAGGCTGATTCACTCATGAGTTGCCCATGCATGTAGGCCTTACTTGCAAACCTAAATGTTTGAGGTGAAGCCACCAACCCCTCATTTAGTGAAATTTATGTTCAGAGATGCTGTTGCAATTTCTGTTTGACCTCAGGAACTTTACATTTCCAAATAGGTATCCACCAGCAGCCTGGCGGTGGACTCAGAATACCAAGGTCCTAGTCTAATTGGACTTGAAAATGGTCGGAGAGGCCATGTTCATGAATGTTGCAAGAGATCAAGTTGGATGAAAGCATACCGGCCATGAGAAAGTAGTCCATCCTCGACTTAGTGCCATGAGTGTAGGAGTAGAACATGAATTCACTATCTCAGAGGTGCAGGAACCTCCAAGGATTCCCTAAGGCATGGTCTGCCAGTAAGTTTAAGCGGACCATCCTGTCTCGATTCTGACCAGTCACTGGCAGGCCGGTCCTGTCAAAAACAGAATCTGGTGTCAAATGCCAGTCTCATCACGGTATGAGATGGGTAGGCCAAAGGCTCACTGCCAGCCTATGTAACATAGAAAGGAAAGAGACTTTGGGTCCCAATGGGGCTTGAACACTGCCTGCTATAACCTTTGTGGATTGAATTTTGAGATGTCCAAATACACTCCCTCCAGGTGCGATGAACATAGGCCATCACCCGCTTATGAAGCAAAACAGCAGTGCCACTTTCTTAGGGTTGGGACTAACCACATATATTACTATGCCCAGCCAGTCCCACTGCAGTTCGGAGGATTTGGCGGCTGATAAGTGTGTCTCACACTTTAAGGCCGCATCTAGAGACGTGGTCATTAAATAGGCTACTATCTTTTTCCATTTAATGTAGCTGTTAAGACCATTCACCTTCAGGGATAAGATCTACAGATCAGTGGAAGACATTGTAACGTATTATAGTCAACGATGGAGTCTGGTCAAAAAGGTGATCTTAGAGGAACTGGTTGGAAAAGGAGAGAATGTGCAATGATACTTCAAGGTAGACTAGTAGGGGTAGAATCATTCAGGTCTACTATATGAGTTGCAACCTTTATGAATGATTCTATGGTGTCCCCCGGTCCGAGGATCCATACATTGATCAGAAGTGAGCGAGGATGGGAGATTAAGGTCATTGTTCTCTCCGGTTGGGTCTCCGAGGCAATCTGGATTTATCCCAATCCCTAGAAGCTTATGAGGAGGGGCGATGCTGCTGGTCCTAGGCATGTGTAGACCTGTGGGGTGTTGAAGCTTTCCTCCTCACCATGAGTTTGTCAGAGTATTCCGCCAAATCTTTCTTATCATTCGGTTTTGCCGGTGCTGGCTCCATAGGATGTACAATGCAAGTGTCCAGAAAGGTCCCCAAGGCATCGGGGTCAGTAAATTTGTGTGTCTTACCATTCACTGTGTTGATACTCACAGCATGATCCAGTAGGCCATAGTGAATGTCGATGCACTTCAGAATAGGCTGAAGAGCCAGAAATTTCCACAGAAATAGCAATTCAGTTACCTTTATACTGAAAGGTTCCATTTTGCGGGAGAGTTGGAGAATAGTAGACGAGCAACAATAGGCCTACAGTGATCTGAGGTGGCTGCACGATGTACCCTTAATCAATGAACTCTCTGGAACTCCAATGGGAGGGTTCAAAGATCGTGCCTAGGAGGGTCGGCAACTAATGTGCGAGGGAAAGCTGCAAGTCTGTTCCTTCCTCTTTCTCTGGCACTCCATATATATGAATATTCTTATGGTGACTGCGATCTTCCATCTCCACCACCATACATTGGAGATTCCATACCTACATGTTCCAGTCTGGCATTTTGTGACGAATGGCAGTTAATCAACTATCAACCTGTTCAGGTTATGTTTTGAAGGTATTAACGTATGATCTGAGGCTTTTCATTTCCTTTGTGGGGTCAAGCGTCATCTGTTCCAAATTTGCAATTGACTGTTTAATGTCTTTAAGCTCCGCCAAGATCGATTCTAGAGCCCCAGATGCCATTGTAGCTCTGTGAATCAAGTCTGGTGGTCGCTGGTGCTCAGCAAGAGCCTCTCAATAAAAGGGTTTGTGAATCACCTTCGTACCATTCATGAAAAAGCAGAGCAATTGAAAGTAGAGGGGAGGCTCGATTGCAGTGCCTAGAGATAGGGAATGCAACTTTTGAAAGCACTGTGCGCCGGGCGTGGCTTGGACGTCGATGCAGACGATTGTCTGAGTCCGGGACCTCCTCCAACCTGAATAAAATAACGGCGAAACGTGCACCTTTAAGATCCCGAGCGGATCAACAGAATACAAAAACGGATGTCTAAACATCCAAGGAACAAACCGGTGTGGAAGCAGTGGATAAACTTGCACCTGTAGACTCGGAAAAATGAACGAAGCAGAGCGGAGCAGTGGAAGCTGTGGAAAAATACAAACTGGGGGGCACTACCAACCAGAATATAAGATCCTTAATTATTGCCCGGCGATGTCGCCTCTCGAACCCACCAAGAAGTTAAACCATTGAAGAGGCAGGCGCTGGAGACTGGAAGGCAGGAAACAAGATTTTTATTCTCTCCGGAGGAGAACACAACGAAACGGACAGAAGGTATCGTTCTGAGGTGCTCTAGCTGCATCCCGGAGGCCTGGCCTCTTATACATGAGTTTATCTCTTTATTACATGTAACACATTCTCGTCGATACTTTGATGTACGGAAAGACATCCTCAGAATCCCCCCTTCCCAGCCCGTTCCCATGCAAGGCTACAGTGGAAGTCCCCGCCCCGTTCACAACAGGTGATGATCATTGCGCAGCTGGGTATTCCGCCGATTCACGGAGTGTGCGGGTTTCGATCGGATCTCGTGGGATGGGGGGGGGCTTTGATCATCTCGGGGGTCCTTTGAGGAGGGAAGCTTCCTATTGTATGGGGAGGGGCAAGAGTATGGTATCGGCAGAGCTAGGTGTCGGCCTGGGAACGGGAAGACAGACGGGCACACGGGAAAAAGGGGTTTGCATCAAAAGGGCCGGAGGTCATGACGGGGAAGCAGGGAGATGTCGCGCTGGGAACAGGATGAGCGCCTGGGGCAGAGCAGTGCCGAGGAGGGGTTTATGACTCAAGGCAGGTGCAAGCAAAAGGGGGGGGGGGGGTTTGCCAGCGAAGTTAGGAGAGAGAGAGACGCGCTAGCTCTCGGCGAGAGCGGGGAAGCCATGGTGTCCAAAATGGCGGCTGTTTTACGCGCACAAAAGGTTTAAGGAGAGCAAGAGGGCGCCGATAATGTTGACGGTTTTCGGCCTAACTTTTAACAGTCCTCCCTTTTCAACATATCTAGCCCACTTGCTTATTCAACGTCAATTTTCATCAAATTCCTAACTTCGGTGTCATATAATGCCCTCATATGTTCGCTTCCAATGTCCACAGTTTTGGGAAAAATACAACTCGCACATAAAGAACACATAGGTGGCAAACATTGAATTCCTAGGCATAGGCCACATATTACAACTACGGGAATCAGGATAATGGTGAGCAGTCTCCAGCCCCAACTTTTGATGGTGTCCCAGAACCAACCACCAAGCGACCATTCTTCTTGCTCTTGGTGAACTTCCGAGGAGAGTCTGTGAAGATGTTCGATGGCTTTGTACACTGAGGGTGAGTTGTCCGGTATGTATGTACAACAGCTGGCCCCAATAATGCGGCATGCTCCTCCACGGTCCGCCAGAACTACATCTAGAACGAGGCGGTTCTGAAGGGCCACCAAACGGACCGCTTGGAGCTCGGCAGTGTTGTTGGCAAAGATGCCCGCTGTGATGTTCATGGTTGTCTCGACGGCCTGAGTCAAATGTCGGATGGCACGGCTGTTTGCCATCGGGCCCCAGAGGGGGACGAGTCCTTTCATAGCATCGAGGAACTGTGCTCCTGTTGAGTCGGCTTGCTCAACGTCTTTTGCTCGTTTTTGCCTGTGGTGATTCGCTGGGGCCACATAAGTTGGAGGAAGGACGAAGGAGATGTAGCAAGTGCCCCCCCAGCCTTTGGGGAGCCAGGTGTAGGCCTTTGTGCCACAGATGAAATACATGTTTGGGGAGGACACAAAGGAAGGTGGATCCGTGGAGTCCAAAGTTCTGGTAAAGCGGCAAGCGCTGTGACCCACCAGCTGTGTCCCAAGTCCTTCTACACACATGTGGCCTGTGACGTTGATGACCGTCAGGGCTACAGTCAGAGTGGCAGCCGTTCGTTTCCGCAGATAGGAGAAGGTGGGTCTGGTTGGATTGTGGAACACCTGCATTTCGATTCGTTCTTTGGCCGGAATGTCCATTTGGATTGAGTCGCTGGGTGTCAGCGGGCAGAAGTGTGTCTTTGTCTTGTTTCGCCCGGCCCCATGAGAAGAATGTGCTGCAGCTCTGCTGGAGGTGGCATTTTCCGTATAGCTCTCTTGCAGGAGGATCAGCCAGGCAAGGCAGGAGCCGTGGACGGAGAAGGGTGAAGGGATGAATGGTATTGAATGTCCAGTGGCATGGGGTAGCAACCCACAGATCCAGCAGTTGGTGGCGTTGGTGGCAAGATTGTGCTGGTGAAGTAGCTGCACGAAAGAGTTGTTCCAAAACTCCTTTCGCCTCTCTCTTAGTTGAGGAGAGAGTGAAATTAGATAATGTTCCTTCGTGGTGGTAGGCTGAGCAGTGGTTAGGAATGTTTCGTGCGCAGGTGCGTGTTCTTCCATAATCCAGAGCGTAGTCATGAGGAGAAAACAGAGGAGGATTACGATGAAGAGTGCAATTGTCTTTGAGCTATGGAGCCTGTCTGTTCTCGGATTTCTGTAGTGGGTATTTCCCGTTGTCTCAGTCGGCTTCTTGTTTGGCGCTTCCATCATCTTCTTATCTGGCGCTTCCATCATCTTCGTCTTCAAGGTGCTCGGTAGTGGGCAGGACCACAGACTCAGTTTTAGCTTCTCTCCAGGTAACCCTTGGTAGTTTGGGTCACCGTTCTGAGATTCTTAAGCTTAGTCCATGGCCTACTTAGCCGAAGCTCCCTCCTTTCGACGCAGGAAATACCCTTCTCGAGATGGCACAGTGGGGTCAGGATGTTTTGAAAGTTCAAGTGTCTCTGTATCAGGGTAGCAGCTCAACGATGGTCGGTCCCGGTTCAGGAGCTCTTCTTGGGTGTTGACGGTGTCTGTCGTGGCCAGGGCTGGAGAGATCTTTTTGCAGTGATGAGCGTGCAGCCAGTGTTTCTTCCCCTCCACTCGAAGTGCGGTCCGAGTGGTGATCAGCACTTGCCAGGGGCCCGTCCACCGGGGTTCCAAACTCTTTGATCGCTGAAAGTTTCGGATCAGCACGAAGTCCCCCGGCTGGATGGCGTGACCCGGACCCCTGGAAGCATCGGGGATGGCCTGCCGCACCTGCTGATGAAGGACAGACAAAGTTTCAGTCAATTTGTACAGATAATCAGACATTAGGACATCCGGAACGTCATGAATGGACGTTGGTTTCGGGGCAGACCAGACGCTCATGGGTCGGCCGAAGACAACTTCATAAGGGGTTAAGTGATGTCGGTTGGGGGTAGAGCGCATCGATAGCAATGCCAATGGGAGGGCGTCTGGCCATTTCAGGCCCGTCGTAGCCACTATTTTGGCCAGTTTAAGCTTTAGTGTGGCGTTGTGTCGTTCGACCAGCCCAGCAGATTGAGGGTGGAAGACTGCGTGGAATTTCTGTTTGATACCCAGCCCATTTAAGATGAGCTGGATAACGTTGGCTACAAAGTGGGGGCCATTATCACTCCATAAAACACGACAGAGGCCATAACGGGGGAAAAACTCTTTTAACAGGACCTTTGCAGTGGCCATAGCGGTGTTGTCACGGGTCGGATATGCTTCCACCCATTTGCTAAATGCGCACACCACGACAAGTACATATTTCAGGCCTTGGCATCTGTCTAGCTGGATGTAGTCCATCTGCAGGACTTCAAATGGGTGGTTTGGGACCCCAAATCCCCCCCGGGGTACTACAGTTCCCTTCCCGGGGTTGTGTTGCAGGCATATTAAGCATTGTTGGACCAGGCGTTTTGCGGAATCTGGGATCTTGTCATTGTGCCAAACCCTGGAGACAAGTTCGATCATGGGGGCTGATCCTATGTGGGCTGGGGAGTGTGCCATGGATAATATGGGAATCAGGTATGAATCAGGTAGCAACCATCTGTTCGTGTCTTTTGTCCGCCAGCAGCCTTCATCGTCTTTCAATCCCACCCGTGCCCATTCAGTCAATTCATGTTGTGTGCTAGCCATTTGTATGTCTCTAATTGTGTCCTTGGTGTCAGTCCAGTTTTCTGCTTGTGACCTGGTCACGTACATACGTGTTGTCGTTCTATTTTCTGCTGTCGTTCGGGCGGTGATGTCGGCTAGTGCGTTTCCCTGTCCAATAATGTCTGTCACCTTCTTGTGTGCCTGGCATTTGATCACGGCAAGCTTGTTGGGGAGGAGGACAGCTTCGATTAAGGCGGAGACTAAATCCCCGTGCAGGATGGGTGTGCCGTGTGAGGTCAAGTATCCTCTCTCCCTCCAGAGGAGCCCAAAATGGTGAACCACCCCGAAGGCGTACTGGCTGTCGGTGTAAATGTTCGCCGTGGTTCCTGTTGCCAGGATGCAGGCTCTCGTCAAAGCAATCAGTTCCGCTGCCTGAGCAGATCGCTGGGTGATGCGGGCTGTTTCTATTACAGTTCGAGCTGTGGTGACTGCATAGGCAGCGGAAGTGGTACCATCGGAGAGTTTGATGCAAGAACCGTCCACCCACAACTCCCCGTCGGGGTCAGGGAAAGCTGTGTCTCTGAGGTCGACCCTACTCCTGGTCTGTTCGTCCGTAAGAGTCACGCAGTCATGTACGGGGTGCACATTGGGGTCGTTCTCTGGCAGGGGTAACAGAGTTGCTGGGTTCAGTGTGGTGCATCTTTTCAGGGTGATATGGGGGGCAAGCAAGGTTAGTTCGTATCCAGTCAGTCGTGCACTCGTCAGATGTTGCGTCTTGGTTTGGTTCAGGAGGGTGTCGACTGCATGGGGTACCAGCACTGTGAGGGAATTCGAGAGTACAATCCCCTCACTCTGTCGGATAGAGACTGCGGCAGCAGCTACAGCTCGAAGGCAGGCAGGCAAGGCTCTGGCGACAGGGTCAAGGGTGGCAGAGAAGTAAGCGCACGGTCGTTGCTTAGGACCGATGGCCTGGGTCAGGACAGATAAAGCGCACCCCTCCCTTTCGTGAGTGTAAAGGGAGAAGGGCTTTCTGTAATCAGGGGTACCCAGGACAGGGGCTGAGCAAAGGGCATCTCGTAGTTCTGTGAAGGAGGTTTGACACTCAGGAGTCCAAGGGAGTGGGAAAGGGACGTCTTTGTTCAAGAGAGAGAGCAGTGGTTTTACAACGAGGCTGAAGTTTGGCAACCATTGTCGGCAGAAGGAGGTGAGGCCTAATAGGGAGCGAACCTGCTTCTGGGTTTTAGGGACAGGGGTGTCTAGAATGGTCTGGATTCGATCAGGGGTGAGTTTCCTTCCATCTTTGGACAGAAGGTGGCCTAGGTAAGTGACCTGGGGCAGGCAGAATTGCAACTTCTTCTTGGAGACCTTGTGGCCATTTTCCGCAAGGAAGTGCAAGAGTTGAATGGTGGCGGTAACCGCTAGAGGGGTGGTGTCGGCTGCCAAGAGGATGTCATCGACATATTGTACCAACACCACCCCGTCGGGTAACCGGACTTGGTCTAGTTGCCTTTTGAGGGCCTGGCTGTAGATGCTAGGGCTCTCCGTGTAGCCTTGAGGGGCTCGGCAAAACCTATATGAGCGGGATTTTAGGGTGAAGCCGAAGAGGTATCGGCTGTCTGGGTGGATGGGGATGGAGAAGAATGCGTTCTTGAGGTCGATGACGGAAAAGGTGGTTGCAGTGGACGGAATCAAGGTCAGGATGGTGGTGATGTCTGAGACCACAGGGTACTGGGGTACTACCACTTTGTTGATCTCTCGGAGGTCGATGATGAAACGGTATGCTTTCTCATCTCCCTCTCCCTGCTTCTTGATAATGGGCAAGATAGGGCTGTTGCAAACGTTGCTAACCACTTCCTCTACCACCCCTGCGTCTATCAGTGACTGGATAATCATTACCAATGCCTTCTCGCCCTCTGGCGATATCCGATATTGTGGGAGTTTTGGAAGTGTTGCATCTGGTCGGACAGTAATGTGCACTGGGTCAATTAACATACGCCCTACGTCCGAATCCGCTTTGGCCCACAGATACGGAGGCAGGGTGTCAAGTAGGGACGCGTCGACGTCGGTGATGGAAAACATGTGTCGGGGGGAACAATGTTTAAGCAGAACGGGGTTGTCGTAAAGAAACACTCGAACTCCATCTTGAGAACACCTAATCGTCGCTCGGAAGTGTTTCAGTAAGTCAAGTCCCATAATGGCGTCAGGGCTATTGGAGGAGAGCAAGAACGTGGTGTCGGTGGTGTTGTTTTCTACGTCAAAGAGAATCGGGGCAGACAAAGGGTTGGTGGAGGGCGTTCCATCGAAACCTGTCGATGTTATGAGTGAGCCAGACAAGGGTGCCCTTGGAATCAGTCGTTTAGATAACGCACTACGTGTTGCGCCAGTGTCTACCAGAAATGGAGACTTGGTACCCAGGACCTTAGCAGTGACATAAGGACCCTGCTGGTCAACATAGAGCTCGACTGGATCCCTCCCTCGCCCTTGGCTGTCCTATGCAAAGGTGTGAGTGTCGTCATAGTCAGATTGTTGATATTGGTTCTGTCTGGGTCGATCGAACGTATTCGGTCTGCTTGATCTGTCATTAGTCGCGTCATTTGGGGGCCCTCGTTGTGTTCCCCTAGGTCTCGGTCCGTTTGCTACCTCCCTGGGGTCTCTGTTCCTGATCATTTCCAGGAGAACTGGGCACTGGGATTTCCAATGGCCAGTCCCTTTGCAGAAAGCGCACTGGTCATCTCTAAGGTCTGTGCGTCCACTGTAGGGAGTCAGAGTGCGGTCCTGGGGAAATGCAGTCTTAGGGGCGTTTGTCTGGTAGTTTCCCCGGTATTGGTCTCGTCCTATAGTCACCCCTTGCAGTTTGGCAATCATCACCCTCTCCTTTAAGTCTTTCTTCTTTTTCTCTGTCGCCCTATCGTTCTCATTTTTCTGATGTTCATAATATTGGGCCATTTGAAGAATCGCTGTAGGTTTGGAGGCTGCCCAACTACTCTCGCTGGCCTGTAGTTTCTGGGAGATGTCCAATGATAGGCCCTTAACATAATTCTGGACAAACAGATGGTGTCCGGTTGCAGTGGTCATGTCCTGGCCGCTGTAATCGGAGAACACCGTTTCAAACCGGGAGAAGTATTCCGATACATCCTCCTGGGGTTTTTGGCGACAGGCTGTTACTATCGACCAGTCCACTTTCTTTTCTGGGATTAGGGTTTTTAATTTCTCTACAATTTTATCTGGGAGGTCTAGAATGGATTTCAACGGCTTTTGTCCTGGTCCCCGTTGTTTGTCCAAGTCATCGAGTTGTGGCCAGGTATGTCCGAACAGCTCAAGGTGGTCGACTTTCCGGATTTGCTTCCACACATCAGCTGGTAGACATAACCCGAAGAACAAGTCGATGTCAGCCAGGGTCATGATAGTCGAACCCAGGGCTGTACCTAATTCAGTATAGAAGGCAGTGGGGTTTTTACGTAGGTCGGGTAGAGATTTCCGGAATGTCAGTATCTCTTGCCGGTCCCATGGCTGGTAGACCCAGTTGTATACTACCCTTCCCTTCGCATCTTGGTTGTTTGCATCATCGTGAGTCCCCGTACCCCGAGGAGGAACCCAGTAAGGGGCAGCCTCACGTATCGGCATCATGGTGTTAGATTGCTCGGTTGGCGGTTCGGTCACTACGGGGGCCGCGGATTTAGCTCCCGGCTTTCGTTCAGTGAGGTGGCGGAAAACCTCAAGCGTACGCGCAAGGAGGTCCGACACATCACACTCGCCCTCATCCCCGATATCGACCTTCCGGTACAGAGTCCTTAGGCTCTCGGGACCTTTGTCTCGATATCGGTCCTCGTATGCATTCAAGACATGATAACACAGTCGTACGGTAAAATGTCGTCTGTGACTCCCTGTATACGAGCTGAACATATCTGTGATGTACTCTTCATCATCCTTCCTTTCTACCAGTGTCCTTGCTATTTTGTCGATCCCCGCTCGCTCATCTTTGTCTAGCCTGTTTATTCTTGCAAGGCCAGCCCCTCGAGTCTCATGCTCGTCTAACGTTGTCGTTGATGTGGGTTTTAATACAAGGGGTTCGGCTGGCACAGAGGCCATTGGGGCCGACGCTGCGGCGGTACCTTCGCTTGTACCTGGGGGTGGCGCGTGCTGCGCCAAGGGCCGAGAAGGGGCATATGGAGGGGGCATGTAGATGATAGGAGGACCTAACAGCAGGTCCTCATTGGCTTGTCGTTTCGAGGGCAAGTCAGGGTAGAGCATGGAGGGGGTTCTAACCGGACACTGGCTTGGCGTTTCCCTTTCTAGTTTCTGTTTAGCTTTCTCTCTTTCCTCTATCTCCTTTTTTAGCTTCTGAGCAGCTAGGTGGGCTGCTTTTTGCAGCTCTTTTTCCAACCTACTCTCAGTTTTCTTTTTACGCTGTTCAGTTTCTTTTCGCCACATGCCGAAACTATCAAGCATAGTGGGTGTTGTTTTGTTATTACCCAGGGCAGTTTCTAGCATTTTTATTTTATCATCATCGAAGGATCCTGTCAGGGGCCATTGACTTTCTTGACCCTGTTTTGTATATTTATGCCATAGTTTACTATAGGCAATAGCGGTCAATCCATGCTTCATGAACATGTCCTTATTAGGGGTGCCTTCCAGTGGGGCTGGATGGTCCATCTCTAATAAGCGGTCCGGGCTAAACAGGCTACCAATCAGTGGGGAGAAGACAGACATGACGGCTCGTAACGAGGGACTAAAAAGTCAGCACTGCCTATCTTATCACTAGGTGCAAAGACTGGACAGAATATTTCTATTCTACGTTGTTTGCAGGCAGTGAATACCTCATGGATCACAATAACCAAAGACCAACAAATAACAATGGGGAGAATGAGTAGGTCCGCAAAGATCTGCGTTACCTACCTTTTTCGCTGTCTGCAAAAAGGGTGGTCTCTTCCCTGTTTGCAGACAGGGAATCTCCAGGAAACAATAATTTTGCGAACAACAGTTCAGTTTCAAGCAATTATAGGGTGAGGGAGAAAAAAATAAGCACGGCTGCTACCCTACCTATCCTCCACTGCTTGCAAAGAGAGAGACCTTTGTTTCTCCGTTTGCAGACAGTGAATCCCTCGTGGATCAAGATAACAAAAGACCGACAAATAACAATGGGGAGAGTGAGTAGGTCCGCAAAGATTTGCGTTACCTACCTTTTTCACTATCTGCAAAAAGGGTGGTCTCTTCCCTGTTTGCAGACAGGGAATCTCCAGGAAACAATAGTTTGTGAACAACAGCTCAGTTTCAGGTGACTATTGAGTGGGGGAGAAAAATAAGCACGGTTGTCTGCCCTACCTATCCTCCACTGCTTGCAAAGGGAGAGCCTGTTGTTTCTCCGTTTGCAGACAGTGAATCTCTAATTAAACAAAAAGGAGCAATACTAGTATTTAACAATCAAGCAAATTTTTCGCAATTTGTCGTGGTAACACGACCTTACCCGGACCGCATGGACAGTTTCCTGACTTCCGAATCCAGCGCCCGATCGTCCTCTCTTCTTCGTTATCCTCGCGGCACTCCTGATGGTTCCCAGTCAGGACCGTAGATCACTCGAGAGAGGTCTGTTCGGAACCAGTGAAGTTCGGATGATCGGCTGTCAGACGAGGGTCTATCGGACAGACGCGTTCCCGATCGTTGCAGTCGTTCACTTTGTCGTCAGGACCTCTCCCACTGGATCCATGGGTCGCTGATGGGCCCCACGCTTGGGACGCCAATTGTGGAAAAATACAAACTGGGGGGCACTACCAACCAGAATATAAGATCCTTAATTATTGCCCGGCGATGTCGCCTCTCGAACCCACCAAGAAGTTAAACCATTGAAGAGGCAGGCGCTGGAGACTGGAAGGCAGGAAACAAGATTTTTATTCTCTCCGGAGGAGAACACAACGAAACGGACAGAAGGTATCGTTCTGAGGTGCTCTAGCTGCATCCCGGAGGCCTGGCCTCTTATACATGAGTTTATCTCTTTATTACATGTAACACATTCTCGTCGATACTTTGATGTACGGAAAGACATCCTCAGAATCCCCCCTTCCCAGCCGTTCCCATGCAAGGCTACAGTGGAAGTCCCCGCCCCGTTCACAACAGGTGATGATCATTGCGCAGCTGGGTATTCCGCCGATTCACGGAGTGTGCGGGTTTCGATCGGATCTCGTGGGATGGGGGGGGGCTTTGATCATCTCGGGGGTCCTTTGAGGAGGGAAGCTTCCTATTGTATGGGGAGGGGCAAGAGTATGGTATCGGCAGAGCTAGGTGTCGGCCTGGGAACGGGAAGACAGACGGGCACACGGGAAAAAGGGGTTTGCATCAAAAGGGCCGGAGGTCATGACGGGGAAGCAGGGAGATGTCGCGCTGGGAACAGGATGAGCGCCTGGGGCAGAGCAGTGCCGAGGAGGGGTTTATGACTCAAGGCAGGTGCAAGCAAAAGGGGGGGGGGGGGTTTGCCAGCGAAGTTAGGAGAGAGAGAGAGAGAGACGCGCTAGCTCTCGGCGAGAGCGGGGAAGCCATGGTGTCCAAAATGGCGGCTGTTTTACGCGCACAAAAGGTTTAAGGAGAGCAAGAGGGCGCCGATAATGTTGACGGTTTTCGGCCTAACTTTTAACAAGCAGTGGAAACAAGATGGCGGCCCCCGTTAAAACAGCAAACAGAAGATTGGAGCATCGGGAAAAAGCGCGAAGGTGAGAGCGGAGCGCCTAAATAAGCAGACACAAGACCCGGCATCCACCCCTCTCCCCCCTCCTATGGAGCAATTTTAAACTCCCCCCCCCCCCCAAAAAAAGACTGTAGAATACAATAGAGAGATGGGGAGGAAACAGAAAGCGAAACTGAGAGCTGGGGGCTGCCATTTCCACATGAAGCGCTCCCATGCCACCTCCATAGCGCCGCAGACAACAAGACCCAAACTCAAACAGGGAAGCAACGGAGGGAGCGCTGGCAGTCGGCGTGAATCAAAGCACACTACCAACAGACAGCACGCTCCCTCATAAAAGATCGACAAAGAGGGAACCGTAAGCACTGCAGAATCACTGGGGGCGGCCATTTTGAGACTGCTCGGCGAGCGGCGAAGGAGACTATAACAAGACACCTAGCGCACACGGAAGGTGACCAGACAGGCGCAAAGAGGGCAAATTGAGTGCGCAACCGATGAAAGAGGCACAAAGAGGGAGTGCCTAAGAGACCCAACCGCTCTAACAGAGCGGAAACAACCGCACACACAGAGAACGTCGCCATCGTACAAGGGAAAACGAAACAGACCACGCAAAAACGAAGGCAAGACAAAGGAACGGCCCAAAGGCACCAACACGAGGGGGCGGCTGGGAGGCACTCAGAGAAGCAGCCAGCCATACAGCCGAGGCGGTCCTTCAACCTAGCTCCACAGAAACAAACATACTGGAAGGTCGATTCGCACCCTGTACACTGCAATCCCAACACAGAGACACACAAACAAGGGGAGCTGGCGGGGGCAAAGACCAGAACCAGGTACATTCGCGAACCCAGCAGGTTCCGTCTTGAGATCCTAACACCAGCAGGCAAGAGAAGAGCGGAAGTATCCAACCAGCACAAAGAAAGTCGCCTGCACTCCTATCTGGTCGGCAGAGGAGTCCAAGGGATGGCAAACCAAGACAAACCAAGACAGTAAAGCCAGCAGTGAGCCCAAGAAAAGGAAAGACTCGCCGGACTCACCTGCAAAAACCAAGATGGACTTAAAGCATGAAGTCACACTAGAGACGCTACTAAAAAAAATAAATGAAGGGAATGACTTAACCAAAGCGACTAAGCAGACCATAGACAACATGCAATTATAGCTAGCCGGGATCAGAGCAGATCAAAGTAAGACAAACAGCAGGATCGATGCCGCGGAGAAAAGGATCAGTGACATCGAAGACACCTGCGCTCAGTCCCACAAACACCTGGCAGGCGTCTCCAAGAAATCAACCATCATGGAAAAGCAGCTAGCGGAGCAGGAAGACCACCTCAGAAGGAACAACATAAGACTCCTGGGAGTCCCAGAAGGCGCGGAAGAGAAAACGGGATCCTGCACGGCACTAGTAGAGGAGCTGCTACCTCAGATCACGGGCATCCAGTTCAACAGACAGTTCGAAGTATATAAAGCCTACAGGGTGCCGGTTTTCAAACCAAAACAAGGCCAAGGACCAAGACCCATTATACTTAAACCACTAAGAGCCAACCACACCGAGGCAATCTTCGCAATGGCAAGGAAGGGCCAGAACCTAACGTGGAATGGAAACAAGCTTATAATAATGCAAGACTACTCCAAACACACGGTAGACATCAGAAAGGGGTTCCTGGCCCTCAGAGACAGGCTGCGGAACAGCGGCATATCATTTACCTTCGCAGGACCTGCTAAATTGAAGATCACAGACAGAGGACGCACACAAACGTTTGATGACCCGAACGAACTGAAGAGATACCTGCAAGGGCCTCCAACGGAAGACATGGATGCTCAAAACATGAACACCAGCCCGGCAAAGAGAAGAGCATCCACAGGAAACAATGAAGGAGCCAGCGGAACGAACTCCTGAAATACTACCAGACTATGCAACCGATCTACCTCAGGAAGACAACAAAATACCTCGAACACTTTTACCTCAACCGCAGCGAAGTGACCTTGAAGAGGCCGTAAAGGGCCATATCCTTTTTAACATGGTTCTCTTTTGACTTAGACATTATTGTTCGGTGCTACTGATGCAATCTCAGGGTAAAGGGGAGGAGGAACAGACAAAAGGAGGGAGGGGGGTTGAGAGGGAGGGGGGAAGGGCAAGGGGGGGTCTAGGCAAGTACAGTTTCTCAACTTTTCTATCTTTCTTACTATCTTTCACCTAGCCTCAATCTATGAGGCAACATACTACACCCTGAAAGGAGGAGGCAGAGGGCAGAGCTGGGGGGAGACTCAGAACAGGCAGTCGGAAAACCAAACACAGAGCAGACAAAAGCAAGACAGAAGAACGATTCACACGACAGCACAAACCACCGAAATATAGGCACAGCTGACGGGGTGGGATGATGGCATTAGGGAACACACAAACCTCCGCTGACCTTAAAATTGTTTCACTTAACGTCAAAGGCCTTAACCATGCAGTCAAACGCAGAAAAGTGATCGAATACCTAACAAAACTCAAGAGCGACATATGCGTCCTCCAGGAGACGAAACTCTCACTGGAGGACGCATCACGACTGAAAGCAAACTGGATAGCAGACCAAGCCTGCTCTCCCGCTATACACAAAAAGAGGGGGGTGATCACCCTGGTAAACAAGAAATCTAGACTAACAATCCAGGAAACATACTCTGACGATGAAGGCAGACTACTGATACCTACCCTCAAGAGGGGAGACGAGAAGAACATGTAGCGAACATCTATGGCCCCAACACGCATGACAAAGAATTTTGGGAAGGGGTGGAAAAGAAACTAGGTGATGTCCCACAACACAAGCTTATAGTGGTCGCAGGCGATCTCAATGAGGTTATGGACGATACTATCGACAGACACTCAGCCAAACCACGCACGAAAACCCAAACACCAAGCACGCTAAAAAATTATGCGGCAAACTCCAACTTAGAGACCCCTGGAGACTACAACACCCAGACACAAGAGACTACACCTTCTACTCCCACCCACTCAACTCATACAGCAGGATAGACTACATCCTCGTGTCAGCAGACCACACACACCTTACCGATCAAACAGAAATATCAGCAATCACTATCTCAGATCACGCACACATCAGCCTAACACTAAGAGGCAGACACAACGAAAAACGCTGCAGCAGGTGGAGAATGAATAGTGACATTCCTAAAAGCCCTGACAATGTGAAAGAGATCGAGGGGGCCATCACAGAATACCACGAACTTAACGACACCCCAGACATGGACAGGGGGGTGCTGTGGGATGCGTTAAAGGCAACGCTAAGAGGGAGGATCATAAGCATCAAAGCCAGGATTTACAAAGAAAGAAACAAAAAAATAGCTGAGCTTGAACAACAGATAACCGAACTTGAGTGGAGACACATAGCTAATCTCAAAGATGGCAACACGCTGCCAGAGCTGTCTAAAAAGAAATATGAGCTGAACAGAATCCTAAGCCAAAGGGCAGGGGCATGGATTAACAAATATAAAGCTATCAATTTATGCTCAGCGAACAAAGCAGGGAAGGCTCTAGCCGCCTACCTCAAATGTAAACAGAGACAGCACGCATTCGCCGCGATAACAGACACTAACTCCAGATCACAAACAGCTAACAGAGAGATCCTCGAGGTCTTCAGGAAATTTTACGGGGAACTCTACACAACAGACACCAACCTCAAGCAAGATGGGGGCGCCCATCTCCTGGAAAAAATAGACTTGCCATGCCTCACAGCAGATCAGAGGGAGGCGCTAGAAAGCGAAATAACCGGGCCAGAAATAGAAAGGGCAGTAGCTTCACTTAAAGAAAACAAGGCACCAGTCCTGATGGCTACACAGCCACCTTCTATAAGCGCTTCTTGCACCTCCTAAAACCCACACTGGTTGAGGTATTCACACACTGCAGCCAAACTGGCGGCATGACCCAGTCAATGTCCGAGGCGAATATAATAGTAATTCCCAAAGACGGCAAAGACCCCCAATACCCTGCCAACTACCGGCCCATCTCACTAATAAATGTGGACTGTAAGATCTACGCGAAGGCACTGGCGATGAGACTAAACACATATCTACCAAGCATAATCCATATCTCACAGGTCGGATACATAAAGAATAGATTATCCAATGATAACACCAGACTACTATGCCACCTAATTGACAGCACATCCAAAACAACCACCCCAGCCATAATGATAGCCTTGGACGCCGAGAAGGCATTTGATAGAGTATCCTGGCCCTTCCTAAACAACTGCATGAAGAAATTTGGCCTAGGCGATCAATACAGGAGGATGGTAATGGCACTCACTCTACAATGAGCCGAAAGCCAGAGTAGTAGTAAACGGTGCTGCGTCAAACCCACTTACACTAGGCAGAGGCACGAGACAAGGGTGCCCACTTTCACCGGCCCTCTTCCTTTTAGCCATAGAGCCGCTGTTAACCATGATCAGGGCTAACACACACATAAGAGGCATCCCAATACAAGACTCCGTGGTCAAGCTGGCAGCCTACGCGGATGATGTACTGATCATAACAGAGAAACCAGACACATCCATAGCAGCACTAATGTCCACCATTGAGGAGTATGCCCAAGTCTCAGGATACAAGCTAAACAAAGACAAGTCAGAATGCAAACCATTGAACATCCACACCACAAAAGCGTCCCTGAACAATTCAGGCCTGACGTGGCAAACAAAATACCTAAAATACCTAGGCCTGTACTTCGGAAGGGACCTTAAGTCGACCCTCGAATACAATGAAAGCAGACTTCTTAAGAAAGTGAAAGAGAGCATAGATACTTGGTATCCCAAATTCATTAGCTGGTGGGGGAGAATAGAATCAGTGAAAATGATGCTAACGCCCATAGTCAACTACACGCTTAGCATGCTGCCACTCACACCGACGAATGACTTCCACAAACAACTAGACAAACTGCTCAACAACTTCATATGGAGGGACAAAAAACCAAGAATAAGCCTCCAGAAACCCAGACTGAACAAGAACTTGGGAGGCCTAAACCTCACCAATTTTAAAATATTCCACACCGCATGCCTAGCCAGGCAAGGCATCCACTGGGTAGCCCCAAGCCAAGAATACAAGCCCGCATGGCTGTCCCTGGAAAGAGCACTAATAGGAGGCCTTGACCCGATAGCAATGGTGATGGCGAACAAACACCCCCAGGCTAATAACACTATCCTGAGGAACACAAAGTCAGCACTACTCAGGGTAGATAAAAAGCTAGAACATAGTATCAGAGACACTGAGTGGATCTCCCTATGGCATAACACGAAGCTCAAGTACAAAGAGAGGACACTAGACATGAAGGAGTGGTATAAGCGAGGGATCTCTACACCGCAACAACTAATGACACAAGGACACTCCCTCACTTTTGACTCACTCAAAAACCAGTACAACCTCCCAGGCCTTGAATTCTACGCATTCCTAAAAATAAAAACCACAATTACTAAAGCGAACCTCAGCAGAAACCCGCCATCCATCGTAGAGTACATGTCAAACATAAACAAGCTAGGACACCAAACAGCCCACCTCTACAAACTACTCAGCCCCCACACATCAAGACTGAACAATAAAGCCATTGAACACATGGAAAGAGACATGGGAGATGTCTCACGGAAAGGGAGAAGTCAACCATATGGCAAGCCACAACTAGACATAAGATAACCCCACAACTAGCCCAGACGAAATATTGGCTGCTGCACAGAGCGTTCTGGACTCCAGCTCGCCAGGCCGCTGCCGGTATCAGGGAAGACGACAAATGCTGGACCTGCTACAAGGAGAAAGGGGACCTGGAACACCTAATCCTACACTGCTCCAAGGTCAGAAAGTTCTGGAACAAGATAAGGCAATTCATATCTGAAATGACAGGCCAATCACTACAAGGCAGCATCAAAGAAATCACCGCGACAGCCCTAGCCCCAAGCCCTAAAGCCAAAGATGACAGAGATCTGATAGACCTCCTCCTAACATCAGCGGTGAAAATAATCCTCACAAACTGGAAGGACACCAGGAAGGCCACCTTCAAAGGCTGGCTAAACTGGATCACCTTCTTGAGAGGGGCAGACAACATAGCCTCACACCACTCACCGGGCCACCACTCAGGGGGGGGAATGTGGAAGGCACTAGATGAACACCTGATCACCCTCAAACCCCCGTAAAAAAACCCTGGCCTCAAAAGCAGGAACCAGCTGACAGAGCTGCCTCACCCCTCCCCCCCTTTGGGTCTCTTGTTTCTTTTTTCTCTTTCTCTCTTTCTCTTTTCCTAGTTTCGCCACAAAATTCACGAAGGAGGGAACGTAATTGTTTAATCGTCTGTACCACATAGCCCTGTGCGCAGATGCGACAATACCGCTGGACACCACGCCGTACTACCCTCGTTGTATTGAAATGAAACACGGAAACTGTACTGTATGTATATATAAACACCTGTGTTTAATAAAAAAATTGTGAAAAAAAAAAAAAAGAAAGCACTGTGCGCCATCTGGAAACAAGGTGCCCAAAGGAAAAGAGCTGCAGCTGGGTCAGCAGAAGACAGGAAGAACAGTCATTGAGGTAATGCAAAGTAGGAGGGGGCAGAGCGGTAGCACTTGGAAGCTGCACCCTTCGTCAAGATATTCAAAAGCAACGCTTCCCAATCCAAGATGGCTGCCAAGTTGGGCCATGAGCGAAGAGGGCCAGGAGGAGTAGACAACAGTAGCCTGAGGGACGCAGTCCCAAAGAAGCCAATTCCACATGTGGGAGAGATGCCGGAAAAGGGGAGAGTGGCAACAAGAAGGGAAAAAATGGTGATATGGAGATGATGCAGGCTTGAGAAAAGCAAGATGGAGGCTCCAAAGGCCCATCAACAAGCCCAATTCAATTTGGCCATCAGAATGGGCCGTAGACAAGGTACTGATGAGGCAACCGGGAAAAGCACTCTCCCAATCCCTGAGAAAATGCCTTCTCGCCAGTTCTCCCAGGGACGGCACAAAAAACTGGCCAGAATTTGAGCAGGTGGCTTATCAGGAGCAGCAACTACTCTCCAGCAACACCAGCACCCATTCAGGTCTCCCGTGGCACAGAGACAAGGTAGCGGCAAACACCACCACAGGTGACGCATAGAGATGTGGTCCCAACTGTTGCCACTGCCCATCCTCCCTGCACACAGCCACTGCAGGGTTTTTCCTTCACAATCGAGGCTGTCGAGAGCAAGACATCAGTCGCCACACCAGAGAGGCAGTTGTAGATTGCTGCAAGTAGCTCTCAGCAGCTGAAACCGAGCCGGGTTCAGCTGAGCTCTATTACTAAGCGTCCATCTTGCTTGGGTCATGGCTCCGCCCCAGTAGAAGCCTTTCAGAGACTTAAATCTAGTCCAGGTTTTCCACGTTCTTCTGTATAATTCTAAGGTGGAGGTGAGCTGTCTTTCTATTTTTTTTATTTTACGGAGTTTTATATAGCGCGTACTTGACCCGAAGGTATCGGGTATCAGATCGCTTTTCATAGCGCTAGCTGCATTACATGAGGACACATTCATTTTTTTGTTAGGCACTGGGAGATTAAGTGATTTGCCCAGAATCACAGGATGTTCAGCGTTGTTGCCGAGACTCGATCCCAGTTCACCAGATTCGAGGTTGACCGCCCTAACCATTAGGCCAACTCCTCGCCCCTTTGCATGCCTCTTTTCTCAATTTATTATGGCCGGGGTCATGTGAATTGCTTTGCCATTTCTTTTTCCTGCCTGCACACTATTTTAGGATGGTCCTTCTTCCCTTTCACTGAATTGCAATGCAGCCGTAGTATTGTTCAGCAGGTTCCAGGGCCGGACTGGGAACCAAAACCGGCCCTGGCAAAGTGCTCGGCCGGCCCCCCCTCCCCACTCGGGGGGTTGGAGGTGCCGCCTAGCGCTTTGTTAGTGCCAGTCTTCGGTCGATTTTGTTGCAGAGCTGATTGTGCAGCTATGCTTCAAAAACGGCCCTGTAACAAAATTGGCCCCCGGGGCTCAAAAACGGCCCTCACCCTTGCGGCGCACCGGAGGATTGCCTGGTGCCCGCTATGGCCAGTCCGGGCCTGGCAGGTTCCACTCCCCTAACTCTTGCATTTTTGCCCCTGTTTTTCCCTTGAAGAATTAGATTACCCTTGAGTCTGCTCTTCCACCTGTTAAATTCTTCTTCACTGACTTCAAGAATCTTTTTCTCCTGTTCACATTTCTGCACAAAAACTATCCTTCAAGGCATTTTCCTCTTTGTTTGTGTGCTGTAGAATAGAGAGAAAATAATGAGGAGAAATAAAGATATTTCTCCTCGTTACTCCAGCGGCAGGTAAGTGCACCATTTTGGGTCATATGCATGTTTACAACTCTTTGTAAATTTAGGTGTGCATCCAAATCCATAGGTGGTCGCACAGGAAGGCCCGTGCACCAGCTACCCGACGGAGAGTAATGCACGGCAGTGCAATGCTCTAGGTGTTGCCAGTGCTTGAAATGGAAAAATAGAAGTGCAGATGCTGGCCCCAGTCTTTTAATGAGACCATTGCTTTATAAAAGTGCTACCCCTGTTTTTATTCTTTCTGTATATTTAAAAACGCTCTCCCTGTCTTTACTCATCATGTATATCTGTGCAATGTCGCCCAGGACACGGGGGCATGTTTTATTTTTTATTCAATATGTTGATCTTTATCACATGGTGGTGAGTCCCACCTTTTTACGAATTTAACAAATCAAATAAAAGTATTCATGAGAAGTGCAGATACTCTGTAGGGGGAACATCCTTTACAACTCAACTTTTACAACGAAGTACCTTTACGACGCAACCATTACAACGCAACTTTTACAACTTCTTGCGCTGGGGGGCGCTCAAGGATAGGGAATAGTTTCCAACACCTTCCCTACTATCCACGGGGACTGGAGTTGGAATAGTAAATTAAACTATTCACTATCCAGCACCCCTTAACGCAAGTCGTTGTAACGACTTGCGTTGCAAAATTTGCTTCGTAAAGGCATGCGTTGTAATAGCATGCGTTGTAATAGCATGCGTTGTAACGTCATACATCCACTCTGTAGCAAAGTGCCTGCTTGTTTCTGAGAAGTGCTGGTACTCTCCAATGAAAAGTATTACGTCTATGTTGAGAAGTGCCAGCACTCTCCTTTTCAAAATAAAAAGTGTCGGTACTCAGCACCAAGCAGTACTGACCCATTTAAAGCACTGAGTTTTGCCAGTGCTTAATGTTTTAGTTGGTATATTTTTCGATTGTCTTTTTAAAAAACATTCTTGAGGTTGTTTGAACGAAAAGATGCGAATACCAGAGAGAAGCCCTTTCGCCCTGCAGCCGAGGAGGCCTGCACCAGGCCAAGCGCGAGAGGCCAAGAACAATGTTCAGAAGATGCCAGGGACGCGCAGGCCGGCCGGGGGAGGATGAAGGCCCGGGTGTGCGGTCTGTGGAAGAGATGCTGCCTTTAGAAGCCTCTCCAGGTACAACAAGGCCGGCTGTGAGGGGAGAGGCGGCGGGGAGGAGAGGACCGGCCGAGAGGGGCCGCTGGCCGCCCCCTGGGGGTCGGGGGAGGACACACACATGCCCGCACAGAGGCAGGAGGCGACGGGAATTGTTCGCAGGAAAGAAAACAAGTATAATGAGCGGGTCTGGCTGACCCCTAGCATCCCAAGGTCACGGGGGCGGGGCTTTCTTCGGCCTTTGATGGCTCTCCAGGAAAACCTGGCCACAAAGAGCCCGAGAGAAGCTGCAGTTTAAATAGAAGGCTCAATCTGTGCCTAATGCGCTCGATTGTTTCAGATTCAACTCGTGGGCATTCAATAAATGTTTCTGATGGACCGGGAAACAGTGCTTAATTTGAGCAGGTGGTTTTCTGTGTCCAACACTTAATTTTCAACACCGGCACTTTAGCACTTATGATAGTCTACCGCATGGTGGAACGGTCTATCTAATTTAGAGATGAGCAAAACAACAGTTGGTTATTCATTCAATATTCTTTCAAAATGACTAATGTTTGCCACCAAGCGATTCTTATAACGTTATGGGCCTGGAATAGTATGAATTGTCACGCTTGTAGGAGTGTGATGGTTAGTATTGTGTTGGCACTGTTATGGCAGCGCTGACAGTGGCAAAGGGTGGTAAAAGCTGCAGTGGCCTTCTGACAATTGCCCTGACACTTATTATGTTATTTTTTTACAAATTAAGCACTGCCGGGAAAGAGGCATCTAGTGACGTCAAACACGTTACAAGAAGAGTAAGGGTGTGTGTTTGTGTGTACCTGTGTGCAGACACTACTCGCAGATGGGGACAGGAGTCATGTGTGGCGGGAGTAAGTGAAGAGTTCTGTGCGCTTTGTGGGTATAAATTGGTTCAGCGGCGGCTGGGATGTCTAGAAAAGGCCCAGATATTATGTGCCAAAGTTCCTAAAGTCCGGTTACGTCCACAGACTTCGGGCCCCCATAAACTGAAGGTTGGCATGGATGGTGGGTGCTTCGAAATGCCATGCGGCGTAGACCGCAGCATCAATCAACTTCGCAGCAGTCCATTTCTTAGTGCCAAAAGTTGACCCTGCTGCGCCGAAGAGGGTCAAGTCAGTGGGACATCTCCTGGTGTACCTGCACTTATTCACGTGTGCTTTCTGGGAAGGCACGCGCCTTACACGACTGACCGTGTATGATGCATTCCCATAGGGCCCGATTCACAGAACTAATGTTAGACAAAATACTAAACTTACTACCATTTCAGTATTCACAGATGGCACTTACTCATTTCGGTATTCACAGAAGTTAGGAGTCCTAACTTTAGGAGTCCTAAACTGAGAAAAATCCTAACTTTAAGACTTTCGGTATTCACAGAAGGCATTTAGGAGTCCTAAAGTTAGGACTCCTAACTTCTGTGAATACCGAAATGAGTAAGTGCCTACTGTGAATACCAAAATGAGTAAGTGCCTTCTTTGAACACCAAAATGGTAGTAAGTTTAGGATTTTGTCTTAAGTTAGTTCTGTGAATCGGGCCCATAGACTTTTCATTTCACATCAGTGCTTTGAATGGGCCAGTACTGTTTAAGTACTGAGGAGCAGATTTACAAGCCCCTTGCAACACATTTACACCGCCGTTGAGTCACTACTGCGACGCAGCGGTGGCGTAAATCATGCTCCATGTTGCGCCGTATTTACAACGTGACGCATCTAGGAAGATGTTTCACGTTGTTAACCCCTGCGCCACATGAAGCCTGCGTCAGGTTTCATGTGGGCGTTCCAGCTCAGGGTGGGCGTTCCCTCGCAGGTACGCCTTGTAAAAGTGACGCAGTGAAATCTACAAGATTTCACGGAGTCACTTTTATGGCCATGCTGCGTCAAAACCCTGCGCCTGCTTGAAGCAGGCGTAAGGATTGACGCAGCATGTTAGGCATAGGGCGCCCCCGAGCCTTGCTGGAGCCGCGTCACAAGCAATGCACCGCATTTCCGCAGGGGGATGCGACACGCATCTGCCCATCCATGCGCCACGGCGCACCGCATTGTAAATGCAGCGTATCAGTGGTGGCGCACGGGTGGTTTTGCGGGTCGCAAGTTTCCTGGCGCATCCCTGCTGATTTGCAGGGATGCGCCAGGTAATGTTAATCTGCCCCTGAGAACCTGCACTTTTTAGAGGGAGAGTGCCTGCACTTCTAAGCAGTGGTGCAATACTTTCAACTGGAGAGTACCGGCACTTCTCAGAAACAATAAGGTACTATGGGTAGGGTATCTACACTTCTTTATAGGGTAGGAAGGTATGTAGGAAGGTAGATCCCTGACTATGGTTGCCCCCAAATTTTTGCCTGGTGTTTTGCTGGTTTTCTGACTTAGTTGACCTGGGGCCCTGCTAATCAGGACCCCAGGCCCACTGCTCTCTCTGTTAAAATGGATTCCATGTACCCTAGGTACATATCCAATTGGCACTGGGCCCTCGTCAAGTCCCTGTACCCAGGGCTGAGGTGCACCCAGAAGTCTCCCAGGGGCTGCAGCATGTATTATGCCACCCCTGGGCTGACTAACTAAATCTGACACAACTGGCTGCACGACAGCTGGGGCAAGGTGGTGTAATCACCCTTTGCTGTAGATATAGTATTCCTATATCTAAACCTAAATGGGCACACAGATCTCCTATCAGTCACTCCTATGGCAGGCCTTGACAATCCTGAAGGCAGAGTGCTTGGAATCGTGTGAGATAGTGCTCTGGCATGAGCTGAGCCTGTCTGCGGCTTTCGGGATCCATCCCTTAGCCGTTTCCATGATATCGCATACCATATACTCTTAAGTGCATTATAATCCTCGCGGTTATGTGCCAACTCTGGTATCGCTTTATCAAAACATGTCGAGTAAGGTGTCATACGAATTGGAATACTAACCCCTCACCAATTCTGGCGACGGGGTTAGCATTCCACCCTTCTAGGGGGACACGACATGTATGTAACCTGTAACCCCGGTTAAAGTCAAACAGAGCCTTAGCTCCACAAAATGGATGCTGCCACCGAGACACAAGTCTGCCCTCCTGCTGCTGGGAGTCCTCCCAGAGCAGGAGGCAAGGACAAAGGGTTTCCTGCCAGGGGCTGTGCTAGCACCGTCCCAGACAGGATTTTGTGTATCCTAGGTAGGCAGGGCTTTGAGGAAGGTGACTGCAAGTGGCACCCCGGTGCTCACTGTGCATAGGCCGGCTTGAACCAGTTCCAGGGACACTCCAGACCCTGAGCTGGGGAAAAGCCCGCCAAGGAAGGGGGTGTAACCACCCCCCTCCTGGTCCCACCCATAGGGCAGGACTTAGTCGCGTGCCAGCCCCCTTTTCCCAGATAAAGGTAGGAGCAGGCCCCCTTCCAAATTAGATCATCTTTGGAATCAAGACACGACTTTCTGCGAAAGGACTTCAAGATTTCTTCTTCAAGATTCTCCCTTGTGACTAAGGAGTAGTCACCCTGCATCCGCAGGCACCATCTTAAGAACACTGCGGTCTGCTGCAAGTCCTTCCTCCGGAATCCGACTGCCCAGCTCGACGAGAACCGGCTTCCCTGGCACCTCTGACCTCTACCCACCTCTACAGCCCAGCTGAGAACCGTGGGTGCGACGAGACCTCGAGGGACCGGCCATCTTCAAGACTGCACGACTTCTTTCCAGCACGACCGCCGAGACATCCTCTGGTGAGTGCTTTGGGGTCCGAGAAGCCCCGACCCTGAGCAGCTCCAGCACCGAAGTTCAGCCTCCCAGCATCTCCACGATCTGCGTGGGGCCCTTCTGCTTTCTGCTGCTCACCGCGTTGTTTGGCTACTAGCCCGCTGGCTTGTGGCCTTCTGAACGACGCCCGACGACATCACTGCTGCTGGTCTGGTTGCTCCAGACTGGCTCTTGCTCCCTTCCAGAAGAGGAGCACCCCGGACCCTCCTGGTCCACTCAAGACGCCATTTTAGGTCCACCGCATGGGCCTTGCATTTGCCAAGACTTGTTGCCCCAATCCTGGGTCCAGCGACGTCGACAACAAGAACCTTCGTGGGACAGCTCGCACCTCCATCCTGGTCGCCGACAACGCCTCCTGGTCCGAGAGACTGCAGAGCCCAGCAGCGCCCACTCACCTGACTGCGGTGACTTCGCCCGGTGCCATCCTGGTGCCCACTTAATCACTGGCTAGTGATTCAAGAACTTGGTCCCCTCTGCTTTCAGGTTTTCTTCATCCCTGATCCAGGCTTGGATCTCTTCGAACTTTTCTTCACTGGCCGCCTGCCAGCAACTTCTTCTTCAGGCTCCTGGTTCGTCAACGAGGAATCCCGACGTCTTTTCAGACCTATGCAGCCGCAGCCCCTGGGCTAGGTAACTTCGGCATTTCGGTGCCCCAGCATAGCCTCACTATCCAAGGGTCCAGATCCACTGTCGTTTTCGACCTACCTAGTCGGGTTCGCCCGAAAACAGTAACTTTGTGAATTCTAGCTTCCATAGGCTTTTTCCCGCCTTACGCGTGAGAGTTCCCACTCTGCACGTGGTGTCCCTAGGCCTCCTGCTCCTAACCTGAGTGTTCAGCATTGTAGGCCTAGCGTTTCTAAAGCCTCTGAGAATCGTTACTTACCTGCTAGTAATTCGCATTCCACTTTTGTAGTATATGGTTTTTCGTGCCCCTCGGGCATTTGTGTAAATTGTGCGACTTAAAGTATTTTCGTAAGAGTTTTGTTGTGTGCTTAGCTCCCTGTCTCATAAAGAGCCAGGGTAGTCTTGTTATAAATAAATACACTGTTTATTTTCATAACAACTTGTGTGGTGTCCTTTCACTGGGTGTTCAAGGGGTAATGTGATGGTAAAACAGCTGGCTTAACACGCCCTCTAGAGTCTTAGCCTTAGACTGCTCGTATCCATGCTACTAGGATAGCTGGTCTATAAGGTTGACTTACAACCAATCATCAATAAGGGTTGTTTGGACTGATACATAGTGATCACTAGAATAGTGAGCACTGCATATCAGGCCAAGTTCTCACATTGGTGAGCAGCGGTTGGGATTTGAGCTTGCTGTTGTTTTACCACACATATCCTAAGAATATCTTGTGAAAGATCACATAAGTACTAAGGTACATATAACTTAGCTTAGAATACTCTGAGTTCTACTGAACCAGCTGTTGTAGCTCCTAGGGCCTAGCACACCCTAAACTACAACTCTAGCAAGGGATCAGTAGGCAAACATATAGTGTAGGTAAGTGCACCACTTACACCTCACTAGAAAAGCATGTCTACCCAAGGAGAATCTACTGAGACTCCCCTTGTGGATATTGACCCTCCACAGGTCAAATCAAGATATGCAGCTCTCAGTTTTCAGGAGATGAGACAAGTGTGTACCTCCAGAAAACTGAAACAGGGGTCTAACCCCACCATTCCCTTTTTGATAGGTCTCTTAGAGACTTATGATGCGAGAAAGATTTCTCAGCTAGATGGGAATATGCCAGCCTTAGAGGGTACCTCTGGGGATCCAGACCTCCCCAACATTGCCAATGCAGTTGAGGAGGAGGATCAAGAGGAACTCTCTGGGGATGAGGTAGACAAAGGTCTTGAGGTAGTCAGAAGGCTAACTAGGGCCAACTTAGACTTGCTTGGGCTAGGATCTGGGGGACCCCCAGTACTGACCTTGAGTAGGCCTAACCTTGGAGTTAGGAGAGATAGATCTCTTTCTAGGGACTCCAATAGATCTCTGCACTCTAATGCCTCTTCTCAGAGGAGAAGGAACTCTCCCCAGAGGAGATCGACTTCCCCTCAGAGAATGGAGCATGAAGCTAGGATGAGACAGGCTACTCTGAGGATTGAAAGGGAAGAACTTGCCCTGGCCAAAGAAAAGCTTGCCTTTGCTAGAGAGCAGCAGATGAGTGGGTTAGCTCCCACTGGTGGCAGCAATCTCCCAAGAGATAGAGAGAAGTGTTTAGATACTAAACACCTGACTAAGATAGTGCCCCCCTTTAAGCAAGGGGATGACATCCAGAAATGGATGGCTGCTTTGGAGAGGGCCTGCACTGTGCAGTGCATTCCCCAGAGTCAGTGGGCAGCTATACTGTGGCTCTCCTTTGATGGTAAAGGTAGAGATAAGCTCCTCACTACAAGAGTGGAGGATGCTAACAATTACCAGGTCCTGAAAAATGCACTGGTTGATGGGTTTGGCTTAACCACTGAGCAGTACAGGTTGCTGTTCAGAGACACCCAGAAAACTCAGTCTCAGGACTGGTCTGACTTTGTTGATTGTGCCACTAAGGCTTTGGAAGGCTGGCTACTGGGTAGCAAGGTTACTGACTTCACAGGATTATATAATCTTATTATGAGAGAGCAAGTCTTAAATAATTGTCAGAACCAGTTATTACACCAGCACCTGGTAGACTCTGATCTGACCTCTCCACAAGAATTGGGTAAGAGGGCAGACAAATGGGTCAGAACCAGGATTAGGCCCAAGAACCAAGGTGGTGACCAGAAAAAGGAATCAACCAAGCCTCAAGAGAAGGGTGGGAATAAATCTCCAGATCAAACCACATCAGGGCCCCAAAAATCCTCTGAGGGGGGTGGGTCCCAGAATCCTTCTAGTAACCAGAAGAAACCTTATTGTTATCCCTGTAAACAGGTGGGTCATTTGAAAACTGACAGCAGTTGCCCAAAGAATAACAATAAGGAGAACATACCCCCAAGTAACATTCCCAAACCTCCTGTTACTACTAGTAGTAATCCCCCAGGTGGTGGGAGTGCCCCCAAGAATTTGGGTGCATTTACTTTGGGAGTTCCTGGGGACTCTGGCTTAACCAGGTCCCCAAACTTAGATACTCTTGTCTGTGAGACTGGCATGGGGTTTGCCAACTTCACAACTTGTCCCAACACTTTGGGCAAGTACAGACAGGAGCCCCTCATCAATGGTATAAAAGTTGAGGCCTATAGAGATACAGGGGCTAGCATCACTATGGTGACTGAGAGTCTAGTCCCCTCAAGGCAACTTTTACCTGGTGCCACATACCAGGTGACCAATATTGATGGAGTACAGATAGATCATCCCATGGCAGTGGTCAATCTCAGCTGGGGAGGTGTCACTGGCCACAAGAGAGTGGCAGTGTCACCAAACTTGCCTGTAGATTGCCTACTGGGGAATGATTTAGAGCTCTCAGCCTGGGCTGAAGTAGAGCAAGAAACCCATTCTAAAATGGTAAACATCCATGGTAAGGTTAGTGGGGCAGTGATAGCCACAGCCCCAGTCCAAGATGTCCTCCCTGAACAGGTCAGGAGGGCTGTGCCAGTCACAGCCCAATCTCAGACAACTTCCTTCCCAGAACAGGTTGTCAAGGCTGTGTTGGTCACAGCCCACACCCAAACTGAGCCCCCTCCTGAAAAGGTTGGGAGAGTTGTGATGGCCACAGCTCAAACTCAGACAGATGATAGTGTTGTGAAGCCTGAAACTATGGATCACTCCACTCAGACAGAGAGCATTGAGGAGGAAGAGAAATCTCCCTCCCACCAGACTTTAGGAAAGGGTCAGCCTCCTCAGAGAACTGATTTGACCCCTTGTGAAGAAACTGCCACAGAGGTAGTCAGGCCTAACCTGGCAGAACCCCTGATGTCAGTGGACCCTTCCAAGGTGGGACCCAGTCTGAAGCAGGTAACCTGCCCCTCTCTACCCTGCCTCAGTCAGCCCAGGGCTGTAGAGGTCAGGAAGGCCAGTGTTGGACCCCAAAGGGCCCCCTGTCCAAAAGAATTCCCCAATCAGCAGATTAAGGGCACTGAAGCTAGTAGTCCTAGCCAAGTGAAAATAAAACCAACTCCTGAGGGATCCCCCTTAAATTTAGTTAGGGACCTCCCACAGATGGACACTGTTGTGCACAGCCAAACTTGGGACCTGAGGGCCCCAGACCTGACCTGTCCCTCCAGTAAGCCAAACAGAGGGACCTAACCTCCAGCTGTAGGTAGCCAGAGGTTGACCCTGAGAGCCCAAAACAACTCAGTCTTGGAAAGAAAGGCCTATATGGTGGAAAATGATTGGAGGAAGCTGAGCCCAAAATTAGTGGACCCTCACTTCAGTACTCCATTTCAGCACCAGCCTTTTCCTTTGCCAAAACACACCACAGGTAGAGATTCCCTATGGTGGAGACCCTCAGATACCCTTAGGGTGAGGGATTGCTTAGTGGACCATGAGATAGGGGGTAACCATGCCAGTGCTGGTACTTCCTTATATGGCCACTCAGGTAATATAGGCTTACCTGGCAAGGATAGCCTTATCTCCTTTCGTTTGGGGGGGAGAGGGGGGGGATTGTGTAGGAAGGTAGATCCCTGACTATGGTTGCCCCCAACTTTTTGCCTGGTGTTTTGCTGGTTTTCTGACTTAGTTGACCTGGGGCCCTGCTAATCAGGACCCCAGGCCCACTGCTCTCTCTGTTAAAATGGATTCCATGTACCCTAGGTACATATCCAATTGGCACTGGGCCCTCTCCAAGTCCCTGTACCCAGGGCTGAGGTGCACCCAGAAGTCTCCCAGGGGCTGCAGCATGTATTATGCCACCCCTGGGCTGACTAACTAAATCTGACACAACTGGCTGCACGACAGCTGGGGCAAGGTGGTGTAATCACCCTTTGCTGTAGATATAGTATTCCTATATCTAAACCTAAATGGGCACACAGATCTCCTATCAGTCACTCCTATGGCAGGCCTTGACAATCCTGAAGGCAGAGTGCTTGAAATCGTGTGAGATGGTGCTCTGGCATGAGCTGAGCCTGTCTGCGGCTTTCGGGATCCATCCCTTAGCCGTTTCCATGATATCGCATACCATATACTCTTAAGTGCATTATAATCCTCGCGGTTATGTGCCAACTCTGGTATCGCTTTATCAAAACATGTCGAGTAAGGTGTCATACGAATTGGAATACTAGCCCCTCGCCAATTCTGGTGACGGGGTTAGCATTCCACCCTTCTAGGGGGACACGACATGTATGTAACCTGTAACCCGGGTTAAAGTCAAACAGAGCCTTAGCTCCACAAAATGGATGCTGCCACCGAGACACAAGTCTGCCCTCCTGCTGCTGGGAGTCCTCCCAGAGCAGGAGGCAAGGACAAAGGGTTTCCTGCCAGGGGCGGTGCTAGCACCGTCCCAGACAGGATTTTGTGTATCCTAGGTAGGCAGGGCTTCAGAGGAAGGTGACTGCAAGTGGCACCCCGGTGCTCACTGTGCATAGGCCGGCTTGAACCAGTTCCAGGGACACTCCAGACCCTGAGCTGGGGAAAAGCCCGCCAAGGAAGGGGGTGTAACCACCCCCCTCCTGGTCCCACCCATAGGGCAGGACTTAGTCGCGTGCCAGCCCCCTTTTCCCAGATAAAGGTAGGAGCAGGCCCCCCTCCAAATTAGATCATCTTTGGAATCAAGACACGACTTTCTGCGAAAGGACTTAAAGATTTCTTCTTCAAGATTCTCCCTTGTGACTAAGGAGTAGTCACCCTGCATCCGCAGGCACCATCTTAAGAACACTGCGGTCTGCTGCAAGTCCTTCCTCCGGAATCCGACTGCCCAGCTCGACGAGAACCGGCTTCCCTGGCACCTCTGACCTCTACCCACCTCTACAGCCCAGCTGAGAACCGTGGGTGCGACGAGACCTCGAGGGACCGGCCATCTTCAAGACTGCACGACTTCTTTCCAGCACGACCGCCGAGACATCCTCTGGTGAGTGCTTTGGGGTCCGAGAAGCCCCGACCCTGAGCAGCTCCAGCACCGAAGTTCAGCCTCCCAGCATCTCCACGATCTGCGTGGGGCCCTTCTGCTTTCTGCTGCTCACCGCGTTGTTTGGCTACTAGCCCGCTGGCTTGTGGCCTTCTGAACGACGCCCGACGACATCACTGCTGCTGGTCTGGTTGCTCCAGACTGGCTCTTGCTCCCTTCCAGAAGAGGAGCACCCCGGACCCTCCTGGTCCACTCAAGACGCCATTTTAGGTCCACCGTGTGGGCCTTGCATTTGCCAAGACTTGTTGCCCCAATCCTGGGTCCAGCGACGTCGACAACAAGAACCTTCGTGGGACAGCTCGCACCTCCATCCTGGTCGCCGACAACGCCTCCTGGTCCGAGAGACTGCAGAGCCCAGCAGCGCCCACTCACCTGACTGCGGTGACTTCGCCCGGTGCCCACTTAATCACTGGCTAGTGATTAAAGAACTTGGTCCCCTCTGCTTTCAGGTTTTCTTCTTCCCTGATCCAGGCTTGGATCTCTTCGAACTTTTCTTCACTGGCCGCCTGCCAGCAACTTCTTCTTCAGGCTCCTGGTTCGTCAACGAGGAATCCCGACGTCTTTTCAGACCTATGCAGCCGCAGCCCCTGGGCTAGGTAACTTCGGCATTTCGGTGCCCCAGCATAGCCTCACTATCCAAGGGTCCAGATCCACTGTCGTTTTCGACCTACCTAGTCGGGTTCGCCCGAAAACAGTAACTTTGTGAATTCTAGCTTCCATAGGCTTTTTCCCGCCTTACGCGTGAGAGTTCCCACTCTGCACGTGGTGTCCCTAGGCCTCCTGCTCCTAACCTGAGTGTTCAGCATTGTAGGCCTAGCGTTTCTAAAGCCTCTGAGAATCGTTACTTACCTGCTAGTAATTCGCATTCCACTTTTGTAGTATATGGTTTTTCGTGCCCCTCGGGCATTTGTGTAAATTGTGCGACTTAAAGTATTTTCGTAAGAGTTTTGTTGTGTGCTTAGCTCCCTGTCTCATAAAGAGCCAGGGTAGTCTTGTTATAAATAAATACACTGTTTATTTTCATAACAACTTGTGTGGTGTCCTTTCACTGGGTGTTCAAGGGGTAATGTGATGGTAAAACAGCTGGCTTAACACGCCCTCTAGAGTCTTAGCCTTAGACTGCTCGTATCCATGCTACTAGGATAGCTGGTCTATAAGGTTGACTTACAACCAATCATCAATAAGGGTTGTTTGGACTGATACATAGTGATCACTAGAATAGTGAGCACTGCATATCAGGCCAACTTCTCACAGGTACCTACACTTCTTTATTTTGAAAAGGTGAGTATCTGCACTTCTCAGCACTGGTGTAATACTTTCAATTGGAGAGTACCAGCACTTCTCAGAAGCAATCAGGTACTTTGGAATAGGGTACCGACACCTCTTTTATTTTTTAGAGGGAGACAGCACTGATGCAATACTTTACATTGGAGAGTACCAGCACTTCTCAGACGCAATCAGGTACTTAGGTATAGGGTACCTGCACTTTCTTATAGGGTACCTGCACTTCTTTTATTTTTAAGAGGGAGACAGTACTGGCACCGTACTTTCAATTGGAGAGTGCCAGCACTTCTCTGAAGCAAGCGGGTACTTTGGTGCAGGGTGCCTGTACTTCTTTTATTCCATTTAAAGCAGTGGTTCAGTTCCTACCTAGACACATCTGCCTCACCTTTGCACCTTAGCACAAGGCTGACCATTAGGCAAAACAGCCATTTCAAGTACAAGAGGTGCAGATTATGCCTTAGAGAGTCACTCATCGTAACGGTGCTGCAGTTCTCGCATTCCTTGCATGGAAGATAGTAACCTCAGATCCAGATGTTGAATGTAAACTCGAATGTGATTGGATGTTGAGAGCTGATCATCTCGCAGTTGCAGGGGGTGCTCAACGCACGTCTACCCTGATATGCACTATGCTCCGCTCTCCTACTCGTGAGAACCACAATCACATTATTGAGACGTTCACAGACATTCCACAATACCCTCTACTTCAATCTCCATTGTGCACTTTCTCAACTTGTCTGTATACAAATAACAAGCACTGGCAAAGCTAATAGGTTTCACCTGTGGAAGATCTGTTGGCGTTGCCAAAGTTATTTTTACATGTTGCACAGAAGCACGAGCTGCAGTACAACATTGTTTAAAGCAACAAAAGAAAGAGCTGTGATGCTGCCGTCATAGTGTTTCTTTTCTTGTTAAAGTTACTAAATCACCATGGTATGGAGTGGTGGGGGAGATTGGGTTAAAAACAACAGAGAGCAGGGAAGGGTGTGGGGGTGGTGAAGCAACACGAGGGAGCTGGTGGGTGGCGGGAGGTGGGGAAATAGTACATTGCTCTGCACTTATATAGAGTGGCAGAAAAGTTTTTTTTAAGTACCTGGAGCAATGCACTGCCAGTGGAAGGACACTGGCTGCAAACAGGAAGCTGTGCTGGGGCCATGCTCCACGGCAGGAACAGTAGACGCTGGAAGAATGCAGGAGGAGGTGAGCAGCCAGCAGGAAGCAGGAGGCGTGACTAATAATAACCAAGGAAGCAAGAGTGATGTAAAAGCCAACCATTGGTAAGTATTGGTAAGTAACAGGAGGGCTCTAACCCTATTTTTAAGCCTTTAAAAAAAATCAATAGCTTTTACTGAGGGCGCAAGAGTACTGAAGGCGAAACCTAAAAATGGGACAACTTCACAACTGATGCTAAATATTCAGCACATAAAACAATTTAGGATAAAAAATGTAACTAAAAAATGGAAATATGTTGCTTTTAAGGAACCCGAAAATAAAAAGTCTTCAGAATTGAACTATAACAAGAAAATATGCAGAAAAATAAAAAGAGACCAGAAAACCACTGCAACCAAACCATTAATGATGGAGATGAAAGAAGTACGGTAGGGCTTTTAGTGGAATTCAAAAAGTGGGGGGTCTCTAAAAGGTCTGTGACCTATGTAATTGAGGGTGTGACTTTCCATAGTCTATCACCAAATCTGTATTTTGGTTCTTTCAGAGTTTCTGTTACCTCATCCAGATGCAAAACACAACAAGTGACATACACCTAAAACCATCCAGGACTATTGGCTTTGTCAATGGTTGTTACGCACGAGTTTAAGGTACAATGATTTGGTTGTAAATAAGTAATATTGTAAATGGTTCAATTCTGAAATTTGTTGAAACTGTCAATTTAACATTGCTGCAGAGTGTCTCTATCACTCCTCTTATGTTCACTCTGTCTAGCCACATTAGACCTTTCTCTCTCCACATCTCGTCCATCCGCATAGCTTCCACCTCATCTCTTTCCTTATCAGCGCCCCCTTTTCTCTCTGTCCTGAATGCACTTCTCGTACCTCCTTCACTTCACCACCCCCACAAACACAACACGCCCACTCACCTGTCAGCACTACATTTTCTTTTACTTTTACCTTGTCAATATTTTGACAGCTGTGTACCTCCTTCACCCACACGTTTGAACAGAATCACATTTGTGATTCATTATAAACACCTGTAGGTGACTCAGTACGCAATATACAAAAGTATAATGCTACACGGTAGGGAAAGTGTTGGACTTCAGAGGGGTTACATTTCCTATTCCTAATCCATTCTAAACAACAGTAGGGCATGTACTTCCCTTCAAACACATTACATATTTGAATAACCCTGTTAATTTATAACAAATACAACATTCTTAATGTTAATAATATTAATTAACCAAGATATATATATATATATAAAATGTAGTTTTTAAACAATTTACATAATTATAACATCTTTTAATATATATATTTTTTTAATTACTACTTATTACTTAATTAACTTCCCACACTATGGGGGTGATTATGATGGCGGGCGGATCGCCACCTCAGTCTGATATACCCCCCACCATACTATTATGGCGGGGGATCGCAGCAGACGCAAAGTGCGTCCTCCGCTTTTCCGCCATTCAGTCATCGTTCCGATTGCCGGACGGGCGGAACTGGGCCTCAATATGGTGGCAGTGACGGATGGGTGTGAATCAAGGTGTCGCCATGGAAAGGCTGGCGGGGATTAACTTTGGGGGCCTGTTGCGGGCTCCTGGGAGGTGGAGGGTAGGGGGCTGCACTTGGGGGGTACCTATGGTACTCCCCTACATTGCCATGCACAAGGTGGCAGGCACCGCACGGTGCCTGCAACGTTGTGCAAGGCAATGCACAACATGCCTTTTCACCATTGGGGCGGGTGCTTCTTACAGCGGCACCCGCCGCAATGTTGGAAATGCGGAATGCGACCGCCAGGGTGGCGGTCGCATCCTAATTAGTGGTGCAGGTCCATTGCACATCTGGCGGCTGGTCCCAGCACCACCAGGATGGCGGGCGGAATAAAGTACGCCCGCTATCTTAATGGGGCCCATAATCTCTACATCCCTAGCAGCCTACACTTAAAATATAACTAAAATAAATAAGTATGACTCGATTTAGATAATTGATAATCAGTTAACTAATTAACAAATTGTTTTTGTTAATTCATTTTTACTTAATTAACGTCCCGGCCTATACCCCTGCAAACTTAGCAAACTGCAACTAAAATATGAGTAAAATAAGTCAGAATTACATGATGTACATAATTATCATTTAATTCATTATTAGTAGATAATTATTCTTAATTATTACTTCATGTCCCACCCTATATCTAAGGCCACTGGAATTATGTGGCAGGAGAGGACTAAATTATGCGGCAGGGTTGAGTAAATTATGTGACAAGAAAAGCCAAATTATGTGGCATAATGCTGCATATTTTGTAATAGATTTATTTAATTATTTTGTCATTTTTAAACATGGTAACACTCTCTTGGCATTGGTTGCACCTTATTAGTACCAGTATAACACCCACATTTAGATATAAGCATCAGAAAGGTGACCAGTCCAGCTTTGTAAAAGGCCTTTCATTCCGCGGCAACAGATGTTGTCGCATTTTTAGTAATTTTTGATCCATTTGAGCTAGAAACATTTTTTGGGTTAAAATCTGCAAATTGTGCGCCAGCTGATGGGGTATGAGGCAAATGCAGAACACCTGTAATTGTGTGAAAATCGCTGCAGAAGCCCAATCATATAATTCCAGTGACCCTGCCTATATCCCTACAAAACCAACAGCCCACACCTAAAATATATCTAAAATCAATAATCAATTAAATAACTAGTTTAAAATTAATTATTAATTGATTATAACTTAATTAACTTCCAGCCCTATACTCCTCCAAACCCAGAAGGCCGCACCTAAAATATAACAAAAAAATATAATGATTACATCATTTACATAATAAATATTTAATTAAATAATTAATAATACACTAATAATTAATCGTTAATATATTCTGCATCATGAATTAATGTCTTATATGTGTTCACTGAGAAATATGACAGCATAAAACTTTCTTGGTATATATAAAAAAGATTTTTATAAGAAAAACTGAGTATATGTATTATTTAAAAAAAATATTTTTCCATCAGATAAATCATGGCAAAAAATGAAAAAGTCATAATTTTGTGATATCATTCAAGGCAAATAATGTTTGTCCTTTTCAAACTGTTATTGTCATAAAGTTTCCCTGCCCGCTAAAACTACAAAATATAGTGCCCATGGTGTGTCTTTACATTTTTTGGATATTCCCAGTTAGGGCTTATTTATCCTAAAATTGGGGGCCCTAGATCTTTCTCAGATATTTTTACGATATCATCAAAAATTATATTAACAACAATGATATCACTTACCTGAAAAAAATGATATTCTTGACAACGATATTTCTAAATCACAATATTTCTGTATCACAATATTTTTGTCGGATATTTCTGTCTTCTGATATTTACAACTCTATATTTTCTCCAAATATCCTTTCTTTTATTTCTCTTCCATTCCCCCTCTGTCCTTTTCAGTCTTCCTCCAATCTGTGCCATCATTATCTTTTTTCATTCTGCACTATCAACCTCCATCTTTGCCTCTGCCTCTCCGTGACAAGTTCTCCCACCAGAAGCACAGACCCTTTTAGACCCTTTTAGAAGGAGTGTTTACACATATTTTCTCAGCAGAAACACCATCTTAGCGCCTGGCTTGCCTGCTTCATTTAGGACTGTATTTTCAAATTCCGCATCTTGATTGTAAACTGCTTGACTGATTCCCCCCATCCTCACAGGTAAATTCATGGTCACCTGGATCGAGAGGCAAGGCTTTTGCAGAGATCTCAATGCCAACAGTGCCCAGATGGGAATTCGGAGGGGTTTGGACTGTAGTTTTAGGGTGTCAGAAAGAACCCAAGGTGGATAAACGGCTATGGACTTTAACATCCCTCCAAGGCCAGGATGGAACTACCACCATAATCTCTACCTTTTCACTCTGATTTTTTTTTCCATTTTTATATAGCTCAAACTCGATCGGAAGGTATTGGAGCTATTTACATGAGAACTCGTTATTTTACACGAGGTCGGATTCATGTTTTTTAGTGTTAGTTTAATAGAAACATTTCAGTCGATAACCAGGTTTAACTCCAACTATCATTACTTGGATCTTTCACCACCCCATTCTAATCTCATTACATCACAATATGACTAGGGGACACTTACACTCATTTCCAACCCAACTGAATGCAATAGAGCAAGATACCACATTTCTCCCACCTAATAAAAAAACAAGAAAACACATTTTCTTTTGCACTGGCAAGTAAAAAACATAAATTCTAACCATGAAATGAGAACAAACATAATCTAACAAAACATATAAACAGAAAAGTATAAACCTTAAAAATAGCAATTCTTTTCTCAGTTGGCTCTCTTGAAACATACAGCAAAATACTTAACTAAACACATCCTTTGTATATTTTCGGACTTACTTGTCAAACACAACTTACTCACTATCCTAGTCCTAAAGGACATAATCCTCAAGATAAATGCCTTGCTTAAGTTTTCTCAAACTCCTCCTCTGGCAGTTAGAACCATCCTTCAAATTGTTACCAGAGTGATTCAAACTCAATTTATCATCATTTACATTTTTAGGTACAACATCATTTGATTTCACAATAACAACTCGACGAAAGTTCCAAAACTTTCTATCATCGGTTCTCATATAATTTTTAAATAATTTGTTAACCTAGTGTATTAATGTGAACTTGGACAATTGAGCGCAACTATAACGTGCTTTAATTTGAACAGAATCTCCTATTCTATACTCACTAGGTTTTACACATTTATTTGCATCAAAATACCTATTTCTCTTGTACTGCAAGGACGGTTCTTTATCCCGCCATTCACCCAAATAACTACATTCTAACCCTTTATTCCATTTCTTCCAATGTACTCAAAGAGACATATTCGGTGCGCAATAAATAATTTAAAAGACAACCTCCCTGTAGTGGCATGTGGAGACATCCAACAAACACTGATCCTTTCCTATAATGTTTTTCTTTAATCAATATCATTGGACTTGGCCAATTGTATGCTCTCCTTCAGAGTTTTATTTAACCTTTCCACAGCACCATTTGTTTCAGGATGATATATAGAGCATGTTTTATGTCTTACCCCACATCTCTCTAAGAATGACTCAAATTCTATAGAGATAAATTGAGGTCCATTATCAGTTAAAATGGAATTGGGGCAGCTGTCGCTCTTAAAAACTTGTTCCAAGAATTTGATAACATTTGAAGTAGAGATGTCACATACACATGTTTTTCAACCCAATGGGAGTAAAGATCTAATAACACAAAAAAAGTCTGTTAAATTCACCTCTTAAAGTACCCACCATGCCCATTGAAACTTAATCCCAATAATGTTTTGAATGTTTCTTGCTCACTAAAGGAACATGTTTAGTGACTAAACATTTGTCGCTATTGTTACATTCCACACAATTTTGGGCACAGATCTTTCTACCTTAGTGTCCAGACCAGGCCACCAAAAACGTGTACGTAGCCTTTCCTTCAGTTTTACAATGCCCACATTATCTAAGCATCCTATCTTGGACCTAAGTGATTCAGGAGGTACAAGTCTAGTCCCTTATAACAATATTCGTTTGTCTACCACCAGTTCATCACTCACCATGCAGCACAATTTTCCTAGATTCCCATATGTTCCTTTTTATAGCATCAACAACTCTACCAAGTTCATCATCTTTGACCGTTTCCATTTAAGAAAAAACCTTAAGGACAGTGTTATTATGAAGTGTTGTTTTAGACCAATGGTATCACCCTCTGGAAAGTCTCTATCTTGAATAGAATTCTCTTGACAAATCCATTCACCTGCTTAAAATCTTCATCTCCAGCATTTCGGTCTTTATTGGGTTCTTTGGATGAGGCGTATGTATGATACCCAAATAAACAAGGGTTGAGAGATATGGTGAATACTCATCCGTCTGAAATATACTTGGTCCATTCTGCCAGGAATAGTTGGATCCTTCCTCCAACCCGTAATCCTGTGCCACTTTCCTCCAAGCGTCCGGCATACTCAGAAACACTGTTCCTTCAGACCCAGATCTGACTTCTGCTTCTTCTGACACTTCGAGAAAGCCTTTTCATGGAAACTGGATGGATTCTCACTTGCCTGCTGCCTTCTGGATGGTTGGAGAAAAGATTTTCTGTGTCTCGTTGTACTAGCAACCTTGTTATTTGTTTTTCTAGATTAAATGAATGTCTTCTTTCCTTGAAAATTCTGCTAAGATTGTCTTCCAACTCTGCTCCAAAAGGATAAATCTTCTCAAATGAGATCTTCAGGGCTGTGGACCTCTGGCCAGAATCTGCGTACTGCCCTTGAAGGTTTAGGTTTTGACGAACTGCAATTGAAGCACCACAGGCTCATACAAAGGCTAATATGAGATAACATTTCTCTGTGCTTCTCCATACACTCCAACAAATCTGAACGCATGTGACCCTCGTGAATGGCTTTCAGCAGAGATTTAAGGCCCGATATAAAAGACTACTCAATCTACGCTCCATAAACACCTGCCGAAACGAACGTTTTTTTTAGCTGCAGAGTCCAACCTTTTTCTGCAGGGCCCTTCAAAATATGTTCTTTTAACATCGAGCATTTTCCCACCTAGCTTGCCACAACAGAGTTCACCTTGCCAGATTCAGTTGCCTTATGATGACATGTCCTCTAAAAGATAGAACTTGATCCTTATTCTGGAAGATTGATCTTCTCTGGGTCTTTCTGTTAATTTAAAATCGCATCCATAATAAACTGGGATAATCCTAAATTAGGCACTGTCTATAATTGCTTCATAACTAGTTTCCACCAGCATTCTATATGGCAAACCTGATATTCTGTGTGAAATGAGAAAGCAATTGCAGCAACATCTCCTTAGAATTAGGTTTCATCTTCTGATCAATAGGGAAAGCCAAGTCGTTGCTATACTCAGAATGACAGACTTCAGAGTATACGTTTCCTTGCATCCCACAGTCTTTATAATCAGAATAAGTTTCCTTCTTCATTGCAGCAATTTTATCCAGGACTAGCCTCCTGATTTCCTACTCATTAAAATTCTGTTCCAGGTCTCTGGATCCCTTGAGGGGACGAGAGGGAGAATGATGGGAATGGGAGAGGAAAGATGGAGACAATGGAGACATATGTCTCCGCTTGCTAGAATCCTTCCCCGTCAAGTTCACCAAGCTGAAACTCAATTTAAACACAGTGCTTAGGTGTCCAAAAATCACAACAATATTGCCCCCAAATGTTTCACCTCAAGTTAAATACTTGATATGGTGCTAGCTACGATGTTCGGACCTCATAGAACAGGATGCACATGCGCTGAAGATTCCATGCGCATGAGCAGACTGTCTTCCTCATTGCATGCCCATCCTCCTTTCGGCAAACATTGGCTCTCCTTGCCAGCTGTCCAAACAGAATCAAGAGCACCATACGTGAAATACAGTGCCCAAATCCGGTAAGAGTGCTCATTTGAGCTTGGCACACCATGTTCTCTGTCTTCTGCCAATCCATCAATTCACTAGGGCTCCTCCCTCCCAAAACCTTAAAGGGGAGGAACACTCTGTGAGAATGTAGCAGGAGACTCAGGCCCTACCTGAACTTCAGCAGCCCCTGTCCTTGTCCCAGACAGGAAAAAACAGGAAGTGCTGGGGGAATGCAATCATTATAATGCACTCTGCTGATGCTGGGCTGGGTTCCTTCAGCATTCCTGTTTTTGTCCTGTCTCTGAGGTAGGATTTGTGTTGGATGTTTATGACTGGTATGAGGACGAGGAACGTGGAGGTAATGGGTATCGCTGTACTCAAAGAAGTGAAAATCACACCCAGTGACTGAGTCTCCCTAAAGGCCTGATACCAAGACAGGATACTCACACACACTGAATGAGACTCTTCCCTAAGCCGTTCAACTCAAACTCAGTTACTGAATGTGTGATCCAATACGGAAAACTGATACGAGTGCTTAAGAATGAGCTCCACGGCAGAGACCCTCACCCAGTGAAAAAGACTTTTGAGACTCAGACTCATAAAAGAGGCTGGTCACCATGGTGCGGTCTGTGACAGAACGAGTAATGTTGTGCTTTAAGAAGTTAGATTTGCAATCTATGAATCAGAGTGTGCTTGGAGGTGTACAACACAAACTAAATGTGTCCGTGCTTATTTTGTTCTTCTTTCTTGTGACCCTCCCTTACCCTATGTAATCTGCTTTGGTGCACTCTCTTTTATTCTGTACTCACTTGTCCACTGCCTCTACTGTGTGAGCTCCTCGCTATATAGATCCTTCAGGCTCTGCAAGTTCCCCACTATATAGATCCTTCAGGCTCTGCCCTGTGGGCTCCTCACTATATAGATCCTTCCGGCTCTGCCCTGTGTGATCCTTTTCATAGATTCCTGGAAAGAAATTATTAAATAAATAAACAGTTCCTTCAAAACAATCAATTTATAAAGAAAGAGATGCCGTAGTTGACGTTTCGGTCTGTGATGGCGATGAGACCGTCAGACCATCTTCAGGAGAAAAGGTTAGTGAAAATCCAAGAAAATCTCTTAATGGGTTCTTTCAAGTAACTTAAGCCAACCAGATTGTATTTACTATTTTCAAAAGGAGGCTTATGTAAGGTAGTAATATTCGTGGTACTGCAAACAAATTTCGCCACGCCGCAAGATACAGGCCGTCGGTGATATATTCATGGATGGCTCTTCCTTCGTTGTGCAACTTGATCAACGTGCTTGGGCTCCCATCAATTTGGAACTGAAGCTCACTATATAGATCCTCCTGGCTCTGCCCCATGATCTCCTCACTATATAGATCCTTCAGGCTCTGGCCTGTGAGCTCCTCACTATATAGATCCTTCAGGCTCTGACCTGTGATCTCACTATATAGATCCTTCAGGCTCTTCTCTGTGAGCAACTTGATCAACGTGCTTGGGCTCCCATCAATTTGGAACTGAAGCTCACTATATAGATCCTTCAGGCTCTGCCCTGTGAGCTCCTCACTAAATAGGTCCTCCCTGCTCTGCCCTGTGAGCTTCTCACTATATAGATCCTTCAGGCTCTGCCCAATGAGCTCCTCACTATATAGATCCTTCAGGGTCTGCCCTGTGAGCTCCTCACTATATAGATCCTCCCGGCTCTGCCCCGTGAGCTTCTCACTATATAGATGCTTCAGGCTCTGCCCCGTGAGCTCCTCACTATATAGACCCTCCCGGCTGTGCCCTGTGAGCTCCTCACTATATAGATCCTCCCGGCCCTGCCCTCTGAGCTCCTCACTATATAGATCCTTCCGGCTCTGCCCTCTGAGCTCCTCACTATATAGATCCTCCCGGCTCTGCCCTCTGAGCTCCTCACTAAATAGATCCTTCAGGCTCTGCCCAGTGCGCTCCTCACTATATAGATCCTTCTATATAGTGAGGAGCATGGAGAAGGCACACAAAAAAGTGAGGAAAAGCAAAGAGAAAGCAGTGAAAACGAGGGAGAAGCAAGGAGAAGGCAGGAGCAAGAGCGATGCTGCGGCATGGGGAGAGTTGGGCCTGGGGTCTGCTCAATGGGGTCGGCTGCAGCCTCATCAAGTAAGTTCTGGGAGGAGGAAGGGGCGCTAGGAGGTGGTGGCAGGGTTAAGCGGCTGGGCTAAGCGGGGAATGAGTAAGGTGTGCAGGCATGCTGGTCAGTGTCCGTGCACTAACCAAGAGCCAAACCTGTTAGATTTGTCACAGCTTCTTTAAGGATCTGTGGATCCTGGATCAGGGTGAACTTTTCAAATGTGTTTGTCACAGAGGTGCTCGCTTATTAACTTCCTTAGCAATATTGACTGAGGAAACGCAGCCAATCAGAACGTGCTGGTGAGGAACCTCTTTGAACAGCATTAATGAGATAAATGACTGGATCAGAACTGGACCGTTCATGCTGCACCACATATGCTTTATAATTGTAAGCCAACTGTGGCTTGTAAAACAATAAAAATCAAATAACACAGCTGCATCCTCTGCATACCTAAGCGTGTGGTTTTATCAAACGTTGAATGTGTGAGGGACACTGTAGACATATATAATGAACAGTGGTATTAAGATAATCTGAAATTATTTGCATACTGTGACTGCTTATTGTGTATGTTGATATGTGTAAACATATAGCACACGTTTACCTTAGCTTACCTCGTGTAGACGTAGGACATATATTATACTATGCTACCTTTGTAACTATGTCTGTTTCTGGTGCTGAGATGGCATGATCTGGAAGGAGAGGCCTGGCACCGGCAGGACAGCACAGGTATTGGTCTCGAATACATGTTTATGCACTACATACTTTTGTCATTTTGTAATTTAGTTTCATATGCATTGTAGAATTTAGAGCGAATTTTTTATTGATTTTTATGTTTAGCATATTTTTGATTCAGCGATTCTTGTATCCCCATTGACTTGATAATATGTTAGTTCTACATTATTATTATAAAGTGGAACCCCCCCAAGTGTCTTGACTTCAACTTGTTTAATTTGTTTTATTGTTTAGATAGACATCGATTTTATTTATGTTTCAGGAAACTGCCCCTGATGAAGGGAAATCCGTTTCCCGAAATGCATTGGGCTCCGGACTCTATGAAATGTATTATTCCATGAACACAGAGACTTTGTAATTATGTGATTTCCTCAACAATACGGTGTCTGGCTATTGAAATGGTGAACCATACAAATGTATCTATTTAGACAGAAAGTCGACATTATAGATGTATGTGAATAATACGCGATGTATATTTAGAAATAATGATGTAACTGTTTCTCAACTATGAAATACAATGGTTCTTTCAGATAAAGAAATTGCTTTTGAACAATGAAATAGTTGTTTATCTTTATTAATTTCAAGTGGAAAATAGTTTCCCAGGGTACTGTGCACACTGCATGCAGACTGCTGTCAGCATTCTTTTCATGATTTATACTGTGTTAGCCAACACTAGTACTAGTGTAGCACCCCACACAGATAATTAAATTAGTTTGAAAAAATATAGTTTGATAACACGAGAGACCAGAGAGTGCACCTCTTTTCATCACACTTGATTCTCACTTTTGGCCCCCAGAGGTTGCACCTCGCAGCTAGTTAACATAAATACAAGAAATTGAAAAAACATGGCATCATTTGATACCATTACTCACAATGCTGAAAACAGGGCCACCACGTTGGCATACACAAATGAGGAAGCCACGGACATTTATGCACTCATAGAAGAAATTAGACTGGTAGACACCCACAGGGGATCCACTATCCAGCAACTGAAACAATTGGAGTACCTCACACGCAGGCAATTGAATAAACGACTTCAATATCACCGGAATAAAAGGATTCCGCGAGGATTGAGAATAGCACTACGACCGATGCTATTTAGGTTTCATTTGAACCCACAATTTATGGAAAAATGGTTCGCACTCCTCAATAAATGTTCTTTAGATTTGATACTACTAATCATCTAGGAATTGTCACATATGATAAGAGATCTAGATGAGGAGATATTTAATCTGAAGAGAGATTTGGAAAAGAGCATAGAACCACAGATATGGACAGTAACTCTTGACGAATTGAACCAAAAATTGGATCGTTACAACCGTGAACTACAGGAGGGAAAGATTAGGAAATACCGTCGTGACACGATAGACTACAAATTGAATGAAGTCTACACTTGGGCGGAGATTTACGCCAAAAAATGATATACAGCAGTTAGGACCAATACATCGAGTGAGGAAAGTATTGCTACAACTCAAGATGCCACATCCTCTCGATAACCTGTCAGTAAGACGAGGACAGTAACATCTACACACACATCAACTGGTACAAAAACAGTACAAGAACAGGCAACGCTTGCCTCCACAAGTGTTCATTTTTTGGCACAGGTACAGGATCCAGGACAACCATCACTACCGATAGAAAGCAGTCAGACAGAAACAATAACCGCAAAACCAGGCGAGGACAAGGGAAGAACTCTTCGCAGCGGGAAGAATGTAGTTTGATCATCAATATTACTTCTACTCCACTAACTCGACAACAAACATCCACTTTGAATAAAGGCATGCCTTTCGTACCTATCAATGATACTAATGCCTTGGAAACCAATGTGGCTTTGTATAAATTTATGCCGAAACTTCGTTTGAGACAATATTTCTCAAATGTCATACAAGAAACACCAGATAAAGAGGAAGAGTCTATGAAAAAATTCAAACTGAAGAGCAAATATTAGCCACCTACTTCACATAAAATCCTAGATATTTTTGAAGATACCGTGAAACGAGATTTGGCCAAAATTAAGTATAAGAAACAGAAAAACACCAACTTCACTGAACATGATCGACGTACCATCCAGTCCATAGTACAGAACAACAACCTGACCTTCCAACCTGCGGACAAGGGCGGAGCCCTGCTTATTATGGACACAGCATACTATAACCGGAAAGTAGACGAGCATGTAGAAGACATCAACACATATATTAGTCTGGAAAAAGATCCCACAGCACCCTTACAAGGAATATTGAAAGATTTGCTTACAACAGCTGAAAGCACAGGAGTAATCCCCTCGCAAATAAGATTGTTTCTAACCATCCAGAACCCAAGAAGACCAAAGTTGTATATGACTCCCAAGATACACAAACATCCCACAGATCCCCCGTTTCGTCCCATCGTCTCGGGCTGCAATTCATTATTTGAACCTCTGGGGGCATACCTTGATCATCACTTACAACAATTTGTTCAGGGATGGTGCACCTACATTAAGGACACCACGGATTTTCTTAATAAACTTAAACTTGAAATCACGCAACAGTTTTTTCACAAGGATTGGGTACTATGTACTATCGACGTCACAGCCCTGTACACGTCAATTGCACAGAAGGAATGGAAGCCACTGAATGGGCATTATTACAATTGGATTTACTAGAAGAAACCAGCATTTTCCTGATGAAACTATTACATTTCTGTCTATACAACAGTTATTTCAAATGGCAAGAGAGATTCTTCGGGCAACTATCAGGTACCAGCATGGGATTTTCTGGAGCTCCTGCTTACGCTAATATCTTTATGGCAAAGTTTGAGCACGAGTACATATTGACACAAGAATCCTGGACTGAGGGTTTGGTACAATATTGCCGATATATTGATGAATTTTTTTTTATTTGGTCAAAGACACAATGTGAATGGAAGACTTAATTCACCAACTGAACACAAGGAACTCTAGAATTCAGTTTACCTCTTCTATCAGTGAATTACAAGTGAATTTTTTGGATGTTCTCATTAAGAAGAATGTAGCACTGCAAAGACTAACTACAGACATATATACCAAGCCTACTGACAGGAACAGTACACTATTGTATACAAGTTTCCATCCTAAGAGTTTAATCAGCAATTTACCATTTTCTCATTTTTTGAGGATTAAGAGGATATGTTCAGAAGAAGTTCAGCTTTTACTTTTGCATCTAAATTTTCGACATCTTCCAACCACATCAAAAGTATTATTAATACACGGTAGGATCTCTTGCAAAATGAAAAGGAGTTCAATGGAATATATGACGAGAAACCCATATTTGCTTACACAAGTGACAGGAATCTTATGGATATTATAAGAACACCACCCAAACAATCACAGCAAGTAACCCACAAAGGTATCACTAAATGCCATAATTGTACGCATTGTTACAACATTATACAAGGCAACATACTACTACATCCCATCACAGGCAGAAAGATTCCTTTGAAGCACTCAGCAAACTGCGATACAATGCACATAGTTTACTGCTTAAAATGCCCCTGTGGCAAAGCTTATATTGGTAAGACAGAGCGGAAATTTAAAACAAGATTAACAGAACACAAAAGTATAATACGAACACAAAACAGATCTACTTCTGTGGCCAATCATTGGTGTGAAGCACACCATAACATAGCCCAACTACGAGCACAGATAGTGGAAGTAGTAACCAAAACTGAGGGGCAGGATAACAGCTTGAAATTACTCCAAAGAGAAGCATTTTTGGATAGACCATTTGCAAACATTAATGCCAGATGGACTAAATGACAGGCCTGATTTAAGTTGCTTTTTGTAATCAACATTAGCATTGAGTGAACACCGTACATGACATACGGTTGAGTTGTTGCATAGTAACATGATGGGGATCGCTTCTTGGTTTTATACTGGGCATGACATGTCAATCTATATGATTTACAGAGATTTATTTCTTAGATGTATTATGTCTCTTTAAAATTATAGGTATATTTGACAGTCACGTGATGTAATTATGAAGTCACCGTTTTTTTATGTATCTCACAATACGCTGCAGAAGTTTTTGGACCATTTAACCAAATTTGTGGATAACATAGAATGACTTGATGGGTGCTATACTTCAGTGATACATGTTTATTATTCGATTGTTAACACTATGTATAGTTTTTGTATACAGTAGTATAGCGTTTTACATTCATGTGTTCTTTTTACAGAATAATGAGCTGCTCACACTTACCTCAACCTTGTTGTTATGCACAACGCATTATTCACTTTGACATTGGTGTTTTGCCACTTTTTTAAACACGATACACATGGGAGGGAGTTTTTTACAATGCTCATTAGCTCAGTGCAGAGCAAGAAGAATCTATATAGTGAGGAGCTCACATAGGAAGGCCTGAAGGATCTATATAGTGAGGAGCTCACTGGGCAGAGCTTGAAGGATCTATACAGTGAGGAGCTCACAGAGCAGAGCCGGGAGGATCTATATAGTGAGGAGCTCACTGGGGAGAGCTTGAAGGATCTATATAGTGAGGAGCTCACAGGGCAGAGCCGGGAGGATCTATATAGTGAGGAGCTCAGAGGGCAGAGCCGGAAGGATCTATATAGTGAGGAGCTCACAGGGCAGAGCCGGGAGGATCTATATAGTGAGGAGCTCAGAGGGCAGAGCCGGAAGGATCTATATAGTGAGGAGCTCACTAGGCAGAGCTTGAAGGATCTATATAGTGAGGAGCTCACTGGGCAGAGACTGAAGGATCTATATAGTGAGGAGCTCACTAGGCAGAGCTTGAAGGATCTATATAGTGAGGAGATCACTGGGCAGAGCTTGAAGGATCTATATATTAGAGGAGCTCGCAGGGCAGAGCCGGGAGGATCTATATAGTGAGGAGCTCACTGGGCAGAGCTTGAATGATCTATATAGTGAGGAGCTCGCAGAGCAGAGCCTGAAGGATCTATATAGTGAGGAGCTCACGGGGCAGAGCCTGAAGGATCTATATAGTGAGGAGCTCACTGGGCAGAGCTTGAAGGATCTATATAGTGAGGACCTCACAGGGCAGAGCCTGAAGGATCTATATAGTGAGGAGCTCACAGGGCAGAGCCTGACGGATCTATATAGTGAGGAGATCACAGGGCAGAGCCTGACGGATCTATATAGTGAGGAGATCACAGGGCAGAGCCTGAAGGATCTATATAGTGAGGAGATCACAGGGCAGAGCCTGAAGGATCTATATAGTGAGGAGCTCACAGGGCAGAGACTGAAGGATCTATATAGTGAGGAGCTCACAGGGCAGAGCCTGACGGATCTATATAGTGAGGAGATCACAGGGCAGAGCCTGAAGGATCTATACAGTGAGGAGATCACAGGGCAGAGCCTGAAGGATCTATATAGTGAGGAGCTCGCAGGGCAGAGCCGGGAGGATCTATATAGTGAGGAGCTCGCAGGGCAGAGCCGGGAGGATCTATATAGAGAGGAGCTCGCAGGGCAGAGCCTGAAGGATCTATATAGTGAGGAGCTCAGAGGGCAGAGCCTGAAGGATCTATATAGTGAGGAGATCACAGGGCAGAGCCGGAAGGATCTATATAGTGAGGAGCTCACAGGGCAGAGCCTGAAGGATCTATATAGTGAGGAGCTCGCAGGGCAGAGCCGGGAGGATCTATATAGTGAGGAGCTCAGAGGGCAGAGCCGGGAGGATCTATATAGTGAGGAGCTCACAGGGCAGAGCCTGACGGATCTATATAGTGAGGAGATCACAGGGCAGAGCCTGACGGATCTATATAGTGAGGAGATCACAGGGCAGAGCCTGAAGGATCTATATAGTGAGGAGATCACAGGGCAGAGCCTGAAGGATCTATATAGTGAGGAGCTCACAGGGCAGAGACTGAAGGATCTATATAGTGAGGAGCTCACAGGGCAGAGCCTGACGGATCTATATAGTGAGGAGATCACAGGGCAGAGCCTGAAGGATCTATACAGTGAGGAGATCACAGGGCAGAGCCTGAAGGATCTATATAGTGAGGAGCTCGCAGGGCAGAGCCGGGAGGATCTATATAGTGAGGAGCTCGCAGGGCAGAGCCGGGAGGATCTATATAGAGAGGAGCTCGCAGGGCAGAGCCTGAAGGATCTATATAGTGAGGAGCTCAGAGGGCAGAGCCTGAAGGATCTATATAGTGAGGAGATCACAGGGCAGAGCCGGAAGGATCTATATAGTGAGGAGCTCACAGGGCAGAGCCTGAAGGATCTATATAGTGAGGAGCTCGCAGGGCAGAGCCGGGAGGATCTATATAGTGAGGAGCTCAGAGGGCAGAGCCGGGAGGATCTATATAGTGAGGAGCTCGCAGGGCAGAGCCGGGAGGATCTATATAGAGAGGAGCTCGCAGGGCAGAGCCTGAAGGATCTATATAGTGAGGAGCTCAGAGGGCAGAGCCTGAAGGATCTATATAGTGAGGAGATCACAGGGCAGAGCCGGAAGGATCTATATAGTGAGGAGCTCACAGGGCAGAGCCTGACGGATCTATATAGTGAGGAGATCACAGGGCAGAGCCTGACGGATCTATATAGTGAGGAGATCACAGGGCAGAGCCTGAAGGATCTATATAGTGAGGAGATCACAGGGCAGAGCCTGAAGGATCTATATAGTGAGGAGCTCACAGGGCAGAGACTGAAGGATCTATATAGTGAGGAGCTCACAGGGCAGAGCCTGACGGATCTATATAGTGAGGAGATCACAGGGCAGAGCCTGAAGGATCTATACAGTGAGGAGATCACAGGGCAGAGCCTGAAGGATCTATATAGTGAGGAGCTCGCAGGGCAGAGCCGGGAGGATCTATATAGTGAGGAGCTCGCAGGGCAGAGCCGGGAGGATCTATATAGAGAGGAGCTCGCAGGGCAGAGCCTGAAGGATCTATATAGTGAGGAGCTCAGAGGGCAGAGCCTGAAGGATCTATATAGTGAGGAGATCACAGGGCAGAGCCGGAAGGATCTATATAGTGAGGAGCTCACAGGGCAGAGCCTGAAGGATCTATATAGTGAGGAGCTCGCAGGGCAGAGCCGGGAGGATCTATATAGTGAGGAGCTCAGAGGGCAGAGCCGGAAGGATCTATATAGTGAGGAGCTCAGAGGGCAGAGCCGGGAGGATCTATATAGTGAGGAGCTCAGAGGGCAGAGCCTGAAGGATTTATATAGTGACGAGCTCACTAGGCAGAGTTTGAAGGATCTATATAGTGAGGAGCTCACTAGGCAGAGCTTGAAGGATCTATATAGTGAGGAGTTCATTGGGCAGAGCCGGAACGATCTATATAGTGAGGAGCTCACTGGGCAGAGCTTGAAGGATCTATATATTGAGGAGCTCGCAGGGCAGAGCCGGGAGGATCTATATAGTGAGGAGCTCGCAGGGCAGAGCCGGGAGGATCTATATAGAGAGGAGCTCGCAGGGCAGAGCCTGAAGGATCTATATAGTGAGGAGCTCACAGGGCAGAGCCTGAAGGATCTATATAGTGAGGAGCTCACAGGGCAGAGCCGGAAGGATCTATATAGTGAGGAGCTCAAAGAGCAGAGCCTTAAGGATCTATATAGTGAGGAGCTCACAGAGCAGAGCCTGAAGGATCTATATAGTGAGGAGCTCACAGGGCAGAGCCGGGAGGATCTATATAGTGAGGAGCTCACAGAGCAGAGCCTGAAGGATCTATATAGTGAGGAGTTCACAGGGCAGAGCTTGAAGGATCTATATAGTGAGGAGATCACAGGGCAGAGCCTGAAGGATCTATATAGTGAGGAGATCACAGGGCAGAGCTGGGAGGATCTATATAGTGAGGAGCTCACAGGGCAGAGTCTGAAGGATCTATATAGTGAAGAGCTCACAGGGCAGAACCGGGAGGATCTATATAGTGAGGAGCTCACGGGGCAGAGCCTGAAGGATCTATATAGTGAGGAGCTCGCAGAGCAGAGCCAGGAGGATCTATATAGTGAGGAGCTCACTGGGCAGAGCCTGAATGATCTATATAGTGAGGAGCTCGCAGAGCAGAGCCTGAAGGTTCTATATAGTGAGGAGCTCACTGGGCAGAGCTTGAAGGATCTATATAGTGAGGACCTCACAGGGCAGAGCCTGAAGGATCTATATAGTGAGGAGCTCACAGGGCAGAGCCTGACGGATCTATATAGTGAGGAGATCACAGGGCAGAGCCTGACGGATCTATATAGTGAGGAGATCACAGGGCAGAGCCTGAAGGATCTATATAGTGAGGAGATCACAGGGCAGAGCCTGAAGGATCTATATAGTGAGGAGCTCACAGGGCAGAGCCTGAAGGATCTATATAGTGAGGAGCTCACAGGGCAGAGCCTGACGGATCTATATAGTGAGGAGATCACAGGGCAGAGCCTGAAGGATCTATATAGTGAGGAGATCACAGGGCAGAGCCTGAAGGATCTATATAGTGAGGAGCTCGCAGGGCAGAGCCGGGAGGATCTATATAGTGAGGAGCTCGCAGGGCAGAGCCGGGAGGATCTATATAGAGAGGAGCTCGCAGGGCAGAGCCTGAAGGATCTATATAGTGAGGAGCTCAGAGGGCAGAGCCTGAAGGATCTATATAGTGAGGAGATCACAGGGCAGAGCCGGAAGGATCTATATAGTGAGGAGCTCACAGGGCAGAGCCTGAAGGATCTATATAGTGAGGAGCTCGCAGGGCAGAGCCGGGAGGATCTATATAGTGAGGAGCTCAGAGGGCAGAGCCGGAAGGATCTATATAGTGAGGAGCTCAGAGGGCAGAGCCGGGAGGATCTATATAGTGAGGAGCTCAGAGGGCAGAGCCTGAAGGATCTATATAGTGACGAGCTCACTAGGCAGAGTTTGAAGGATCTATATAGTGAGGAGCTCACTAGGCAGAGCTTGAAGGATCTATATAGTGAGGAGCTCATTGGGCAGAGCCGGAACGATCTATATAGTGAGGAGCTCACTGGGCAGAGCTTGAAGGATCTATATATTGAGGAGCTCGCAGGGCAGAGCCGGGAGGATCTATATAGTGAGGAGCTCGCAGGGCAGAGCCGGGAGGATCTATATAGAGAGGAGCTCGCAGGGCAGAGCCTGAAGGATCTATATATTGAGGAGCTCACAGGGCAGAGCCTGAAGGATCTATATAGGGAGGAGCTCACAGACAGAGCCTGAAGGATCTATATAGTGAGGAGCTCACAGAGCAGAGCCTGAAGGATCTATATAGTGAGGAGTTCACAGGGCAGAGCCTGAAGGATCTATATAGTGAGGAGATCACAGGGCAGAGCTGGGAGGATCTATATAGTGAGGGGCTCACAGGGCAGAGCCTGAAGGATCTATATAGTGAGGAGATCACAGGGCAGAGCTGGGAGGATCTATATAGTGAGGAGCTCACAGGGCAGAGCCTGAAGGATCTATATAGTGAGGAGCTCACAGGGCAGAGCCTGAAGGATCTATATAGTGAGGAGGTCACAGGGCAGAGCCTGAAGGATCTATATAGTGAGGAGCTCACAGGGCAGGGCCTGAAGGATCTATATAGTGAGGAGATCATGGGGCAGAGCCTGAGGGATCTATATAGCGAGGAGCTCACAGGGCAGAGCCTGACGGATCTATATAGTGAGGAGCTCACAGGGCAGACCCTGAAGGATCTATATAGTGAGGAGCTCACAGGGCAGGGCCTGAAGGATCTGTATAGTAAGGAGATCATGGGGCAGAGCCTGAGGGATCTATATAGTGAGGAGCTCACAGGGCAGAGCCTGAAGGATCTATATAGTGAGGAGCTCACAGGGCAGAGCCTGACGGATCTATATAGTGAGGAGCTCACAGGGCAGAGCCTGAAGGATCTATATAGTGAGGAGCTCACAGGGCAGAGCCTGAAGGATCTATATAGTGAGGAGCTCACAGGGCAGAGCCTGAAGGATCTATATAGAGAGGAGCTCACAGGGCAGAGCCTGAGGGATCTATATAGAGAGGAGCTCACAGGGCAGAGCCTGAAGGATCTATATAGAGAGGAGCTCACAGGGCAGAGCCTGAGGGATCTATATAGTGAGGAGCTCACAGGGCAGAGCCTGAAGGATCTATATAGTGAGGAGTTCACAGGGCGGAGCCTGAAGGATCTATATAGTGAGGAGCTCACAGGGCAGGGCCTGAAGGATCTATATAGTGAGGAGCTCACAGGGCAGAGCCTGAAGGATCTATATAGTGAGGAGCTCACAGGGCAGAGCCTGAAGGATCTATATAGCGAGGAGTTCACAGGGCAGAGCCTGAGGGATCTATATAGTGAGGAGCTCACAGGGCAGAGCCGGGAGGATCTGAGTGATGTGCTTCGAGGATCACAGTGTGGTCAGCCTCAGTGGAACATGGATGGAAGGATTCAGTGGTGCTCCTGATGTGTGCATCAGAGGAGCACCGAGTGATGTGCGTTGGTCCCCACTGGTGTATGTACACGAGGGGCTCAATCTGTTGTTAGGGGACTCGAGTAGTAACCCAGTGTGTACATGCTTCACTTGTGACATACAAACTGTCTCTCTGGTTTGGTGAGTCCACCATAGACTGCATCTCAACTCTCCATGTACTTAATATCACATTCACACATGTGTAGAGGACGCTGCTGACGTGCACACAAAGGATGCCTTTCTGCTTGTGATGGTGTCAATATCACATTTTATAACGTTTCTTCTTTAAACAAACTGACCTTTGCTTTGCTGTGCTGTGCTCGACTTGTAAAGGTTTCCATTATCCACATGCAATAAAATGTTTCAATGGGAAGTAAGGAAGAGAAGACTCACTGAACTAGAAGTAAATTAAAGAATTGCTTCAGTCAAAGTATGACACACAGGCAATTACAGCAGATGCCTGGCTCCGCCCCTTGGTTTACCTGGAGACACACCAACTCCTTTTGAAAATGGCAAGACAAGAGACAGAGGGTCAGGGCACTCAGAGCCTACACCAGTCAGCCTAGTTCTGAAAAGTTAGAGCAAACATGTGGTGCAAAGTGCCAGGAACGTGACCTTCCAAATGGGTAGATGCATCATTGTTGCCGTTTGCGATTCCTAAATTGCGAAAATTAAGGAATCGCAATTTAGAAATCGCAAACGGCAATGCAAGAACAATTTGCATTTATTTTAGCGAATCGGTATTTTTCCTTAATTGCGATTCACATTTTGCGAATCGCAATTAAGGAAAACCCTTCCCATACATTCCTATGGGCCAAAAGGCCCATAGGAATGAATGGGAAGGCAATCACATTTTGCGAATTTCAAATTGCAATTCGCAAAATGTGAATGCAATTTCAAGGGTGCAGGGGGGGGAGTCCAAAGAACCCCTCCCTGCACCCCTGAAATGTAACTTTAATTGCAATTTACACACACACATGCACCAAGGGCATGTGTGTGTGTAAATTTAAACTTCCAAAAATGCAATGTGTGCATATTTGATAGTTTTAGGTAAATTAGCATGAAGTTCAATTTCATGCTATTTTGCCCCTTCCAAACTGCGAATTCGCAATTTAAAAATAATCATGCATTGCATTTAAGAAATCTCTAATTGCGATTTCTTAAATGCAATCGCAATTGTAGAAATCGCAACATGGTTGCGATCCCTAAAATTCCGAAATGCATGATGCATTCCAAATTAGTCAATTGCATTCGCAAACGGCCGAAAAATGCGATTCGCACCGTTTGCGAATGCAGTTCTGTTTGATGCATCTAGGCATAAGTCCCCACTAATTTGGGAAAGCTAAAAACACAAGAGACAAATTGGCTCAGTACACAACTATAGCCAAATATAGTTTAGAAATATACAGTGATATATCACGATCAATGATTGAAAAACGCCAGTGTCTCACAAATAAATCCAATAAGTCTTCGAGTATTTATTAAAAGTATCCTTCCTTTATTCTTTTGTACTTTTGTTCTTCAGATTTGATTTGTTAAAAACACAATACAAGATTCTTAGCCGACGCGGGGCGTTTTGTCCCAACGGGACTTCTTCAAGGCTGTTTGTGTTTTTATGTGGGCCACACAAAAGAATCACAACGTTAATTCATGTCGAATTAAAGTGCCTTACCAAAAAAAGTTTTCTTTTTTAGGAGAGAAAAACACACGGCTACTGTAAGTAGTGGATGCTGATGTGCAATGGGGTACGGTCACCCAAGATTAGTACGATGTCGCGTGGCGGCGTTGACCGAAGTCAAAGTCTAAAGGATCTTGTGTTTCTAACAAATGCAATCTGAAGAACAAAAAGCTCAATAGAATAAAGGAAGGATATTTATTCTAATAACCTAAAGACTTATTGGATTCATTTGGGATACACTGTTGTGTCTCAATCATTGATCGTGATATATCACTCTATATTTCCAAACTATATTTGACTATAGTTGTGTGCTGAGTCAATATGTCTTCTTTTAAAAATGCCTCCAACAACAACAGCAGATGCAACATTGGCACGGTGCAGCAACACAATTGCATACACCATGCATGGCACGTGCCTTCTTCTTTTGTTAATCCAATCATAAAACCTAGAATTGAACATACATACTAAGGCTCCTTATTTGCATATCCCCAAAGGATTTGTAAAGACTGATTGCCACACGTGCACTTGGGTGTTCCTTGAAACACCAGCCAACATCCACATCAACAGGGCACCCACCAGAACCTTCTGTATTAAGTGGAGTGGTGTGGCTCACTTGTTAGAGGCGGCAGACCCGGAAGCAGAGAACGGCCCGGGACCAGGGTTCAATTCCCGACGCGGCAGGGTCGTGGACCAGGGTCAGCGGACTCGATAATTCTCGCCTCGGTGCCTACTCTAACCAGGGATCACACTCGGCAACTCTGGGCATTAGCTTGCCTCAGCTCTACAATGGCCCCCCACATTCGCCGGGGATGCCTGGTTTCGCCTTGGAGATACCCTGTAGGGACCAACTTACAGGGATAGCCAGGACGGGTTCCACAGCGCCACGACGCCTCAGGGCAGCAGTGTGCTTTACAAGACACATACATTTACATTTTACATTTTACTAGTATTGGGTACTTAACCCTTCATAATGCCTTATTTTTAAATCCAGAAGGCAGGTGAAGCTAATAAGATGTTGTACACGTGTACCCGTAAGCACAGAGGGATGTGTTTACCATGAATCACACCATGATTAACATATATATTGAACATGAATATTAAATATTCGATTGTGGATCTATCCTGGTGCACGCCTTGCAGCTGCATGCATCAGTTTGGGCAGATAGGCCTCGCGCCTGCCCACGTGATGCTATTAACTTCCTGTTGAGTGTTCCTGAAAGTGACACATTTCCTGTAAGCTGTTCCCCACTCACTTAGCTATATTTGTCAAGTGTCTTAATATGCAAAATCCGCAGAGCAGGGGAGCGATGTGTCAGGGGCATTTGTCCTCCTGTTCGCTTTGACACAAGACGACTATGCGTTATGCATACTTTAACGAACATATTATACGCTCGTGATTAAACGTCCCTTTCGGCAGTTTTTGTTCACAATATCTGGTAGGAGATGACGCAAATAATCCTGAGAGATATGCAAACAATGCCTGTGCACACGGTGACCTTCATTTCAATTAAAATCCAGGTTGAGCAGAGCTGCAATAACAGGCTGGGCCCAAGATGCGGGGAGGGTGTGGGGGGGAGGGGGGGGGGGGGGGGCTTGCACTTGCAGTGTGCAGCGTGTGACACTAAAACGGCGATAATGGGCTTGCTAATATGCGTTATAGAATTCCTATAGAATCCCAGGTTAGATGTGCAGGACATCTAACCTGGGATTCTATAGGAATTCTAAAACGCATATTAGCAAGCCCGTTATCGCCGTTTTATCGGCAGTTTTCTGCGCATAAAACGGCGATAATTTTAACGAGGTTCCTTGCTAATATGCCCCTATGTATTTAACAACAGTAACATTTAGCTCAGAAATGTTTTCCAAAAACAGCGTTGATGGTGCACAGAGCTGTGGCGTCGAGGCGGGGCATGAGGAATAACAATAGTACCAGTTAGGTATGGATTAGTTGAGTGGCTGGTGGGGGCATAGACCTTTCTTGGATAATAACTAGTCTACAATCCTTATGCTTCCAGGCATGCAATGCCCAAACTTACAGCAGTCTGGAGACTGGGGTAGTATTTACTCAAACCCTACAAGCCGCTGAGCATCACCCCTCAATGGCCCGGTACGAGCTGATTTGCAGAACTACCTCATTATTGTTAAAAATACTCAACATAGATTTTACCTCACCAGACTATGTTTTGGATTTTTTTTTAGAGTTTTGTATAGTGCGAACTAGACCCGAGACATCAGGTATCAGAACGCTTTACAGGAGCACCAGTTTCATTACAGAGGGACACATTGATTTTTGTTAGGCACAAGAAGATTTGGGGGCATATTATCAAGGGTGGCGATAGGGAATTTTCGCCGCTTTAGCAGCCGTTTTCGGACGCTAAGCGACGATAATTCTATTGCCCTATTAGCAAGCTGTCGCTAACAGCAGTTAGTGATAGCTTTTAGGTGATAGCGAGCGGTTTGGGTCCTGCTTTGCATGTTAGCGATATTTATCGCTAATGACATGCAAAGTGGGCGTCCCCAAACTGTTAGCGACTGAAAACAGTTACTAACATCGCTATCGCCTATTAGCAAGGCAGGCGTAGCGATGGAAATATTTGCGCTAAGCGCGAATATCTCCAAATACTAACACCTGCCCAGACCAGTTCTTAGCCATGTTATCCAATGGGAGGTGGATAACATGGCTAAGAGCATGTTGTCGCTAATGCGTGCATATCGCTGTATTCTCAGCGATATTCACGCATTTCGCCGCTATCGCCGGAAAATGTATCGCTTTGAAGATAAACGTTGCTAATAGCACGTTATCTAAGCGATAAATTCCGGCGATGCTCAGCGATAAAAAAATCATCGCTAAGCCTATTTAGCGATACATATCGCTACTTGTTGGTAATATGCCCCTAAGTGATTTGCCCAGAATAACAGGATGTTGAGCGTCATTGCCGAGACTCAAACCCCGTTCCCCCAGTTTACAGATTGACTGGTTGACCGCATTAGCCGTAAGGCTACATCCTCTCCCCATTGAGGGTTGATTTTTCAAAAATGGGGGCCTGGGCTCAGATACTAACAAAATGCCCATGTGATGGCACAGTCAAAGCACTATGCACTTCATTCTGTTTTATCATTTCTATAAGGATCCGAAAAATGTAAGAGGCATAAATGCAGCGTACTTTTTGCTTTTTGAAACTAGAGTTGTCTTTATTTAAAGCAGAGAAATGGTCACTATATGTAGTTTTTGATGTAATTATAGCATGTCTTTGTGCAATTTATTTGCATCTCGATAAAGGAAATGGGACAGAAAGTGTAATGTTTTTAAAATGAAATGAATGCATTACCTTTTTATGATTATTTTATGGATATTATTATATTTGAATAAAGTGATTTTGAATTGAATTGACTCCTCAACGCAGGACTATGGGGGCAGCCCAAATGCTTGGAGGTAGGGGACCCCAGTAGGGCGCAAGGAGCTGGTTGGGCCAGGTGTAGGGAGTCTCCACATAGCAGTTTGGGACTGACCAGAGGGCTGTGGTAAGTTGAGGAGGTGTGTAGGGAGCTTCGATCTCAGAGAGGTAGTTAGGGATTCTGTCAGGGACTACCGTGACAACAAATGTTTTTCGTTTGTAAGCTGCCCTGTGATTGGAAGACAGCAAGACAGCTCTGTGAGGGTACGATGAGGTGGGAGTGTGCGTCGGAGGCTTGTCCAAAGAGCTGTTGGCAATGTGTAATAAGACCATGTTGGGCAATGCAAGAAGTATGGGGTCATCCCCTAGCACACTCTTCCAGTAATCAAGCTTGCTGAGTTCCAGTTTGTCCATGAGTGTCTTTGTTGGACTGAAAGAGACCTTGCATATGTCCAATAGTTGGTGCCTCACTGGATTTGCTGTTAGGAAGGGGATTGGATCATTTAGAGGGGTGGGTGCTGAAGTGACAAGAAGCAGTGAGAGAGCCCATGGCGTGCTACTGAAGTCAGGATGAAAAGAAGGAAAGTAGAAAAAGAGCTGAGTGCTTGTCAGCAGACAGGTGTCATAAAAACCTATATGAACAGATAATAATTCAGAGGGAGATGGTCTGTTGTGAGAAAAGGAGAGGCCTTAGGATTGAGTCTTCTGGGGCACTCACTGAGTTTAGGATTGAATCTTCTGGGGCACTCGCTGAGTTTAGGATTGAGTCTTCTGGGGCACTCACTGAGTTTAGGATTGAGTCTTCTGGGGCACTCACTGAGTTTAGGATTGAGTCTTCTGGGGCACTCATTGCATTTAGGATTGAGTCTTCTGGGGCACTCACTGAGTTTAGGATTGAGTTGTCTGGGGCACTCACTGAGTTTAGGATTGAGTCGTCTGGGGCACTCACTGAGTTTAGGATTGAGTTGTCTGGGGCACTCACTGAGTTTAGGATTGAGTCTTCTAGGGCACTTACTGAGTTTAGGATTGAACGTTCTAGGGCACGCACTGAGTTTAGGATTGAGTCTTTAAAGGGCACTCGCTGAGTTTAGGATTGAGTCTTCTGGGGCACTCACTGAGTTTAGGATTGAGTCTTCTGGGGCACTCACTGAGTTTAGGATTGAGTCTTCTGGGGCACTCATTGCATTTAGGATTGAGTCTTCTGGGGCACTCACTGAGTTTAGGATTGAGTTGTCTGGGGCACTCACTGAGTTTAGGATTGAGTCGTCTGGGGCACTCACTGAGTTTAGGATTGAGTTGTCTGGGGCACTCGCTGAGTTTAGGATTAAGTCTTCTAGGGCACTCACTGAGTTTAGGATTGAGTCGTCTGGGGCACTCACTGAGTTTAGGATTGAGTTGTCTGGGGCACTCGCTGAGTTTAGGATTAAGTCTTCTAGGGCACTCACTGAGTTTAGGATTGAGTCTTCTAGGGCACTTACTGAGTTTAGGATTGTGTCTTCTTGGGCACTCGCTGAGTTTAGGGTTGAGTCTTCTAGGGCACTTACTGAGTTTAGGATTGAGCATTCTAGGGCACGCACTGAGTTTAGGATTGAGTCTTTAAAGGGCACTCACTGAGTTTAGGATTGAGTCTTCTGGGGCACTCACTGAGTTTAGGATTGAGTCTGCTGGGGCACTCACTGAGTTTAGGATTGAGTCTTTAAAGGGCACTCACTGAGTTTATGATTGAGTCTTCTAGGGCACTCACTGAGTTTAGGATTGAGTCTTCTGGGGCACTCACTGAGTTTAGGATTGTGTCTTCTAGGGCACTCGCTGAGTTTAGGATTGAGTCTTCTAGGGCACTTACTGAGTTTAGGATTGAACGTTCTAGGGCACGCACTGAGTTTAGGATTGAGTCTTTAAAGGGCACTCGCTGAGTTTAGGATTGAGTCTTCTGGGGCACTCACTGAGTTTAGGATTGAGTCTGCTGGGGCACTCACTGAGTTTAGGATTGAGTCTTTAAAGGGCACTCACTGAGTTTATGATTGAGTCTTCTAGGGCACTCACTGAGTTTAGGATTGAGTCTTTAAAGGGCACTCACTGAGTTTAGGATTGAGCGTTTTAGGGCACGCACTGAGTTTAGGATTGAGCGTTCTAGGGCACGCACTGAGTTTAGGATTGAGTCTTTAAAGGGCACTCGCTGAGTTTAGGATTGAGTCTTCTGGGGCACTCACTGAGTTTAGGATTGAGTCTTCTAGGGCACTCACTGAGTTTAGGATTGAGTCTTTAAAGGGCACTCACTGAGTTTAGGATTGAGCGTTTTAGGGCACTCACTGAGTTTAGGATTGAGCGTTTTAGGGCATGCACTGAGTTTAGGATTGAGCGTTCTAGGGCACGCACTGAGTTTAGGATTGAGTCTTCTGGGGCACTTACTGAGTTTAGGATTGAGTCTTCTGGGCACTCACAAAATTTAGGATTAAGTATTCTGGGGCACTCACTGAAAGCGGGTAGGGGTGATATCTTAGAGTCCCAGGCAACTGAGGTAGGATGTCCAAGCCAAGCCCACTACCATCTACAGGCACACTGCAGCCTATAGGAAGCCAGGATTCACACTGAGCATCCTATGACGCGTAGGTGTAGATATGTGAGAGGTGATGCTGCAGCAGTTCAGAAACACCTTCAAGTTTCAGGATCTTTTGACATTGGATATTGAGCCTTTTATGAAAGGCTCACAAACAGACACAGGTAAATAAGCACTTTAAAAGCATACAATAATTGAGTCAAAACAGTGTAGCTATAAAAAGGAGAACACTTCTATTTTCATGTGGCACATACATTTGTAAAAGCATTGGCAATGCAAATAGGTCTGGGTTATGAAGCAAAGTGCCTTTTGTGTCATTCATGAGTTTAGGGAGTCATGAAGTCATCATACATGGAGTCTTTCATTCATCTTTGCACTCGCTCATCCATTCACTTACTCATTTTTCCATTCATCCCCTCACACAACCACAATAAAACACATGCAAACTCAACAACATATGAAAGATGAGTTAAAAGATTTCAAGTAGAAAGAGGAAACTGCTGCTGTCCAAACACAGTGAACATATGTTTCAATAAGAAAACTAAACATAGCAGTGTGGTTTCCATCTTGCAGTGATATTGTACGCACTCTATCCGTGTTATCCCGGTGTGATGCGTACCTGAAGAAAACAGCAACTAAGCGATAGCAAAGCTAGGAGCAACCCATAGAGAGAGAGGTGGTCCCCCGCCTCTTTCCAAGTGGGTTTTGAACAAGAACTGGCCCAAAGACTGTGCCCAGCCGGGCTAGGCCATACCCGTTGTCCACTATGGCTGTGAACCATGCAGCACAACGGCGCATCACCCTTGGATGCCTGATCGGCCTGGGAAGGTCACAAATGCACCTCATCATTGAACCCACATGGGCTTAGAGGGATGAACTGGTACCCCAATATCAATAAAGAGAGGAGGGGACCAGGAGCTAATTAAAGGTCCAGTGCCCGTGCTCCAAGAGCTAGACGTGAAGTGAAAGAAGGGGGTCACTGTTCCTGGGGAGTGGTGCGTGTGTCACTCACTCACTTAAAGGAGGGAAAGAAAGGGGGAAAGATAGGGATCCTAGGTCTAGAACCCACTGCTGGGAGGGAAGAGCAAGTCCTGCCTCTTGTTGCCCTCACACACCCCGAAGTATATCATGCTTCATCATCGGGCAGTTGCTCCTCGTCGGGCCGGCGCTGCAATGCCCTACGGGTCCCCCCAAAGGGTCGCTTTATCGGAGATCTTTTGAGAACTGCAGTATGGTGCATGCAGCTGTGTGGGGGTGAGTCCTATATGGAGGGTAGACAAGTGAGTACAAAGATTTTAAAACTGACTACGGGTTACCAGAAGATGTGTGTCTTAATATGATGGTACCTTTGTCAGAGTAAAGAACCCGTAGGTTAGATGTTACCACTGAAGGCGCAATGTGGCCAGGTAACTAGAATTTCAGGTTGACATGTTTCAGGCCTATGTGGTCACAGAGATCCGTGGCGCTTCATCAGGACCGAATGACCTGTGTGTGGTGTGTTGTGACTTGCTACCAAAAGACAACCATGAGTAGACGGACGGGCTGCGTTACGCTCTCATGGAGAGTTACTGGGATCATTTCACCTGTGCCAAATTCCTCAGAGTCGCTTGCATTAGACATTAAAACGATTAGAAGGGGAAACATCCTTTACAAAGCAACTTTTACCACGCAGTGCCTTTACGACGCAACTTTTACAACGCAAACCATTACAACGCATTGCGCTGGGGGGCGCTCTAGGATAGGGAATATGTTTAATTTACTATCCAACACCTTCCCTACTATCCACGGGGACTGGAGTTGGAATAGTAAATTAAACTATTCACTATCCAGCGCCCCAAAGCACTATGCGTTGTAAAGGCATGCGTTGTAAAAACCACGTTGTAAAGGCATGCGTGGTAAAAGCATGCGTTGTAATGTCATACATCCGATTAGAAGGTACCTTGATGGGGAGAGGAAATTGAACCAGGAAGGCACATCATTATTTAAAGAACATAACAGATTCCACCATGTTTTCATCATTGGGCTGTTGAGAATGTAGTTTTGCTGTGTACTTAAGGTACTTGCTTTCTACCAAAGGACAAACATGGGGCTGGACATTCAAGTTATTGTTCCTGTTACTTGAGCATTGGGTTCTAAACTCTTGACTCCCAAACTTCCTCTCAAGAGAAGCCTTGGACTGCTCGCTCAGACAAGCGTGGAAAGGACTCTTTTTGATCCAGTTTGCAGATGTTAGTAGAATGGACCTCAGGAGACCAGTGGTGACCAGCATCGACCATCACAGGTGAGACCCAGCGGTCCCTCTCTGCACTGTGGCCCCCAAACAGGGTCTGTCAGGTGGGTTCATCGTACACTTGCTTGAACCACGAATTTTGGCTGTTTTACTCGAAAAACAGGTTTGGAGAACATTCTGCCACCATTGATATTTTTTGGGCCCCGCTTGACAAAAAGTCTGTGAATAATGTTTTTTGAAACCCTACACAAGCATGCAGGTATATCTGGGGGCTCGTGCACACACTGCGCACATCCTTTGAGGTGAAAGCTGCAACGTAATTCACAGGGTATTGTGTTAGTGTAGTTTAAACAGGTTGCTGAATCCTGGCTAAAGGTCAGAAAAGTACTGAAACAGATGAGTTTGGGGCATCTTTCACATTGGTCCAATCCTGAAAATAAAAGCCCGGCAGGGACATTCACTCAGGTAAAACATGGCCGAGCGCAGGAAATGCGACAAATTGTACTCTCAACATTTGTCAGAAGAACCGGGTGCAGTGCTGGCGCCGTTGACGCGGTCCAAGTACAGATTGGTTTAGTCTTTAGTGGCTCAGTGGACGCGGCTGGTGGTCACGTCACCTGCAGGTTGACCAGAGAGATGTCGGCCTCTTAAAGGTTGCCATCAGACGGGCAAAGCAAGTATGTCTTCGAGGAAAGTATGCCACGAGAAAATCACGTCCGGCGTGGGTACTGCTAACCTTAGGTCACACTTGGGGGCCTCCGCGAGATTTGCAGAAACGCTTCGATGCACCCACTTCACGGATCCGTGTTGGAATTGATGGACACAGGTTAGAATTCAGGTGGGTTCACTCAGCTTTTCATCCTTCTGAGGTTGATACAATGGGTACCATTGAGTGGGGTAGGAATCAACATCTGTTATTCAGCGACAAGAAGCCTCGAAGGTGAACGTGGAGGGGATGCATCATCATTGCTCGTGGTGATTGGCCCTCCTTGGAGCCTCGGTGGGTGTAGACCACTGTGTCTGCATCCTAGGACCCTTCCTCTCTCATCCTTTTACGCATAATGATAGAATCAGGACATCTCAGTGCCGCGCTCATTACCTGCAGCCGCATGAGACCTCTCTTGTTTGCAAAGATACATCCTGCTAACTTGGTAAAGATTTAACAAACTTAGCAAACTATGGAAACTTCATACAGTTGGTGAAAATACATAGTAAAATAAAAACTTGTTAAAAAATAAGGTTTTATGGGAGGGAAAACACTATTTTTTGCGGAAAAATCTCTTGAGAAATATCTCTCACAAAAGCTTGTGATAGTAAAAAAAAAATAGAAAAGTTGTTTGTTAAAATTCTTGCACCCCTGCCTCCCTTTCGTTACCATTCCAGCTTCAGTATTCGCAGCCCCTGCGTCATGTACCTTGTCTCCACCATCCATAAACCTGTGAGCGAAAGGTGAACCATGGCCTTCTATACAGTTTAATGTTGGGAAGATTTATTTCACTTTGGCCAGTAATGCACTTCACCACATGTCAGTGTTTTATATACATATATATATATAGATACTTATATGTTATTTGTCTTTTCTAAAGCTGTTCGCCAGTTCCAGTTATTTGCCAAGCACTGCTGGTATATTGTTCCTCTTACTAATAGTGCATAAAGTGCGAGTAGGAAGCACCAGAGAAACACTATAATCAAATGGAGTGAAGAGATGGGCAGGAAGGCGTGGTAGAAGGGGCGCATTCGGACCCTTAGTAGCTCCAGACCATCACTCTGAACTTCAACCAGTAGCTCGTGAGCTACTGTAGCTCTTGAGTTAATTCTGAGTAGTTCACCTGTGTGCAGCCCAGCTTAATAAATTAAAAAGATTTTGCTTGGTTGAATTAATATACATATAAAGAAATTTAAATTATACTGCACTAATAACATTAGTAGCTGTTAATGTGTTTTATTGAACATAAGTAGCTCTCCATACAGAAAAGGTTGGAGACCCTGAAGCATGGGGACCACTTTTGAAGTTTTTGACCTTCTACTTGTAACCACCGTCCTCCTAATCTGGGTGTTTCCAATTTCCATTTGACGATTTGAGTGTGAGGGTCTGAGTTTCCACACTGGGATCGAGGTAGTCACCGTCATGAGGGCCCCCTGGTGCCAGGCTGAAGGAGGGCGGCTCTCTGCAGAGGTCTCCTCCTCTCTTTCGACAGAGTGAAGCGGCCAGGATGCCACTGGGTGGGTAGGCCCTACAGCCATGCCATGGCCCGCCATCTTGGCTCCTCGGGCTCACTGGCACTGTCATGGCCCGCCATCTTGGCACACAGGCCCGTGCCATGGCCCGCCATCTTCTCACCTTAGGACCACATGCACTTGCCATAGCCTACCATCTTGACTCCTAAGGCTCACACACATGTGCTATGACCCGCTATCTTGGCTCCTTAGACCCCCATGCCCATCTCATGGTCCACCATCTTGTTTCCTTAGACCCACAGGCACGTTCATAGCCCACCATCTTGGTTCATAAGGCCTACAGGCCCGTGCCATGGTCCACCATCTTGTTTCCTTAGACCCACAGGCACGTTCATAGCCCACCATCTTGGTTCATAAGGCCTACAGGCCCGTGCCATGGTCCACCATCTTGTTTCCTTAGGCCCACAGGCACGTTCATAGCCCACCATCTTGATTCATAAGGCCTACAGGCCCGTGCCATGGTCCACCATCTTGGCTCCTTAGACTCCCAGGCCCATCTCATGGTCCGCCATCTTGGCTCCTTAGACTCCCAGGCCCAACTCATGGTCCACCATCTTGTTTCCTTAGGCCCACAGGCACGATCATAGCCCACCATCTTGGTTCCGAAGTCCCACAGGCCCGTGCTATGGCCCACCCTCTTGGTTCCTTAGACCCCCAAGCCCACCATCTTGGCTTCTCAGGACCACAAGCTCCTGTCAAGACCCGCCATCTTGGCTCATAGTGCCCACAGACCCGTACCATGGTCCGCCATAATGGCATCTCAGGCTCACAGGCCTGTGCCAAGGCCCTCCATCTTGGCTCGTCATACCCACAGGATCGTGGCATGGCCCGCAATCTTGGCTCATTAGGGCCACAGAATCGTGCCATTGCCCGCCATCTTGGCTCACAGGCCTGTTCAATGGCCCTCCACCTTGGCTTCTCAGGCCCATAGTCATGTGCCATAGACCATCTTGGCTTCTCAGGCTCACAGAGACGTGTCATAGCCTGCCATTTTGGCCCACAGGCTCGTGCCATGCCCCCTCATCTTGGCTTCTCAGACTCACAGGCTCGTGCCATGCCCCCTCATCTTGGCTTCTCAGACTCACAGGCTCGTGCCATGCCCCCTCATCTTGGCTTCTCAGACTTACAGGGCGGTGCCATGGGCCCCCATCTTGGCTCCTCAGGCCGGGCCCACGTGCGCAGCCTCCAGGCTGCAGACAATGGCAGGAAGGAGCGAGGGGCAGCGGGGACGCACGAGGCGGCGAGCAGACCGTAAATATTTAGGAGTCCTGTCACTTACCCAAGATGGATGCAGCGGGGCCCATGTCTGCTTGCATTAGGCAGCTGGTACCCGCTTTGATCACTCCCTGGACATGATGCTGTTTACCTCTCACAGGACACAGGATGTTCCATGGCGCAGATAAGGTGAGATGGATGTCCCATTCGGGGCCTGCCGGGTTCATCTGCTCCACCTTTCAGCCGCTCCTAATCCCGTAAGCATGCTTTTATCATGGAGGCAGCGCCCATCTGTTGGAAGGGGCCCTGGTGTTCAGGGCAGGAAAGATGACAATCACTGAACACTGCGCTAAACTGCACCGCGATGCATCGTGTATTCAAGCATTAATATAGCGCTTCATAAGGTACCGAAGCGCTTGCCTACATAGCAGTACGCTGCGCCGCGCAGGGTGCGCGGTCGGTAGGTTTGTCCTTGTTTTCGATCTGATGTGGAAAGTTTTTTAATGTCGTGCGAGGTGCCACGGTGCCCTCACGATGTGCGTTTGCTTCAATTGCTTTATGCATGGGAGTGCTTTTTGGTTACAGAAAAAAATGATTGGAAATAATTTTTTTATGCCACGACCAGCACCGATTCTGCAGAAGGAACAAGTTGAAAAGCGTCGCTGCCGGTACACGTTGTTTTCTGCGGATCAGCTGCCTTCGGTGCTGCTATCACGCGCGGAGTCTCTGAGCGCTATACGATTGATAAACACATACATGAATTAATTCTCACTTCGGGCAATGATAGCGTCCGGGCCCCTCTGTGTGATCTACCGAGGGGCAGCGCTTCAGAGCGCGTCAGAAGAGCCGGAGTGTGAAGAGAGGGAGCTGCCCTTTGAAGCACTCGGTGAATGCAGGCTTTGAAGTCACAGGACTAGTGCACACAGGCCATGAGTGTGCTGCAGTCACAGGACTAGTGTAGACAGGCCACGAGTGTGCCAGAGTCACAGGATTAGTGTAGACAGGCCGTGAGTGTGCTGCAGTCACAGGACTAGTGTAGACAGGCCGTGAGTGTGCTGCAGTCACATGACAAGTGTAGAGAGGCCACGAGTGGGCTGCAGTCACATGACTAGTGTAGACAGGCCGTGAGTGTGCTGCAGTCACAGGACAAGTGTAGAGAGGCCGTGAGTGTGCTGCAGTCACAGGACTAGTGTAGAGAGGCCACGAGTGTGCTGCAGTCACAGGACTAGTGTAGAGAGGCCACGAGTGGGCTGCAGTCACATGACTAGTGTAGAGAGGCCACGAGTGGGCTGCAGTCACATGACTAGTGTAGAGAGGCCACGAGTGGGCTGCAGTCACATGACTAGTGTAGACAGGCCATGAGAGTGCTGCAGTCGCAGGACTAGTGTAGAGAGGCCGTGAGTGTGCTGCAGTCACAGGACTAGTGTAGAGAGGCCACGAGTGGGCTGCAGTCACATGACTAGTGTAGACAGGCCATGAGAGTGCTGCAGTCGCAGGACTAGTGTAGATGGGCCATGAGTGTGCTGCAGTCACATGACAAGTGTAGACAGGCCGTGAGTGTGCTGCAGTCACATGACAAGTGTAGAGAGGCCACGAGTGGGCTGCAGTCACATGACTAGTGTAGACAGGCCGTGAGTGTGCTGCAGTCACAGGACAAGTGTAGAGAGGCCGTGAGTGTGCTGCAGTCACAGGACTAGTGTAGAGAGGCCACGAGTGGGCTGCAGTCACATGACTAGTGTAGACAGGCCATGAGAGTGCTGCAGTCACAGGACTAATGTAGAGAGGCCACGAAGGTGCTGCAGTCACAGGACTAGTGTAGAGAGGCCACAAGTGTGCTGCAGTCGCAGGACTAGTGTAGATGGGCCATGAGTGTGCTGCAGTCACAGGACTAGTGTAGACAGGCCGTGAGTGTGCTGCAGTCACATGACAAGTGTAGAGAGGCCACGAGTGGGCTGCAGTCACATGACTAGTGTAGACAGGCTGTGAGTGTGCTGCAGTCACAGGACAAGCGTAGAGAGGCCATGAGTGTGCTGCAGTCACAGGACTAGTGTAGAGAGGCCACGAGTGGGCTGCAGTCACATGACTAGTGTAGACAGGCCATGAGAGTGCTGCAGTCGCAGGACTAGTGTAGAGAGGCCATGAGTGTGCTGCAGTCACAGGACAAGTGTAGAGAGGCCGTGAGTGTGCTGCAGTCACAGGACTAGTGTAGAGAGGCCATGAGTGTGCTGCAGTCACAGGAATAGTGTAGACAGGCCATGAGTGTTCTGCAGTCACAGGACTAGTGTAGAGAGGCCACGAGTGGGCTGCAGTCACATGACTAGTGTAGACAGGCCGTGAGTGTGCTGCAGTCACAGGACAAGTGTAGAGAGGCCGTGAGTGTGCTGCAGTCACAGGACTAGTGTAGAGAGGCCACGAGTGGGCTGCAGTCACAGGAATAGTGTAGACAGGACATGAGAGTGCTGCAGTCGCAGGACTAGTGTAGAGAGGCCATGAGTGTGCTGCAGTCACAGGACAAGTGTAGAGAGGCCGTGAGTGTGCTGCAGTCACAGGACTAGTGTAGAGAGGCCATGAGTGTGCTGCAGGCACAGGACTAGTGTAGAGAGGCATGAGTGTGCTGCAGTCACAGGACTAGTGTAAGAAGGTCATGAGTGTGCTGCAGTCACAGGACTAGTGTAGACAGGCCATGAGTGTGCTGCAGTCACAGGACTAGTGTAGAGAGGCCACGAATGTGCTTCAGTCACAGGAATAGTGTAGACAGGCCATGAGTGTGCTGCAGTCACAGGACTAGTGTAGAGAGGCCACGAGTGGGCTGCAGTCACATGACTAGTGTAGACAGGCGATGAGTGTGCTGCAGTCACAGGACAAGTGTAGAGAGGCCGTGAGTGTGCTGCAGTCACAGGACTAGTGTAGAGAGTCCATGAGTGTGCTGCAGTCACAGGAATAGTGTAGCCAGGCCATGAGTGTGCTGCAGTCACAGGACAAGTGTAGAGAGGCCACGAGTGGGCTGCAGTCACAGGAATAGTGTAGACAGGCTGTGAGTGGGATACAGTCACATGACTAGTGTAGACAGGCCATGAGTGTGCTGCAGTCACAGGACTAGTGTAGAGAGGCCACGAGTGTGCTGCAGTCACAGGACTAGTGTAGAGAGGCCGTGAGTGTGCAGCAGTCACAGGACTAGTGTAGATGGGCCATGAGTGTGCTGCAGTCACAGGACTAGTGTAGACATGCCGTGAGTGTGCAGCAGTCACAGGACTAGTGTAGAGAGGCCACGAGTGTGCTGCAGTCACAGGACTAGTGTAGAGAGGCCATGAGTGTGATGCAGTCACAGGACTAGTGTAGACAGGCCGTGAGTGTGCTGCAGTCACAGGACTAGTGTAGAGAGGCCACGAGTGTGCTGCAGTCACAGGACTAGTGTAGAGAGGCCATGAGTGTGCTGCAGTCACAGGACTAGTGTAGACAGGCCGTGAGTGTGCTGCAGTCACATGACTAGTGTAGACAGGCCATGAGTGTGCTGCAGTCACATGACTAGTGTAGACAGGCCATGAGTGTGCTGCAGTCACAAGACTAGTGTAGACAGGCCGTGAGTGGGCTACAGTCACATGACCAGTGTAGACAGGCCATGAGTGTGCTGCAGTCACAGGACTAGTGTAGACAGGCCGTGAGTGTGCTGCAGTCACAAGACTAGTGTAGACAGGCCGTGAGTGGGCTACAGTCACATGACCAGTGTAGACAGGCCATGAGTGTGCTGCAGTCACAGGACTAGTGTAGACAGGCCGTGAGTGTGCTGCAGTCACATGACTAGTGTAGACAGGCCGTGAGTTTGCTGCAGTCACAAGACTAGTGTAGACAGGCCGTGAGTGTGCTGCAGTCACAGGACTAGTGTAGACAGGCCGTGAGTGTGCTGCAGTCACATGACTAGTGTAGACAGGCCGTGAGTTTGCTGCAGTCACAAGACTAGTGTAGACAGGCCATGAGTGTGCTGCAGTCACAAGACTAGTGTAGACAGGCAGTGAGTTTGCTGCAGTCACAAGACTAGTGTAGACAGGCCGTGAGTGTGCTACAGTCACATGACCAGTGTAGACAGGCCATGAGTGTGCTGCAGTCACATGACTAGTGTAGAGAGGCCATAAGTGTGCTGCAGTCACATGACTAGTGTAGACAGGCCGTGAGTGTGCTGCAGTCACATGACCAGTGTAGACAGGCCATGAGTGTGCTGCAGTCACATGACTAGTGTAGACAGGCCATGAGTGTGCTGCAGTCACATTACCAGTGTAGACAGGCCATGAGTGTGCTGCAGTCACAGGACTAGTGTAGAGAGGCCAGGAGTGTGATGCAGTCACAGGACTAGTGTAGAGAGGCCGTGAGTGTGCAGCAGTCACAGGACTAGTGTAGAGAGGCCGTGAGTGTGCAGCAGTCACAGGACTAGTGTAGACAGGCTATGAGTGTGCAGCAGTCACAGGACTAGTGTAGACAGGCCGTGAGTGTGCTGCAGTCACATGACTAGTGTAGACAGGCCGTGAGTTTGCTGCAGTAACAAGACTAGTGTAGACAGGCCGTGAGTGTGCTGCAGTCACAAGACTAGTGTAGACAGGCCGTGAGTGTGCTACAGTCACATGACCAGTGTAGACAGGCCATGAGTGTGCTGCAGTCACATGACTAGTGTAGAGAGGCCATAAGTGTGCTGCAGTCACATGACTAGTGTAGACAGGCCGTGAGTGTGCTGCAGTCACATGACCAGTGTAGACAGGCCATGAGTGTGCTGCAGTCACATGACTAGTGTAGACAGGCCATGAGTGTGCTGCAGTCACATGACCAGTGTAGACAGGCCATGAGTGTGCTGCAGTCACAGGACTAGTGTAGAGAGGCCAGGAGTGTGCTGCAGTCACAGGACTAGTGTAGAGAGGCCGTGAGTGTGCAGCAGTCACAGGACTTATGTAGACAGGCCATGAGTGTGCTGCAGTCACAGGACTAGTGTAGAGAGGCCGTGAGTGTGCTGCAGTCACATGACCAGTGTAGACAGGCCATGAGTGTGCTGCAGTCACATGACTAGTGTAGACAGGCCATGAGTGTGCTGCTGTCACAGGACTAGTGTAGAGAGGCCATGAGTGTGCTGCAGTCACAGGACTAGTGTAGACAGGACGTGAGTGTGCTGCAGTCACATGACCAGTGTAGACAGGCCATGAGTGTGCTGCAGTCACATGACTAGTGTAGATGGGCCATGAGTGTGCTGCAGTCACAAGACTAGTGTAGACAGGCCGTGAGTGTGCTGCAGTCACATGACCAGTGTAGACAGGCCATGAGTGTGCTGCAGTCACAGGACTAGTGTAGAGAGGCCATGAGTGTGCTGCAGTCACAGGACTAGTGTAGAGAGGCCATGAGTGTGCTGCAGTCACAGGACTAGTGTAGAGAGGCCGTGAGTGTGCAGCAGTCACAGGACTAGTGTAGATGGGCCATGAGTGTGCTGCAGTCACAGGACTAGTGTAGATGGACCATGAGTGTGCTGCAGTCACAGGACTAGTGTAGAGAGGCCATGAGTGTGCTGCAGTCACAGGACTAGTGTAGACAGGCCATGAGTGTGCTGCAGTCACAGGACTAGTGTAGAGAGGCCATGAGTGTGCTGCAGTCACAGGACTAGTGTAGAGAGGCCGTGAGTGTGCAGCAGTCACAGGACTAGTGTAGATGGGCCATGAGTGTGCTGCAGTCACAGGACTAGTGTAGATGGGCCATGAGTGTGCTGCAGTCACAGGACTAGTGTAGATGGGCCGCGAGTGTGCCAGAGTCACAGGACTAGTGTAGATGGGCCATGAGTGTGCTGCAGTCACAGGACTAGTGTAGATGGGCCGCGAGTGTGCCACTGTCACAGGACTAGTGTAGATGGGCCATGAGTGTGCTGCAGTCACAGGACTAGTGTAGATGGGCCGTGAGTGTGCCACAGTCACAGGTCAAGTGTAGAGAGGCCATGGGTGTGCTGCAGTCACAGGACTAGTGTAGATGGGCCATGAGTGTGCTGCAGTCACAGGACTAGTGTAGACATGCCGTGAGTGTGCAGCAGTCACAGGACTAGTGTAGAGAGGCCACGAGTGTGCTGCAGTCACAGGACTAGTGTAGAGAGGCCATGAGTGTGATGCAGTCACAGGACTAGTGTAGACAGGCCGTGAGTGTGCTGCAGTCACAGGACTAGTGTAGAGAGGCCACGAGTGTGCTGCAGTCACAGGACTAGTGTAGAGAGGCCATGAGTGTGCTGCAGTCACAGGACTAGTGTAGACAGGCCGTGAGTGTGCTGCAGTCACATGACTAGTGTAGACAGGCCATGAGTGTGCTGCAGTCACATGACTAGTGTAGACAGGCCATGAGTGTGCTGCAGTCACAAGACTAGTGTAGACAGGCCGTGAGTGGGCTACAGTCACATGACCAGTGTAGACAGGCCATGAGTGTGCTGCAGTCACAGGACTAGTGTAGACAGGCCGTGAGTGTGCTGCAGTCACAAGACTAGTGTAGACAGGCCGTGAGTGGGCTACAGTCACATGACCAGTGTAGACAGGCCATGAGTGTGCTGCAGTCACAGGACTAGTGTAGACAGGCCGTGAGTGTGCTGCAGTCACATGACTAGTGTAGACAGGCCGTGAGTTTGCTGCAGTCACAAGACTAGTGTAGACAGGCCGTGAGTGTGCTGCAGTCACAGGACTAGTGTAGACAGGCCGTGAGTGTGCTGCAGTCACATGACTAGTGTAGACAGGCCGTGAGTTTGCTGCAGTCACAAGACTAGTGTAGACAGGCCATGAGTGTGCTGCAGTCACAAGACTAGTGTAGACAGGCAGTGAGTTTGCTGCAGTCACAAGACTAGTGTAGACAGGCCGTGAGTGTGCTACAGTCACATGACCAGTGTAGACAGGCCATGAGTGTGCTGCAGTCACATGACTAGTGTAGAGAGGCCATAAGTGTGCTGCAGTCACATGACTAGTGTAGACAGGCCGTGAGTGTGCTGCAGTCACATGACCAGTGTAGACAGGCCATGAGTGTGCTGCAGTCACATGACTAGTGTAGACTGGCCGTGAGTGTGCTGCAGTCACATTACCAGTGTAGAAAGGCCATGAGTGTGCTGCAGTCACAGGACTAGTGTAGAGAGGCCAGGAGTGTGATGCAGTCACAGGACTAGTGTAGAGAGGCCGTGAGTGTGCAGCAGTCACAGGACTAGTGTAGAGAGGCCGTGAGTGTGCAGCAGTCACAGGACTAGTGTAGACAGGCCATGAGTGTGCAGCAGTCACAGGACTAGTGTAGACAGGCCGTGAGTGTGCTGCAGTCACATGACTAGTGTAGACAGGCCGTGAGTTTGCTGCAGTAACAAGACTAGTGTAGACAGGCCGTGAGTGTGCTGCAGTCACAAGACTAGTGTAGACAGGCCGTGAGTGTGCTACAGTCACATGACCAGTGTAGACAGGCCATGAGTGTGCTGCAGTCACATGACTAGTGTAGAGAGGCCATAAGTGTGCTGCAGTCACATGACTAGTGTAGACAGGCCGTGAGTGTGCTGCAGTTACATGACCAGTGTAGACAGGCCATGAGTGTGCTGCAGTCACATGACTAGTGTAGACAGGCCATGAGTGTGCTGCAGTCACATGACCAGTGTAGACAGGCCATGAGTGTGCTGCAGTCACAGGACTAGTGTAGAGAGGCCAGGAGTGTGCTGCAGTCACAGGACTAGTGTAGAGAGGCCGTGAGTGTGCAGCAGTCACAGGACTTATGTAGACAGGCCATGAGTGTGCTGCAGTCACAGGACTAGTGTAGAGAGGCCGTGAGTGTGCTGCAGTCACATGACCAGTGTAGACAGGCCATGAGTGTGCTGCAGTCACATGACTAGTGTAGACAGGCCATGAGTGTGCTGCTGTCACAGGACTAGTGTAGAGAGGCCATGAGTGTGCTGCAGTCACAGGACTAGTGTAGACAGGCCGTGAGTGTGCTGCAGTCACATGACCAGTGTAGACAGGCCATGAGTGTGCTGCAGTCACATGACTAGTGTAGATGGGCCATGAGTGTGCTGCAGTCACAAGACTAGTGTAGACAGGCCGTGAGTGTGCTGCAGTCACATGACCAGTGTAGACAGGCCATGAGTGTGCTGCAGTCACAGGACTAGTGTAGAGAGGCCATGAGTGTGCTGCAGTCACAGGACTAGTGTAGAGAGGCCATGAGTGTGCTGCAGTCACAGGACTAGTGTAGAGAGGCCGTGAGTGTGCAGCAGTCACAGGACTAGTGTAGATGGGCCATGAGTGTGCTGCAGTCACAGGACTAGTGTAGATGGATCATGAGTGTGCTGCAGTCACAGGACTAGTGTAGAGAGGCCATGAGTGTGCTGCAGTCACAGGACTAGTGTAGACAGGCCATGAGTGTGCTGCAGTCACAGGACTAGTGTAGAGAGGCCACGAGTGTGCTGCAGTCACAGGACTAGTGTAGCTGGGCCGTGAGTGTGCCACAGTCACAGGACTAGTGTAGATGGGCCATGAGTGTGCCACAGTCACAGGACTAGTGTAGATGGGCCATGAGTGTGCTGCAATCACAGGACTAGTGTACGCAGGCCACGAGTGTGCTGCAGTCAGAGGACGAGTGTAGACAGGCAATGAGTTTGCTGCAGTTTCAGGACGAGTGTAGACAGGCCATGAGTTTGCTGCAGTTTCAGGACTAGTGTAGACAGGCCATGAGTTTGCTGCAGTTTCAGGACTTGTGTAGACAGGCTGTGAGTGTGCCACAGTCACAGGACTAGTGTAGATGGGCCATGAGTGTGCTGCAATCACAGGACTAGTGTATGCAGGCCACGAGTGTGCTGCAGTCACAGGACTAGTGTAGATGGGCCATGAGTGTGCCAGAGTCACAGGACTAGTGTAGATGTGCTGTGAGTGTGCCACAGTCACAGGACTAGTGTAGATGGGCCATGAGTGTGCCACAGTCACAGGACTAGTGTAGATGGGCCATGAGTGTGCTGCAATCACAGGACTAGTGTATGCAGGCCACGAGTGTGCCAGAGTCACAGGACTAGTGTAGATGTGCCGTGAGTGTGCCACAGTCACAGGACTAGTGTAGATGGGCCATGAGTGTGCCACAGTCACAGGACTAGTGTAGATGGGCCATGAGTGTGCTGCAATCACAGGACTAGTGTATGCAGGCCACGAGTGTGCTGCAGTCAGAGGACGAGTGTAGACAGGCCATGAGTTTGCTGCAGTTTCAGGACTAGTGTAGACAGGCTGTGAGTGTGCTGCAGTCACAGGACTAGTGTAGACAGGCCATGAGTTTGCTGCAGTTTCAGGACTTGTGTAGACAGGCTGTGAGTGTGCTGCAGTCACAGGACTAGTGTAGACAGGCCACGAGTGTGCTGCAGTCACAGGACTAGTGTAGAGAGGCCATGAGTGTGCTGCAGTCACAGGACTAGTGTAGACGGGCCATGAGTGTGCTGCAGTCACAGGACTAGTGTAGACAGGCCGTGAGTGTGCTGCAGTCACATGACCAGTGTAGACAGGCCATGAGTGTGCTGCAGTCACATGACTAGTGTAGACAGGCCGCGAGTGTGCTGCAGTCACATGACTAGTGTAGACAGGCCATGAGTGTGCTGCAGTCACAAGACTAGTGTAGACAGGCCGTGAGTTTGCTGCAGTCACAGGACTAGTGTAGACAGACCGTGAGTGGGATACAGTCACAGGACTAGTATAGACAGGCCATGAGTGTGCTTCAGTCACATGACTAGTGTAGACAGGCCATGAGTGTGCTGCAGTCACATGACTAGTGTAGACAGGCCGTGAGTGGGCTACAGTCACAGAACTAGTGTAGACAGGCCATGAGTGTGCTGCAGTCACATGACTAGTGTAGACAGGCCATGAGTGTGCTGCAGTCACATGACTAGTGTAGACAGGCCGTGAGTTTGCTGCAGTCACAGGACTAGTGTAGACAGGCCGTGAGTGGGCTACAGTCACATGACCAGTGTAGACAGGCCATGAGTGTGCTACAGTCACATGACTAGTGTAGACAGGCCGTGAGTGTGCTGCAGTCACATGACTAGTGTAGACAGGCCATGAGTGTGCTGCAGTCACAAGACTAGTGTAGACAGGCCGTGAGTTTGCTGCAGTCACAGGACTAGTGTAGACAGGCCGTAAGTGTGCTGCAGTCACAGGACTAGTGTAGACCGCCATGAGTGTGTTGTAGGCTCTGATACCGCGGCTCTGATACTGCTTGACCTCAGCTCTACGTTCAACGCTGTCTCTTATCAGATCCTTCTGCGTCGTCTTGAGGAGGTGGGGGTGGTCGGTCTGGCACTGGATTGGTTCAGTTCTTTTCTCTCTGACAGAGCTTTCCAGGTCGCTGCCCCCCCTTCCTCTCTCTCTCCCATTCCATCAAGCAGGGGGTTACTCAGGGATCGGCTTAAGCCCTGGCCTGTTCAACCTCCACGTCCAACCCCTGGCGGGAGTGGCGCAGGACCATGGCTTGACCATGGTTTCATATGCAGACGACACGCAACTGGTGGTGGCCCTATCCGATGACCATGCTCGGGGCACCACGCAGTTTAGGAATGGGCTAGAGGCGGTAGCACGCTGGATGACCACCAACTGCCTTCAACTTAACGCTAGCAAGTCAGAAGTGCTGCTGGTGGGGCACGACAAAGAGCCCTGGAGCACGCAGTGGTGGCAGGCATCCATGTGCATTGCCTCCACCCCAAAGTTGGTGGTAAAGAACTTAGGGATCTAGTTTGACTCCACTCTTGCATTTCAGGAGCATACCAAAAAGGTCGCTGGTACTTGTTTTGGACTCCTACGGGGTCTGAGGCCCATATTGGGGTTCTTTGACCCAGTCACACGCTAGCTGATTGTCCAGGCGACTATTCTGTCCCGACTGGACTATGCCAACTCTTTGATGTTAGGCGCTAATAAGGCGGAGGTGAATTGCCTTCAGCGAGTCCAGAATGCAGCGGCTCGCGTCCTGCTTAGGCTCCCTAGAACCTGCTCCACGTTGCGGCACCTACACTGGTTACCTGTTCCTAAGAGGATTGAATTCAAGGCACTTTGTCTTACCTTTAAAATTCTAAAACTCTCGACCCCTGAGATTTTATCTAATTTATTGGTCCCCTATGTCCCCACATGCCAGTTACGCGCTGCTGAGCAATCCTTGGCCTCGGTCCCCCGGGTGAAACGCCTCATAGCGGGGGGCCGGTCCTTCTGCTGTCTTGCAGCTGAGCTGTGGAATTCTCTTCCTGTTCAGACCCGTCGCTTGGATGGCCTGCTTCCTTTCCATAAGGCCATCAACACTCATTTGTTTCCGACGGGCTAGCCCTGCTTCCTTTCTGACACCGCTACCAGCACTGGGACGCCCCTTTTCTGGGGCAGTTGTATGTATGTATGTATGTATGTATACTTGTAAAGCGCACTGTTACCTCGTTACGTGGCGTCCTGGCGCTGTATACCGCTGGGGAACCCGTCCTGGCTTTCCCTGTGAGAGGGCACCCCAAGGTGAAGCCAGGCATCCCCGGCGTTGCTGGGGCCGTTGTGGAGATTAAGCAAGCTATTGCCCAGAGTTGCAGAGTGGGACCCATGGTTGGCTTAGGCACTGAGGCGAGAATTATCGAGTCCGCGGACATTGACCCAAGACCCTGCCGCGTCGGAAATTGAACCCTGGACCCGGGCCGAACTCTGCTTCAGGGTCTGCCGCTTCTAACCAGTGAGCCACACTATAGTTGTGCGCTATATAAGCTTACTTAACATTAAGATAACATTAACAGTATTCACAGGACTAGTGTAGACAGGCCACAGTGTGCTGCAGTCATTGAGGTAGTGTAGACAGGCCATGAGGATTTTGTATTCACAGTAGTAGTGTACTGCAGATAACAGGCCTTGACTGACCTGTACCCACAAAAGTATTTGTAAGAAATATGCCTTGACCTTTCAGAAATCAAAGGTAGAAACTGAGTGTGTCCCTATCGGAGAGGAACACCTGCACTAAAGGCCCCGAAAGATTAGCAATCGCAGAGTTATGTGAGGATGGGTGTATGACACCATAGAAAAAAAGGCCATTTACACAAATATCACCAAAAAGATTTCAATCATAAATATTATCGCCCTATATTTAATTACTAAGCACAGAAACATCGATGAAAAAATATTGAAAAAGAAATAGTTAAAATACATAAATACAGAAAAAATATTGCCTGAACGTTAAAACCAAGGAAAAATAACGATCACAAAGACCAAAATATCAAAAAATGAATAACCGACATAATTCTAAATAAAACACACAATATTTCATTACATTTATACACATTAAACGATGTCAAATTAAAATTAATATATAATAAATATAGAGTGAAAACACTAATTAGTGTTTACTATAAATAAATGAAGCAAAAAACACAAGTCAAAGCAGTCTGCAACTAAGCAATCAAATGAAACTTAAAAAAGTTAACAAATAAAAGTGCTTTTATATTCAACAAACAGTAGAAATAACCACGCAAAATAAGCAACAATATAATTCTTAATAAACATGATTGTCAGACTCCACCACTTCTGCAAATCACTAAACCACAAACAAAGTAAGCTTGCCAATCAAAGAAAGGTAACATAATCAACAAATAAAAGTATGCTAGAATAACACATTTTTTAAACTATACTATATATTTTTTTCTCCGAAAGCAGTCACTTTGTCTACAAGAAGGAGAATCCGCTAAAAGGTAAAGAAATATAGATAAATTACTTGAAATTCAAAAATGTAAACCTCAAAAGTAACGATAGTAATTGAAGCAGAAACTGACATTGAACTACAACTTAGTGCTTTACCATATTTAAAATTAAAACAAAATAACCCCTAACAAAATTTTAGCTTTAAAAATAAACCAACACACATAACACATTTTTCCTCTCAACAGGCTGCAACAAAAGAAAATTCTGTCAAAAACAACTCCAAACAGATATCCAAAACAAAAGTCTACAACTAAAAAGATGTACACAACATCCTAAACATAAGGTAAAAGATGCACCTGATATGTAAATAAATTTAAATTAATATATCATCACCTATTGCTTATTTTCAATGAATGTACATATTCTGTACTCTAAGGGCCAGATATAGGAGCCCGAATACCGGTCGGTAACGGCCGATTTCGTCAGTTACCGACCAGTATTTGGGTTTTCAGATGTAGGGGCATGTAATTTTAAGAATCGGTAATTTTACCGATTCGGTAAATATACAGATTCTGTAAAATACCGAATCGGTATATTTACCGAATCAGTAAATCCATATGTAGCTGAAACTCCTGAGAGTGCCACAGGCCCTTAAGAGTCGGTATTTTACCACACAATCCTATTGTGTTGTAAAATACTGAATTCAGGTGTGCATACACATCTGTGCATGCACACCTGTGCAATGTGACACACAGACATGCCCTTAGGGCATGTATGTGTGCCACATGTCACACAAGCCTGTACTTGGGGTGCTAGAGGGTGTCAAAGTGACACCCCCTGCACCGTTGCAGGATTCGGTATTTACCGATTCGGTAAATACCGAATCGGTATTGCCCATTGATTCCTATGAGCTTCAAGGCCCATAGGAATCAATGGGCAATACCGATTCGGTATTTACCGAATCGGTAAATACCGAATGTTACAGATTCGGTATTCCTGATTTCGGAATTACCTAAATCTGCACCCTTCCCATTTACAGACTCTTAAATACCGAATCGGTAAAATTCGGTATTTAAGAGTCTGTAAATGGGAATTACCTACATCTAGCCCCAAGTGTCTTAACTGAGTGGTCAACAAAGTCAACCCAAGACTGATTTGGGGTTTTGTGAGCCTCCCGAATCTAATTTTATATTCCTCAGTTGTGAGTCCAAAGCCCTCACTCAGAGTACTCCTCATAAGGTCATAGGATCCAGCACCCTGTAAGGGTCAGGAGTCTGTGCCTGTAGTTACCAGTGAACAGTTCCCAAAGGAGTTCCCCCCAGTGTGACTTCTTCACTTTTCTCATTTCACAAGCTCTCTCAAAGGCTGTGAACTATTTTGTGATATCATCATCCTCTTCATATTTAGGGACAAACCCTTTGGGGATCTTAGGATCCTGAGATTTCTCTCTAGAGCCAGGAGTCTGGTCTCTAGATCCAATCTTTTGGTCAACCTTGCTAAAAAGATTGTTCTCCTCATTGAGGCTGTCCTCAATGTCCTCAGTAGCACCTGGTCCACCTGTGTAGGCTCTATGTTCTGAGAGGTTTACTCTTGGAGTCAGGGGCACTTGGGCCCTTCTCTCCCTATGAAGTGAGGGGGAAGGGGGTTGGTAGTTATCCTCATCCCCTCCCTCTACTTCTTCATCTGAGAGGTCTTCAGCATTCTCAGAAGGATGGTCCTTGGCATACCCTGCCAACAGCTCCTGAAGCTTTTGTTTGGAGGGATGGGACCCCATGATTATATTTTTTAGTTTGCATAAAGACCATCAAGACCATAACTCCCTAAATTCTAAGTGGAGATAAGGGATGAGGTTGAGCTCCTCAACCTGGTCCTCTATGCAATTGTGGTTTTCTTCACTAACAGCTGGGTTATGGTTAAGATACAATGTTAAAAAAAAACTTCTAACCCCTCTTATCTCTAACTAAAGTGAACTTTTATTCTTCTAAAATTCTAAAGGGACTTAATCAAGGCCCTAAAAAGACTTTTAGGAACTATCAGAATTCTAAAGACAATTAAAGAGTTCTGTCATGTGATCAGGTGGTAACCAAGTTAGTCCAATAAATGCAAAGTTGTATATTCCACCGCTGGTCCAGCAATGTAGGAAGCTGGGTCTGTATATACTATACCAACAAGAGGTATAGTGTGCAGAGAGTCCAATGGAACCCCGCAGGTAGACAGAGCTAAAAGTAGATAGCACCTTACTCTCTATTTGTGGTAGTGTGGGTGAGAAGTAAGGCTTTATCAGAGGGTAGTGTTAAGCATTTGTTGTACACACTCAATCAGCAAATAATTTCACACACTCAAGGACTAAACTCAGACCAATTTTGTTTGTATAAAAATATTAAGTTATTTTATTTCTAGAAGCAAGCCAAGCCTGGCACAGGTAAGTGAAATAAATGCTTTGCAAAATCTTATGCAGTGTTTTACAATTGAATGCAGGTTCAAATGCAGTTGATTGAAATACATGAAAGTCAAAATGTCTAAATTACTTTTCAGATTCCTTTTTAGTTACTTTTTAGATTGCATTTTAAGTTACTTTTTCAACTCAGTGTGATATGCCTAGATATCACACTGGGACATTTCCTATAGAAATGGTAAGCAAAATCAGTTTTGCACAGTTGTAGTTTTTCAGGTTTTCAAACAAATCAACTCCACACACAGAACATTTTTCAAGGAAAAACAGTCAATGTATTCCTTTGGAGAGAAATTAAGTTATCTGTTAACAGGTAAGTACTTGGTCTTTGGGTTTGAGTTTCTGCGGTTAGAACAAGTGTTCTCCCAGGTTCAAGGATGCACTCTCGAAAACACCTTCAGCTGCACTAGGGCGGCCAGATGCAGAGTGATGAGGCCCAATGTTATCCAATGGGGCATAGGGGGCCTCTGGTTGGTGGCTGCTCACGAGCAGGCCACAAGGGTGTGGGAGCAAAGCTCCTGGGGTTTAGCTCAGAGCAAAGAAGGATCTGAGTTAGCACCCAAAGTACACTCGCTGTGGCAAAGGGGTGGCTGGGTGCAGGGCGCTGTTTTGGCATTGGGTGCCCAGTTGATTTCAATGGGGATTCTCCTGTTTCAACAAAGACTGCAGGCTCGGGATGAAGATCTTCTGGAGGTTATCACAGGTTGGTGAGGTGAGTTGGGATGCCTGGGGATGCTGGGACGCCATCGGTTGGGCCACCTAAGACTGTGCGACATTGTGTGCATGGGGTTTCTTTAGGTGTCGGGTTTTCTTACCAGCTCTGGTCGCAGTTGGGGGGATCCTCCAGAAACAGTCTGCAGGCTTCGCTGGGCGATTTGAGGCAGGTCAGAGATCACCAGATCTCAGGTAAGGATCGCCGGGGAGACCTCCTAGTGGTGTTTGGCCACTCGGGCCGTGGGCGTCAGGTGCAGGGTGGTGCAGACTCACAGGTTTGATAGGAGCCAGAGTTTGTGGGTGAGCAAATCCGGTGCTCACGGGAGACAGAGTATTTTCTGTGGAAGGCAGGGCAGGTCCTTGGGGTTCTTGATTTTTCTGGCTGCAGGACACACCGGGATTTCACTTCTGTAGGTTTAAGACGGGGCCATGCCGGTAGGGCCGGGCCAAGTCAGTTGGCAACCTCCTCTTCTTAGCTTCAGCACAGTTCTTCAGTCCTTCTTCTTCTTTTCTTCTTGGTCGGTTCTTGCCCGAGGAGGCAATGTTCTAGGGTACCTGTTACAGGTAGGTGAAGGTTGGGACTAAGGGGTCCCTTCCTTGGGGTAGTTACACCCCCTATTATGCCCCTCTCCAGTGGGAGGGTGGCATATGCCTCACTCTGGTTGGCTGGGTCCCCCCATCTTCAAGATGGCAGGGACTGAGAGTTGTGCCTCACCTCGCCTCCCCCACTTGAGGGGTGGGGTTGGCAAAGATGGTCACACCTCCCTTCCTCGCTTGGTTTTCCTGTCGATTCTCCCACCCAAAGAGGGGGTCAGACCAGTGGGGGCCAGTTGCTGGAAGCAGCAAAGGCCTGGGGAAGCTCACAAAGGTGGCAAGCCTTTGAAGCTGCCCCTTCGTGGACCCTGCCCATCCTGGGAGAGGAGGCGTGGCATCTCGTCCCAGGATGTGCATTGTTTTAGACCCAGAGAGCAGCAGGCTCTCGACCCAGGAGTCTAGAAACATGTCTGGTGGTGGCAGCTGGCGAGCAGCCACTCAGCCTGGACACTAGTGGTAGGTCGCTATTAATGAGGCATCTCTAAGATGCCCTCTGTGTGCATTTTTCATTAAATCCCACAATCTCAACAGTGTGGTTTTAATGTGCTGAGAAGTGTGATACCAAACATCCCAGTTTTCAGTGCAGCCATTATGTTGCTGTGGAGTACGTAAAGACAAACTCCAAGAACCATATACTCTTAATCGCATTACTGCACTTACAATGTCTAAGAATTGATTTAGACACTGTAGGGCTCATGCTTTTGTACCCTCACCGCTGGTATAGTGCACCCAGCTAGAGGGGTGGTTGACCTATTCCAGGACAGTGTAGGCATAGCACACAGGGACGTGTGCCACATCGAATCTTCACTTTGTTCTGCACCAAAACAAGTAGCCTGCAAAGGCAGTGTGTGTGTGTAAAGGTACAGGGCCTCGAAGGGTGGCACAATCAGTGCTGCAGTCCTTAGAGGCCTCCCTGGCCACAGTGCCCGTTGTACCTATGGTACCATTTACAAGGGACTGACCTGTGGCCAAAGAGTGCCAATTGGGTTTTGTTTTCAATGCAGTTTTAGGGAAAGAACATAGGCCCTGGTTACCTGTTTGGCCGGAACCCAGGGCACACTCAGTCAAAGCACATCAACAGTTTAGCAAAAAGTGGGGGCATCCATGTCAAAGAGGGCAATTTCTTACATCATTAAACTAGAGTACATACTTACATTAAGAAACACACCACTAGAGAGAAAACACACTGAAAATGCACCAAATATAATTCGAATGTGTGCTATGGCAGGGCTACCACTGAAAATGAAATAGTTGAAAGTGTTAGGGAATATAACTACTCCCCTGATATTACTGAAATGGAAGTCAGAAATATTTTACAAGACCTAAAAGAGGCCAATGCATCCTCATAGGAGCCAACAGGAACAATACTATCAGAAACCCATTCAGAGGGCCGCGGTGCAAGCAAGAGCAACTGAGCCCAACCATGGGGGTTGAGGCCTTTCACTACTCATGTCCCGGGGCCCAGCCTACTGTGGATCCTGAACAACTGGGCCAAATATCACTCACAGTGATAGCAAGGGTTGAGCAGTTCAAGGCTTCTCGGGGGTGAAGGTAGACAAAAGGGGGTGAAGGTAGGCCCAAGGAGGCCTTCCCTGTGCATCTGGGCTCAGGAGCTCTGAGCTGTCCCCAGGGCCCGCTGGGCACCTCTGCAGGAGCTCCTTCCCTGGGCCCACCCCAGGCATGCCCCAGGCCAAGGTCCTAGTCAGAGGGGTCTACCAGGCCCAGGGAAGCCTCCCCCTGCTTTGCCTGCATGTTAAGGTTCCTTTGTGCCAGAGTCAGAGGCCCGTCGGGCCCCCCTTGTAGCCCCGTGCCTGAGGCCCAGGTGGGGCTTTGAGCCCCCGGGCCACAGAGCCCCTGTCCCCTCCAAGGACAAGTGGAAGTCCTGTTAATTAAGGCACAGCGTGACCAGATGGCCGTTCCTCGAACCCGGCCAACTGGTCATGCACAATGCTTTTCAATAGTGCTACCAGATGGCCGAGCCGCCCAGGAAGTCCTGATGGGGAGCTCATTTGCCTGCCTGCTCATTGGGCTCTTAGGGGCCAGGGTCCACACCTGCCTCCCAGCCCTTTCAACCCTGCCTGCTTCCAGGCCTGCTTTTCATGGAAGCAGGCAGGGACTTGAAGCTGGCATCCCTAGGCAGGGCGGCCTGCCAAGGGAGGGCCCGGCCGGCGTTGTGCACTCCGATCGATTGGGCACGCTTGGTCTGTTTAGGGAAGGACTGCTTGGCCAGCCTTGGCTGTTTTTGCAAGCAGAGAGCTTTCACTCTGCCAGTGACTGTCTGGCTCGAAGGGACTGCTGCTTGGCGGTGGCCCTTCCCCTACCCAGTGGAGTGAACGCTAAGCAGCCCTGGCAGCTGGCACCCCTCCCCCCCCAGTGTCTGACCAGAATGGAAGGGGTCGGGTGGTGCAAGGTTCGGGGAAGGCCGCTTGGTGGTTCGGTCCCCTGCGTGCCACACTGCCACTCTTCTCTGCACAGAGCATTTACACAGCAGCTCAGGAAGACTGTGAGGTGTCACTGAACCCTGTGTCACTCATGCTGCACCTCGGCCCGCCCCTACCTTCCATGGAGATGGCGGGTGGACTTCCCCAGCAGGCTCAAAAGGGGTGCAAAGGTCGGTTGGGGGATGGGCACATGGCTCCCCACAACCCTATCCAGCAAATGTGGCTAACTGGTTAATCCTGTCAGCAGCATATGCTTGTCTCAAAGATTGGGCCATACATGTGGAAGTACGCATGGTAAAACTGAGAATAGCTCATTAAATCAGTTATGGTTTCTTTGATTGCTCCATCTGTTACTTGGATAACTGTGGTAATTCTAGAGCTAATACATGCCAACAAGCACTAAAGTCCTGGGATGAGTGAATTTGTCAGACCAAGAACAATCCTGCCTCGCCCAGCCACTTTGGTGGCTCTAAATAACATCGGGCCGATTGCACATCCCCGTGACAGCGACGATACATTCGGATTTCTGCACACCAACTATCGATGGTACTTTCTGTGCCTACCATGGTGATCACGGGTAACAGGAATCAGGATTTGATTCCAGAGAGAGAGCCTGAGAAAAGGGTACCACAATCAAGGAAGGCAGCAGGCGCGCAAATTACCCACTCCCTACTCTAGGAGGTAGTGACGAAAAATAACAATACAGTACACTTTAAATTGTTTTTACAGAGAATCCATTGGATGGCTAATCTGATGCCAGCAGCTGTGGTAATTCCTGCTCCAATTGCTTATATTTAATTTGCTTCAGTTAAATTGCTCCTAGTTGGATCTTGGGATCGAGCTGATGATCTGCCGTGAGGCCTGTCCCAGCCCCTGCCTCTTAGCGCCCCCTTGATGCTCTTGACTGAGTGTCCTGGGGGTCTGGCGTTTTAACTTTGAAAAAATTAGAGGGTTCAAAGGAGGCCGGCCGCCTGAATACTTCAGCTAGAAATAATGGAATAGGACTCTGGTTCTTTTGTTGGTTTACGGAACTGGAGCCATGATTAAGAAGGACGGCCGGGGGCATTCGTATGGTGCCGCTGGAGGTGACATTCTTGGACCGTCACAAGACAAACCAAAGTTAAAGCATTTGTTAAGAATGTTTTCATTAATCAAGAAAGTCGATGGTTTGAAGACGATCAGATACAGTAGTACTTCAGACCATAAATGATGCCAACTACCGATCCAGCGGCGTTATTCCCATGACCCACTGAGCAGCTTCTGGGAAACTACAGTCTTTGGGTTCTGGGGGGAGTATGGTTTGCAAAGCTAAAACATAAAGGAATTGATGGAAGGGCACTACCAGGAGTGGAGCCTGCGGCTTAATTTGACACAACACGGGAAACGTCACCCGGCCCGGACACGGAAAGGATTGACAGATTGATAGCTCTTTCTTGATGCTGAGGGTGGTGGTGTATGGCCGTTCTTAGTTGGTGGAGCGAATTGTCTGGTTAATTCCGATCATGAACAAGACTCCTCCATGCTAACTAGTTAAATGACCCCCAGTGGTTGGCGTACAACTTCTTAGAGAAATGAGCAATAACAGGCCTCTGATACCCTTAGATGTCCGGGGCTGCATGTGCGCTACACTGAACGAATCTTCGAAGACAGGTGCAGGTAACCCGCTGAACCCCATTCATGATAGGGATTTTCTTGACTGCAATTATTTCCCATGAAAAAGGAATTCCCAGTAAGTGCAGGTCATAAGCTTGCGTTGATTAAGTCCCTGCACTTTGTACACACCACCCATCGCTACAACTGATTGGATAGTTTAGTAAGGTCCTTGGATCAACCCTGCTCGGGTCGGCAACGGCCCTGGCGGAGTGCTGAGAAGATGATCAAATTTGACTATCTGGAGGAAGTAAAAGTTGTAACAAGGTTTCCATAGGTGAATCTGCGGAAGGATCATTAACAGCGGATTGGCCCGAGTGGCGGACGGCATCATCCTGAAACCATCTGCCTCTTCCCAGATGGAACATGCACACTGTAGGCACAGGGCCTGGCCCTGCCCTCATGTGCCCTGGCCTGTGGAGTGGCCCGTAGTTGCTGGGGTGCCTGAATGTGGACTGGGTGTGGGATGGGATCCTCCACTGAGGAGGAACCAACTGATGAACATGTGAGGCTCTGGGGATGGGGGTGGCCCCTAGCCCCTGCCCCTCTGGGAGGGGCACAGCAGTAGGACCTACCGAGATGGAATGCATGCTCACCCAGCACGACCCTGTGGTGTGGAAAGCAGATGCCAGTGCCCCCTGGGGATAGAACGACACCTGAAGGCCCTGCTGCCCTGGGCCCTCCTGTGTCCGGATCCCGGCTTGACTGGGCTACGGACGAGCAAGGAGTGGCCCTTCTCGAGTGGCAGGGCGGCCAGGAAGAGAAGGACCCGGGCCTGTGATGGGACCCCAGCTACTCTTGGTAGGAGATGTGTGGGATGGAGAACTACCTGGCTCTTCCCTTTCTGGCACCTCCAACCAGGGTAGGGGTGGGGCTATCCACAAGTCCGCTGGCATGGCTCGGGGCAGCCCGGGAATTCCTGATGCCACAGGTGCGAGGCTCTGGGGAAGTGGGGTGACCCTCAGCCCTTGCCCCTCTGGGAGGAGCACAGCAGAAGGCACTCCTGAGATGGAACCCATGCTCACCCAGCACGACCCTGTGGTGAGGGAATCAAATGGCAGTGCCTCCCCGGGCTGGGACCATCCCTGAAGGCCCTGCTGCCCTGGGCCCTCCTGTGCCCAATCCCGGCCTGACCGGGCTTCGGGCGACTCAGGAGTGCCTCTTCTTGAGTTGCAGGTCAGCCTGGAAGAGAAGGAGCCGGGGCCATTGACGTGACCCCAGCTTCTCTCTGTGAGAGGTGTGCGGGATGGGGAGCCACCTGGATCCTCCCTTCCGGTGCCTCCGACCAGGGCAGAGGGTGGGATACCCATTGGCCTGCCTGCATGGCTCAGGGCCTCTGCCCATGACCTAGGGGTCGAGCACAGTGGTGGATGACTGATGGGCAACCCTCCTTTGTTGCCAGGTACCTGGTTTGTCCTGGTCCTGTGTGGCTGGGCTGAGGGCTTGAAGACAAGTGCAGTCCCTCCCGGTCCACTGCGAGGGATCAGTTGTGGTGGGACTGGCTACTCTTGTCACTTTGGGAGCCCCCTTCCCTATGAGGGGACAAAAGGGGCTCCCGGGCAGAGCGCCTGGTAACACTCTTCTGATTGGGGAGGCTGATTCCCAGAGGGGAAACCTTGAACGGTGCGCGGACAGAAGGGGGCTGCTTCTATCGCCCTTGGTGCACCGCTTGCTCGTGGGGCACCCGATGCTCCATAAGGAAGCCCTCTCCCCCCTTCTGCGGCAGGGAAGGAGGTTGTGGTCGCGCCCTCGTTCAGTGCTCCGGCAGCACCTGGGCTCCAGTCGCTGGCCCTCCATGCTGCCAAACGTGCGGTGGGGAGGGGGGGAATAGGCTCCTTGGTCACGGACAGGGGGTCTGCCTGGGGAAGGTCCAGACTGGACTCTGGTTGATTGGGCATAGTTGGGCCTATTTGATGACTGTGGGCTCCGCAGGGTCAGGGAGCCAGCAGGCCTGGGTCTGCAAGCCCACCAGGGCCCTGGGTTTTCTGCTTCAACCTGCGGTGTTGTAAAGGGATGTTGCCTGGCGTGGCTAGTTTAAGAGGTTCAGAATGGGGTCCTGGGCCCCATGCTTGTCCATGGGGTGGGCGCCCTGGTCCCGGGCTTCAGTCTGCTGCATTGCAAAGGGCATGGGGATGGGAGTCCCGCAAGCCCGGGGAGGCTTTCCCATTTGGCTGTGCTTAGAAGCATGTAATGGGGCCAGGGCTCTGGCGGGTCCTAGGGTGGGAGCCCCCGTCCTGCCAAGCACCCGGGAAAACCTTGAAGAATCTACACAAATGAGCCCTTGCTGAATTCAGAACTTTGTCTACTTTTCAGAAATGTATAGTCTTCTGGGATCCACCATGGGTTTCACACCCAATACTACCACTAAATGGAAGTAGGTTGAAGCACAAAAAAATTAGGAGGAATGGGCTATGTCCCAGTAAATTGCCAAAACTGAAAGCTAGGAAGATGGTGATTTTAGCAAACCCTTTGTTGACGCCATTTGCAGGGAAAAAAACAGACACTTTCTTCTGCCGCACTTGTTTCCCAATAAAACCCCAAATGTAGCTTTGTAGTTTGGCTAATTTATCGGTCTCCTATGGGGGAATCCACAAACCCTGGGTACTTTTAGAATACCCAGGATGTTGGAAAAAAAGGACGCAAATGGCGCATGGATACCTTATGTGAACAAAACAGTTGTAGGGACCTAAGCACGAACTATCCCAAATAGCCCAAAAAGGGCACAGCACAAGGCAGGGAAAAGGCCTGGCAGAGAAGGGGTTAACCATTAAGCAAAAATAAGCACATGCTTAGGGCATCAAGTGAAGGGAGGCACCACATACATTCATGTAAGATTAGTTTTGAGGATCTGATCACAGACTTTACAATTAGAAAGAGTAGGAGAAAACTTTTCAAATATAAATAAAGTGGAAGTATAGAAAAAAAACATTATTTTCCATATTACTGTTTCATTTCGAAAAAGAAAATCTGATACGGTTTATGATTGTTTATATTTTGAATTAGATATATATGGGGCACCAAAATCTTTTGAGTACTTAGGGTCGCTAAAGGCCTTAATATTGTACTGAATGTTATGAAGTTTGTTCCTACAGGTTGGTGATCAGAGACATTTCCACTAACTGGAGAAGGCTTTGGTAATCCCAAGTGGTTGGAAGTGGACATTGTTCTTAACTTGGTGAGCTGATGGGTTAGTATAATGTAGCACCACACGTCTCACCATTTTTTCTTTATTTCTCCATGGTTTGTGCGACTGCCCATTAAGGTGTCATTTATATGCTACAACGTGTGATACGCTCACTAAATTCAAGCAAAAGAGATTGTTTGTGTATTTTTTATTTAATTGCAGGAGTTTTTGAATATCACAGATACTTCAGAGTCGAATGACACGTCCAGATACATATCCCACAAAATGGTGTAGGTGCCCGGTCCATGGTGGATAGAGAGCACTATAGAGAAATGTGATTGTGTGAATGATAGAACAAGCGTATTTTAAATTGTGCACAATATATAGTATAATCAGGCCCCTTGTGTAGGTGTAGAATGAACTGAATGACATTTCTAGTAAGTAGGCATCATTCATGTTGGGTTTTCTGGTCGCTACTTGATCAATCATGAAGTCCTTGAGATTTGCCTTGAACGAAAGTGGCTTTTGACTCCGTTCCTACAGCGCGCACACTCACCTCAGTGTGCACTAACCTCAGCGCGCACACTAACCTCAGCATGCACACTCACCACGCACACTCACCTCAGCACGCACACTCACCTCAGCGCGCACACTCACCTCAGCACACACACTCACCTCAGCATGCACACTCACCTCAGCACACACACTCACCTCAGCACGCACACTCACCTCAGCGCGCACACTCACCTCAGCGCGCACACTCACCTCAGCGCGCACACTCACCTCAGCACGCACACTCACCTCAGCACGCACACTCACCTCAGCGCGCACACTCACCTCAGCGCGCACACTCACCTCAGCATGCACACTCACCTCAGCACGCACACTCACCTCAGCACGCACACTCACCTCAGCACGCACACTCACCTCAGCGCGCACACTCACCTCAGCGCGCACACTCACCTCAGCATGCACACTCACCTCAGCACGCACACTCACCTCAGCACGCACACTCACCTCAGCGCGCACACTCACCTCAGCGCGCACACTCACCTCAGCGCGCACACTCACCTCAGCACGCACACTCACCTCAGCACGCACACTCACCTCAGCGCGCACACTCACCTCAGCGCGCACACTCACCTCAGCATGCACACTCACCTCAGCACGCACACTCACCTCAGCACGCACACTCACCTCAGCACGCACACTCACCTCAGCGCGCACCCTCACCTCAGCGCGCACCCTCACCTCAGCATGCACACTCATCTCAGCACGCACACTCACCTCAGCGCGCACACTCACCTCAGCGCGCACACTCACCTCAGCGCGCACACTCACCTCAGCACGCACACTCACCTCAGCATGCACACTCAACTCAGCGCACACACTCATCTCAGTGTGCACTAACCTCAGCGGGTAACCAAGCAGGAGGTGTATCTTTCCCCAGCGATTTGGCTCCATAACCCGACCCTTGGGAGGCATCAGGCCAAGTGCAGTGACATCCCCTCAGGTCTAGCCTGGAGAATGCATTAACTAGAGGTTCTCGATCAGTGCCAATGACATATTTTTATTATTATTGTAAGGACAGAGTAACCTTCTCATGTCCTCCAACCAGCAACCACGCGGCTAATAGATGTCTCAGAGGACTCTTCGATCGTCAGAAAACGGTAATAGGCCTTTACAATGCAGTTTCAAGCACCCCTTCCGTTTCACCGCATGCTAAATAATGCTTGCCTGAACCACGCAAATGCCTGAACCACGCATACGCCTGAACCACGCATATGGCTAAACCACGCATATGCCTGAACCACGCAAATGCCTGAACCACGCAAATGCCTGAACCACGCATACGCCTGAACCACGCATATGCCTAAACCACGCATATGCCTGAACCACGCAAAAGCCTGAACCACGCATATGCCGCCCTGAACCACGCATATGCCTGAACCACGCAAAAGCCTGACCCACGCATATGCCTGAACCACGCATATGCCGCCCTGAACCACGCATATGCCTGAACCACGCATATGCCTGAACCACGCAAATGCCTGAACCACACAAAAGCCTGAACACGCATATGCCGCCCTGAACCACGCATATGCCTGAACCATGCATATGCCTAAACCACGCATATGCCTGAACCACGCAAAAGCCTGACCCACGCATATGCCTGAACCACGCATATGCCGCCCTGAAACACGCATATGCCTGAACCACGCATATGCCTGAACGACGCATATGCCTGAACCACGCAAATGCCTGAACCACGCATATGCCTGAACCACGCATATGCCTGAACCATGCAAATGCCTGAACCACGCATATGCCTGAACCACGCATATGCATGATTAAGGCAGTGGGTGTTCTAGTTTTCTAAGCAGTCAGGGAGAGGAACTGGAAGGGAGGACCTGCGCAAAGGACGGGGACACGGCGAGCTAAGTTGGGTTGGGGGGTAGGTTTTAACGGAGGGGGGCGGTTTTAGGGCTATGGCCGGGGAGGCCAAGGGGGTAAGTTTTAAGGGAGAGGGCCTAGTTTAGCACTGAGGGCGGGGGGTGGAGTTCGGGTAGGTTTTAAGCGAGGGGCACAGGGCAGGGGGGGAGGGAAGTTCTCAGGGCAGGGGGGAGTTTTTAGGATTCAGGGCAGGGGGAGTCGGGATAGTTTATGGTTTTAGGGGTGGGTTTGTTTTTAGGGTTATGTGGGGTCAAGTTATAGGGCAGGGGCCAGGATTTTAGGACTCAGGGCGGAGGACCTGGATGTGTGAACTTTACCACACATCCCTTTACCAAACATTCCTTTATGAAACTGCGTGGTAAAGGCATGCATGGTAAAGGCCTGCGTGGTAAAGGAATACATTGTTTAGACGCATTCGTTGTTGGGGCTGCTTGGGAGACACACGTGGTTCAACCAAACAGCACATACAAACATGCCCTGTCCAAATCTTGTGAATGCTCCTGAAGCTGCAGAAAGTTCAGGACATACAATGCCCAGGACAGCGGTGACCAGATTGTGGACACACCCAATGGTTTAGCAGACTATAGGGGATGCTAGTGTGAGGCTCTGTTATGGTGGGTGGGACTGGTCAAGAAGGAGACAATTATGTCGATGAGTTCTCTGCTTAGGCCTGTTATGGTCCAGTATTATCTAGGGCCAACGCCACTGTCCATTCTTCGTAGCCAGTATCTTACTAAGTACCTTCCACCTACAGTGCACAGCCTAACCTTCACCTCGCCCTCCCTCACCTTTATAATTGTCTTTCAGTCACCTCATAGAGCTTGATCTAAGAACTCCCAGCCACCGGACATAAAGTGGTGGTCTGGAAGTTAGTGTGACTTGTACCTCCAACACTTCTAGGTGGTCCTTTTAGACTCTTCACTCCTTAGGGGTAATTGCAAGTTATGTCTTCTTTTGGCTTGGGCCTATGCAGTCTCTATCTGGGTGCTCAGACTCTTAACTCCCTGCTGCTTCTTTAGTCAGCACCGCCCTAAGGGTAGTACCTGCATGTCCTCTAAAGATCCTTCATTTTCAGATTGCTTCTGGAATTTGCATCTTCTGTGTATCGAACCCATGTCACTTCTAGGAGGACTGCATAATGGACTGCATAGTTTCTTAATTTCACAAGTGAAATTGGCAGCTCCGTTCTCTAGCTAGTTGCAGATATGCTGCTTCAATATGGGATGCTTAGATTCTTAACTCCTCAGTGTGCTTCCTCAGACAGTAAGTCATTGCTTGTTTTGGATATTGCGTCTTTTAGGTGGACCCAAAGCCTCTTAATTCATTGGATCATCTTAGGAGCTATTCCATCTTCGGGTGGTGCCTAAGTGGTTCTAGAATGACAGCATAGATTCTTAATTCTCATTGGTCTTTGGAAAGTGTCTTCCTGGGTCTTGTGCATACTCTCTTTCTTAAATTTTGAAACTCCTAGTTGGTGGTGGAAGCTAAGCCTTCATGTGGCTTGTACCATGTCACTTCTGGATGGACAACATTCATGCACAATTTCCTAGGAGTTTGAAACTGCATGTTGCTGAATGTTACATCTATGCAACCTCTAAGTACTTTCTAACACCGTTGATTCCCTGGTGGTACTCGACGTTGCTGTGAGAGTGGGACATGGGGGCATTTACAACGCTTTTAGTTCCCTATAACAGCAGCTCGCTTCATAGTGTTTTGGAAGCTGAGCTTCCTATGGTTGTGCATTTGCACTCTCATGGGCCCTCCTTAGGCTCTGATTTTCTTGGTAGTTATTTGCCTGCTGGATCCTGTCCCAGCTTTGCAATGTCCCTCTCCAGGTGACAGTTTCACCACTCATCCAGTGCTTCTCTTGCTTCGCCCACGTCCTAGAGAGATTGATCTCTCTCTGCCCACCAATTCACTTCCACTTTCTCTTTGCCAAATATTATCTCCCATAGCAAGTGCTACCATTCACCATTCTTTGCACTCTGCCCCAGATGTACTCCTCGCCTCTTCTTGTCTCCTCTCTACTCGTCCTTCTACTGGATCCTTTATGGCCTGTAACTCTTACCCCCTCAATCAATCAATCAATCAATCAATCAGGGAATTGTAAGCGTGCTACTCATCCGTGATGGTCTGAAGGCGCTGAAGGGGGGGAGGGGAGTCCACAGATCTGTTTAGCCGAAGAGCCAGGTCTTGAGGGTCTTCCTGAAGGTGTTCAGGGAGGGTGCACGTCTGATGTCTGCAGGTAGCTCGTTCCAGGTCTTAACTGCAATGTGAGAGAAGGATCTTCTGCCTGCTTTGGCTCTGTCGATGCAAAGGGTTGCGGCCAGTGCGAGGTTGGAAGTCGGAGGTTTATTTTGGGTATGTGGAAGTTAATTCTGTTGTTAAGGTATTTGGGTCCGTTGTTGTGTAGGCATTTGTAGGCGTGAGTGAGGATTTTGAAGGTGACTCTTTTCTCCACAGGGAGCCAGTGGAGTCTTCGTAGGTGTTGACTGATGTGTTTGTGTCGGGGGATGCCAAGGACGAGTATGGCGGCGGTGTTCTGTGTTGTCTGGAGTTTGCGGAGTAGGGACTTGTTGATGCCGGCGTAGAGTGTGTTTCCATAGCCCAGTCTGCTGGTGATGAGTGCGTGGGTGACTGTCTTCCTTGACTCAGGGGGATCCACTTGAAGGTATTGAGGAGGATGCGGAGGGTGTTGAAGCAGCTGGAGGTGATGGCGTTGACCTGTCGGTTCATGGTGAGTGATGAGTTGAGTATGATACAGAGGTTCTTGGCGTGGTCTGAGGGGGTAGGTGAGCTACCGAGGGCGATCGGCCACCAGGTGCTTTCCAATGCAGAAGGGGTGGTACAGAGAACGAGGATTTCTGTCTTCTCGGCGTTGAGCTTCAGGCAGCTGTTGGTCATCCAGACTGTGATGTCTTGCATTGTTTTCTTGAAGTTGAGTTTGGCAGTGATGGGGTCTTTGGTGAGGGAGAGGATGAGCTGGGTGTTGTCGGCGTAGGATACGATGTTGAGGCAGTGTTGTCGGATGATGGCTGCAAGGGGGGCCATGTAGATGTTGAAGAGGGTGGGGCGAAGGGATGAACCCTGTGAGACTCTGCAGGTGATGTTCGTGGGGTCAGAGAGGAAGGGTGGGAGTCTGATCCTTTGGCTTCTTCCGGTGAGGAATGATCAGATCCAGTCCAGGGTTGTTCCTTGTATGCCTGCATCATGTAGTCTGGTGACTAGTGTGTGCTGGGAGACGGTGTCGAAGGCCGCAGATAGGTCGAGTAGGATGAGGGCTGTGGAGTGGCCTTGGTCCAGGAGGGTGCGGATGTCGTCTGTGGCGGCGAGTAGGGCGGTCTCTGTGCTGTGGTTGCTTCGGATTCCGGATTGGGATGGGTAGAGGACGGCGTTCTCTTCAATTAATCGCATCCGTTTCCTGTTGACTGTTTTCTCTGCAACTTTGGCTGCGAAGGGGAGGAGTGAGATGGGCCGATAGTTCTTGAGCTCAGTGGGGTCAGCTGTGGGCTTCTTGAGCAGAGGTCTAACTTCTGCACACTTCCAGTCATCTGGGAAGGTACCTGTTTTGAAGGCGGTGTTGATGGTGCGTTGTAGTTCGGGTGCGATGGCGGCTGTGGCTCTGTGGTAGATGTGAGGGGGGCAGGGGTCGGTGGGAGCCCCCTAGTGGATGCTTTTTATGGTCGAGGCTGTGTCTTCGGCCATGATCAGTGTCCAGTTGGAGATGGTGGGCTGGTGGTGTTTCTGGGGGGTGGGTCGTGTGTGGCGCCTGGTGGATGGGCAATGAAGTTGTCGTAGAGGTATTTGATCTTGAGGTAGAAATAGGTTCCAAGGTTGTCGCAGAGCTCTTGGGATGGGGCGATGTCTGTGGCTTCGCTGCGTGGGTTAGTGAATTATTGAATGACACTGAAAAGTTCCTTGGAGTTGGTGGAGTTGCCCAGGATTTTGTTTGTGGATGAAGTTCCTCTTGGTGGCTCTGATCTGGTTGTGGTAGTCTGTCATGGTGTCCTTGTAGGTGGTGTGGTTTTTGGTTGTCTTAGTGTTTCTCCAGTTCTTCTCTAGGTATCTGCAGGTGTGTATGGCTTCTTGGAGAGCAGTGGTGAACCAGGCAGCTTTCCTGGGGCATTGTCCGTCGGTGTTGCACAGCGGGCGAGCTCATCTGCGCAGTCAGAGATCCAGGTGTGGAGTTCTCTGGCTGCGTCATTTGCATCGGTTGCCTCGCGTGAGAGTGGAGTTAAGTTGCTCGTCTGTAACGTTACTCCAGTTCCTTTGTGGGGGGCATGGGGTTGGTTTGGTTGCCTTGGGTTTGTTGATGGGAAAGTGTACGCACTGGTGGTCGGTCCATGGCGGCTTCGTTGTGTGGCTGAATTGGACGCTGTTTCCTGCTGCGAAGATGGGGTCGAGTGTGTGTCCTGCTCTGTGGGTAGGTGTGTTGACGAGTTGTTTAAGTATGATGCTGGTGAGGTTGTCACGAAAGATAGTGGAGTTGGGGTCGCTGGGGTTGTCGAAGTGAAAGTTCAGGTCTCCAATGAGTATGTAGTTTGTTGAAGTGATGGTGTGGGGTGCGATTAAGTCAGTGATGGTGGTGGCGAAGGGTGTTCGGGGGATGTAGACGAGGGTTCCTCGGAGTGTGGCTTTGGGGGTGGTCTGGATCTGGAAGTGCAGTTATTCAGCAGAGTGGAAGATTTCGCTGGAGGTGATGAGGCGGAGGGTGCTCTTGTGGGATCTCTTCCATGATGATTTCCTATTCATAACAGTGGCGATCTACCTCTACATGCTAATCCCTTAGCCTTGATTTTACACTACTCCTCACATAACTTTACCCTCTCTCAGATCTTTGCATTGCTTTCAGCATTCACCTCACATTATTCTTTGCTACACTCTAAGCTCTCGTCAGTCCACTTACTGTCCCCACTTCCTAGTGTATAAATCATACTTCTTATCATGCAAACTGCCTCTCATCCGATATGTTTTCCACACACATAATTCATTGTCCCCTTCTTAACTCCTTTACCTACTTTATCTTTGCCTCTCCCTTCCTCCTGCAATTTCTCAAACCACCATCCAAACCCCAAACTCCACTCTTGCTGTTCCCTTCTGTTCTTTTCTTGACTACTCATGGTCTCTTTCCATTCCAATTGATTACCAAACCACCTGATGCTTCTTTTCATCATAACTTCCTCTCTAAATAACCCAGTATCCTTAACTGTCGCTTTGGCCCTTTTTCATTTGCCTAGTATTCCCCACCTGACCACCTGTCCCCTCCTCACCTCATCTGACCTCACGTCCTCCGCATTCAACTTGTCCCACACAGACACCTCCACCCGCACCTCACTGCACTCTTCCTTCGTCACTTCCAATGGCCTTGTCCCCTTACAAACATCCCCAGCTGCTACTACTACTACTACTACTGCTACAACTACTACTACTACTACTATTACTACTGCTGCTGCTACTACTACTGCTACTACTGCTACTACTACTGCTACTACTACTACTACTACTGCTATTACTACTGCTGCTACTACTACTACTACTACTGCTTCTACTACTGCTGCTACTGCTAGCACTACTGATGCTACTACTACTACTACTACTACTACTACTACTTACACTCATTATCTTCCTGCCCCCTCTCTCCCCGTTATCATGTGTCATCTCCTTTTGGGCATTTAAGTTTTTTTTCTACTCTCTTCCCCCAACAAAGACTTCACCGCTCCTCACACAGCATAAAAACTACAGTCGGCTCTGCCAGCCTGGGTCCATTTGCATTAATTCCTCTTCAATCTTTGTCAGTCAAATTATTTCCTTCTCTTCTCGCATATTTCCCTTCCCAACACACAAAACACCGTGGGGCAGATTTACAAGCCTCTTGCGTTGTTTTTGCGCCGCAGTTGCGTCAGTTTTTGTGATGCAGCAGCAGCATAAAAATGCGGCCCATTTGCAACGTGACACGTCTAGGGAGATGGGTCACGTTGTAAAGCCCTGCGTCACATTATACCTGTGCCAGGTATAAATTAGGGCTCCCGGTTTTATGGTATTATTTTGTTTTTACATTTCCGTCTGTATTTATCCATATTTATTTTTCGCTAATTTTATCTGTGTTTATCCATATTTCTTTTGGGTTTTGTGGACAAATGAAGCTGAAACTAGTATATTTCCACATTTATTTAACCATTAAATATGCACTCATGCTTGAATGCCTACTAGGTTTCAATGTTGTAAACCCCCACAGAAGATAAATCAATGCACTGATAAGAAAATATGCAAATTTCGATATCAACTTTGTACATATCTACTGCTGTTGAAACCTCTTTACTAAAATTCCTTTCTTTTTTATCCCCCTTACCTATCAGTCTACACAGCAATTGGCCTGGCAGTCATGGCAGACAGTATTTAGAGTTACTCAAAAAGCAACCTAATTTCCGTTTTTTATCCACATTTAAAAATAGATACAGACAAGAAAATAAATGTTTTCTGTCTGTAAAAATGGAAAATAAGGAGTCTTAGGTATAATTTATTCAGGGTGGGCTTTCCAACCCAAAAAAGCCTTGTAGAAGTGACGCAGCCACTTCTAGGACACCACTGTGTCAAATTGTTATGCCTGCTTGAAGCAGGCGTAAGGAGTGACGCAGCACAATGAGGATAGGCCTCCCCCTGCATTGCTGGAGTTGCGTCGTGCTTGCGACACAACTCCAGCAATACGTGACTTTTGCATCAACAGGTGCATCAGAATTTCTGACCCATCTGTCAATCCTTGCGCCATGGTGCGCCATGTTGTAAATACGACACATCCATAGTGGCACAAGGGTATCTCAAAGTGGCGCCAGGAAAGTGACACATCTTCACAGATGCGTCACTTTCTTGTAAATCTGCCCCTGTACTTCCAGCAACTGCTACCTTCCCTTGTCTCTACTCACACACTAACCATACCTAACCACTTCTTGCCTGCCCTAGGAAAGCCACTACTTAAGCCCCTACTCAACTGCTTCAAGCACTGTTTTGCTATGAATTTGGACATTGCCTGTACCGCGCTTATTGTCCAGTTAATTCGGTATCCATACAGAAGTGAGGATTCCTTTACTAGCGCCATGAATGGATATTGTACGCTCTGATAGTGTTAGAAGGTTGTGGTCTGCATACAGACCTTCTGGGAGCCCACAGGTGGTGTGTCTTGGTGGCCAGAGGTTCTAGCACCAGTACAAGCCGTCAAAAATATTTTCGATACCTAAAGATTGGGCAACCTTCTCATTTTGGTCACCCATAGCCTTCCACAAGAGGTGCAGTAATGTCCTCATTTTATCCCCTGGGGACTCTCCAGGTACCTATTCCACCTGTATTGTATTGTTTTGTAATTGTATTTATATTGTGCTTACTACCCCTGACGAGGTGTCAAAGCTTTTTTCAGCGAGTAACACGCTACTCCGGAACCCAAAAAGTATTAGTGGTGGATTAATATAGTATAGTGAACTTTGAGTTAATTTGAGTGGTGGACATGTGAGTGAGCTAGTTGGATTGAAAAGGATAATGGGGGATAGAGGAGGGAAGAGTCTAGAAAGTGTTTATTGGGAGATCATAGCAGTTAGATGAGATTTATTTATTTGACAAGTTTTATGAGGGCCCTGGCAATCGAGGGGAGTCAAGATGGCGGGCTGACACCGCCGAGTGAAGGACGCTACATGGTGCTGCTCTGCCAGAGACTCGCTTAATGCGGAGATACGCATAGACGTTTTTTCATACCTAAAATCAGCAATTTGAAGCCGGCGAGGTCGGGTAGCAGATCCCAGCAGATCCCAGCGAATATCTCCATAACTCCGTAATTGCACTTGCACGCTTCCATCAGATTTCTAAACGGCCCTAATGCTACGGGCTTTGCAACAACTCTGCAGCGGGAATCTATCTCGCGCTTGGTTCTACGCGGCGGTTCGCCCTGTAAGCACGCCAGGTGGGGAAGCCGGCTGGGCGTGCTCACCACAGCTGATCGCTCGCCTGAACCGGCACTCGATCTTTACGAGAGCACAGAGGACGCTGCAGAGAGCAGGGACGGAGGCAATAGAAAAGTCGATGTCCGTTCGGCAGACAAGGACCACACGGAGCAGGAAGACCGCCCTGGCTGGAAGACAACCAAACGCAAGTACAATGGCGGCAGCGGTCACTGGGGTGGCGGTAGTGGGGGTGTCCGGCAGTAGCAAGGAACCCCAACTTGCTCAAGACATTAGCAGTATCGCCAACAGTGGGGGAATTAGAGTGAAAAGCACCAAACCGGCTGTTTTAATAGAGGAGAAAACACGCTTGGAGGGGAAAAATGCTCCTACGAATAAGGGGATTGATTGTACAGAGGCAAATCCGGATCTAGAGCCATTGACTGGTCCTAAAATTAAAAAGAAATCGAATAATAAGGACAGTAAGGACGAAGAAGAGAGCATTTCATTTGAAAAGAACTTAACATTGGCAGATATCCATAAAGAGAAAATCGATAAAACTGAGACTAAGACCAAGAATTATGATATGCAAGGTTTAGACAAAGAGCCCGATGCAAACATTGACTCTCGCTCGGATTTGTTAAACATTACTTTGGAAACTCAGCTAGGGAGCAGAGCTACTATACCCAGCGATGGCAATTTAACTACACGAAGTATAGAAGAAACAGAGGAAATGCAAAGTATGGCTCAAAATCAAAAAAAAAAAAAAAAAAAGGGTGGATGAGTTTACTACTACTAATACGGAACAAAATGAAAAAAGGGAGAAGGAATTTGGTTTAACGCATGAATCTACAGCTGCAGCTGATGAAGACTCTAATTTAGAGTACGAGGAGCTGACAGACGACGAGGGAGCTGATGAAGCACTTAAAACTCTACCAAATAAGATAATTGCTTCAAGGAAAATTAAGATGAAAGTTAAAACCAAGCAAAAAAATGTATTACTAAAGACAGTCAACAAGGAACCTTTTGGAAATAAAAAAAATCGTCTTATTGATGATAGCCCTCTGAGAAGATGGATGGAGGCAAAGGGAGGGGTTAAGAACATGGCTCTAAGACTGTCAGGTGCCAGCCCCGACGAGGGGTCCAACACTCAGGGGACTCAGGGGGCTAATAAAACTAACCCTGTAGATTTCACTGGTGATTCTAACTTGGATGGCGTACTTATAAATCAAGAGACTTCACAACATGCGGCCTTGACTGATTCAGAGTTGGCAACGGGGGTTTCCCCAATAAGTATAACTTCATCTCCCACTCATATTTACAATACCCCTTCCACTCCGGTTACGCACAATAAAGTGGCGAATAAATCCAAAGACCAGGGTCTTGAACCCACTACTCTTGACTCTGATCAATTGAAAGAGAGTACTGAATCTATAGTATCAAACCTGAAAAAAAACCATATACTGCAAACAGGAACTTCTACTGAAAATATAGGCAATAGTCTTGAAGAAAATGATACAGAGCCGAGGTCAAACGACTCTATTAACGAAAATCAAGACACGCCAACCGATCCCGGATTGTTATCTGGAGCAAGACTTCCACAAATGGTCCCACAGGATTACTCTAATCTCTCTAACCCCTCTAATTTCCCTAATCCCACTAATTCTCTAGATCCAACAAAGACATTTATGGAATCAATCATGCAGACTCTCCTAGAGCAAAGAGCGGAGATTCAACAGCAATATTTGCAACTTAGAGAAGACAATACTAAGATCCAAGAAACTATGAGCGTAATTTGCCAAGGCCTGGGAGGCGTGACAAAAGAGATCGAAGACATTAAACAGCGTATTGTTGAAGTGGAAGGAGACGTAAATAAGACCACAGTAACAGTAAAACAGAATACATCAAGAGTCTCTAAGTTAGAAGTTAAAGTCGAGGATTTGGAAAATCGCGCTAGGAGACAAAACCTTAGATTATTTGGCATACCAGAAGGAATGGAGGGGTCCGACCCGAGGGCATTTATGGTGAAACTTCTCCAGAGAGCCTTCACGGATCTTGCTGATTGGGACTGGGATTCTCAGCTACAGAGAGTTCACAGATTGCCTTTGATACAAAGAAACACTAGCAGCAAATTTCCTCGACCATTCTTGATTTATTTTGGTAACTTTCTTTTGCGGCAAGCTGTATCACTGAAAGCAAGGCCTAATAATCCCGTGACTGTGGACAACCTAACTTTTTTTGTGAAATCGGATCTAAGTAAGGGCACTATGGACAAGCGCTGGGAGCTTAGGAAGTTGATAGATGTTTTTAAAAATTTGGGATGCATGGTCTATCTCCAAGAGCCTGCTCGTCTTAAGGTCATACGAAACGGCCATGTGGTTTTCTTTACAGATCTTGAAGCCGCGGAACAAGCTCTGGAAAAGTTCTCTAGGGAAAATGAAAGAGATAAACAGAGCGAAAATGAAAAAGAATAAGTAGATATATGTGAGGGGGGGAAAAGAAAAAAAAGAGAAAAAAAGGAAAGGGAAGGAAAGAGGGAAAAAGGGGGGGAAAAAGGAGAAAAAAAACAAAACAAAAAAAAAACTGTAATATGCTAAGGACAGTATCTAATTTTCTGTCTGTCTTTCTGAGCTTTGTGAATTTAATCCCCTTTTTTTTGTTGCATGGCATGACATGACATCAATCAATGTTCCTTCCCCCCCCCCCCCCTTTTTTTTTTTTTTTTTTTAAATGGGTTCAAATGGTTCTAGATTGGAGGTATGAGTTAACAAGGAGTAACTTTAATGGTGGCGTGAGCGGATTATCATGCTAGCGTCTTTACTCTGCTGCCACCACAGCGGCAGCTCAAGATAGAGAGGTGCTCCCCCCTAAGGGACGGGTGGGTGCGAGGGCTAGGTTGGGGTCCTTGCTGGGGAGGGTTCGACCCTCTGGGGTGGGGAATAAATGTGGGGAAAAAATGGATTGCAGGATTCGACCGCTTTTTTAAGTCTAGTAAGGAAAACTTAATTTATACGAAAGGGGCAAAGATAGTGGGGATTAATTTGTATTGGAAGATCATGATATCAATATGTCTAAACTAAGAATGCTAATTTGGAATGTTGACGGTTTAAATAGTAAAAACAAAAGGAATTTAGTAAAAGAAGAGATTAAAATGTATAATCCGAATATAGTCTTGCTTTCAGAGACACATGTAAAATATCAAGACCGCAAGTTGCTTTCACAATTGAGTTATGATTTGGTGGTATGCTCTACTCTAAATGAGACTATTAGAGGGGTAGCTATTTTAAAACAACGAGGTGCTCGACTAGAAATAATTGAAACCTCTTCAGATGCCCGGGGTAGGTGGGCAATTGCGCAGATACAATGTGACAATGTTAAAACAGTACTATGTGTAGTATATGGACCAAATATTGATGATCCAAGAGTTTTTGAAGAGCTAAGTTTAGAGTTATTGGAATGGGAAGGAGAAATTATAATAGCAGGGGATTTTAATTGTACTATTGATTATAAAGTCGACTCTACCGGGCAAAGCAAACATAAAAGAATGTATAAAGTTAGAACCGCAATCTTAGAATTAGCTAGATTGAACAATCTCAGAGATGTATGGCGATCAAAAAACCCTTTGCAGGCAGGCTTCACTTATTATTCTGTACCACACAGATCCTGCTCAAGAATCGATATGATTTGGGCTTCTGAACAAATTATAGACAATTGTCTGATTGACATTTGCCCTAAAGTCACCTCTGATCACAATCCTTTGCTATTTGAAGTCACACTTAAAGATCAAATAAAAGAACCACGTAAATTTACCTTCCCGAGACATTTATTAGTAGACACAAGATTTACTACCCTACTAAAACAGCATATACAGGAGTTTATCTCAATTAATATCAACTCGGCTAACATAAACGTGGTGTGGGATACATGTAAGTGTAGTATTAGAGGTTTTGCCCACCAATATATACTTAGGCAAAATGCTGAGAGCCGCTATAATAATAAACAAATAATTGCTAATATACGGAATATGGAATTATGCCTGGCAGACGCAACACGCCATGCAAAGAACAATATTGAAGGGATTAGGCTAAAGTTGGCGAAACTACAAGCTGGACTAATAAAAACTTTGAGAGAAAGATACAGTTCCAAATTACAAAAGTATAAATTTGATCAATATGAAGGTGGCGATCGTATTGGGAAATTACTGGCCTTTAAAACCGCGGATAGGAAAGCTAAAACAAAAATTAAAGAAATAGTGGGTATGGATTCAAATACGTACGACCGAACGGATCAAATATTAAGCCAGTTTGTTAAATGTTACCAACAACTTTATACACCAGAGGCTGTACCAGCTAAAATAGATATAATACAATATCTAGATAAATATTTAACCCCATCTCAAGCACTAAATACAGAAACACTTCAACAACTCAACTCAGAAATAACATTAGATGAAATAAAACGCGCCATAGATAACCTACCTTTAGGGAAGGCGGTTGGAGAAGACTGCCTACCAGTTGAACTCTATAAACTCTGCGCCCAAGAATTACTGCCCTTATTAGAGAAAGTGATAAACTCAATTAGTGTCTCCAAACAAGTTCCTTCTTCATGGAAAATAGCGAAAATTATATTTTTTTTGAAAAAAGGGAAACCGGAAAAAGAATGTGGGTCCTACCGACCGATTTCTTTACTTAACTCTGATGTTAAAATTTTTTCCAAGATTCTTGAAAATCGGCTAGCTCCTACCATGCCATCTATTGTTAATCTCCAACAGCACGGTTTTGTAATTGGAAGGGATACCACCACGCATATTAATACATCAATAATAGCCTTCGATGTAGCTGAAGTTGCACACACCCCGCTCGGTATGATTATGTTAGATGCGGAAAAGGCATTTGACCGAGTGGGGTGGGAATATCTGTGGGAAGTATTAAAGAAATTGGGGTTTTCCGGGTCTTATCTGGATTGGGTTATGTCTCTCTATGATGAACCTTTGGCTTTGATAAGCTATGGAGATAAAAACTCAGCGAACTTCAAAATAGCAAGAGGCACGAGGCAAGGTTGCCCCCTTTCCCCACTACTTTTTGCTCTTTCTTTAGAACCTTTTTTAAATGCGCTAAACGACCAAGTTAATATTATTCCAGTGAATCATGGGGGCATAGCTCTTAAATTAACTGCATTTGCTGACGATATAGCAATTTATACAACTGATATTAATAAAGCGATGCCAGAAATTATCAATGAAGCACTAAAATATGGCTCAATATCGGGTTATAAATTGAATGTGAATAAAACCCAAATTATAGCTAATTATACTCCGGATATCCACATTTACGACACTTGTAGAGAAGCTACCTATCTAGGTATTAAATTAATGGCCAAAGTAGGGAAAATTTTGGAAACAAATTATGAGACATTTTTAAAAGAAACTACCTCAACCCTCAAAAAGTGGCACAAAATCCCTCTTAGTTTATTAGGCCGACTTAATATGATTAAGATGAAAATACTACCCAAATTACTTTATTTGTTTAGAGCCATACCATTACAACCGAATCAACTTTTTTTAAAAAAGCTAGACGGTATATGTAGCAGCTTTATTTGGGGATACAAAAAGGCACGCAGGGCTATTAAATTTTTGACATTGCCAATATCGAAAGGGGGACTTGTTTTCCCGGATTTTAATTTATACTTTTTGGCTACCTTTTTTTTCGGATAAGGAGCTTACTAAACAAGCATTGAAAATGCAATAGGTCTCGCAATAGAAAAGTTCGACCTTTTGGTGTTGCAAATGTAATTTTTTTTTGTTTATATTTTTTCAAATTATAAAAGTATTAATTTAGTTTTTTGTAAAGTGAATAGTTATAAATCTATCAAATGTTACATTTATAGAATTAGTAAAGTTACATGTTTAGTTTTGTCCTTTTTTACATGTAAAAACTTTTACCATTAAAAATTAAAAACAACATTAAGTCACTATCCTTTATGTATAACATTTTACACAAAATTGTGAGTTTGCACATCAATACATGTAAAAAAGGACAAAACTAAACATGTAACTTTACTAATGCTATATTTGGTAGATTTATAACTATTCACTTTACAAAAAACAAAATTAATACTTTTATAATTTGAAAAAATATAAACAAAAAAAAATAATCTACATTTGCAACACCAAAAGGTCAAACTTTTCTATTGCGAGACCTATTGCATTTTCAATGCTTGTTTTTTTAGCCTTCCTAGCACAGAGCACATAAAGTGTTCAAATGGGGGAGGCGATGTTGTTTAAAGGGGAAAAATGCCAATAAACGAGTTTGGAAACTAGGTTTTAATGTCTGATGTGCTTCATAGCCTGTGATTGTGGACGTATTCTTATACACACCAAAAATAAATATGACCTAAAGTGGAGCTACGCTACTAATTTTATTTGTGTATAGCTGCAAACACGCAGTGACAGCTGCCCTACTAGTGCTTAATTTGTAACAAAGGAAGTGCTGGTGTTGTGATCAGGCAGCAGCTTCATACTCTATAATTCTTTTGTTAGTTTGCGTAACAGGGAGAGAGCACTTAAACTGAAATTTAATAATGGCTTGGCTACATCAGCTTTCAAGTGGCTGTAGCCAAGCCATTATTACCAGCCAGACATGCACAAGGGGCACGGGAAGGGGAGACGAGGGGTCAGAGAGAAGTTAAAAGTAAAATTAGAGATAGGGTGAGGGTGAGAAGAGAGGGCGAGGGTGGGAAGAGAGGGTGAGTGGGGGGAGGGCGAAGGAGACGCTGAGATGAGGGGGCACAGATTGAGAGAAAGAGAGACAACTTAAGACACAGTAAAGTGGCCGCAAAATGAAATTTAAAACGGCCGGGAAATGCAAGCGGCCGGGAAATGCGCATTCCTTTCTACTGTGAAGCGTGATTGAAGCAGTAACAAAGGCAGAGATGCGTTAAAGGGATCAAAAGCCACAAGGACGGAGGGTAGGAAGGAGAGAGGCAAAGGCAACATGAACAGAGGGAAAGGGTGTGGGAGGGAGTGTGCAAAGCCAAAACGAATAGACATGCCTGTCATACAACAAAAACAACATTCAGAAAAATCTCATGAACACGCACAGTAAGAACGAAAACAGCCCTTTTGTCTTGTGCCCCGGATGGACAAACACACAAGGAGGAAATAAAACCAGCATGCACTAATCAAAAAGCGGCCGGGAAATGCAAGCGGCCGGGAAATGCGCATTCCTTTCTACTGTGAAGCGTGATTGAAGCAGTAACAAAGGCAGAGATGCGTTAAAAAGATCAAAAGCCACAAGGACGGAGGGTAGGAAGGAGAGAGGCAAAGGCAACATGAACAGAGGGAAAGGGTGTGGGAGGGAGTGTGCAAAGCCAAAACGAATAGACATGCCTGTCATACAACAAAAACAACATTCAGAAAAATCTCATGAACACGCACAGTAAGAACGAAAACAGCCCTTTTGTCTTGCGCCCCGGATGGACAAACACACAAGGAGGAAATAAAACCAGCATGCGCTAATCACAAAAGCATGGAAATAAGAAATAAGAGTGATGATGAAGCCAACGAATTGTACGCAATTGATGGGCTCTAAATCACCTTAATGCCTTCTAGTATACTGATGCCAATATCCAAGTTTTGTTGTTGTTGGAATAGATGCAAGTTCAACAAGACGGAGGGCATTGCTGTGGGGAGGGGGGAGGAGAAATGCGACACGGCCGCAGCAGGGGGCGGGGCGGGGAGAGCGGCGATGAGGGAGAGACGTGAATAGTGTGAAACAATGAGAAAGAGGGTCTGACCAAGACAGACAGAAGAGAGAAAACGTTAGAGAGAGGAGGGAATAAAAGCAGTGCAGGTGGGAACGGGATACGGGGTGTGAGAAAGAAGGGAAGGAACGGGGAAGAAAGGTGGAGGCGGGGAGGGAGGATAATTAGCGAGGAGAGGAATGATTAACCTGAAGGAGAGAAAGAGAGGATACTTCTGGGGGAAAGTATTGTTATAGCGCCCAATGAGGCGCGTGTGGTGCACAGGGCAGACACATGAGGCTAGGTGGGCGCTGTGGGGGCTTCGGTGCCTTTCGTGAAAAGGAGGCAGAGAAAAGGTGGAGTCACTGAAGGAGGCACGGGCAGACATAAGCAACAGGTTAAAAACTACATTTAATTTTACATAGCGTTAAATGGCGCACGGGTGGCCTCGGAGCGCCTAAAAAGAAACAGCGAAGCCAACAAGACGGAGGGAAGAGAGGGGAGGGGGGAGGGGGGAGGAGAAATGCGACACGGCGGGAAGGGGCAGGCAGGATGACTCAGGGGAGGGGGCGGAGCAGGGCAGAGCTATTATGATATGTTTTTTAGCTTCCTTTTCTGGGTCTGGAGCATAAAAGCGCCGGGACACTCCTTTGGAGTAGCCGTTGCGCTATACAAGACCCATATATAACATAACATAACATAACAGAGCGGCATGTGGGTGTGAAGAACCGGGCCTTTGAAGTGAAGCTAAGCTTCACTTCAAAGGTGTCGGAGGAATGCGGGCGGCTGTGCACGCGCTTTTAAGCTCAATGCACATGCGCATTGAGCTTAAAAGTCACGGGCACTGCAAGGAATCGCCACGATTCCTTGCAAGTTAGATAAAGTCTGGATGAGCCCCTATAGTCTCGCTTGCTCGATGCGCATGCGCATCGACAGGCGAGACCTAAAAACGAGCCTTCTCTATTTTTTTATCAGTTTTTGTTGGGTGCTGATTCTAACCAATTCCTGCTTCGCACACACGATCCAAATTATTTCAAGCGGGTTAAATTTAAGACTGCTAAACATGCCATAAAAATTTGGAATAAAATCATGCACATTAGTCAGAGTTCATTTTATAATACTGAACTTAGGCTATGGAACAATCCTGGTCTTCCGGATATCTTTTCGGATGGGACAGGGAATCGTTGGATTAGTTGTGATATTACCACACTAGGCGATATATTTGGAAGCAATGGTATGCTAGATTTTGAAACTTTGAAAACATTAAATGGTTTAACGAACAATATGCACTTTAAATATCGTCAGTTGAGAGACTACTTTTTTAACAAAATGAAAATAACGGCAGTTACGCAGTCTGATATTGTAGAGTGCATATACTCTGATAAAACCAAATCACTCATAAAGTTGGGATACCAAGTTCTAATTAAAGACAAATGTGAAAACACTACTAAAATTGCAACTAAGTGGTCTCGCCGTCTAAATTTTGACATAAACTCAAGGCAGATCGGAAATGCCCTTACGCACTTAAGTGATGTTGTGCACTCCTCTAACCTAAGAATGCAACTGTATAGGACTATCACCGAGCTATATTACACACCACAGAGAATTTCCTCATGGACGCAAGGGAACCAATTATCTGACAAAACGAAATGTGCGAAGTGTAATACTTATGCTGCAGGCATAGAACACATGCTCTTTTCCTGTCCAGCATTTTCTAGTTATTGGAAGGGAATAATAGATTATCTCCAAGCTAGCCAGATAAAGATACCTGAACTATCTCCTCAGTTGGTTTTATTAGACATTTATGAGACCAACTGTCCTAACCAGGATCTTATAACAATTTTGTTAGCTTGCGCAAGATTAATTATAGCAAGAGCATGGATTTCAAAGGATACTCCAACCGTAGCTGAGTGGTTAGTATTGGTTATCGAAATTAGAACCATGGAACTCACACTTGCCAAATATAGAGGACCAAAATCTCTGGCTAGAAAGGGAAAGATTTGGAAACAATTTTTTGAAGTATAAGAAATGGGGATTGTTAAAGGCTTGTTTGTGTGCTAAGTAACCGCTGTATTTATTGTTTTCCTGAATTATTTCCTTTTTTCCTTTATTAATTCATCTTTCCTTCCTATGCCCCCTACTAGTTTTTTCATATATTATTTCTATTTCTTTCTTTTTCTTTTCTTATCTTTAAATCCTCACTATCTTACCTTCTAAATTGCAATTATTGTAAATACACGCTTTTCAAGGTCATTGGAAATTGTACTTATGTACCACTTTTGGTTTTTGTCGCTTCCTGCAATAAAAAAATTAAAAAAAAAAAAAAAAAAAAGACAAGTTTTATATAGCGCTGGCTGAACTCGGAGGTATCAGGGTGCTTTACATAAAGGAACAGCGAGTTGCAAGTTACAAATTAAACTATTAGTTACACAATGGTTATATCATAAAGATATGCAATTAATAGCAAATAGCAAATAAGGATGCATTAATAAAAACAAAAATAACACAGTAGTATGCATTACTAGAGCGAGGTATAACAGAGAAAAAAACATCATAAGGGGCAAAAAAGGTAAGGTGGGAAAAGTAAAATGGGATAAGGAAAGCACATTAGGACAGGTAAGTGGAAGAGGAACAAACCGGTATTAGGACCAGCAATCCCAACAACCCATGACTTGGAGCCTGAATAGGAGAGAGGGGTGTAGGGTACCTAAGGAGGAATATGAGTTAAAGCAGTCCAGCAAAAAAGAGAAACATTCGAAGGTCGCCAAGATGGAGTCCAGCAGGAAAAAAGGAATGGACGATGGAGGATCTAGGTCGAGGGTATGAGGAGGGGGGTCAGGAAAGTGTTGGATACCAACGAGCCATCGACATGAACAGGCTCTGGGCCTTGGGGGCATTGGTGTCGTCGATCTCCACATCGAAAGTCAGGGGAAGTCTGCTTAGGTGCTAGGGCAGCGGACCCAGAGAAAGGCAGGCAGAAGCGTGGTCCAGGATGTAGAGTGCCACTCGGGCACTCCCATACTTTGTATCTACTGATCACGCATCCCCACACCCCTCGGGGCGGGTCTGCGCCGAGGGGATAAATAAACCTGCGAGAGACCGCTCGGGGTCTTCCCGCCTGTGCATAGTAACACTTGTCTGGTGTGTTTTATTGCCTAACAGAATTAGGGTCTAGCAGAGGCACTGCAGTCCCTACACTGGCGACGAGGCCGGTACCGGATCACGTGTGCCTCCCTGCTCCGGAGCGCACGGTGCCTACCCGCGGCTGTCCCGCTCCGGTGCGAGCTCTGTGAGGGGAAGGAGAGCGGGCCTACAGCGCACCCCTGACGCGGCCCATTACCATCTGCCGGCCGGTCCGAGCCTGCCCACGCATCTCCCGCCCGAGGGAGCGCCTTCAGCTGGCGGGCTCCCGGTGACGGCCCAGTGCAAGGGTGAGTGCGACGCGCGTCCCTCCCCGCCCCTGGGCCGCCGAGTGTTCCCCGCCGAGGCCCAACTGCATTCCTGGCACCTCCCACAGCGTTCAACGCCCCGTAGCAGCCTGTCAGGCCGCCGGGGAAGACAAGCCACACATCGAAGGCCCCCAGCTGAGGCTGACTCCCACAGTGCCTGCGCCCTTCACGCCGGCACCAAGCACAGGCCCCACGTGCAAGGCTGTAGCGCCGGAGACACTCGAAGTGTCAGGACTCACCCCCATAAGCGAGGGACAGACTGGTAAGCAGCCAGAGCGGGGCAGGAGCATGCACTACAAGGCAAAGAAATTTGAAACAAGCATTGGCCACACCAAAAAAATAAATTAAATAAATAAAACAAGCATTGGCCACGCCAAACTGTGAAACAAAGGGCGAGAAGTGGAGAACACTGGCAAAGTCACTCACCGGCAAGTACGGTGCCCCGTATAGCCTTGAGGCCCTACAGAATGCGCATTTGTACTTAACCTCCTGAGGCGGAAGCCGGGAGCACGAATCAACTAGCCTATTTTAATATTTGAGTGTCACTTTTTCATTGTAATTGCAAACTGTACCTGCGCTCTGCTCTGGGCACTGGTCACGCTCCTGAAACACCCGTGCAGCGGATCTTAGCGCTGCCACGAGAGAAAGTAGCAATCTCCATTGCCGCCATTTCGCCGAGCAAACAGGCCACGCCCCTTTTTAGAAACGACACGCCCCCTGCCGTCAGTATAAAAGGACGCTGAATGCTAGCATCGCCCATTTGTACTTAACCTCCTGAGGCGGAAGCCGGGAGGACGAATCAACTAGCCTATTTTAATATTTGAGTGTCACTTTTTCATTGTAATTGCAAACTGTACCTGCGCTCTGCTCTGGGCACTGGTCACGCTCCTGAAACACCCGTGCAGTGGATCTTAGCGCTGCCACGGGAAAAAGTAGCAATCTCCATTGCCGCCATTTCGCCGAGCAAACAGGCCACGCCCCTTTTGAGAAACGACACGCCCCCTGCCGATATCATTTCCGCATAAAATATGTACATCTTCCGGAAGCGCAGCGGACGAGCGCAGCGGGCGCGCCGTATGCACGCCGAAGGGGCGCCAAAGGTAAGCCCGTCTGCGCCCGTCCGCGGCCGGCCGGGCCTAGGGGCTCTCCACCATGCCCAGATTGTACAATAATCTTCTGCGCAGCTTTACAATCTCCAAGGCTCATGGCCTTTGGATGACTCTGTGATTTTGCTCATCGGCAGACTGGGATTGACAGCTCCATGCCTTCTCCCTTCTCTCTCGTCTTTACCCTCCCTTCCCCCTCCCCCCCTGGCCCACTTCCCGACCTCCCTGCTCCTCCTGTGCCTATTACCCTATCCGTTTATTATCTTAACACCAGGTCAGCAGTTAAGCACTGTCACAAACTTTTCGTCTTATTGGACTCGCACAAACCAGATCTCTTATTCCTTACAGAGACTTGGTTTTGTGACAACTCCCTTCCTGCTCTGTTAGCTGCCCTTCCTGTCTCATATTATGCTCTGCGCGCTGACCGACCCCCTGGCTAATCTGGCGGCGGCGTCGCACTGATCGCCCATAGAGAATTCTCCTTTCAGCCTCTAACCTTTTCCTCCATTGGTTCATCAGACTTTTTAGTTGTCCGCTCACCATCTTTTAGAGTCCCACTTACCTGCTTGCTTATGTATCGTCTCCCCCAACCCTCCCAACATTTTCTCTCCGGTTTTCAAGATTTGGTAGCCACTTTAGTGGTCAACAACTCCTCCATCTTGGTATTAGGAGATTTTAACTTTTGGCCTTCCGACCCCGCAGAATGCTCGACCTCTAAAGAATTCTCGGATACTCTTCACTCCCTCAACTTTGACTCCCACGTTCACCCCCCACTCACATTCAGGGCCATATCCTGGATCAGATTTGGTCCCTTAATTGTCCCATTGCCTCCCTGGCCATCTCCCCCTGCACTTGGTCCGATCACTTCTTGATGTCCTTTTCCCTACACCTTAGCCCAGTCACCAAGCCCTCTCTTCCCAAAAACATCTGGGCGCGCTCTTGGAACCAGGTGGATGTGGCCTCTCTGTCCGCCACACTCTCCGCATCCAGTCCGGATCTACATGGTCTGTCATCTACCGCACAAGCCGACTCTATTAACTCTTGGCTTCTGTCAGGCTGCGACTCCGTCGCTCCACTTAGGCGGCTGTCCTCCAGGCGTGTGAATGACGCGAACCGCTGGTTCAATGAGGAATTGAAGGCCTTAAAACTAACCGTGCGCCACGCTGAGCGGGCCTGGAGGCGAGACTATTGCCCCAACCTCAAAACCCAGTATACCATCCTCCTGTCCCAGTAAAAAAAATCTATTTTGGCTATTAAGACTGCTTACTTCTCCTCAAAAATCCCGGCTGCCGAAAATCAGCCTTGAACTATTTTTTCCATTGTACACGATCTCGTCTACTCCGACAGAGTCACCCTCAAACCCTCCCCTTCCCAGGAATTATGCGACTCCCTCAACGCTTATTTTTTGGACAAAATTTCAAACATCAAAGCTAACATCCCTCTCCCCCCCCTTCCTTTGTCGATCCTCAGCGTCCATCAGTCGGGTCACGCCATGACTCCCTTCCACTCCTGACAGAAGAGGCTTTTCTCTCCCTCCTTCCTATGGTCAAATCCGGCTACCCTCTAGACCCCTGTCCTGCCCACATCCTTAAGCACATCTACTCGGCTTGTGCGCAGCCCCCCCTTAAATTTCTCAACAGTTCACTGTCCCAGGGCATCGTTATTCAACCCCTAAAATCGGCCATCATTGTCCCTATCCTCAAAAAACCTGGCGCTGACCCCTCCGCTCTTGTCAACTACCGCCCCATCTCTTTATTGCCCTTTCTGGGGAAGGTATTGGAGCGCCATGTGACCAGAGCGCTCAGTACCTTTGTGGAGGAGAACGGGGTGTTAGCCCCCCGCCAGGCCGGTTTTCGCCCCGCACACTCCACGGAGTCCGTGGTGCTATCGGTCCTCGACAACCTCAGAGAGGGCATGGACACGAACCATCACCAGGCCCTGGTCCTCCTCGACTTCTCCGCTGCCTTTGACACGGTTGACCATTCCATTTTACTTTCCCGTGTCAGGGCGGCGGGGGTTGGAGGCTCGGCCTTGGTCTGGCTGTCCTCCTTCTTGAGGGACCGCACCCAGGCAGTGCGCTTGGGTGACTTCTCGGCGGACTTCCGAAAAGTACAATGCGGGGTTCCCCAGGGCTCCTCCCTCTCTCCTCTTTTATTTAATTTGTACATTGCCCCTCTCATTTTTGCCCTTCAGCAAATGGAGGTCTCCGTCTATAACTATGCGGATGACCTTCAGCTTATTTTCACTCTGTCCCCATCCCCTGAGTCCATGGTTAAATTCCAGTCTGTTATGATCTTTATCCGGGACTGGATGAATTACAACCACCTGAAGTTAAACCCAGACAAAACTGAATTGGTTTTGACAGGTGGTTGCTCCAGTCCCTGGACTTCTCTCTTCTGGCCCCCCTCCCTAGGTACCCCCCCTTCTCCATCTTCCTCTGTGAAAACACTTGGGATTAAGTTGAACGATCAACTCACTCTGCACTCCCAGGTCAGTCTAGTGGTGTTCTCTTCCTTTCTTTCACTTCGCACCATCCGTAAAGTTTCCCGTTTCTTTTCTTTTTCTGCCATAAAACTCATAGTCCTGGCGATGGTAATCTCTCACCTAGAGTATGGCAACGCTCTATACTGTAGCATGCCTGCTTACAGTGTGCGGCGATTACAGCTGGTCCAAAACCAGGCTGCCCGCTTGGTTTATAACCTGGCCAAATTCCATCGTGTCACTCCTCTTCTCAAATCCTTGCACTTGCTCCCTATTCGAGAACGAGCTCAGTTCAAGATGGGCTGTACTACTTTTCAGGCCCGGGTCGACGCAGCCCCAGCATTCGTCTCTTCGGAAATTAAAGCCTACTCCCCCGTCAGGGAACTGCGCTCATCCTCCCAACAACTGTTGGCAGTTCCCCGCTTTAGGCGTAAAAAGTGGGGGAGCACGAAATTTTCCACACTTGCCCCTGCCTTTTGGAACTCTCTCCCCGCCCACCTCAGATCTTCCATTCAATACTCTCACTTCCGAAAGGCGCTAAAAACTTTTCTTTTCTCACAAGCCTTCCCATTATAACCATCTTACTCTCCGTCACTTTCCTGATCTTCCTGTCCTTCTGGGTTCAGTACTCCACAGCGCCATGAAACCGCCAGGTGTACGTGCGCTCTATAAATGCTTTAAACTCAAACTCACGCAGGAGAGAACGAGGGCCTTGCACCCCCGCAGGTGGGCAGTGGCGCAGCGCGAGACCACGTACACCCAAATTGGCAGCCAGAGGAAGCCGTCGACGCAGGCTATCACAGAGCGACGCCTAAGCAGGCCACAGTGCCGCAATGAGCATCCAGGCTCCAGCAGCAGCGGCAGCAGGCGCACAGCAGGGAGCGGAAGACAACCCTGGGCCAGCGCTGAGACCCCCACAACCGACAAACGCTCACACCGCGGTAGCACCACTGCCTCCATTCAGCGAATCCGCCGACCCGGCGACAGCAGCTCCCAGATGGAAGGCATGGGTGGGGAGGCTCAACCACTACTTTAAGGGGACTCGTGAAACCGACGGAACAGTCAAGAGGTCTCTCCTCATCTACTACGGGGGAGAGGAGATCTACGACCTGTTTGAGACACTCCCAAACACCGGAGAAGAGGACGACTATAATGCAGCGGTCAATGCGCTGAACGCGCACTTTGATCCACAGCTCAACAATGACTTTGAAAAGTTCAAATTCAAGAGGGCTTGGCAAACCGAATCAGAATCCGTCGACATGTTCTATGCAAGACTCCACCGGCTGGCTAGCACGTGCCCATTCACGGAGCCAAGAGAAGAGATCAGAGACCAGATCATCATAGGGTGCCGCTCCAAGCTACTGAGGAAACTGATCCTACGTCAACCAGGCATCTCCCTCGACGAGATCCTAGTCCTGGCCCGTTCCCACGAACTGTCCGACGCTCGGGCGGAAGTGATGGAAGCAGCCCTGCATACCCCGGTGGTCACTCCGTCGACAACCAGGCTCCTGCCGATCAAGGAAGAAAAGGTGGACGCCATTCAGAGAAGGCACACCCAAGCGCGCCAAGCACCAAAATCCATGCAAAAGAACCAGTGCGGATACTGTGGAGAAGACCACCCAGCGGAGGCCATGTGCGGGGCTAGGGGGAAGACATGCTCCCGCTGTGGGAGGCCAAACCATTACGCCAGAGTGTGCAGAGGAGGACGTTTTCGAGCGACAGCGCCCAGGGCCAGAAGTTTGTCACAGCGTGTCCGTCAAGTATCACTGGACGAACAGGCGCCACCACCGGACGATCAAGCTCAAGGGAGACGTCCCATGTATGAAGACGACGACGACGAGGAGGTGTTCGTCATCTCGTATGTCAACCGGGCGGGTACCAAGAGACGGCCATCACCAATGTGCTCGGTTACCATAGACGGCACCGATATACAGGCTCTAATAGACACGGGAGCCTCAGTAAATGTGATGGACTGGGACCAGTACGAGAAGCTTTCGCCAAAACCGCCCCTTGCACCCTCGAGCATGAGAATCTACACCTACGGAGGCACTGACCTCCTGCCGCTACGAGGGGTAATCCAAACCACCATTGTGAGCGGGAAGCTCTCCACAAAGGCGAAATTCCACGTGACAGAAGGCAAGAAAGGGACCCTGCTCAGTTGTCACACGGCGGAGGATCTAGAGCTCGTCTTCTTCGCAAATCAAGTACACGAGTCCCACGCGGAGGCTCTACTCTGAGAGTTTCCGGAGCTCTTCCAAGGATTGGGAAAACTCAAAGGGAAGAAATTCCGACTGCACATCGAAACGTCCGTACGACCGATAGCCCTCCGGCACCGGCGTGTGCCTTTCAATCTCAGGCCACAGTTGGAGGAAGAGCTCAGGAAATTGGAGGAATTGGGAGTAATAGAAAAGGTATCCGGGCCCACCACATGGGTATCTCCCCTGGTCGTGGCCCCCAAGCCCAAGCAACCCAGAGCGATTCGACTGTGTGTCGACATGAGGCTGCCCAATACGGCGGTGAAGCGGGAGCGGCACATCACCCCAACAATGGACGACATAGTGGCTGACCTGAATGGCGCAAAGTGGTTCTCCAAGCTCGACCTGAATGCGGGCTACCATCAGCTAGAGTTGGAGCCGGAAAGTCGATACATAACCACCTTCTCGACTCATGTAGGGTTACACCGCTACCGAAGACTCAGCTTTGGGGTTTTCCAGAACGCAATCCGTGAGGTGTTGTCGGGACTACGTGGTGTCATAAACCTCAGCGACGATATTCTGGTATATTCGGACACGCTCGAAGAACATCACGCACACTTGAGGGCGACGCTGCAGCGGCTGGTAGACAGCGGACTGACCCTGCACAAGTCGAAGTGCTCTTTCTACCAAGAAAGCATAGACTTCTTTGGGTACACATTTACATGAGAAGGACTCCAGGAAGATCCAAAGAAAGCTGAAGCAATCAGGGCAGCGAGCACCCCACGGAACGCCACTGAGGTGAGGAGCTTTCTGGGCATGGCCACTTACTGCGGCCGATTCATCCCAAATTTGGCGGCAATGTCGGAGCCCCTGCGGACACTCACGCGCCAAGACCGGAAATGGGAATGGTCTGTGGCAGCGAACAAAGCGTTCAATGACTTCAAGACCAGCTTGCTCGACAAGACAGTGATGGCATACTTCCAGCCCCAACGTAAGACGGAACTGGTCGTCGACGCGAGTCCGGTAGGACTTGGGGCGGTGCTCATGCAAGAACATGGTGCTGAGGTGTGGAAACCGGTTGCCTACACCAGCAAGGCACTGACCGACACTGAGACGCGCTACACGCAGATCGAACGTGAAGCGCTGGCCATTACATCGGCGTGCCTGCATTTCCACCTGTACCTGTGCGGCCAAGAATTCACCGTGGTAACCGACCACAAGCCACTGATACCGCTGTTTGCAGGTTCGACCCGTCTGGCTCCCCCGCGCATTGAGCGATGGGCTGTGCTATTGCAAGGCTACAACTTCAAAGTTGTGTTTCGCCCTGGAGCTCACAATCCTGCGGATTACCTCTCCCGACACCCAGAAGCAGATAGCTCCGGACACTCACCAGACGCCGTTCACGGCATTGAGGCTTTCGTCCATAGGATATCGCAGTCCGCCTGTCCCAGAGCAATGACATTGGCCGAAATAGGTCGAGCCACCTTAGAAGACGACACCCTGTCCATGGTCAAAGAAGCACTGGAAGGCAACAGCTGGGCGCACTTCATGGATGGAGCCCGAACCCTCCGGCTGGAGGTCAGTCACGCTCGACAGCAACTATGGCAAGTGAGGCATGAGTTGAATGTGCGGGAAGACGGAGTCGTCTTGAGGGGTCACCTAATCGTGGTGCCAGAAGGTCTACAGAAGAGAATTCTCGCTTTGGATCACGTGGGACATCAAGGAACGGCCAAGACCAAAGTGAGGCTGAGAAACAAGGTCTGGTTTCCGGCCATGGACACAATGGTGGACGAGATTGTGAGGTCATGCCATGCCTGCATCATCACCGGTGGGGATCCCGCACCCGCACCCGCACCCGTGATTACGGAAGAGCCGTGCACAACTCCGTGGACGCACCTGAATGTGGACTTCGGTAGTTTTCCTGATGACCGCCAAATGATGGTAGTCGTCGACTCATTCTCAAAGTTCCCGATCGTGGAGGTCCTATCGTCGACAGCTTTTCCACAGGTGAAAACAGCCCTGGACCGGGTCTTCGCCCTGATGGGCCTACCTGCTGAGGTCAAATCTGACAATGGACCCCTCTTCCAGGGACGAGAATTCCAGGGATATCTAGAGAACCTCGCTATCCAACACCGAAAGATCACCCCACTGTGGCCCCAAGCCAATGGGGAGGTGGAAAGACTAATGAGGACTCTTAATCGGGCATTGCGCATTGCCGTTGACAACGGGGAAAGTCCGGAAGCCGCCCTTGACCTGTTTCTGTGGGCATATCGCCAAACACCTCACAGCACTACGAAGTGTGCTCCCACCCATCTGTTGTTTAAAAGAGCACCGAGAGACAGCATACCGGCGGGCCCAGCATGGGCTCCGGAACCAAGGAATGATGAAGCGATTCAGGCAAGAAGAGAAACAACCAATCGGAAGGTGAGTGAGGCACGTCGTGCACAAGAACCAACACTCGCCGTAGGGGACTCGGTGGTGATCAAAGACAGACACCCCAGGTGGAAATTTAGAATGCCTTATGAACCTGAGGTCTGGACTGTTGAGAGGGTCAAGGGGACGATGGTGACGGCCCGAAGAGGAAATCAACTAGTCACCCACAACGTCTCTAGCTTCAAGAGAGCCTCCGAGCCGGAAGCCGATGCTGGAAGTGGGGCCTCTCCACACATGACACCACAAAGGGATCCTTACGGGTCATCACCGGGTTGGAGTCCGGCAACGGAAGGACATCCGCCAGTGAGCCCCGGGGCTGGGGAAAATCCAAGTGCACCCTGTCCGCCTCGGGATGGCGAGAATGTTACGGAACGCCCACCCGGGATAGCGGCGTGTCCGAGCCACTGCAGCCAACGTTACTGTCTACGGCCCAATCCAGGTCCCAGTCAGAGACTCCGAGACTTTGTTTGTGCCTCCCCATAAGAAAGACCCAGATGTCCTGACGTCAGCTAAAATGAAGGATTGATGTAGAGTACCACTTGGGCGCTCCCATACTTTGTATCTACTGATCACGCATCTCCACACCCCTCGGGGCGGGTCTGCGCCGAGGGGATAAATAAACCTGCGAGAGACCGCTCGGGGTCTTCCCGCCTGTGCATAGTAACACTTGTCTGGTGTGTTTTATTGCCTAACAGAATTAGGGCCTAGCCGAGGCACGGCAGTCCCAGATTCAGAAGGCAAAGAAAAGCCCGGGGCATCACGCCACAATGCCGTGAGACTCGCCACCATTGCTTTCCCGTAGCTGGAAGCAAGATTCACTGGTCCCTGATGTCCCACTGGAGGCGAAGCTGGAGGGCAAGCAGTGGGGCAAATAGCAGCAGTCGAACCTGGAAGGACAGGAGACGAACAGAAGAGGTGAACCTCATGCAAACTTCTCAGCAGCCCTCCGGAGAACTCCAACAGGCATCAGCACCGCTGAGACTGGCTCAGTCGACAGCAGAGCATCCACGATTCGTCGGAGGGTGGGGGGACGGAGGAGACAGCAGCGGCGAGACGACGAGACCAATGTCCGAAGTCCGGCTGGTTAGGTGAATGCCATGGTGGTGTGCAGAGCAAATCTCCCCTATAGCCATAGATTTGGGATGGTGAGGGAATAACTTAGAAGGGTTGTTTGGAAGATCATAGTATTAAAATAAGGTTTAGGGTGATCCAAGGAGGGATAGAGGAGGAAGAGTCAAGAAAGGTTTATTTTGAGTATCATAGTAGTAAAATAAGGTTTGGGATGAGTCAGAGAGTGGACTTAGAGGATATTTTGAGAGAGCTATAGGGCAAAATATAGAGTAGTGCATTGGAAAGAGTCAACTTTTTTTGTTTTGTTTTTACTGTAGGAGTAAAGTAATGAATATATATAAACATAAGTACAAATGCACACGTGTATGTAGATACCTGTTATCAAATTAAATGTTTATAGACACAGGGATATGCTGTACATTTGTGTTTGAGTATTGTGATTATGTAGGAAAGAGTCAATTCCTGAGTAGTCTTCTGAAGATGTGTATTGGATTGGATGAATAAGAGCTGTGATGATCTGGTTACGCCAGTTAGGAAGGACTTATATAATGATATTAATTTAGTAATGATGGGTACCTGCAGTTGGTTCAGATTAAGGGATCTTCTTCACCTGGTTTTGGTACACATGAGATCATTGCACGGTTAAATCCAGGTGACATTAATAATAATAATAATAATAACAATAACAATAATAATAATAATGATAATAATTATTATAATAATAATAATAATAATAATAATAATACGGGCATTTATAAAGCGCAAAACAGCTACCTCCCAAAGGAGGTGTCCCGGCGTATTGTTCATCTTTGAATGCCCTACATAACACCGTTGTAGCCCCAGCGCTGCTGAGCTTATAAGACTCAACTGGAAACCTGCCCAGCACACGTCATCAATAGTCTTCTTCCATCAACAGTCTTCTTCCAAGATGCTTCCATCTAGGGACACACTCTGAGGCACCAGCCAAGAATCTATCCTGAACGTGAAAGGTGTTAGTATGACCTGAAGCATCTCAACTGGGAAAGAAAGCAATAAAGTCCTTTTATTGAGTGAGAGAGCAGGTCAACCTGCCCATTGCGTTTGTCTGCAATAACAGACATTGATTCCCTCTGATGAAGCTGAATTGCCAAAAATCTGCCTGCCTTTCCCGATTGCGTAATGTTTCCTTTTTAATTGGAGTAATACATATTCACCTTGTGATATGAAGTTAGGATTGACACTAAACTGAGCCCTACATTGCCCAGTAGGAGGGGGTGCTGGGAAATCTATTGTAAAGGATTTCTGATACTCCTTGTGGACACCTCCAGCTTTTTCTGGGCTTCCAGAGGTTGTTTTTCTCAAGGTACATGCCATCATAAGTCCTCTCGCCTACTGCTCGTCAGCTGCTATATATGGGTTGTATATACGGCCCCTCACTCCAGGATCAGCCCTGCATAAGATCACGGTGACCATATATCGGTGTCCAATCAGACAGGGAACCGTAAGACGTGTCACCGAGGGATGTGAAAGGGTGCGACCCAGGTGCATGAGGGTAGAAGACCCAGGGGTAAAGGGGAGGGTGCAAAGGAAGGGTAAAGTACAACAATGAAACAACAACAGTGCACAGTAAAGAGGGGGACCCCCTTGTGTCCAAAGCCAGGCATTAATTTCCTTTACTCGATTAAAAGCCAAACCTCAACTTTAATCAATAGTAAACCAGGGGCGGCTCCTCCGGTATGGCGGAGGAGCGTTGTCCCACTGCTTTTAAGCAGTGGGAAGCAGAAGCATAAAATGATAATAGATTTGTGTTATTATCATTTTAGGCTACTTCCTGCTGCTTTGCGAGTGGATGAATGGGCGAGGCTGCTCTGTCCTTTGAGCAGGGCAGGGAGGAGTAAGTGCGCAATTACTGTTTGGTCAGCCCTCTCGTGCCACGCATGGGCGTAAAATCCGCTCCGCTCGCGGATTTTTCGGATTTTCGGCAAATCCGCAATCCGCGAACGCTCGCGAATTTGTCGAAAATCCGTGAATCCGCTCGCGGCGGATTTTTTGCTTGGTTGCGGCGCGCGGCGTGGTGCACGGCGTTCACTTTCCGTCATTTTAGCGTTTGCCGAGTTGTTTTTCTTTGCGAGTGACGCGCCATTTTAGATCTTGCTGCGTGTTCCCGCGGGAGTTTGTCGCCCGCGAATACGTACTCGCGGCTTGCCACCTTGCACAGCACACCTCGCGAGAGTTCGCAATTGCGAACATGTAGTTGCGGCGGAAAGGAACAATCTCGCACTTGCGAAATAGAGATTTTGCAATTTCGCACAAGAAAATCACCAGCAAACAGGATAAACCTTCAGAAAATTATGATTTTTGTCAGAATCACTCCTCAGGTTGACATTTGCATGGCCTTTTTTTTTGCAAGGAGTCCATTTTGGGGGGGGGGGGAGGAAGGAAGTGCCCCACAGTCTCCAACTTCCTGTTCCTGTCCAGCAGGCTCCTCCCAGTGCTTTGTCCATCTCCTGGTCACTTTCATTTGGATCTGGAGCTGGAAGGATTACTTTTTGTGGGTGCTGCTGGATATTTGGATTTGAGGCCTTTTTGACTGTCTTTGGATCACTTTTGGATTAGAAATCAACTTTCACAAGTAAGTTTGTTTGGGGCATTACAGTTGCTGCAAGTACAATTTTGGAACTTTTTCAGAAAATTAAATAAATTATATTGTGGGTAGCCACAGTATCCAGTAGGACCAGGGTTGGTTATGGGTGCATGATACAACTGTTTTGTTGAATTTAAACACCATTGAGGCCATGGATGGGCTGGGATTGTGCAGATTTTATTGTTTTTTGTCGTTTTTTTGGGCCTGCTGGTGTGGCCCTTTGCCCAGGGGTGGTGAGTGTTGCATGGGCCTAGTCTTTCTGTGGGGTGTCTTCTTGAATTTAAACATAATTGAGGCCATGGATGGGCTGGGATTGTGCTTATTTTATTGTTTTTTGTCGTTTTTGGGGGGCTGCTGGTGTGGCCTTTTGCTTGCCCAGGGGTGGTGGTGGTGCATGGACTGAGTGTGCCTGTGGTGTTGTCTCACTCTCTTTGATGTAAACATCATGGATGGCATTGGATTGTGGTGATTTCTGGCTGTTTTTCTGTTTTTTGGGGGTGTACTGTTGATGTGGTCTGGCCATGTGGGTGGTGGTGGTGGCCATCTTGAGTGCTGGCTGGTACAGGCAACATGTGCTTGGGGTGTAAGGGGGCCATTTTGAGGAGAGGCAGTGTCTGAGGCCTGCACTTATTTTGCCTACTTTTCATCCCTTATGCCCAGGGGTAGTGAGTGTTGCATGGGCCTAGTGTTTCTGTGGGGTGTCTTCTTGAATTTAAACATAATTGAGGCCATGGATGGGCTGGGATTGTGCTTATTTTATTGTTTTTTGTCGTTTTTGGGGGGCTGCTGGTGTGGCCTTTTGCTTGCCCAGGGGTGGTGGTGGTGCATGGACTGAGTGTGCCTGTGGTGTTGTCTCACTCTCTTTGATGTAAACATCATGGATGGCATTGGATTGTGGTGATTTCTGGCTGTTTTTCTGTTTTTTGGGGGTGTACTGTTGATGTGGACTGGCCATGTGGGTGGTGGTGGTGGCCATCTTGAGTGCTGGCTGGTACAGGCAACATGTGCTTGGGGTGTAAGGGGGCCATTTTGAGGAGAGGCAGTGTCTGAGGCCTGCACTTATTTTGCCTACTTTTCATCCCTTATGCCCAGGGGTAGTGAGTGTTGCATGGGCCTAGTGTTTCTGTGGGGTGTCTTCTTGAATTTAAACATAATTGAGGCCATGGATGGGCTGGGATTGTGCTTATTTTATTGTTTTTTGTCGTTTTTGGGGGGCTGCTGGTGTGGCCTTTTGCTTGCCCAGGGGTGGTGGTGGTGCATGGACTGAGTGTGCCTGTGGTGTTGTCTCACTCTCTTTGATGTAAACATCATGGATGGCATTGGATTGTGGTGATTTCTGGCTGTTTTTCTGTTTTTTGGGGGTGTACTGTTGATGTGGACTGGCCATGTGGGTGGTGGTGGTGGCCATCTTGAGTGCTGGCTGGTACAGGCAGCAACATGTGCTTGGGGTGTAAGGGGGCCATTTTGAGGAGAGGCAGTGTCTGAGGCCTGCACTTATTTTGCCTACTTTTCATCCCTTATGCCCAGGGGTAGTGAGTGTTGCATGTGCCTAGTGTTTCTGAGGGGTGTCTTCTTGAATTTAAACACCATTGAGGCCATGGATGGGCTGGGATTGTGCAGATTTTATTGTTTTTTGTCGTTTTTTTGGGCCTGCTGGTGTGGCCCTTTGCCCAGGGGTGGTGAGTGTTGCATGGGCCTAGTCTTTCTGTGGGGTGTCTTCTTGAATTTAAACACCATTGAGGCCATGGATGGGCTGGGATTGTGCAGATTTTATTGTTTTTTGTCGTTTTTTTGGGCCTGCTGGTGTGGCCCTTTGCCCAGGGGTGGTGAGTGTTGCATGGGCCTAGTCTTTCTGTGGGGTGTCTTCTTGAATTTAAACATAATTGAGGCCATGGATGGGCTGGGATTGTGCTTATTTTATTGTTTTTTGTCGTTTTTGGGGGGCTGCTGGTGTGGCCTTTTGCTTGCCCAGGGGTGGTGGTGGTGCATGGACTGAGTGTGCCTGTGGTGTTGTCTCACTCTTTTTGATGTAAACATCATGGATGGCATTGGATTGTGGTGATTTCTGGCTGTTTTTCTGTTTTTTGGGGGTGTACTGTTGATGTGGACTGGCCATGTGGGTGGTGGTGGTGGCCATCTTGAGTGCTGGCTGGTACAGGCAGCAACATGTGCTTGGGGTGTAAGGGGGCCATTTTGAGGAGAGGCAGTGTCTGAGGCCTGCACTTATTTTGCCTACTTTTCATCCCTTATGCCCAGGGGTAGTGAGTGTTGCATGGGCCTAGTGTTTCTGAGGGGTGTCTTCTTGAATTTAAACACCATTGAGGCCATGGATGGGCTGGGATTGTGCAGATTTTATTGTTTTTTGTCGTTTTTTTGGGCCTGCTGGTGTGGCTCTTTGCCCAGGGGTGGTGAGTGTTGCATGGGCCTAGTCTTTCTGTGGGGTGTCTTCTTGAATTTAAACATAATTGAGGCCATGGATGGGCTGGGATTGTGCTTATTTTATTGTTTTTTGTCGTTTTTGGGGGGCTGCTGGTGTGGCCTTTTGCTTGCCCAGGGGTGGTGGTGGTGCATGGACTGAGTGTGCCTGTGGTGTTGTCTCACTCTTTTTGATGTAAACATCATGGATGGCATTGGATTGTGGTGATTTCTGGCTGTTTTTCTGTTTTTTGGGGGTGTACTGTTGATGTGGACTGGCCATGTGGGTGGTGGTGGTGGCCATCTTGAGTGCTGGCTGGTACAGGCAGCAACATGTGCTTGGGGTGTAAGGGGGCCATTTTGAGGAGAGGCAGTGTCTGAGGCCTGCACTTATTTTGCCTACTTTTCATCCCTTATGCCCAGGGGTAGTGAGTGTTGCATACTTGCATGTCCCTAGTCTTTCTGTGGGGTGTCTTCAATGTAAACATCATGGATGGCATGGGATTGTGCTCATTTTTCTGTGTTTTGTCGATTTTTTGGGGTGTATAACTGAACTGATGTTCCTCTGTCTTCCATTGCTTTTAGGTGCACAAGAAGACTCAATAGAACCACCAGTGCCAGGAAGAAGTCCTGCAGCGGTGTGTGCAGCATAACGTCACGCGACGTCACGTCTGGACACAGAACCCTCTGCAACTCGTGCAACTGCTGCCTGCTGACCTGCTCTGAAGAAGATGGCCCCAAAAAAAGTAACCCGTAGCTCCTCTAGCAAGAAAGGTGCCAGTAAGGAGCAGAAGAAGCAAGTTACCAAGGACACTGGTGTGCCGCCCGCCCCTTTTTTTGTGAGTAAAAAAAAAAGTATGCCTGCAGCAGCTGCAGCGGGATCTGCTGGGGACCAAGCTGGCAGCAGCACCCCCGCTCCATTGGGCTCAGTGCCACCACCACCACCACGCCAACTTAAGTCCAAGCCCTTGAGTGCTGCAGAGGCAGCCAGTATACTTCTTCAATCACCATCGACCAGTGATGTTGGCTCATCGCAAGAAAGCAGCAGCAATGTCCCTCAATCAACACAGGTTGTTGTAGCTCATCTGACGAGTGTTGAACAACCACAGCGGCAACAACAATCACATGTGCAAGTACAAGCCCAAGTACATGTGGAAGGAGAGGCAGCGCAAGGAGATGCGCATGCAGAGGTGCATGGAGGGTCACAACAAGTGCCCACAATAGTTGTTCCTCCCGAAGTAGGGGCACATCAGGAAATCGACAATCAAGGCGAGGTATCATTTGAGGAAGCCACTCCTCCTGATGATCCTTCATTGTCTTCCACAACCCTAGCAAGGAAGAGATCAAGGGTGGTGTCTACATCCTCTTCAAGCACACCTCCTTCTGATGATACGGATCAAACTTGGGAACCAGCACCACAGCCGTCTGAGAGTGAGGCACACCATGATCCAACAAAGGTACTTAAGCGTAAAAGGAAGCTCGTCCAAAGTCTCAGACTTATGGAGTGTGATGAGGCTCAACAAGAAGTGGCGGATACTGCTGCTGATGAAGACTCTGCCAACGACGACCCAGTCATCATAAAGGTCACTGCAGCCCCAGCGGGCATGCAGCAAACAGACATTTTGACCCTAGCCCGAAGAGCTGCTGAGCGTGATGATGATGATGATGTTGTCGATGAGGAGGCAGTGGAAACACCACAATCATTGGAGTTAAGTAGTACACCAACTCGTCCCGCTTCCATATTTCTTTCTGGCAAGAAGAGACCTCCGTCAACCTCGACCTTAATTAGTGGCGGTGAAAGTGCAAAACGTACAAAAGTTGGGCAATCCAGATCCTCCACTTCATCTGGCATTAGCTTCATGACCACCACCACCAGTATCGCCGCCTCCTCCATGTCCCACAGACACTTCAAGTCCCCCGTTTGGGACTTCTTTACTGTTTGTCCAAAAAATCCAAAGTTTGCCATTTGTACCATTTGTAAGCAAGCAGTTAGTCGTGGTAAGCCAGGTACCAACTATGGTACCGGAGGCCAGAGAGGTCATCTTAGGAGACAGCACACTGTCAAATGGTTTGCGCACCTAGATGCGATCAAGAAAGGCCAAATTCAAGGAAACGTTGATGTTTCATCTGATGATGACGAGCAGGAGGAAGACGTGTCAAACACTTCCCTTACACCCAGTACCCCTGTCAGCAGCACACCCAATGTGAGGCACACTAAGAGTGTTGGAGCGAGTGAGACACCAACGCACAAAAGTTCACCAGCGAGCAAAATTGGGTCAACGAAGTCATTATCAGCCCGTAAATGCTTGGTCCAGGGCAACATTAGAACAATGCTTACTTCAGACGTGCCATATGAACGCAACCACCCACTGACGCGTCTGTATAACACTAAGCTGGCTAAAATGCTAGCTGTGGACCTTCTACCTTTTTCTTTTGTAGAAGCGGTAGGTTTTCTTGAATTAGTTGCAACGCTCTGCCCTAAATGGAAGGTTCCGAGCCGGTTCTATTTTGCCAGAGTTGCGGTTCCAGCACTACATGAAGATGTGCTGCAGGCGATTGGGGCAGCTTTGCAGAAGAGTGCTGTTCACACAATACATCTGACAACAGACATGTGGACCAGTGGCCCAGGCGATGATTACATGTGCATCACTGCACACTGGGTCTCTTTTTCAGGTGTTATAGCAAAGCTAAACGCAGGTGTTGACCCGGACCAAGTTTTCAAAGCTGCTCGGAAACATGCAACACTAGCCATGTTTGCCTTGGAGAAAAGTCACACAGCAGAAAACCTTTTGGAAGAGTTTGACAAAAAGGTGTTGTCAATGCTATCCCCCCTAAAACGCAAGATTGGTTATGTTTCCACGGATAATGGCGCCAATGTAGTTAAGGCCATGTCACAGGGTCACCATGTTAGAGTGCCGTGTTTGGCGCACTGTATCAACCTGGTAGTTCAAAAATTCTTGAGTGATAAAGAGAGTCCAGCGTTCGAGGTAATGGCCACCTGCCGCAAAATGTGCAACCATTTCAGCCATTCTTTTAAGGCCCGGAAGCATCTGCGGAGACTGCTACTTCAACGTGGAATGCCAGTGAAAGCACTCATCCAGGAGGTGGCAACACGTTGGAACTCAACCTTCTACATGCTTGAGCGTCTGCATGAGCAGTATACGGTACTCGATCACTATTTCTTGACAGAGGCTACATCTCAGAAGGAGGACCTGCGGATGAGTAAGGCGCAATGGGCCATAGTTAAAAGCCTGACAGACATGCTTCGTCCTTTTGAGTTCTTCACGCGTGCAGTCAGCCAGGAGGACTGTAATTTGGGAAAAGCTATCCCATTGTTGTGCATACTGGAGCACCAACTGATGGCGGTTTCTTCTGAGTTTGAAAAAGATGAAAAAAAAAAAAACCATTTCATTTTGTCTGAGAAATTATTACATCGCCTACGTGGTGATGAACGTCTTAAAAACATCAACTCAGATCAGCATTACATTTGTGCTACTATTCTGGATCCACGCTACAAAAAGGCGCTGGCAGACAACGCATTCTTTCCTTTCGGTGATGCAGATGTTCAAAAGTACAAACATTGGTTAGCCTGGTCAGCCAAGAGGTTTGAAAAAGAACGGCAGGTTATTGAAGGAGAAGCCAGTACATCAGCATCAGCATCAGCAGGCCATCCGCAGTCACAAGAATCCACTTCTGCACCTGTGGCTGGGGCACAAGTGACCTCTCAGCCGTTAAAGACACCGGCAACTGGATCATCTGCACCACACACAATGACAACACTAACAGTGGCTGGGGAGGAGGATTGGCTAAGTTTGATGGGGTATGGTTCTCTAAAAAATGTCACAGGCACAGCAAAAAGTAAGCAAAGTGGAGGAACAGTTGATGACCTTGAGTCGATGGTGCAGGACTATCTGAATGACTCAACAGTGGTCTTTCTTAATGAGGAGCCATTGCAGTATTGGCATGGCAAAAAACAATTGTGGCCACAGCTCTACAACCTGGCTATAAACTATTTGTCTTGCCCACTCGCAAGTGTGTCTTCTGAACGTGTTTTCAGTGCTGCTGGTGGCATTGTAACTGCCAAACGGAGCCGCCTATCGCCCAAAAATGTGGAGCGGCTGACAATGATCAAGATGAATCAGCACCTCATACCACCAGATTACAAAGTGCGAGAAAGCACGCCACATGAAGACGATGAGGACAGCAACGTAGATGAGGGGATTTTTTCTCTGTTTGGTGCCACTGACCTCATCCAGCCTGAATTCGCAGAGTATGATGACGAAATCTTGTTCTTATTCCCTGACACCGAGCCCTGAAAATGAGACAATCAATCAAGAACTTTCTTTTTCGTCCTTATTCACTTTTATTCCTGTGTGCTTTGTGTCTCTCTTTCTTTGTTTTGCACAGTTAATTTAATTCAAACTTTAATCACCTAATCCCAAAAAGAAGACCATCATCAGTACTGTCTTCACTTGTTTGCTTATTGATTTGAAGGTGCCGCAGTCTACATTCCTCAGGTTCACAAGTTCTGAAGAACATGCTCCTCTATCCTCCTCCTCCAGACTGCGATTTCCCTCCAAGCAGAGTGCTGGATTACGCACAATGAAGAAAGACTCAGCACTTGTGGGGGTGTTGTACTTCTTTGCGGGTGAGTTGACGGTTTTGGGCCCATTGCTGTGAAGCTCTAATAATGGACAAAAGTGTTTTGGACCAAATATGAGGTGAAAATTTCTTGCCGTTTTTGCTGACTTGCTTGCCTTTGAGGTGCTCTTTGGCGGGGTTCCGGGGGTTTGTGTGTAATTTTTGGTGTCTGTCGAAGCACTGCTGCGACAGTCTAATCTTGATTGCATTTGCTTTTCAGGAAATCCGTGGTGGAAAACAGGAGTTATGATGATTGATGATGACCTAGCTGCACAGCGCGTTACTTTGGACCGAAGGCCGAGAGATATTGTAAGTATGAGATTTAGCTTTTTCGCTGTTTGGGGGTGTTGTCGGGTGTTTTTTTGCGGGTGGGTTGGCGCCGGCGGGTCTTGCCTGGGGCATTCCTGGGAAGGTCTAATACCGGATACAAGTGTTTTGGACAAAATCCATAAGGAACAGCCTTTTTTTTGCCATTTCTTCAGACATCTTGCTCAATGTAGCATTTTGGGGGGCTTCCTGCTGTTCGTGGGTGGGTTGCGGCCGGGGTCTCTGTCGAAGCACTGCTGCGACAGTCTAATCTTGATTGCATTTGCTTTTCAGGAAATCCGTGGTGGAAAACAGGAGTTATGATGATTGATGATGATGACGACCTAGCTGCACAGCGCCGCGTTTGGACCGAAGGCCGAGAGACATTGTAAGTATGAGATTTAGCTTTTTCGCTGTTTGGTGGTGTTGTGTCGCGTGTTTTTTTGCGGGTGGGTTGGCGCCGGCGGGTCTTGCCTGGGGCTTTCCTGGGAAGGTCTAATACCGGATACAAGTGTTTTGGACAAAATCCATAAGGAACAGCCTTTTTTTTGCCATTTCTTCAGACATCTTGCTCAATGTAGCATTTTGGGGGGCTTCCTGCTGTTCGTGGGTGGGTTGCGGCCGGGGTCTCTGTCGAAGCACTGCTGCGACAGTCTAATCTTGATTGCATTTGCTTTTCAGGAAATCCGTGGTGGAAAACAGGAGTTATGATGATTGATGATGATGACGACCTAGCTGCACAGCGCCGCGTTTGGACCGAAGGCCGAGAGACATTGTAAGTATGAGATTTAGCTTTTTCGCTGTTTGGTGGTGTTGTGTCGCGTGTTTTTTTGCGGGTGGGTTGGCGCCGGCGGGTCTTGCCTGGGGCTTTCCTGGGAAGGTCTAATACCGGATACAAGTGTTTTGGACAAAATCCATAAGGAACAGCCTTTTTTTTGCCATTTCTTCAGACATCTTGCTCAATGTAGCATTTTGGGGGGCTTCCTGCTGTTCGTGGGTGGGTTGCGGCCGGGGTCTCTGTCGAAGCACTGCTGCGACAGTCTAATCTTGATTGCATTTGCTTTTCAGGAAATCCGTGGTGGAAAACAGGAGTTATGATGATTGATGATGATGACGACCTAGCTGCACAGCGCCGCGTTTGGACCGAAGGCCGAGAGACATTGTAAGTATGAGATTTAGCTTTTTCGCTGTTTGGTGGTGTTGTGTCGGGTGTTTTTTTGCGGGTGGGTTGGCGGGTCTTGCCTGGGGCATTCCTGGGAAGGTCTAATACCGGCTAGAAGTTAGTTGGACAAAATCCATAAGGAAACACCAGTTTTGGCACTTTGTAAGTTAGGGTTCGTTAGGGTTAGCCCTAGCAGCAGGATTGCATGTGTTTAGGGGGGTTCTATTGCAACGCGGTTCTGTTGTTGTAGAGCACTGTTGGAGCGATGCTGGCTATGGATACTTTTGCTTGCAGGCAAGTGGTTTGAATACAATCCACGGTCTGTATTTGGGTCTACTGTTACTTTCAAAGTACGTTTTGTAACCATTTTTCTGCTAGGCATCATCAAAGTGTGACTTTTTGAACCACACAGCGTACATACCTTTTATTTATTTATCAGTGGTATTGTAATAGCACTTCCTGTTTTCCGTTCAATAATTACAGGCCGGGTTTCAGTCAACATCCGCCAGGCAGGCAGTGGACAGGGTGTCTCTTCTGTCAGTGGTCACCACCACATTGATGGACGAAGCGTCAGCTGGAATGGAGGAGTGCCGCCAATAAGAGGAATTGTTTGCTGCATGCAACTTACTTACCAATTTCAACAGGACAACTCCAACAACATACGCAATACAGATACAGTATCCATTGTTGTCTTTTATTCTATGAGTGTGACTGCATGTGCTTACCTTTACTTTGTAACCAAAGATTGTCTGTAAACTCTGTATCTTCAATTATTGTTTGTCCATGCTCTGCTTTTTTTTTCTTCTCTCAACAAAACCTACCCAAAAAGAAACCCCCATTCCCATCCATTTTACAAACCCTAACCCTCTTCCCCCGGGCTGTGTTGTTTTGCTTGATGTCTGACTGAAATGACATCAATAATTCCACACACTTGCTGGGGAGGATAAGGTGATAGCAGCAACAGGCTGGTGAAGGAATACGAGGATATCTTCTAGACTTACTCAGCTTCAGTACTATATCTTCTAGTAGTAGTAGCCAATGTCAAATAAATTCAACGCAAGTACTAGTTATACTTGCAATACTTTACCATTTGTTAGGCTACATTATGGCACTGTTCTAGTGTACTGTCACCTGCTATTTTCTCGATCGTACCGTAACCGTTGTAATGCTACAGTAAGGAGTACAAACAAGGTTTCGTTTTCTTTTTTTCCATAGGCATGCAACTGCCACTGTGTCACACCACTAGTAACACCGCAATGAGGAAATGTCACCCACCCAGGAATGACAACGTTAATCCCCATTTCACCTGGAGCCAGCCCTGGGCCTAGCCCTAATTTCTAACACAAATTACAGGTAAGATAAGCGTTTGGTGGGAGGTAGTATAATGGAGTATTATTTCGGAGTAGACAAGAGTTTGACGGTTGTACTACTAAAGTCCTACGACTGTTCAGGAAAACAAAGTTACTGTTACACCCCCGCCCCCCACCCACCAGACTGAAAAGCAGTAAAAAACAGGTATGGTCAGATAAAGTAGTTGAAAAATATATTTATTTATCCCTAACAAAATAATCTCCCTCACCCACCCTAACCCCAACGATTGTCTCTGAAACGTCCCAAAACGATCCCAACTCCCAAATCCCACCCCCCAAAAGTCTATAAAAAAAGGGCAAGGGACACTCCACTACTGGAGGGTGCTGGTGCTGGTGCATGATGCGGCATGGGCATCATACTCCTTGCGGAGGGTGGCAAGCTCGGAGCGGAGGCCCTTAACCAAGGTCTTATACCTCAGGACCTCCTGCTCCAGGTTGGACATGCGGACTCGGAGGCGGTGTTGGCGTTCCTTGCAGCTCCTGTGGGGGGCAGCTGGTGTTTCCGGTGCTTGGCGGTGGCGGTCGGCTTTCTTAGCCCGGCTCGGTCCCGCTGGTTTAGTCACGGAGGAGGATGCAGTCGAAGATGTTGCCCCGCTCGACTGCGTGTCCTCCTCCTCCTCCAGGGCCACCAGCCGCCGATACTCGGCGACTGTGGCCTCCAGCCTCCGTTGCCGGGCCAATCTAGCCTGCTCCCTCCTTGTTGTTGATTTGGAAGAAGGAGCAACTATATGAAGAAAGAAAGACATAGTCTGTAACCAATGCTCCTTATTAATAACACAAAGTGATTGAGCCGAAAGTTGGGTCACAGAGTACAAGTAGCAAATTGAAAGCACAGTACATAACTATTGAGGACAGTATCTATGTAACCCTCCCACTTCTGCATCCTTGCTCTAACAGTAGTGGTAGTTTAATGAACTAATTCTACGACCACTATGGACTTCCATTACAGTCGACTATGACAGTACACCAGTCTTATTCTTCTTCTTCTCTCTTGTTTAGGGAAATGGGTACGTTATCTTATGCAAGCCGGCAGAATGACATGGACACAGCACAGTGAAGTTGCACCCGAGAAAAAAAGTTGCACACCATGATGATGGAGACAGACTTGCGTTACTGTACCGGTCCAGTACATGCAGGTGGTGAAGCTATTACTTTTCTATTACGGGTGGCACTGAGAATACTCTGTTACAAGGGCTACTGCTTAATTAATTTACCTTTCACCCTACAGTGCAAATGAGTACTAGAAAAGGAAACTGAAGAAGCTAACTAATTTGATTATCTATCACTTCACATGGGACGTATTTAATGACAGATGAGATGACTTTAGGTGCTTTGCTTAATATTGAGTGAACACAGTGATACACCCACACATGAATGACGTACTACAAGTAAACTAAAGTTATTAAGAGAGGTACGGAGTGTCCACCGTAATAACCAGATATATGCTGTGAATGCAAACGCAATACAAAGTACTGCTACTATTCATGGAAGTATTGGACACATTTACAATTTCTTTTCCTTGCCTTCCCTGCACTGGGACGGACGTGCGGGTGCGGTGGTACATGCTCTTCAAGGTAACACTTACTTCACCTGGCGACCATCTACTCTCTCTAGATACACATTTGCTATGTAAGAGTCAGAGAATACCATGCTCCAGGCATCCATTCATTCAAAGTATACGCACACATACAGTTTCTGTTTCACCCACCCAGGCTGCTGTCCTTCCACCCATCCTTGCTTCATCATTGACCCAGCCATGCACCATACCATATTCTTTCCTTCCCAGCCACCTCTGGGTCCAAGCAAACACATATCGTTCTTCTTTGCCAGCCATCATACAAGTTCGCGTCCCACTTACTTACACCCTTCTTTCGCTTTTCGTTCATCCCATCCATCACGTTCGTCTAAGAACTTATTGGGATTCTTCTCACCAAAAACTTCACAGCTAAGTCGAAGTACATTTCGAGGAGGCTACTACCTGGTTGATTTGTAATTGTAATACACCCGTGCAGAAAGCACACTATGCAGTCTTCAATCTCAATAAGTAAGGAATATATAGCTTACCTGTTTCCGCCACCACCGTTTGATCCCCCACAGGAACGGCCACCAGCTCTTCTACCGCCGCATCCTCCCCAGAGGCCTCCGAGTCCAAGTCCAACACATCAGCCACCTCCGCGCTGGCCCCGTCACCAGATGTTACACCTACAAAGTACATTTAAGAAAGTTAGAATACACCACTCACTACTATATAATATTTGGTCTAGGAGAAATGTTAAAAAAACAGAATACAATGTAATAATTTGTGACTGTCTACTCCATAGTAAAAATGTCCCATTTTCCAGGGAAGGCTGTTGTCTTGCTGCACTTTTATGCACAACTGATGAATGCTTGCTTTTGATTTTTAACACGCACCACTTTTTCTCCTAACAGACAGAAGCTTGACTCCTGAGTCCTAAGAACACGACCAGGATCAAGTTCAAAGTAGGTGAGAGTTCGGCTCGACCACAAGAAATGTGTCCAATTAATCGTCAGCACTAACCACTTTTCCGTTTACAGTTAAATAGTTTTATGACAAAGTAGATTTCAATAAATGTGTTTACTTTTAATAAAGCTTTTACACTTAAATAGACTCTGTGGTTTTTGTTCCTCTAGACTAGAGTGGATGAGCTAAAGGTTTTGGAATTTTTGCAAGCATGAGTGCCTCTGACACTTCTTGACTGTGCTGTGACTCCGTACTACTCTCTTGTCCTGCGTACGATAATCTAGAGATCATTGGGGATCTATAATCGGTGACTTCGGGAGCTGAATGACTCTGCCACACTATCTAGTCAGTAAGGAGACAGTGCATAGAGGTATTGCTGAATATAATGGGAGTCCAATGGAATTGCCAAATGTCCAATCTTAGTTAGCTACACAGACAGACTAATAAAAATAGTCTAGTAATACCACAGGGAGTCATCATATTCGAGGCAGGATAAGAATTTATATTCAGTCTACAAGAAGATCAAAGACGATTTAGAAAAAATCGAATGAGGAACGCTAGGAAAAAATAGGTACTGTTTAGTAAAATGTAAACTTACTGGGGCCAGCAAAGGAGCCCTCGCCTGCCCGATCCTGGCCTGCATCCTCAGCACCCTCCTCCTGTGTCCTCTTGCCCTTGGGGGGAGCTGATGTACAACATGAAAGAAAGAAAAACCATAAAACATGGATGAGATTTTTCAACCAAATCAAACATTTCAAAAGAACAATAACAACATATTTTGGAAAAATAGCAAATAGATAGACAACTATTCCACGGGATCTATCTCATGTGGTATACTACGTTATTCGTATTGCCTGATTTGCGGAACGTTGACTTAGAAAGTTCCTATGTAACTCAATAAACAGACTACTAAAGAGGTTTGCCTAGGCCTGGCACTGCAGGCAGTAGTGCACAACACGTGACAGACAAAGTCCATCCTGCTTGCAGATCAGTGAATACTCAAACTATCAATCCACCCGCCACCACCGCCACTATTTCTTCTGATAGCCATGTGACTGTCTAAAGGAAGGACACTGGACTTCAGTCTGTTGGGGCTGATTTATAAGTCCCTTGCGGAAGTTGCGGCTGATTTTCCTCCATTGTTGCGTGCCTTTTCTGACGCAGCGGCAGAACAAAAGACTCGCCATGGTGTTGGTGCGGCGTATATATTAAAAAAAAAACACATATGGGCATATGGGCGATGCATCACGTTGTAAAGCCCTGCGCCATCAGGGGGCGTTCCGGCGCAAGGGAGGGCGTACCTGCGCAGGAACGAATCCTAAAAGTGGCTGAGGGAAATCTACAAGATGTCAATCAGTCATTTTTATGACAATGATGCATGACTCAAACCCTGCGCGCTTGAAGCCGACGTACGGCTTGATGCAGCATTGGGGAGATAGGGTACCCCAGAGCATTGCTGGAGCTGCGCCATCGTTGGCACGCAACTCCAGCAATGCGCTGCCTTTACGGCACAGATGCGTAAGGCTTCTGTGACGTTTTGGGCCAATGGGTGGTGGTGGCATGGCACACAATTACTGCCGCATCCCTGCTACTTTGCAGGGATGCGCCGGTAATTGAAAATATGACCCTTACTGTCTAGCATTACGCAGTTCTTTTCTTTACAGTACACTGATACATAATTTCTCAGGCCAATGAAATGCTTCTGAACACAACATACAAAACAAAGAAGCATAGTAGCAAGCAAGGCTACTGAGAAGGAGAGCAGTGCACCTGAAAATGAAATGCATAGAAGATTTTGAAATATAATTTACCTCAATGTAATCGGCAGCATTATTGCTCTTGGTAAAGAACAAAGATTTGCAAATAACAGAGCCGGATAAAACAGAGTAGTAAATGTACTACTACTACTACTCACCAAGCCCGGGGACCTCTACGCCGAGCGCGTCCAGCAAGTCCCGCTCCCGGTCCATGACATCGGTCCAGCGGTGGGTGGCCTGATTATACGTGCGCCGGACCCCAGAGATCTTGTACATGGCCCGGCACACCTTCTCCCACCGCTGGCGGCGCTCCCGGATGCCATAGCCGGTCGCGATCTTGCCGCCTCCCAGGATCGTCTTGGGGAGGCGGCGCTGGACATGGAAGATCAGTGCCGCCACTTCCTCCGCGCTAAAGATCTCCCTCGGGACCACTTGCTCCCCCCTTAAACGCCCGCACGGGAGCCGGGCACGGGGTGCGGGACCCTTCCCCTTCTCAGGGTGCTTCCCGGCTCCCTTTACCATGGTCTGGGCAGAAATAAACTTAAATGATAAAGAAGAAATAGAATAGTGAAGAAGAAAATAAAAGAGTTTAAAAAAGTAGTTTAAAAGTAACTAAAAGCTGCAGAAAACACAAAAATATAGAGCTAGAAAAATAGAGGGTTAGATAATAAGTAAAATTAGATCAAAAAAACTTCAAACAAGCAAAGGATGGCAGAGATTGAGAGAGGATAGAGAAAGCATGCCCAGAACCATAGCAATGAATGAGAAACAAGATGGCCGCGCCCGTTCACGACCGCGTGGGTAAGTTCGCGCGAGATTTTCCTTGCGAGTACGCGCGAACTTGTACTCGCGAGCAGCACACTTTGCGAGATTACACATAGCGGGCGGAAACGGAATTACGTCACGCCAACAAGATGGCCGCGCCCGTGTACGACCGATAGGGTAACTTGGCAAACGAATAGCTAGAAGCGCCTCGCGAACACGCGCAAGATCACGCGAACATACACGTCGCAACAAAAACAATTTTGTATTCGCACGTATTCGCGGCTTCCGAAATCGATCTCGCACGGATTCGCGCCCCAAATAACGCGCGAAATTGCAAAAAAAACGATTTTAGCTAAAATGAAAGCAATGAGCAGGTGCAAAAGTTCAAACTTAACATTAGTAACATTCAAGGTAGTGCTTCCTGATGGGCCCCTCCAGAGTTTGCAACAATTCTATGACCCTGCTATGACCCAAACAGCAGGCTCATAGAATAGCACCATAAAGGTCCTGTAAAAAAAAAAAATCACTGCAACAAATAGCAAATTACAGATAAGGAAGGAAGCAGGTGCCAGCCAGACTGGAACTTTCAAAATTACTGACACATTAATGAAACACAAATTAATTGATGGCAGTTGAAGAAGGGCAGGTGTGCTAGCTTTTTTCAACCACCATAATCTACAGTAATAAATAAACCTAATAGGTGCCTGTGAGGATGTACTAGAGGGTGGCATGGGTGTCCCAGAGGGTGGCAGTGGTGAAACAGAGGGTGCTGTGAACCTGTGATGATAAACCAGACGTAGAAACAACATAGTCGCGGCCGTTGCAAGCCGAAAAGTAAGTTCGCAATTGCGAACTTGTCCCAAAATCGGCGCGAACACGCGCCAACACAAAAAACGGAAAAATCCGCAAGTCCGCTAGAGTTCGCGGATCTTCGCGGATTGCGAATCCGTAAATACGCAAGTTCGCGGATTGCCAATCCGCAAAATCCGCCCATGCTTACAAACCAGTCATGCCCCTTCTCCATGCAGGCTGCTTTACAGCTTGCATAGAGAACATGCCCACCCCTACAGCCCGGCTGAGTGCCATGCCACAGTGCTCGGACCTATCACAATACTGCATCGCTGCGTTGTGATTGGCTTAGGGGAGAGAGCCTGGCTTCCTGCTCCTGTCAGAGATAGGATTTGTATTCCTGGGTGTGATGTTTGTTATTATCGTTAATTGGGATGTTGGTTTAATTGCTTGAAGTTAATGATTCCAAAGATAGATTACTGTACTAATGATAACTGTACAAGTAACTCGTTGTTACGAGCAGTGAGCATCTGTATGCTCACTAGATCTGTTATTACAATATCAGTGATATTTTGACAAAATTTCCTGTAAATGTACTTGTGCTCACTTATACTTGATGTAATTGAACAAAGTATTTAATAAAAATAAGTTTAAAAAAAAAGAAACTCCTAAATGCCTTCTGTGAATACTGAAAGTCTTAAAGTTAGGATTTTTCTAATTTTTGGAGTCCTAAAGTTAGGACTCCTAACTTTAGGACTCCTAAATGCCTTCTGTGAATACCAAAATGGTAGTAAGTTTAGGATTTTGTCTTAAATTAGTTCTGTGAATCTGGCTCAAAATTCTAATTTTTACTAAAGATCCTGAGCATCATGCATTGGTTCTTGAAAATCTTTTGAATATTTTCAAATCAAGGGTATGAAAGTTAAGCCTGAGAACTGTAAATTGTTTACAACTGAAGTAAACTATTTTAGGCACACAACATCATTAGATGGTATCCAACCAAAATTCTATAAACTGGGTGCCATTCGTAAAGCACCCACTCCGATTGATAAGGATGCTTTATAATCATTTTGGGGATTATGCGAATATTACACACACTTTGTGCCAGGGTATACGTTAGTGTTGCAAGTCTTTGCGAAGGTTAGTTAAAAAGGCCACAAAATGTGTATGGTCACACAAAGTAAATGATGCATTAAAACAGTAAACAACTTGTGCATGAGGCACCTGCTCTGAATCTATTTGTTGAGGTAGCAAATGTGTAATAAGTGTGGTTGCACGTTTGTGAGGTTTAGGGGCAATGCAGGGTCAATGGGAGAAGGAAAATGAACATACTAATTTATTTTGTCCGCAGAACACTTGGGGCCCGATGTAGGTAATCCCAGATTACCGATTCTTAAATACCGAATCATACCGATTCGGTATTTGTGAACTGGTAATCGGGATGTAGGTATTTTTACCGATTCAATTACCGAATCGGTAAAAATCGGTAATTACCGAATCGGTATTTACAGATTTGGTAATTGCCATTGATTCCTATGGGCCTTGAGGCCCATTGGAATCAATGGCAATTACCGAATCAGTAAATACCGATTCGGTAAAATTACCGAATTTACAAGGGGGACAGGGTGTCACTTTGACACCCTGTTGCACCCCAGATTCTGGCTTGTGTGCAATGTGACACATATACATGCCCTTAGGGCATGTATGTGTGCCACATGGCACTGGTGTACATGCACAGATGTGCATGTACACAGAAATTCATAATTTACCACCAAATATTATTTGGTGGTAAATTATGAATCGGTAATGGCCTGTGGCACTGTTTAAAGTGCCACCTACATCTTGATTTACCGATTCGGTAACTTTATCGATTCGGTATGTTACCGAATCGGTAAATTTACCAAATCGGTACAATTCACGCCACCTACATGTCCAATCCCAAATATCGGTCGGTAACGGCCGAAATCGGCCGTTACCGACCGGTATTTGGCGACCTACATCGGGCCCTTAATGATGCAGAAGTACACTATAGTACAAAGGAAAGAGAGGTGCAATATGAGATTCTCTGGTACTCTGGTATGTTTGAAAGATGACTTAAGTGTTCCATTTATGCATGCTGGTATCATTACCGGGGCGGATTTGATGACATCAGAAGGCCTCCTGCTCTGGGAAGTTTTAAAAGCGAAAGTGGGAGATAGCCTCTCCAGGTTCAAATTTGTTCAGTTATCTTCCTTGTAGTGGCTTTGACGTTTGAGATAGGGGGAGGGGTTGAATTTAATGTTTTCCCTTCAAGACGTTAGACCTAAGAACAAGGAAGTTGCAACTTGGTATTGGAAACTCTTAGCTGCTGATGAGAAGAACCTAATCCCCCCGTATTTAGTGTGGAGAGGTGTTTTTCAAGAGACAGCTCTTTTACCAGTTTGGAGTCGCTCTTTGAAGCTTCTATATTCCATTGTCAAACCAGCGAACTTAAGGCAGAATCATTTCTTCACCATTAATTGATTTTATTGGACACTATCTAAAATTGCTGAGTTTGCCTCCTTTCCTCCACCCAGGTGTAGACGGTGTGGCTATGTGGTAGCTAATGATGTCCATGTGTTTTTCCGGTGTCCCATGTTAAAGGGATTTTGGGGTGAAATAGTTTTTTTTTTAGATATCTTTGGACTGGAAATTCTTTTGAACTCAACGTTAGTCCTTCTGGGAGTCGACGAGACAACGCGTAACCTCTTGCAATGGCAGCAGAGTGGGTTACTATCTTATCAGCAACTCATTGCACGGAGGGAAGTCTGCAATATGTGGATTGATACATTACCCCGTAGGTGGAGGACTGGATTGAGACGACTGTCTGGGTTTGGCGGTCAGACCTGAGATTCAAAACTGGCTGTTCTTCTGCATTATGGGCCGATCTTTCGAAGTGGTGCGGGGAGCAAGGAATTGGCCAAATATTCCTATGAATACACCGAGGCACCGTTGAAGGTGATGGTCATCTCTGGTCATGATAGGACTCTGGGCGAATGCAGTAGACCGCAGGGCGGATAGATCGAGTGGTCCGAGATATGCAGACGCTCTTTGTGATATGAGGAATAAAACATTTTTTTAAAGAAAGTATAAGGGGCCTCATTTATGAAAAGTGACGCATCGCTGCGAGAAAACAGCGATGCGTCACTTTTCATTGCGCCCTCCTTGCAACCCCAATGATGCGCCATATTTGCAATATGACGCATCATTGCGCAAGGACTTACAGATACGTCAGTATTTCTGACGTATCTGTAAGCGCAAAAGTGACGCATTGCTGGAGTGCGTCACAAAAGTGACGCAACTCCAGCAATGCCCCAAGTAAAAGGGCTTGCGTCAGTCTTACGCCTGCTGTGAGGCAGGCGCAAGATTTTGACGGAACAGCGTCCTAGAAGTGACGCAGTGAAATCTCATAGATTTCACTGCGTCACTATTACGAGGCTTTTTGCGGGGGAACGCCCCCTCTGCATACATTATACCTGACGCAGGTATAATGTAGCGCAGGGGTTTACAAAGTGGCACATCTGCTTAGATGCGTCACTTTGTAAATAGTGCGCAACAGGAGGCATGTTTTACGCCGCCGATGCGTCACAAAAAGTGACGCATTGGAAGCGCAAAACTGACGCAAGGCCTCATAAATGAGGCCCAAGGTCTGCTAGGCTGTGTGTGGGCAGTGTTGGAATTTAAAATTTACATTTGGGGAACAAAGTTTGATGGGTTTACAGGTCATAAACCTTTGGTATATCTGTTAAGCAGCAAAAGTCTTGGTAAAGCTTTAGTTCGTCTGGTTAGATTTTTATCCAAGCTACAGGAATATGATATGTCAGACAAAATTGCATGATGGCAAGAATTTGAGGGCTGATTGTCTTTTCTAGAATGCCGTTGGTGGAAACTCATTCTAAAAATGAGGACAAAATGATCAGAAGTGTGTGGGGGCGCCAGGTGATATCAGGAGTTTATTTTCAGAAACGGATTGGCTTCGGGCTGTTGAGCAGGATATTGTTTGAACCTGGCAATTCAGTGCGCTAAGAACGGTTGGTCATATGAAAGATGTTTATCAGATGATCTCAAGGTGTTTGCACAAGTGGCTTCGGAGCTCAAATTTTAGAATAATATTTGTTTAAGGCAGCATTTGTTTATACCACCAGCCGCTCTATGGCTTGCCCTTGTGACAGTTCATGTCAGCTACTGATGTATTGGAAAAAGATAGTTTAGTGTCTATTCACAGATCAGCCACCAAATGCAATCTAGATGATTGTCCTGAAATTTGTGGTTCGCAAAAATGTTTGGGTTCAGCAGACTCTTCTTCTCCTAAAAGTATCTCCGAAAATACAACGGAAGTGGTGTGTTCTTCTCACTCGATTGAACATGTAGTCGATGGCTTGTCAAATTTTAGCACCTGATACAATCGCAGAATTCAACTGCCTGTGAAACTAAGCAGACTGTTTTACCTTAAATGTTGTCATTTTTGTGTTTGTTTTTCGAAAGAGGGGTGGTAATGTAGAGTGTGGATATTCTTATAAAGTCACTAAACTGCTTGTTTTTTTTGTGCTCCTTTTAAGAGGTGTTCTCACTCTACTCTGGATCTTGACTGGAGGTTCTAGAGCATCTCAACATGATGTTCAGTTGCCGGAAACTCCTGGTCCTACCAGATGTGTTCCAGGTGGTGGGATTCTTTGGACTGCTAACACTAACAAACTTTTGAACTTCTCCGGTGTTATGCCCCCCCCCCCCCACCAGAGCCTTGAGGTCTGTGCTTGTTGTCCTTAACTTTATTGTCAATTTCAGTTTGACAACTCTGCTCGATGAGCTATGTTCAACGTGTCTGTGGTGTCTCTGACAAGTGTCCCAAGAATTATTTCATTCAAGCTAATGAACTGGGGTCATATGGGAGGTTAAAATGAATTAATGAATGAATGACCAGTACTTGTAAAGCCCACAGCTACTCCAACAGGAGTGTACCAGCGTTGAAAGGTTCTCACCTGGCTGCCCCGATGATGACTTAGCTCTTAAAAAGCCATGTTTTCAGCAGTTTCTTGAAGTTGGACAAATCGGTGGAGGCTCTCAGAGCCGCCGGAAGTTTGCTCCATGCTTGAGCACCCAGGAGGCTGAAGGATTTACTGTCTCTACGTGCCAAGCGTACCTTGGGGGCGCAGGCCAAATCAGCAGAGGATGATCTAAGTGCTCTAGTAGGTACATAGCGGCGGGTGTGCCTTCTGAGGCAACCGGCACCCATGCCTTGGAGGGCTTTAAAGAAAATGACCATCGCTTTAAATGTTATCCGCTCCCTCACTGGCAGCCAGTGTAGGGTTTGAGATGAGGGGTCATATGAGACCTAGGTTTCAGTCCAAGAATTGTCCTAGCCACTGAGTTTTGCACCACCTGAAGGCGCTGAAGAAGGTAGTCCGAAAGCCCCAGGTAGAGGACATTGGCATAGTCTAATCTAGATGTGACCAGCGCCTGAACCACTGTCTTCCTGGAGTATGGTGGGAGAAGTGGGAGGAAATGTTTCAACATCCAGAGTATACCAAAGCAGGTTCCCACCAGGGCCTGAACTTGGGAACACATAGAAAGAGCGTTATCGATGTAGATGCCCAGATTCTTAACTGTGGTTTGGGCAACACTGGGGGGTGGGGATTTTTCGGGCCACCATTGGCTCCAGCTGCTCACCAGAGGCTGGCCGAAGAAGATGATCTCCGATTCAGCAGGATTGCATTTGACCCCTTTGTGAGGCAGGATCTAATTGCACCCCCAGCAAAGTCTGTGCCTTTGTCGCACGAGAAAATCAGCTCAGTGTCGTCAGCATATGAGAATATCTTGGCACCATGTGCCTCCACCAGAGATGCTAGAGGCAACATGTATAAATTAATAATAGTTGGACCTAAGGAGGAGCCCTGTGGGACTCCTACCGGCATACTGGGAATGGGTGCTGAGAATGGGGAGTCCATATTACCTGTTCTCTATCCTACAAAAAGGATGTGATCCAGGCAAGTACCCGACCTCCGATGCCCATGTTCCTCAATTTGCCGAGGAGCATCACATGTGGTACCATGTCGAATGCCTCCGACAGATCAAATAAAATGAGGATCGCTCTGACCCCTTGATCCAGCTTATCTCTGAGATGTTCCATCACCTCCAGCAGAGCTGTTTCTGTACTGTAGTTGGCTCTAAAGCCGGAATGAGTGGGGTGCAGGAGATTGTGATTTTCCGCATACTCCATGAGCAATTTATTAACATGTTTCTCCAATACTTTGGAGAAGGCTGGGAGAAGGGAAATAGGCCTGTAATTCATTGGAACGTTGAGGTTAGCATTAGTTTTTTTTTAAAGTGCCAGGATTTTGGCCTGCTCCAGAGTGGTGACACAATGCCCGTTTAAAGGGAGGAGGTCAGTAACTTATTGACCGGTTGGTTCATGGTGTGTGCTAGGGTGGGTAATATGTTAGCTGGGTATGCTTCCATTGGTGGTCCCGACTTAAGGCCCATGAGATATGCAAGAGAATCCTCAGGTTCAATGGTCGGTATGTGTGACAATGAAGACCATTGAAAAAGTGCCGGGGATGGGGCCAGATAATTCCATCAGGGATGCGCGGTGAAGACCTGCCCTCCCCGTCTCCGCAGAGAAGGACTGATGGATGGTCATTATCTTTTTGTGAAAGGAACGGTCCACCTGGCTCGTCCAATCTTCCAATAATGGGGCTTCCTTACAAGCTGCCTTAGGAGCAGTGAAGGACTTTATTATTTTAAAATTTCCTTGCCCTTATTCCTGGTGGTCGCAATTTTGGTCTGTAGGTAGCTTATCTTGGCCATTTTCACCATTTTATAATGTGATTTTAAAGCTGTCTTATAGATGATCATATCCTTCGAGAGATAGTGGTTGCGCCACTTTCTTTCAAAGTGCATGCATCCGCTACCGGATTGTCCGAGAAAGAAGGGACAGAGGAGTTGACGCCCTCAGTAAAGATGGCAGAGATATTTTATTGAGGGCTCTTTAGTTATATTCGGCCACTTCCTTTCCAGATGGGACATGCTTCCCTGTATCTGGTATCCGAAAGCTAACAAGGAAGTGATCCGACCAGGTTAAGGGGATTGGAGGGTCTGATTCCAGTTCCGTATTACAGAAGATTTGGTCTAAGATGTGTCCATTCTTATGTGTAGGAACCGTGATGAAAGGGTTAAGATTACAGGCTGCCGTTATTTCCGACAAGGCAGCCGGATGGGGTTCTGAAGGCTTATCCATATGTAGGTTCAGGTCCCCCAATATGAGGAGGTGTTTATATCTGATGCTAAGCGGTGTGATGCATTCTTGATGAAGTTACTAGGGGTGCCCGATGGTCTGTAAATCAGCATCCCAGCAATGCATTGGTGGGGTGAAAGAGTACAGTCAAAACACAAGCATTCTGCCCCTTCCACCGGGTCTAGTAAGATAGAGGAGTGGTGTGGCTCACCGGTTAGAGGCGGCAGACCCGGAAGCAGAGAACGGCCTGGGACCAGGGTTCAATTCCCGACACGGCAGGGTCGTGGACCAGGGTCAGCGGATCCGATAATTCTCGCCTCGGTGCCTACTCTAACCAGGGATCACACTCGGCAACTCTGGGCATTAAGCTTCTCTCATCTCTACAACAGCCCCCCACAGACGTCGGGGATTCCTGGTTTCACCTTGGAGATACCCAGAAGGGACCATCTCACAGGGAAAGCCAGGACGGGTTCCCCAGCGGTCTTCAGCGCCGGGACACTCACGGGCAGCTGTGCGCTTTACAAGTCCAACACATTTACAGGAGCACTACAGCTCCTGTTTGAGGAGAATAGCGACGACCCCACCTATCGCCACCAAACGAACTTTCCTCATGATTTTTATAACCAGATGGAATGGCTGAAGCAATGGTGGGGTTGGAGGAGTCAGACAGCCATGTTTCGGTGAGGAACAGAAGGTCAGGGCTCTCATCTGATATAAGGTCATATATTTGTGCCTCATGTGTTTGCAAGGAGCGAGTATTAACCAATATAGCTTTGAAATGCTTCCGCTGCCTCCCTGAGCTATCTTCCATTTTCCTCTGGCTGGCCCCATCTGAGGATCCTCCCAGCCCCTGGCTGAAGACCAGTTACAGCGAGGGGAATGAGAGGTGACGCCACTATCGATGCTTACCGTGGTGTTCCGCCGGATGTATGACGTTACAACGCATTCTTTTACCACGCATGCTGTTACAACACGGTTTTTACAACGCAAACCTTTACAACGCATAGCGCTTTGGGGTTCTGGATAGTGAATAGTTTAATTTACTATTCCAACTCCAGTCCCCGTGGACACTAGGGAAGGTGTTGGATAGTAAATTAAATCTATTCCCTATCCTAGAGTGCCCCCCCAGCGCAATGCGTTGTAATGGTTTTCGTTGTAAAACCTGCGTTGTAAAAGCACTGCGTTGTAAAAGTTTTGTTGTAAAGGATGTTTCCCGTTCCGCCACTTGTGGAGGGTGCATACGTTGGGGACCTCGATGGCAGACTTTGACGCTTGAATGGGGTTCAAGGACTAGAAGAGAAGAGGAGGCTGGTGGGTGGTGTAAGATGTTCGTGGCATGGGAAGGTCCCTGGTTTCCACAACCACCCACTGAGCGCATACACCAAGTTTTTAAAGCTACCTGAAGAGGTCTGATGCAACTGTTTTCAAGTATGCATTTGAGATCTTTTGGACCTCCAACCATTTTCCTTCCTCAGACCACCCTAATGCACTCATAGTCCACGCCCAACCCCCAAGCATCATAACACGCCTCATAACTTCGATGGTCTGGCCCAATGTATATTCAGCAGCTTTGGTGTCCTATTTTGGCCAGAGCGACAAAGTCACATGAGGGTAAATGGGCCATTTATTTGAATACCTTCTCAAATAATACTGTAGCAGATTCTTGATTGGAAATGCATCCAGTTAGGGGAAGCCCAGAACCTAAATTGTTGATTAATATAGATGAGCATGATGCAGTTATATAACCTATCCAAGCATAATAATGCTAATAAGAGGAAGCCTAGTATCCGTCATTCCTTAGAAAATATTTAAAATAGTTCTGACATCAATTTCAAGATAAAATCAATAAGGTAATCCATATAAAATGTGATTGTTCATTCAAAGCATGTTTCATATGATCATCTTAGGAGACAAATATCCAACACAAGCAAAATAGCCAACACGTGTTTCGCCCTGTGGCGGCAAATCCGCCTAGGTCTTTTTCAAGGCTTTTAGGAAAAACCAAATTCACTTGTAAGTGAGAATGTTAAATTCTTGAGGAGGAGATCACGAGATCCAGTCCATATGGGATGTTCTCCTGGGACAGTAACGCGCTGTCCTTCTCCTTGAATTTTTGACCATAGAGCCTGAGAAGTTGCTTTACTATTGATAGTCATTGGTGATATTCGTGTTTATGATGCACGGGCACTCAGACACTTTGGAATCATTCCTCAAGAATCTGACGTTCTCACTTACAAGGGAATTGTTTTTTCTTAAAAGCCTTGTAAAAGCCCTAGGCTAATTTGCCACAACGGGGCGCAACATGAATATTTGTCTCCTAAGACTTATCGTATGAACCATGCTTTGAATAAATATTCACATGTTATATGGATCAGCTTTTCCTTGATTTTTCCTTGAAATTGATTTTCCTTGAAATTGATGTCAAAGCTATTTATAGGGTTTTCCAATATACGACTGGTATTAATCTTTTTGTATTTGCATTATTATTCTTGGATAAGTAATGTATCTGCATCCCACTCATCATCTATATCAAGGTACAAAGTTGCATGTTCAGGTTAAAGGCATGCGCGCGTCGCTGTGGATTGACCTGACTTTTTTTGGTACCACCACAATACATCAAGGGCTACCTGAGAGTTTTTTTTGTTTTATTGGTGCTAATGGGGTCTTGGAAAGAGTCACCATTAATTCAAGGGATGGGTGTGTGAAGGAGGTCATGGAGGACAAGTTAGATCTGTGAGCGGCCTGACCAACTGCTTATGGAGATCTCCTGGAGGGATTACGATTTTTTGTACTTTTGGAGTAGGATTTTGTGTACTTTTGGAGTAGGATTTTTTGTACTTTTGAAGTAGGATTTTTTGTACTTTTGGAGTAGAATTGTTTGTACTTTTTTAAAGCACAGACGCAGCCCAGAGGCATTGGAGCTCTTGACGTGAGCACCAGATTACATTACAGAAGGTTAGATTATTATTAGTGTCTAGGCACGAGGAAATTAAGGGATTTGCCCAGAATCACAGGATGCTGAGCCGACGCCGGGACTTGAATCTGGCTCCAAGTTCCAAAGTCAGCAGCTCTGGCCGTTAGGTCTTTTATCCTGCTGTACTGAATATTAGTGCCAAGCTGAGTCATGAGTCTGCCTCCAGGGTACAGCACAGCTATGCCGAGCAGTGTATATTTTGGTAAACAGAAATGAGTAGAATCCTTTCAAGATGTGTGCAGAATCTACAATCAAAAAAATCCAGCACATTTCTTTACACATCACTCCAGACTTGGCAAACTCCATTGAGCTGAAAGGGAAGCCATTTTACCGAGCTTTCCACCTCTGGATCAAGAATTTCAGTAATCTATCCCCAAACATCATCTTTCATATTTAAGCATTTGAAAATCTCAGCAGCAGAAAATAATTGGAACTATTAGTAAATAAAATATTGTGTTCTCTGGTTTTAAGCCTGTGAAGTGTTAATAGGCCAGGTTCTTACAACAAACACATTCCTTTCAAGTGGGCAACTCTGGGCCTTTCATTTTGTCTTTGTCTGGTGTTAAAAGGTTTATAGCCCGAATAATCGCAGATAGATCAATGCAGGCGATGCCCACCTCGGGGTGTGGAAATCAATCAATCAGTCGCGCAGCTGAGCACCCGTGAGGGTTTCTAGGCGCTATGATCCTGCTGCAATCAGTGGAAGAGCCAGATCTTAATTCCATTTCTGAATTCCGTGAGAGAAGAGGCTGCTCGGAGGTGGGAGAAGCAGCGCCCTCTGCTGGAGCTAGGGCAGATGTGTGAGGGGGTGCGCGTCTGCGCGAGGGAGGCGGAGCGCAGGTGTCAGCAGGGCTGGTGGGGGTTCTGGCGGTGGGTGACGTATGCTGGTCCTTGGTTGTGGAGGGCACCACTCCTGCTGTACCTGGGCCCGGTTGATTGTTACACCAAGTGTGGCTACCTCACTCCAGGGCTGTGCAGACACACACAGACTGCTGGACGGGTTCACACGCACTGCAGGAAGGGATAGGGTGACGGAGACAAGCAAAAGAGGCATGTCCGATGCTCGCTGTCACGTGAGCCTGTTACAACCCCCTGCATGACTCGCCATAGCATACGAACAGGACATGGAGAGATATAATGTGACGTGACGTAAAGTAACACAAAGGAATATAACGTATCACAGCGAAGTAACATACGATGACGCGGCTATTGACATGACATGAAAGAGAACAGTATAGTAGGACATGATGCAACAAAAAGCAAAATGACATCATAGCACAAGATAACACAAATAGCGTGAGCAAGACTAACGGTAACAGAATGTAAAACGTGTGCCATGGTGTCTAGGTTGATGACCTTAGAACGTGGAGATCTGGGTTCGAATCCTGGCTTTTGTACTCGACTGAAAAGTGTGTGACCTTGCGCATCTCTCTAAATCCTTGTATGGCTAAAAACTAACATTTAGTGGTATGTGAAATGTAATGTAATTCACACGTGTGAACTCGCCCTTACAGTGCAGATCGTTGTGTTGTCTCCCGGCTCCCACACCGCTGTCCTCTGCCCTTGTAGGTCCTCACTACATAAACGTCACCGCTCACATGTGGACACATAAATTGACTTGACTGAAAGTTACGCAAAATGTCATGAAGTAATTATGATGCGTCGTATCATGCATGACCCCACATGCTATGTTAACATAAGGTAATATAACATGTTAGACGCCACGTCACCTCTGATGCGCGCCACGAGGCACACTTGAAAGGAGCGCATTGGGACAGGGGGAGTCAAGGAAGTTTGTTGACCCCTGGCTTTCCCTTGACCTCTCCTCTGGGCTCGAGACCACCTCATTAATATCCCGTGACCCCGTGAGTCAGTCTTAGGCACAACAACCCGGGGCCCCCCGTGTTCGCCGTGCGTGGCACCCCGGGGGTACCAGCAGTCCAGGGGGGCCCCAGGCCAGGCCTGGCCCCATCCATCACTGGAAGGCGCCCGCTGCTGTGATCAGCTAATGGGGTCTCCCTGTCTGACCCCAAGGGGAAGGAGGAGGGAGGGGCTGCCCTGGCCCCTGCAGGGGTATTAATCACAGGCAGGGGCCCCTCCCTCGCCGCCCCCGCGGACTCGCAGCCTCAGAGCCGGGCTTAGAAGCCGCATGTCTGTCACCGTGGGCCGGCATCACTTCCAAAGGTGACCCCTGACCTTGGTCACACACAGGCGCCCAAACAGACCCTCGGGCCGCATCCAGATCCCCAGTACGAGGCCTGCTCTTGGCGGGAAGGGTGGCTGCTTGAACGCTCCACGCGTGCTCCTAGGTCCTCACCCGTAGGCGCTATGTCTACCTCTACTCACATAGCGCCATGCTCCGAACGTGAAATCCCCGCGTGACCCTTCGTTTAGGTTGGGTGTAGAGCTCATGATTCCCATACTGCTGAAATATTGCACTTGGAAAGTGCTTTTGCGAATATAGAGATGCTGAAATGATGATGGAAGTTCCGCAACAGCAAATTAGGGTGCTAAGATTCGGAATCATAGCACACACATTTTCTAGTTTCCAATCAGACTTCTCCGCATTGCTGTTTATTTATTTTTTTATTTTAAAAGTTATATATAGCGCTAGCTTGACCCGTAGGTATCAGAGCGCTTTACATACATGCAGTAAAAAACAGAAAGACATTACATTACATAGTAGGCCGGCAGTAAGGAAGCAAATCACAGAGGCGTACCACAAGGATCTTCACTCAGCCCAACCCTCTTCAACGTCTACATGAGCCCCCTCGCAGCCATCGCACGCCAACACAACCTCAACATCATCTCCTACGCCGACGACACCCAGCTGATCCTCTCCCTCACCAACGACCCCGCCACCGCCAGAGCCAACCTTCACGAAGGGATGAAAGACGTCGCCGAGTGGATGACGACCAGCCGCCTCAAACTGAATTCAGACAAGACGGAAGTCCTCATCCTGGGATCATCACCCTCCGCCTGGGACGACTCCTGGTGGCCCCCGGCCCTGGGCACCGCTCCCAAACCAACAGACCACGCACGCAACCTAGGCTTCATCCTGGACTCCTCCCTGTCGATGACCAGACAAGTCAACGCCGTCTCCTCATCGTGCTTCAACACCCTGTGCATGCTCCGAAAGATCTTCAGATGGATCCCCACCGAAACCAGGAAGACCGTTACCCAGGCACTCGTCACCAGCCGCCTGGACTACGGGAACGCCCTCTACGCAGGAACTACTGCCAAACAACAGAAAAGACTCCAGCGCATACAGAACGCCTCCGCACGACTCATCCTGGACAACCCTCGACACAGCCACATCTCTGCCCACCTGAGAGACCTGCACTGGCTCCCCGTCAGCAAGAGGATCACGTTCAGACTCCTCACCCACGCACACAAGGCTCTCCATGACCTTGGCCCCAAGTACCTCAACGACCGCATGACCTTCTACACGCCCACCCGCCAGCTACGATCAACCAGCCACGCCCTCGCCACCGTACCACGCATCCGCAGAGCCACCACCGGAGGAAGATCCTTCTCCTACCTGGCAGCCAAGACTTGGAACTCCCTCCCCACCCACCTTCGGCGAACCCAAGACCATCTCTCCTTCAGGAAGCAGCTCAAGACCTGGCTGTTCGAGCAGTAGCATACCCCTCTCCCCCAGCGCCTTGAGACCCTCCCGGGTGAGTAGCACGCTTTACAAATACCGTGATTGATTAATTGATTGATTGAGAGGAATCAAGCATTGGAAATGCAACAGGTCTCGGATGTATTTGAGTTAGAGCTAATGGCATTGTAAATGGCAATGTCTTTAAGCCATGTGTTATGGGGTGTATGCATGTGGTGTGTAGTGGAATTATGTGGGTTGTATTGGAATAGTATCAATGGTGGCATACTGCGCTTTAGATGAATATGTTTAAAAGTAAAGTGCGCCATACTGCGATTGCTACAATAGTTAATTGTAGATGTGTTAACAATTGATGTGTGCACTGATGGCTGTTGGTGTGTGTGCCTGTAGAAATTGTGCACTGATGGCTGGTGGTGTGTGTGCCTGTAGAAATTGTGCACTGAAGGCTGGTGGTGTGTGTGCTTGCTGGAAGCATGCACTGCCGGCTGGAGGTGTGTGTGTGCCTGGTAGAAGCGTGCACTGACGGCTGGTGAGCTGTGTGCCTGGTAAAAGCATGCACAGACGGCTGGTGGTATATGTGCCTGGGGAAAGTGTGCACTGATGGCTGGTGGTGAGTGCCCCTGGTGAAAGCATGCACTGATGGCTGGTGTTGTGTGTGCCTGGTGAAAGTGTGCACTGATGGCTGGTGGTGTGTGTGTGTTTGGTAAATGCGTGCACTGTCGTTAGGTGTTGTGTGCCTGGTGGAAGCATGTACAGACGGCTGGTGGTGTTTGTGCCCGGTGAAAGCGTGCACTGACGGCTGGTAGTGTTTGTGCCTGGGGAAAGCGTGCACTGATGGCTGCTGGTGTGTGTGTGTGGTTGTGTGTGTGGTGGTGAGTGTGTGGTGGTGAGTGTGTGGTAGTGAGTGTGTGGCGGTGAGTCTGTGGTGGTGAGTGTGTGGTGGTGAGTCTGTGGTGGTGAGAGAGTGATGTGTGTGTGTGGTGTGTGTGTATGTGGTGTGTGTATGTGGTGTGTGTGTGGTGTGTATGTGGTGTGTGTGGTGTGTGTGTGGTGTGTGTGTGGTGTGCGTGTGGTTTTATGTGTGTGGTCTTATGTATGTGTGTGTGGTGGACTTAGTTCGAGTGTTCTTACCCTGCACACTCACACACTGCCCCTACACACTCACACACTGTTCCCCCTGCACACTTACACACTGTTCATCCTGCACACTCACACACTGTTCCCCCTGCACACTCACACACCGTTCACCCTGCACACTCACACACTGGTCACCCTGCACACTCACACACTGTTCACCCTGCACACTCACACACTGTTCCCCCTGCACACTCACACACTGTTCACTCTGCACACTCGCACACTGCAGTCACTCTCACTCTGCAGTCACTCTGCAGTCACTCTCACTCTGCAGTCACTCTCACTCTGTAGTCACTCTCACTCTGCAGTCACTCTCTCTCTGTAGTCACTCTCACTCTGCAGTCACTCTGCACTTACTCTGCAGTCACTCTCACTCTGCACTCGCACTCACTCTGCACTCACACTGCAGTCACTCTCACTCTGCACTCGCACTCACTCTGCACTCACTCTGCAGTCACTCTCACTCTGCACTCGCACTCACTCTGCACTCACTCTGCACTCACTCTCACTCTGCACTCACTCTCACTCGCACTCACTCTGCACTCTGCACTCACTCTGCACTCGCACTCACTCTACACTCACACTCACTCTGCACTCGCACTCACTCTGCACTCACACTCCCTCTGCACTCACTCTGCACTCACTCTACTCTGCACTCACTCTACTCTGCACTCACTCTACTCTGCACTCTGCACTCACTCTACTCTGCACTCACACTCACACTCACTCTGCACTCACACTCACTTTGCACTCTACACTCACTCTGCACTCACTCTGCACTCACTCTGCACTCTGCACTCACTCTGCACTCACTTTGCACTCTACACTCACACTCACTCTGCACTCACACTCACTCTGCATTCACACTCACTCTGCACTCCCACTCACTCTGCACTCATACTCACTCTGCACTCACTCTGCACTCACTCTGCACTCACACTCACACTCACTCTGCACTAACACTCACTCTGCACTAACACTCACTCTGCACTAACACTCACTCTGCACTCACACTCACTCTGCACTCACACTCACTCTGCACTCACTCTGCACTCACTCTGCACTCTGCACTCACTCTGCACTCACTTTGCACTCTGCACTCACTTCGCACTCTGCACTCACTTTGCACTCTGCATTCACTTTGCTCTCTGCACTCACTCTGCACTCACACTCACTCTGCACTCACACTCACTCTGCACTCACTCTGCACTCTACACTCACTCTGCACTCTGCACTCACTCACTCTGCACTCACTCTGCACTCACTCTGCACTATGCACTCACTCTGCACTCTGCACTCACTATGCACTATGCACTCACTCTGCACTATGCACTCACTATGCACTCACTCTGCACTATGCACTCACTCTGCACTCACTCTGCACTCACACTCACTCTGCACTCACACTCAATCTGCACTCACTCTGCAGTCACTCTCACTCTGCACTTGCACTCACTCTGCACTCACCCTGCAGTCACTCTCACTCTGCACTTGCACTCACTCTGCACTCACTCTTCAGTCATTCTCACTCTGCACTCACTCTGTAGTCACTCTCACTCTGCACTTGCACTCACTCTGCAGTCATTCTCACTCTGCACTCCCACGCACTCTGCACTCGCACTCGCTCTGCATTCGCTCTGCACTCACACTCACACTCACTCTGCACTCACACTCACTCTGCACTCACACTCACTATGCACTCACTCTGCATTCACACTCACTCTGCGCTCACTCTGCACTCACTCTGCACTCACACTCACTCTGCACTCACTCGGCACTCACACTCACTCTCCACTTACTCTGCACTCACTCTGCACTCACTCTGATAGATAGATAGATAGATAGATAGATAGATAGATAGATAGATAGATAGATAGATAGATAGATTCCTCAATAGACAAAGGGCCCACGTCGTAGAAAGTGGTATGCCCATGTTTGCAAAGCATCTTTTGACAAATGGTCCAGCACAAGGGGTGTCGTGGCTGCACCTCTCCCTCAGCCCTTCCCTATCACTGCCTGTAGATGCCTCGTGCAGCGTTTCTGAATGGTCACTGCATGGGAAAGATCTGAATTAAAGTTATTAATACCGTGCATAACTCAGGAGCTGAGCATTCGGCAATAATAATAATGACCCATTTCTACAGCACGCTGCCAGTCGAATTGTTTCTTTAATAGTGGGTTTTATTCCACACAGTACTCCTTTTGTTAACAGTGAAAGGATGAAAGGCTGAGCGACTCCGCGAAGCAAACCTACGACTGTAATGTTAGCATGTTACACACAGATCTTTGCAGCGGGTACACTGACCCGACGAGCTATCTTACCCAGTCACCCCGCGCGCTTCAGCCATTAAAACTTGAAGGGGAAAAGCCTTCCCCACCCGTCTGGAACCGCTACTTTCATCCAATCCGCAGCCCCGGTGTCTCTATGAGACGCCCCCGCCCTGAAGACCATGTGACGGGGCTCTTCAGAGTGTAACGAGGCCTCTGTGCACTTCCCTGTCGGGCTCAGAGACACTGGGAGCCGATGACACCGACCATGAACCCCTGCGTCCTCATCACCCTGCTCTGCCTCGCGCTCTCCGCCGAGGCGCTTATCCGGTAAGTGCAGTACCTGGAACGAGAACCACAGATAACACGCTGCAAACCAGGGGTTACAGGTAAGGAAATTGGCTGTGTCTGAGCCCCACACAGTATGGCGCCTCTTTCCGTAGACCCCCTGCTGTGGGTCAACTGTTGGCACCCTAGCGCCTAGAGAAGTTCAACTCAGTGATGTAGTGCAATGTCAATTTCGCAGTAGAATGTACGTTATTGTTGCTTTGGACAGGGTGGTGGGATGTGGTATGGGTACTTGAAATGCAAATGTGGAGTTGGCTGTTTCAGTGAACAGCAAAAGGAACTTTGGAAGTGGGTGACTCGCGGAAGCAGGCAGTGTGGAGTATGGAGCTGGCATCTGCATGTGGCACTGATCAGGACGCAGCAGAGGAATATGATCGGTGCACCAGTCCTAAATGAATCCACCGCATATCATGACACATTCCCAATCCTCACGCAGGAAAAATTGGAAAACAGAAATTTGCTGTATTAACACTTATTTTCAGCGAAAAAATACATGAGTATTCTTCGTAAAAAAGCAGGTACTTACCAGAGAATGCGCCTCCTTCAGCCCGGGTTGCTTTGCGATGGAGGCAGGTGACACTGACACAGGCCAGGACTGGCGTGAGCTGCTCCTCTCCGACTGCCGCCCCCCTGCACTGCTGCCCACGGCTCGCGCTGACTCCCACACCGACTGTAGGGTGGGACGGGGCTGTCCAAGAATGTTCCACTCATAAACGAGACAGGGGGCTGCTTCTGACGAGCAGTGGTGCGCGCGCGCGCCACTGCTAACATATGTTTCGAATTATCCCGGCCGTCAAGCAGCGATAATTCAAAACACATGGCCTTCTGGTGCGCGTGACCGCACGGAATATGCAATAGGCGGAGCTACTCTACCGCCTATGGCCTATTGCGTGCTCTCTTCCGAAAACACACGCACGAGAAGGCCAATCGGAATGCAGCTGGCAAAAAAAAGGATGAAAAATCACGAGCAGCCAGGAATTTGTTAGGTTGCTTTTCGGAGACTCTAACAAAAGGACTCTTGGGCTCCGCCCACACTGCTACGCAGTGTGACGTAGCCCTAAAAATACAGCATGGGAAATACATATGTAGTGCAGCAGAGGGGGAGAGAACAATAAAAAGAGAAAGGTGAGATGACATCAAGTCCCTGCTAGACAACGGAGAAACAGCGGCCCTCATCCTCCTGAACCTGTCAGCCGCCTTCGACACGGTCTGTCACCACACACTACGAACACGCCTCCACAACGCTGGAATCCAAGAGAAGGCCCTGGACTGGACCACCTCCTTCCTCTCCGGCAGAACTCAGAGCGTCCGCCTTCCCCCCTTCCGCTCCGAAGCCACCGAGATCATCTGCGGCGTACCCCAGGGCTCATCCCTCAGCCCAACTCTGTTTAACATCTACATGGCACCGCTCGCCCACATCGCCCATCGGCACGACCTCAACATCCTCTCCTACGCCGATGACACCCAGTTGATACTCTTCCTCACCAAGGACCCCCACACCACCAAAACTAACCTTCACGAAGGAATGAAGGCCATTGCTGAATGGATGAGGAACAGCCGACTGAAGCTGAACTAGGACAAGACGAAGGTCCTCATCCTCGGATCCAACCCTTCGGCCTGGGACGACTCCTGGTGGCTGACCGCACTGGGAACCGCTCCAACACCCACCAAACATGCACGCAACCTAGGGGTCATCCTCGACTCCACCCTCTCCATGACTAAACTGGTCAACGCCGTCTCCTCCTCCTGCTTCAACACCCTCCGCATGCACCCTAGGATCTACAAGTGGATCCCCACTGAAAGGAGAAGAACAGTCACCAAGGCCCTTGTCAGCAGCAGGTTGGACTATGGAAACGCACTCTACGCAGGAGCCCCGGCCAAACTCCTGAGACGGCTCCAACGCATCCAGAACGCCTCTGCGCGCCTGATCCTCGACATCCCTCGCTGCAGCCACATCACACCCCACCTGAGAGACCTGCACTGGCTTCCGGTCAACAAGGGGATAACCTTCAAGCTCCTCACCCACGCACACAAGGCACTCCACAACACCGGACCAACGTACCTCAACAGATGACTCGGCTTATACACCCCCATCCACCAGCACCGCTCCGCCGACCTCGCCCTCGCTACAGTCCCCCGCATCCGCAGAGCGACCTCAGGCGGCAGATCGTTCTCCCACCTCGCCACCAAGACCTGGAACACCCTCCCCATCCACCTACGGCAGACCCAAGACCTGCTGACCTTCAGAAAACTCCTCAAGACCTGGCTTTTCGAGCAGTAGCAGCATTCCCCACCCCAGCGCCTTGAGACCCTCACGGGTGAGTAGTGCGCTTTACAAATGATATGATTGATTGATTGAGAATGACATAGTCAGGTCACCCACTGTCCTTGAATGTCCAGAGAGACAGGAGATAACTCGGATATAGAAACCTAGGTTAGTGGATGTTGGTCAGGAAAGTATTTGTTTAGGAGATGGAGTTTCATGTCCCTTTTGAAACAGGAGAAGGAGGTATACATAGAGACATCTGACCTCCTTTTCACCTTTCTCTTTTCCACTAAAACACAATCTTTGGAGTGTGCCTTTATGTAACAATTTAGGGCCTCATTACGATGTGGGTCGAAAAGCATTCCGACTGACTCCTTGTCAGAATCCTTTCCAACCAACCCTGGTTTGGCGAGTCCGACCGACCGATTACGATGTTGCAGAACACCATTCGGTCAGACTTCCATTTACTTCAATTGGAGCCTGTGTTTCGACCGACAACACAAGCTCCAATTGAAAAATTGGGTGGTTGCGGAAAACCTTGCACCCTGTGACAGGCACCCCATGGTGCCTGCCACACTGTGCATGGTTGCCAAGAGGGGTCCCATGGGTACCCCCACCGTCCCCAACCGGAGGCCTCCGAGGGAAGGGGGGCTGCTACAGGCCCCAAAGTCAGTTTCCGACAGCCACTCCGTGTCTGACAAACCAAGTTGGAGAAGCTGTCCAAATCCAAAATCGTAATATGTTGGGCGGAAACGAGGTCCATAGAGCTGTACGATTCAGCTCCGACCGACTTGGAGTCTCAAAATACCGTTCGGAACCGAGTCGGACAGGCAAAATGGTTACCTGCCATTGTAATAGGTCGGCCAGAAATGTTTCCGAGTCGGTGGAAACATGGGTTCCGAATCGGATTTGGAAAATCCGAATGCCATTCGGAGACTTTCCGACCAACACCGGAATGAGGCCCTTAGTTGTAATAAGCATTCACCCCTTCACAATAATATCTATGTTTGTATTATAATCCTTGTAACCATATCATTGTATCCTTTTGGTAGAACATTACTTTATTGTCAAGCAGCTGTACAATAAAACCTCTACAAATTTCTTAGAAATGTAATTTGAAGAGGTTACCAAATGTTGCCATCCACACATCTTGTTTTCATCTGATGATGTCATAGTTCGCTGCTAGCCGACAGTTTTCTGTGGGTTTTTTTATGTCATTTTTCTGTCTCTATGACAGAGTAAATGTTCTTTAATCCCATACAAAAGTGGTGGACTCCATCAAATTCCATACAGGCTATGGTTTAATATCAAGATGTCATCAAAATAAGTTCTGTGTTGGGAGTGTCTTAGTTCATGTCCGCGCACTTACTGTTCACTCAACAAATATATACAGGGCTCACATGTGCCAGGGGTTCCTCGGTCCATAGTTCCAGCTGGAATCCATTCCCTGTCAGTACCTTGGACGTTATTCCCCACTGAGGACATGTAACACTGACCACAGGGTCACTACCAGTAATACCTTTTGTGGAAGAAAAACATTCCCACAGAGCCCAAACTTATCCACCAGCTGTTGGCAACTGAATTATTATTTCTTTTATAACAATGGTAATAGACAGTTGCGGCTCCTTGGCTAAGGCGAAGGAGCATCGCCCCGCTGCTGCTGTGCAGCAGTAAAAGAAAGGAAAAATAAAATGATAATAACTCAATGTTATTATTATTTTATTCTTCCCTGCTGCAGGAGCATGAGGGCGGGGCTGCTCTGCTGACAGAGCAGGGGAGGCGTGGTGGGCACACTAAAGTTTGCATGATGCTGTTCTCCATGCAGGCTGCAGTACAGCCTGCATGGAGAACATGCCCAGGCCCCCATTCCCAGTCAGAGCTCTGAACCACGGTGCTCAGTCCAATCACAGCACTGCATTGCAGCGTAGTCATTGGTTTAGGGGAGCCAATCATAATGCTGCAATGCAGCGTTGTAATTGGCTCAGGGGCATTTGGGGGTGGGTGTCACAGCAAAACTTGGCGACTACCCCTTGCACACTTTCCCACCCTGCATATTGATGGGGAACATAGCAGGTTTGCTCAGAAACAGAGTGAAATGTATTTATTGGTACCAAAAGCATGCATCATTGCTAATTAGCAAGGAAGAAGTCAGGTTTCCTGCCTCAGGGCTCTCAGACCGCTTCTTACCAGACTGACAAGTTTCTAGGTGCTATATACAGTTTGAAATGCCATGTCAGCTGAACTAGAATAAGGCACCAAGCCAAATATGGCTAACATGGATGTGCAATGTCTGCACTATACAAATTATAAACAGCCATGTATGGGCAGACCAGAAAGGCTGGCTCGGCACTGTGTAAGCAACTTGTACAAACAGATTAAGAAATATCATGTAGTCAGGACAAGCAAGGTGACCTCTAAGGGGGTACAGAATAGCTTGTTGAAGCTTGTCCAGTCAAGGTCAGACAGGAAGCCCTTCTGAGCTCCAGGCCTCATGTTAATGTGATCTATCTAAGCATGATATCATTTGAAGTGCATACACATGAATTTGTATGGATAGTCATATATATTTTGCAACACACATACAGGCAGTATTTAAGAAAATACACCTCTTTTAGAGAACATCCCCTCCTTCTTTTCATACTTCTGAAAACACGGAAGCAGTGTTTTGCGAATAAGGACATTCCGCCAATGTGGCACAATTTTTTTTTAGTGTGCCCAGGCCTATTTTTGATTCCAATCCAACCCTGGATATACCCCCCTCAAGGTCAGGAGTAAGGGCATTTTGAGAGTGGGGGAATTTGGAGGGATCGTGCACCTCATATTTATTGGGGATGTGAAGGTTGGGGGTTTCCCAAGAGGAAATTTGGCGAACCAAATGTAGGTTAATTGTGTAAATTAACTAGGAACAGGTGTGGCGCAGAGGCCAGGGCGACTGACTCCGGAACCCGGGGGCTCACGGTTCAATCCCCGGTGCCGGTGGCAGATCTGTCCAGCACCATGTGACTCTGGGCAATAGCTCGCTTAATCTTCCCGACGGCCCCCAGCGCCTAGACACCTTCGGGTAATTGTTTGCCCTTTACAAATACTGGACATTTTCATTCCTGGACATAAATGCACATGTATGTTAAATGCAGTGAATGAGCGAGGCAGGGGTGTTTATGAAGCATTTTGGAGCTCTGACGCTGGAAAAGCTGCAAACGAATTCAGAACTAACGCTTTCCATGAATGAAAAGACCAGACTTTGAGAGCTCTCCAAAACGTAGGGTAACCTTTAGGAGGCACAAACACAAAGGCAGAGTATTCCAGTGTTTGGCTGCAAGAAGCGAAAGCGCACAACCTCCTCTCTTCTGTACTCCCCAGCCCCCCCCCACGACCACTGCAGAGAGCCACCCGGCCTCTCCCCTCAACTTGTATCCTTTGGCACCCCACGTGGCCGGGCTCGGCTGGAGAGGATAAATAAAGGGGCTGATGTTGCACGTGACTACCTTGCCAAATGAGCCATCTGTGTGCAGGCCTCGTCTCTGCTGCGTGCCTCCAGGCCTACCACCCCTTACCTGGAGCAGCATGACACACTGGCAACAAGGGGAGAGATGACCCCTCACCTCGACCCCTAGACGTCCTCACTATTTCGTGGCCTGGGACGTCGAGAAGCCGCAGGACACAGCTTTTCTTCGTCTGACGACTCAATGTCTCAGGTGGTCCACGGCGCCCCCACCTGCCATAAGGGGCCCCCCCACCCCCCCCCGGCGTTGGGTGTGCCTACCACCAGCCTGCAGTGGCGGCCTGCTCCAGTCTCGGTCCGTACTGTGTGTGAATGGTCAGGGGCGTGGCTTTCCTACACTGCAGCCCTGTATTCACGGCGTCGGAAGGCTCCAACTCCTCACATCTGCGATCACAGTGACGGGCGCCAGCTCTGTGACTCACTGCCCACGTCTGGCACGACAGGTGAGAAGTGATTTATCCAGTGGCAGGCACATTCGATCTGGCTGCACACGTTGAGTGCCTCCATCCCTGCGTGAGCTCACCGCTGCCCAGGTGAGAAGGAGACCTAGCCGCAGGACTGCATGAAGACAGGGGAGGGTTTCCCACAATGAGCGTTAGTTAGCCTAGCAGCACTAGGGCTGCCACCTGCACAGACTCAGCTCCATCACACCCCCAGTGTCCAGGCAAAGACGGCCTTAGGCATGTGCAAGCTGTGCACCTGCACAGGGCCACCAAACCCCAGGGGCCTCCACACCAATATATAACCTTAATATAATAATCCTCTGAGGATGGATACATATTTGCGTGGCGGCCCCTGGCAGGGATTTGGCGGCCTCCGGCTCTGTTCCACTTCCTAACATCCTGACCCCCCTCCTGAGCTCCGGGGGGCTTCACCCCGCTCGGACCCCCTCTTCCGGGGCCCCCTACCTACGCTCCCTGCCCAGGGCCACCATGAGCCTAGAGCCGCCCCTGGTCCAGGCATCATCACGAGGGAGCACCCTATTCAGCAAGACACCACAAGAGTGAACCAGAGTACACTTCAATAGTCTACTGTCCAAAGAGCATGCCACACCCGGTACCATGGCACCAATGGGGAGCCCACCACCTCCTCAGCAGCCTCAGCCCGCCAAGGTACCGCCCATGCGATATTTGCACGCCTCTCTCACTCCACTGCCTCCTTCAGCCAGCTAGCCTATCCTGCAACGGCTGCTCCTCGTGGAGTCCATAGATTGGGCGCCTCAAGTATTACGTCCACGGCACGAGAGAGCGGCCAACGGGGCTGTGAAGCACTCATTGCTGGAGCACTTCAGGGGTAATGAGCTCTACGTACCTTTAGAGACTCTGCTGAACACTGGGGAGGAAGATGACTATGACGTGGCTATTGCTGCCCTGAACGGGCATTTCGAACCCCAGATGAATCCCGAATGTGAGCGTTTCAAACTGCGTCAAGCTAAGCAAACGGATGCGGAGTCAGCAGACATGTTCTATGCTCGATTGCATAAGCGTGCATGTACCTGCGTGAACATTGATCAACGAGAAGAGATCTGTGTGCAAATCATACAGGGATGCAAGTCAGTCACACTTCGACGCCAAATACTCTGCAAACCAGGAATGTCCCTGGAAGAAATCCTGAACCTTGCACGCTCGACTGAACTCTCCAACAGCTGGGCAGAAGAAATGGAAGCCGCTAGTGTTCAGAATACCACCACTCCCTCAGCTGTGAGGACTACCCCGATCAAGGAAGAGACTGTAGACGCGGTGCAAAGATGCCGCCGACTACCCCAGGGAGGCAACATGAGAATTGTGGTTATTGCAGTTTTGAACATAAACCATTGAACCAGTGCCCAGCACGAGGTCAGACATGCTTTAAGTGCGGCAAAATCTACCCAAACTACCCAAGTGTCTGCAGCACCGGCAGAGGGCAACCCAGAGGAGGTGTACCAAGGGGACACACCACAACCCTACGTAATCTGACACTGGAGGACCCCTCCAATGCAAAGGTACAGCCCCAGCAAGGGATCACCGCCCATTTCGAGGCCGATGATGACGACATTTTTATAATCTCTTTCACCCAATGCTCTGGTCGCGAGAGACGTCCCCCGCCCATATGCACGGGTCTCATCAACGACATCCTGATTCAAGACCTAATTGACATTGGAGCATCAATGAACGTGCTGGACTCGAGCCAGTACAAGAAGCTAGTTCCTTGTCCACCACCCACCAGTAGCCTGGCAAGTCTACACTAACGGGGGTACCGAGACTCTCCCGCTCATGGGCATGATTGAAGTTGACATCAAAAGCTCTGACCACACTCTTAAGACCAAATTCCAGATCACCGAAGGCCAGAAAGGCATGCTGCTCAGATGCCACACTGCAGAGGACTTAGAGCTGGTGTTCTTTGTGAAACAAATCCATGACACACGTGCGGAAGACATGCTGAATGACTTCCTTCAACTGTTCCAAAGTCTGGGAAAGCTCAAAGATCACCAAGTCACTATGCACATTGAGAAAGCCATCAAGCCCACTGCACTCTGACACAACGTGTTCAATTTAATCTCCGCCCACTTGTAGAGAAAGAACTCAAGAATGTGAAAGCCAAGGAGTCATTGAGAAGGTATCAGGTCCTACCCCGTGGGTATCTCCACTGGTCATTGCGCCAAAACCCAAGCAACCAGGAGCCATTCGGCTCTGCATAGATTTGAGGCATCCTAACCAAGCCATCCTGAGGGAAAGACATGTGATCCTTACCATGGACGACATCGTAGCAGACCTCAATGGCGCACAATGTTTTTAAAACTAGATGTAAACTCAGGATATCACTAACCGTGGGTGGTGAACTACGCTCCGCTCGCGGAGTTTACAGAGTTTCCGGCACTCTGCGTTACGCGGAGCTCGCGGAGTTCTGAAACACCCCGTTTCGCGTAGCGGAGCAAAGTTTTTTTCCTCGCTCGCGATCGTCAACGTCAAGTTGGTGACACGAGGGAGTAAAATACACCTCCTGGCGAGATTTTTCCTCATTCGCGATCATCAACATCAAGTTGGCGAGCGCAAGTGAAGAAAATAACCATCCCAGCAAGATTTTACAACGCGGGGTGATCAGTTTTCTCATTGTGAGTGGTTGCGAATGCTTGCGACCACTCTCAATGAGAAACTGCTTGTTTGTGTTGAGGAAGCTGCCTCTCGAGTAAAAGTCTACTCGAGCAGCAGAAAAGGGAAAGAGGGACCGCTTGCGCTGTGCAAGGTGCCGTTTGTGATGATTGCAGAGTGCGGACAAGCATCCACACTGCAATCACTACAAACTGCATTTTTCTATGGAACTCAGAGTTTTTTTGCCTCTTTGCGGAGTTCCGCATAGCGCAACTCCGCAATCTTCCCCATGCTTAGATATCACCCGTTGGAGGTAACGCCAGAAAGTCATTACATCACAGTGGAGTGGTGTGGCTCACTGGTTAGAGGCGGCAGACCCGGGAGCAGAAGTCGGCCCGGGACCATGGTTCAATTCCCGACGCGGCAGGGTCGTGGACTTGGGTCAGCGGACTCGATAATTCTTGCTTCGGTGCTTACTCTAATCAGGGGTTCCACTCGGCAACTCTGGGCATTAGCTTGCCTAATCTCCACAACGGCCCCATCAATTCCGGGGATGCCTGGCTCCACCTTGGGGACTCCCAGCAGGGACCATCCCACAGGGAAAGCCAGGATGGGTTCCCCAGAGTTATACAGCGCCAGGAAACCTACGGACGGGTAGCAGTGCGCTTTACAAGCTCAAATACATTTACATTTACAACATTCTCCACACACGTAGGCCTCCAGCGATATACTCAGCTCAGTTTCGGCATCTCTTCAGTGGGGGAGGTGTTTCAGAACACCTTCAAAGAAACCAAGAAACCCTCTCCGGGCTGGTAGGTGTGATAAACCTGAGTGACAATATCCTCATATAATCTCAGAGCCTGGAAGAGCATCATGTTCGGCTGCGAGACACCTTACAACGCCTGGCAGACCGTGGCCTCACCCTTCACCGAAAAACATGTTAGTTCTATCAGAATGCAATTAATTTCTTTGGCTATGTGTTCTCCCGAGATGGTATCAAAGTCGATCCCAAGAAAGTGGAAGCAGTCCGTAGTGCCACAGTACCACAAAATCCATTGGAGATGCACAGTTTCCTAGCAATGGCAATATACTGCGGGAGGTTCATACCCTGCCTAGCCTCTCTATCGGAACCCTTGCACCAACTAACGAAAACCACTGTGTGCCATGGACCTGGGGCTGCAAGGAAGAGAACTTGTTTTGCAACATAAAGACAGCTGCTAGACTAGGTCACCATGGCCTACTTTCTCCCACAGTGAAGGACTGGGCGTGTTCTGGCCACCAGCCCGGCAGGGTTCGGAGCTGTCCTCCAGCAGGAAGATACTCGAGGGGAGGGTATCCCAGTAAAGTATGCAATTCTTGCACTATCACCGACGGAGACCCGTTACCCATAGATAGAACGTTAGGCTCTGGCAACCATATGGGCATGTCAACATTTCCACCTCTACCTCTGTGGTCACATGTTTAGGGTGGTGACAGATCGCAAACCACTCCTGCCTCTGTTCAATAGATCATCTTGTCTGCCCACCGTGGATAGAGAGGTGGGCCATACAGCTCCATGTGTATTCTTTCTAATTGATCTATAGACCCAGTGCTTCGTGAACATGGTTGAATCCAACGTGAGCCCAGTGGCCATCAGCTGTGAAGACATAAAGGAGGCCATGGATGTCAATGACACTGTCCGGAAGGTGAAGGAAAACCTGGCCCGGGAGGCAATGGCACTGGTTCCTCAACAAATCCAAGTCAATGGTGGCCGAGAAGCAAAACATGCAATGCCAGCTCTGGAAAGTATGTCATGAGCTGAGCACGAGTGGCTCTGGCCTGGTATTGCAAGGGCAGAGAATAGTCATTCCCAAAAACCTCCAGAGTTGAATGGTCACACTAGCCCATCAAGGATACCAAGGGGCAGCCAAAGCAAGGCTCAGAACAAAGGTCTGGTTTCCAGGCATGGATGAACTTGTGGACGAGGAACTCAGAATCTGCCACGCCTGTACCATCACCGGCAAAGACCCTACCCCTGCGCCTGTGCTGACCGAAGAATCGTCCCTCATCCCATGGGCGAAAGTCAGCATTGACTTCAGGAGTTTTCCTGATGGGGGAAATAATCAGGTGGCCATGGATTAGTTCTCCAAGTATCCCATGGTCGAGCTGGTACCCTCTACCGCGTTCGTTCATGTGCATCCCACTCTGGAGAAGACCTTCACGTTGCTCGGTCCCCCAGGGGAAGTGAAGTCGGACAGTGGGCCCCCCCTTCCAAGGGCAAGAGTTTCAGGACTTTTTGGCACAGAAAGCGGTCAAGCAATGAAGGATCACCCCCAATGGCCACTAGCCACCGGGGAGGTAGAGAGGTTCATGCGGACACTGAATCATGCTCTCAGGATAGGGGTTGACCAGCATCAGGATGCCGAAGTGTGTCTTCACTAATTCCTGTATAACAAAATAAGGAGTACCACCAAAGACAAGGCTTGGAAACCAATATCGGTGGGATGAGACTCTAATGTAAAAAAAGAAGTCCTTCTTTGTTTTTAAAGAACCCCTCACTCACCGACCTGGTCGGTGACATGCTTCATCATCGGGGCCACCCTGACAGCCGAGTGCCGTCAAGGTGTGCTGCAACACCTGAGATACAGTGGAGCGGGTATGTGAGTGATGAATGTAATGAAAAAAAGTCAGTGAATTAAAAATTGTCCTGGTATGACTTATCCAAAGATTATTTATTCTAAGACTACTGGACAATGTTAAAAAAAAAGGTGTATGTCGATACAGTGAAGGCTTAATTAGGACCAAATGTATCTGTGGTATGTGTTAGGTCTACATGTTTCAAACCAACAAGGGGAATTTACCGGTTTTTCTTCAGGACCAAAAAATTAAAAGGAGTTGGGTGGTCAGGGTACACTAACACCCTGCCATACCTGCAATCCTTTTTAGACCCAAACTAGCAATTTGCCAAGTGGGTAGAGAAAAAAGTAACCCAGAAGTGGTTACATTTAAAATGCAAAAAACCTGTGAAGAAAGAGAGGATCATAAGTCATAAAAACTGGTTACATGCCTGCAACGTAGTGAAGTGACGTAGTCCGCTCTATCTGTGAATCATCCCACATTCAATTAATGCGAATTATCCATAGTGCGGTGTATCAGCATTGCTTCTGAGTGGAAGTTTTTTAGATTCTACCAGAACACACATATCAATATAAGTGTGAAGGTGAACACGCATAGATATATTTTTTAGCCAGTTTGTTACAAGCTAGATAGTGCGTGACTAAGTCATAACTATATATTAATAGTGCCAGGGATTACCGACGTGATAATAGTACAACTTGATCCAAAGTTACATACAATACAAAACAGACGACACATTAGACACACATTGCCAAATAATGAAAGAAGTGCTCACTCCTCAATGGGGGAATGTTGGCTGCACGGGGATTGAGGGGAGAGGTCACAAAGCTCGAAACGTATTCTATGAATTCAAAGAGAGAGGGGAGCAAATCAGTTCGCAATCCGGCAGAGAATACCGCATTGTACTCCTTCTGTTCGAAAGAAAAGGCAAGGAAACGAGCGCGTTTCCTACTGTTACAATCTCTACTTACAGTTTCTGATGTTCAACATCGACCATCAACCTATGCCGCCCCTCCGCGCACCCGTGAGGAAACGAAGGCAGCGCCAAAGGTAAAGGCGACCGCCATTGGGGGCGTGGTGGGCGTGGTTAGCGATGCGTGCTGTCGTCACGTAGTCACGTGATAGTAGTACGGGAGCCCGTTTGGAAAAAAGGGAGGGTTGCCAAAGGAACGCAGGTAAACAAACCTCCGTTCCGCGTGAAACTACGGGCAAATCCAAATGAATATTTCACAAGACCATGCAAGAAGTATTCTACAAAAGATCATGCAAGGAGTGCACTAATTCCTCCATGCGTACTGACAGATTCCACATTCCACCCCAGGGTGCGCCCCCGAAACCCTACTGTTCTGACAGCCACCACGGGATGTCATTCCTGAGGACCCTGAGTGGGTGCCACCAGCCTGGATGTGGAAAAAGGTGCAGCAGGAGCGGCAGGCAACAATTGAAAAGGCCACCAAAGACCAGCACGCAAGGACCCCAACCCTGCAGGTGGGAGCCCACGTAGTGAGCAAGGATCGCCACCAGGGGTGGGAGTTCTGCACTCCCTACGAGCTGGATGTATGGGCGGTTGTAAAGGTCGATGGAACCAAGATCACAGCCGGATGCGGCCGGCACTCGGTGGTGAGGAATGTGGCACGGTTCAAGGAGATACCACCAAACACTGCCCCCGCAAACACCCAGAGGTGCGAAGGAAGCGGTCAGGAGGATGAAGAATACTCGCCTGGCATGGCAGATGGCAGGAGCATGTCACTCTCCACCCAGCCGGCAGCCATGGAGACACAAGAAAGCAGGGTGCCAGGTGATTCATCCCGAGGGTCCACGTCCACGACTTCCAGCAATGCCTCAGGTGGAGGTCCAGGTGGCTAACGGCTGCCAGGCGCAGTGCCAAGAAGTCAGCGATACCTACTGCGCCCAAATCCTGCACCAAGCCGGAAGCTGAGAGACTTTATTTGTTAAGGTTATTGAGTATTTTGTTTGATTGGGTTTTCTTGATTAAACGATGGGAGGAATGTAAAGAGCCTCCCGGCTGTACAAACAGGAAGTGAGAGTGTGCCCCAAGCTGTGATACTAACAAACAATAAATGAGACAATGTTTCAATCCATGGGACAGACAAAAAGTGAGAGTGTTCCACATGCCATGACACTAATAAACAATGAGCGAGACTGTTCACCAAGCCATGGCGCAAAAAATGAAGTGAGAGTATTGAGTGAGACTGTGCACCAAGCCACGGTAAGAACAGGAATGTAGAGTGTGTCACAAGCCATGCCACTTACAGTGAGTGATACTGTGCACCAAGCCATGGCACAAACAAGAAGGGAGAGTGTGTCACAAGCCATGACAATAATAAACAATGAGTGAGACAGTGCACCAGGTCATGGCACTTAAAAACCTGAAGCAAGATGCTGCATCAACCCATGGCATAAACAGGAAGCAAGAGTGCGTGACAAGCTGTGACACTAACAAACAATGAGTGAGACTATGAGCCATGTCATGGCACTTAAAACATGGAGCGAGACAATGCACCAACCCTGAAACAAACAGGAAGGGAGAGTGTACCACAAGCTGTGACACAGACAAGGTGTGAGACTGTGCACCAAGCCATGGCACAAACAAGACGTGAGAGTGTTGAGTGAGACAGTGCACTGATCCATGGGCCAGACAAGAAGTGAGAGCGTGCCACAAGTCATTACACTAACAAACAACGAGTGACACGGTGCACCAACCCATGGGAACGACAAGAAGTGAGAGCGTGCCGCAAGCCATCACACTAACAAACAATGAGTGACACGGTGCACCAACCCATGGGAACGACAAGAAGTGAGAGCGTGCCGCAAGCCATCACACTAACAAACAATGAGTGACACGGTGCACCAACCCATGGGAACGACAAGAGGTGAGAGCGTGCCTGTAGGATAGTAGGGTCTGCAATCCTATGATCACCCAGATTTTTGCTTTTTGCTGCACTGGTTTACGACTTTCCCTGGCTGTGGGCCTGCTAATCAGACCCACAGCCTAGCTGTTCTCTCTATCCAAATTGTACTCAGGTACTGAATTGGCACTGGGCCCTCTCCAAGTCCCTGTACCCAGGGCTGAGGTGCACCCAGAAGTCTCCCAGGGGCTTAAGCATGTATTGTGCCACCCCTGGGCTGACTAACTAAACTGACACAACTGGCTGCACGACAGCTGGGGCAAGGTGGTGTACTCACCCTTTGCTGTAGATATAGTATACCTATATCTAACCTTAAAATGGACACACAGATCTCCTATCAGTCACTCCTATGGCAGGCCTTAACAATCCTGAAGGCAGAGTGCTTGGAATCGTGTGAGATGGTGCTCTGGCATGAGCTGAGCCTGTCTGCGGCTTTCGGGATCTATCCCTTAGCCGTTTCCATGATATCGCATACCATATACTCTTAAGTGCATTATAATCCTCGCGGTTATATGCCAACTCTGGTATCGCTTTATCAAAACATGTCGAGTAAGGTGTCATACGAATTGGAATACTAACCCCTCGCCAATTCTGGCGACGGGGTTAGCATTCCACCCTTCTAGAGGGACACGACATGTATGTAACCCCTAACCCCGGTTAAAGTCAAACAGAGCCTCAGCTCCACAAAATGGATGCTGCCACCGAGACACAAGTCTGCCCTCCTGCTGCTGGGAGTCCTCCCAGAGCAGGAGAAAAGGACAAAGGGTTTCCTGCCAGGGGCGGTGCCAGCACCGTCCCAGACAGGATTTTGTGTATCCTAGGTAGGCAGGGCTTCAGAGGAAGGTGACTGCAAGTGGCACCCCGGTGCTCACTATGCATAGGCCGGCTTGAACCAGTTCCAGGGACACTCCAGACCCTGAGCTGGGGAAAAGCCCGCCAAGGAAGTGGGTGTAACCACCCCCCTCCTGGTCCCACCCATAGGGCAGGACCTAGTCGCGTGCCAGCCCCCTTTTCCCAGATAAAGGTAGGAGCAGGCCCCCTTCCAAATTAGATCATCTTTGGAATCAAGATACGACTTTCTGCGAAAGGACTTCAAGATCTCCTTCTTCAAGATTCTCCCTTGTGGCTAAGGAGTAGTCACCCTGCATCCGCAGGCACCATCGCAAGAACACTGCGGTCTGCTGTAAGTCCTTCCTCCGGAATCCGACTGCCCAGCTCGACAAGACCCGGCTTACCTGGCACCTCCGACCTCTACTCACCTCTACAGCCAAGCTAAGAACCGTGAGTGCGACGAGACCTCAAGGGACCGACTATTGCCAAGACTGCACGACTTCTGCACAGCAAGCCCGCCGAGTAATTTCCTGGCGAGTGCTTTGGGGTCCGAGAAGCCCCGACCCTGAGCAGCTCCAGCACCGAAGAGCAGCCCCCCAGCATCTCCACGATCGGCGTGGGGCCCTTCTGCTTTTTGCTGCTCACCGCGTTGTTTGGCTACTAGCCCGCTGGCTTGTGGCCTTCTGAACGACGCCCGACGACATCACTGCTGCTGGTCTGGTTGCTCCAGACTGGCTCTTGCTCCCTTCCAGAAGAGGAGCACCCCGGACCCTCCTGGTCCACTCAAGACGCCATTTTGAGTCCACCGCGTGGGCTTGAATTAGCCAAGGCTTTGTTGCCCAATCCTGGGTTCTTCGACGCCGACAGCTTCATCCATCGTGGGACAGCTCGCCTCTCCATCCTGGTCGCCGACAACGCCTCCTGGTCCGTGAGATCTGCAGAGCCAGCGTCGCCCACTCACCTAGTCGAGGTGACTACCATCCGGTGCCCTCCTGGTGCCCACTGACTACTGGCTAGTAGTCACGAACTTGGTCCCCTCTGCTTTCAGGTGTCATCCATCTTCCAGATCCAGGCTTGGATCAACTCGAACTATCTCCACTGGTCGCCTGCCAGCATCTTTCTTCCACTGACTACTGGCTAGTAGTCACGAACTTGGTCCCCTCTGCTTTCAGGTGTCATCCATCTTCCAGATCCAGGCTTGGATCAACTCGAACTATCCCCACTGGTCGCCTGCCAGCATCTTTCTTCCAGGCTCCTGGTCCGGCAACGAGGATTCCCGACGTCTTTTGAGACATATGCAGCTGCAGTCCCTGGGCTAGGTAACTTCGGCATTTCGGTGCCCCAGCATAGCCTCACTATCCAAGGGTCAGGATCCACTGTTGTTTTCTCCCTACCAGGTCGGGTTCGCCCGTGAACACTAACTTTAGCGTTATTAGCTACCATAGACTTTGTCCCGCATCCCGCGTGAGAGTGCACACTCTGCACCCGAGTCCCCTAGGCCTCCTAGAAGTAATCTAACGATTCCCTAGTCAAGTCCTAGCGATTCCAAAGCCTATTAGTACTGTACTTACCTGCTAGTAATTTCGCATTCCACTTTTAGAGTATATGGTTTTTCGTGCCCCTCGGGCATTTGTGTATACTGTGCTAACTTAAGTATTTTCGTAAGAGTTTTGTTGTGTGCCTAGCACCCTGTCCTCATAAAGAGTACAGGGCTGTTGTGATTCTAATAAATACACTGTTTATTTTCATAACACTTGTGTGGTGTCCTTTCACTGGGTGTTCAAGGGGTAATGTGATGGTAAAACAGCTGGCTTAACACGCCCTCTAGAGTCTTAGCCTTAGACTGCTCGTATCCATGCTACTAGGATAGCTGGTCTATAAGGTTGACTTACAACCAATCATCAATAAGGGTTGTTTGGACTGATATATAGTGATCACTATAATAGTGAGCACTGCACATCAGGCCAACTTCTCACATTGGTGGCAGCGGTGGGATTTGAGCTTGCTGTTGTTTTACCACACATGCCCTAAGAATATCTTGTGAAAGATCACATAAGTACTAAAGGTACATATAACTTAGCTTAGAATACTCTGAGTTCTACTGAACCAGCTGTTGTAGCTCCTAGGGCCTAGCACACCCTAAACTACAACTCTAGCAAGGGATCAGTAGGCAAACACATAGTGTAGGTAAGTGCACCACTTACACCTCACTAGAAAAGCATGTCTACCCAGGGAGAATCTACTGAGACTCCCCTGGTCAGTGTTGACCCTCCACAGGTCACTTCAAGATATGCAGCTCTCAGTTTCCAGGAGATGAGACAAGTCTGTACCTCCAGGAAACTGAAGCAGGGGTCTAACCCCACCATTTCCTTTCTGATAGGTCTCTTAGAGACATATGATGCCAGAAAGATTTCTCAGTTACATGAGAACATGCCAGCCTTAGAGGGAACCTCTGGGGATCCAGACCTCCCCAACACTGCTACTGCAGTTGAGGAGGAGGATCAAGAGGAACTCTCTGGGGATGAGGTAGACAAAGGTCTTGAGGTAGTCAGAAGGCTAACCAGGGCCAACTTAGACTTACTTGGGCTAGGATCTGGGGGCCCCCCAGTACTAACCCGAAGTGGGCCTAACCTTGGAGTTAGGAGAGATAGATCTCTTTCTAGGGACTCCAACAGATCTCTGCACTCTAATGCCTCTTCCCAGAGGAGGAGGAACTCTCCACAGAGGAGAGTGACTTCCCCTCAGAGAATAGAGCATGAAGCTAGAATGAGACAGGCTGCTCTGAGGATTGAAAGGGAAGAACTTGCCCTGGCCAAAGAAAAGCTTGCTTTTGCTAGAGAGCAGCAGATGAATGGGCTAGCTCCCACTGGTGGCAGCAATCTCCCAAGAGATAGAGAGAAGGGTTTAGATACTAAACACCTGACTAAAATAGTGCCCCCCTTTAAGCAAGGGGATGATATCCAGAAATGGATGGCTGCTTTGGAGAGGGCCTGCACTGTGCAGTGCATTCCCCGAAGTCAGTGGGCAGCTATACTGTGGCTCTCCTTTGATGGTAAAGGTAGAGATAAGCTCCTCACTACAAGAGTGGAGGATGCTAATGATTACCAGGTCCTGAAAAATGCACTGGTTGATGGGTTTGGTTTAACCACTGAGCAGTACAGGTTGCTGTTCAGAGACACCCAGAAAACTCAGTCTCAGGACTGGTCTGACTTTGTGGATTGTGCCACTAAGGCTTTGGAGGGCTGGTTGCTGGGTAGCAAGGTTACAGATTACACAGGAACAGAGACTGCCCTGATCAAGGCGGCAGACGAAATCAGGGCCACAATGGATAAGGGTGGACAAGCTGTCCTGATACTGTTGGACCTGTCGGCGGCTTTCGACACGGTCGATCACGTAACCTTGGTCGGCCGTGTCGAGGCCATCGGCATTAAACATAAAGCTAGGGACCTCATTGCATCATTCTTGGCGGATCGTAGCCAAGCGGTCAAGCTGGGCACTTTCACATCACCCACATTCAGCCTTCCCTGTGGAGTCCCTCAGGGTTCCTCGCTAAGTCCGACCCTTTTTAATATCTATGTTTCGGACTTAGCGAGGGTTATAAAGGAGCATAACATCAACTTGACAACTTACGCTGATGATACTCAGCTGGTGCTGTCTATTCACAAAGATGGACCTACGGTCGCAGCAAACTTCAAGAATGGTATGAGGGCCATCAGCAGTTGGATGGCCTCCAACTGCTTAAAACTTAACTCTGCTAAGACAGAAGTTATGCTCTTTGGAAACATTCAACCTGAGTGGTCCCCTTCGTGGTGGCCAGAGGAATTAGGATCCCCACCACAACCTGTCAGTAAAGTTAGAAATCTGGGAGTGATATTCGACAACAAGCTCCTTTTCCATCATCATGCGAATTCGGTAGTGTCATCCTCCTTTAACATCCTAAGGAAGATAAAGAAACTACTACCGTATCTTCCCACAGCTATGGGAAAAACACTCATATCCACACTGGTGTTTTCTCGCATCGATTACTGCAACTCCCTTTTCCTCAATGCTCAAAAAAAGGATATCTCCAAATTGCAACTAATACAAAACGCCTCTGCTAGAGTCCTACTAGGTATTCCCAAATACAGCTCTGTCTCTAGACATCTTGACCAACTGCACTGGCTTCCAGCCAGAAGTCGCACGAAGTTCAAGACCCTTTGTATTGTCTACAAGGCAATAAATAACATGGGACCTAGATTTCTGAGAAGTTCTTTTAAACCTCTGCCAACCCCTAGAACGTTGCGTTCCAACACGGCTCACATGCTTCAGATCCCCAGAACAAGGAAAGTGACCTGGGGAGACAGACGTTTCACCATAGCAGCGGCGAAATTGTGGAACTCTCTTCCGCTCAATATAAAGACCAGTCCATCTTTGATTGTCTTTAGAAGGCAGCTAAAGACATGGCTGTTTTCTCAATGACACTCTTGTGGATTACTTTAGTCACTGTTTCTCTGTTTACTATCTGGTTAGTGTCTTTTAGCTGTTAGCGCCGAGACACCCACGGGTATTTGCAGCGCTTTAAAAATTGCCAAAAATAAATAAATAAATAAACAGGATTGTATAATCTAATGATGAGAGAACACATTTTAAACAATTGTCAGAACCAGTTGCTGCACCAGCACCTTGTTGATTCAGATCTGACCTCTCCCCAAGAATTGGGAAAGAAGGCAGACAAATGGGTCAGGACAAGGATCAAGCAGAACCAGAACCAGAACCAGGGTGGTCAGAAGAAAGCAGACCAGAAGGGTAATGTTAAGAGTGAACAAAATGACCAGAAGTCTTCACCAGGTCCCCAACAAACCAAAGAGGGTGGGGGTCAGGCTTCCCAGAAGAAGAAGACTCAAGAAGGCCAGTCAAAAAGGTGGTGCCAGTACTGCAAAAGTAAATCTCACTGGTTTAGTGAGTGCACCAAAAGAGGAGGACAAACTCCTGCCACTACAGCCCCTAAGGCAACTGCACCCCCTAGTACAGTCAGTAGTGGTAGGGTTAACCTTGGGTACTGAGGGGTCTGACAACTTAGTTGGCACACTCACTCAGGCTGTCCTTGTCTGTACAGGGGATATGGATATGTCCCCTGATATAAGTCCCAATACTTTGGGCAAATACAGGCAGACACCTTTGATAAATGGCAAAATGGCTCAGGCCTATAGGGACACTTGTGCCAGTGTCACCATGGTGACACCTAACTTTGTGGACCCTGGACAGATCATGCCAGGTACAGATTTCCTGGTGACCAATGCTAGCAACGTCACTACCAGTCATAGTATGGCAATTGTAGCTTTCTCCTGGGGTGGAGTGAAAGGACAAAAGAAAGTTGTAGTCAGTTCAGACCTCCCAGTTGATTGTTTGTTGGGCAATGATTTGGAGTCATCACTATGGTCAGAAGTGGAGCAGAGGACTCACATGGAAATGTTAGGCTTGCCAGCACATGTGCTTGCTGTGACTAGGTCACAGGCCAGAAGATGCCCCACTGAACAGGTGCTGGATCCTGAAATTATGGACCAGACACCTTCCAAGAAGAAGAGCAGTAGGGTTAAGGCTTTGCCTTCCCCCTTGCCCCAGGTTGAGGATCAGGTCTCTGAGGAGGCTGATCTGAGAGAACTGAGGGAAACTGAGCCTAAAGAGCTTGAACTTGATCAAGTTGAGTTTCTGGGCTCAGGGGGACCCTCCAGAGCAGACCTGGGGAATGCACAGTTAGACTGCCCTTCCCTTGAACCCCTCAGACAGCAGGCTGCTGCTGAGGCTGCAGGGAATGCCACAGGTGCCCACAGGGTATACTGGGAAGATGGACTCCTGTACTCTGAGTCAAGAGACCCCAAGCCTGGTGCAACCAGGAGGCTGGTCATCCCCTTGTCTCTGAGAGGTTTCCTTCTCACCTTGGCCCATGAGATTCCCCTTGCAGGTCATTTAGGTCAGACAAAGACTTGGGACAGGCTTGTCTCACACTTTCACTGGCCCCACATGAATGAGAATACCAAGGAGTTTTGTCGCTCCTGTGTCACTTGCCAAGCCAGTGGTAAGTCAGGTGGCACAACAAAGGCCCCCCTCATACCACTACCTGTGGTGGGGGTTCCCTTTGAAAGAGTGGGGATTGACATTGTTGGTCCAATGGAACCCCAGACAGCATCAGGGCACAAGTTTATACTGGTGGTGGTGGACCATGCCACCAGGTATCCTGAAGCTATACCACTTGGGACCACTACAGCACCTGTAGTGGCAAGAGCCCTAGTTGGAGTGTTCTCCAGAGTGGGTTTCCCTAAGGAGGTCGTTTCTGACAGAGGTACAAACTTCATGTCAGGATATCTGACTGCAATGTGGAAGGAGTGTGGTGTGAACTACAAGTTCACCACACCCTATCATCCACAATGCAAGGGGCTTGTTGAGAGATTCAACAGGACCCTCAAAGGGATGATTCATGGGCTACCTGAAACTCTTAGGAGAAGATGGGATGTCCTGATTCCCTGCCTCTTGTTTGCTTACAGAGAGGTCCCACAGAAGGGGGTTGGCTACAGCCCTTTTGAGCTTCTGTATGGGCATCCTGTAAGAGGACGCCTGTGTTTGGTGAAGGAAGGATGGGAGAGACCTCTCAAAAAGCCTGCAACCAACATAGTGGACTATGTACTTGGTCTCCGCTCCAGGATGGCTGAGTATATGGAAAAGGCATCTAAAAGCCTTGAGGCCAGCCAAGAACTTCAAAAAGCTTGGCATGACCAAAAGGCTGTTCTGACTGTGTACCAGCCAGGACAGAAGGTGTGGGTGCTGGAGCCAGTGGCCCCAGCAGCTCTGAAAGACAAATGGTCTGGGCCCCACACCATCATTGAGCAAAAGGGAGAGGTTACCTACTTGGTGGACGCACACAACAAACAATGGGAGGAGGGTCTAAGGGCGAATTTACCGACCAACCAGGTACATGCCCCAAAATACAATATTTTCACAACAAAAGTGCCTGGGGGTCAAAAAATTAGTCAAACAGAGTGGATCACAACACCAATACTACACAAAAGACACCAGTGAGGACATCATCCGTGTTAGTGAATGCAGGCCAAGTAGAGGCTCAAGAGCATATGGAGAAATAGTTCCCATCAGAAGCCACACTGTACCGCCCTCTTTGTCATCATTTGGATTCTCCTTACCCAGGAGACAGAACGGCCGGTCAGATGTTACCGTGACCGATATATGTGATACGGGGTGGTGTATTGAGTACAAAAAATGAGGTGGCTGCTGAAAAAGCAGTGTTAAGGTGGTAAGAGTGTTAATGTGAGGGAGAGTAAAATTAGGTGTATCGGGTAGACAAACAAATTTTATTAGTGTCTCCCAATCCCTAAGATTTAAAAAGCAAGTGTGAGTGCGGGTTTTGAATAATCACCGTACTTAATAGTGGTCGACATGTTTCTGCATTATATCGAACATAGTTTCAAAATGCATTCTTCAGGACCGTGTAAAAACACTGCTACTCATAGTGATGGAAGTTAAAATTAAGATCAATATCACCTGAGCTTCAGGTACATACTCAACCGAATACTGTTGCATCGCACGGTATTGGATCCACACAGAGAGACAAACAAACAAAAGAAGAACATGAAAGTGTCATATTCCCATGAATAATATACTGTAATGGATACACATTCACATGTATACGGACAACCATTTCGAATTTGCAGACTCACCCATATATGGTGGCTGAGAGGCTTCACCCCACCTGGCTGCAGCGCAGGTATGAGGAGCACCGCTCTAAAAACAATTCACAAGTGACATTTAGAGCTGGAATTTGAAATTGAAATGAATTCACAGGGAGGCAGATTCTTTAGTGCATCCTTCAAAATATACGTTAATATTGTGCGGTGCTACCCGCCTATGTTCTACTCCATCGGAACGACAGAGATGCGGAGGCCGGGTTAAGTTGAAAAGAATGATAATGAAAAGCTTTAAGAGCCGGGCTCTTTAGTGTTTATTCGCAAACCCCAGTGATGGTAGCGTGATCGCTTCCAGGACAGCGCGTTTGTAGCGTGATCGCTTAGCGTGTTTGTGTTGTTAATCACCAACGCGATGGCTGTTGGACCGCCAGCATACACATTAGGCTTCTCAGCGCGTTAGTCCGCTGGTCGGGTGGGCAAACAAAGAGGCGAGCGCTTTCAGAGCAGCGCGTTATTAATTGGCCTGCGCCTTGTACTTCTCAGCGTGTCGGTCCGCTGGTCGAATAAACAAACAGACGCGCGATCACTTTCAGGGCAACGCCTCTGTATTATAAACTAACAGCGCGGTGAAATACAGGCAGAAAGCGTGCGCGTTGTGGGCGAGCGCTCGCCTACCTGTCCGTCGGTGTCTCCTGGCAGTCAACTGTACTGTCTGGGGGGGCACCGGCGCTTCTCAAAGATGCCTGTATTATGCTTTCTTGTTCAGTCCGGCAGAGAAACAGTCACGTGATGTGGTTCAATCACGTGACACCGGGCATGCTGGGACATGTAGTCCCAAACTGAAAATTAATGAATAGAGTTGGCAACAAAGCATATTGGTCTGGGCGCAAGTTGCGCATACAGATAGAGGAGCTCATGGTTCCAGGAGTATTATGAAAAAACATAATGATGTTGTAAGGGTACTGAGAGGTAAACTAGCGAAAACCCATGCGATTAGTTACATTAAGGCTCAGACTGAATAAAATAGAGTTTATTGTAGGGACATCCAGGGAATTGGCTCATTTAGTCCCTCTTTATCACTGTTCAAACGGTACACCCACTTTTGTTCGATTTTGAACAGGAAACGGCTAATGTCAGTACAAGACAGGGGTATTTGTGGTTGTTCCAGGACAGTCCAGCAAAAATCATCAGGGCCATGGCCCTTCTCCAGAAAGTGTGCGGTCAGACGAGTGGCCTGTTTTCTGCACCGCACTGTACTTTTGTGTTCTTGTATCCTCGTCCTGATTTTTCGGGTCGTCATGCCAACGTATCGGAGAGGGCATGGGCATGTTATCAGGTATATGAGGTTACTGCTGTTGCAGTTTGTAAATCTTTTTTGTCTCCAAGGGCGACTGGTCCCAATTTCAACCTCAATGGATTTACAAGTCTGGGGACAGACAGTGCAGGCCCCACAGGGATGGTGTCCAATAACTGGTGGTAAGTCCCACAACGTACCCACTTGCCTCGGTTCTTTATTGCGTGGACGTGTGTGGACCAGCTGATCTTTTAGATTTTGTCCTCTTTTGAAGGCAAAAATAGGTAAAGCGATATCGTCATTGCCAGTCTTCAAGATCGACCAATGCTTTTTTATGATTTTCTGCACTTGGTTCGAACGAGTATTAAATGTGTTGACAAAAGCAATACGATTGGTCTTGTCTTTTGGTGGTTGTATCTCCAATAGGGACTCCCTGTTATTGTTAGACGCCCTCTTTTTTGACCGGTGAATGATCTTTTTCGGATAGTTTTTTTCACTCAGTTGGGCTTCTAGGTTCTTAGAGTGGGTTTTGAAGGCTTCTTTGCTGGAACAATTCCTTTGTACCCTAAGAAATTGGCCAAAAGGCAAATTATCCCTCAGGGCGCGTGGATGGCAACTATCGTACCTCAATAATGCATTCCTAGCCATCGGCTTACGGTAGAGTTCTGATTCGATACCATTGTTGGTTGCATGCAGTCTCAGATCCAGGAAGGCTAAAGATGTTCTACTGTATTCAATGGTAAATTTCAAGTAGGCATTCCTGCTATTCAACCAAACATGAAATCGCGCTAGATCTTCTTCTGTGCCTCGCCATACCACCAATATATCATCAATATATCGTTTCCATATATATAATGATGATAAGTATGGGTTGGTGGGCGTTAGGACTTCCTGCTGTTCAAAATTATGGACGTAAAGATTCGCCAAGCTCGGCGCGAAAACACTGCCCATGCTGGTCCCAGACGTTTGCAGGTAGATAGTGTCCTCAAAGCGAAAGTAATTCTCTTTCATCGCAATTTCAGCTAGATGCATGATAAAGCTCGTTGGCGTGATGGATTGGGGATTACTCTGTTCCAATAAAGCGGCTACTACCTCCAATGTCTCGGTTTGTGGGATGGACGTATATAGAGACTCTACGTCAAATGATACAAGGATATCAGTTTCGATGTCATATTGTATTGTAGGCAGTAGTCTTAGGACATCTTTCGTGTCTTGCAGAAAAGTGGGCATAGCCTTGACCAAAGGGTTCAAGAAATGATCAACAAAGGTTGACAGAGGTTCAAGGACCGAGCCAATACCAGAGATGATCGGCCTGCCGGGTGGTGGCCTCTGGGGTTTGTGCACTTTAGGCAGACAGTAGAAGTACGGAATTATGGGATGTTTATTGATTAGGTATTGTCCCTCTTGTGACGTTATCCAACCCTCGGTGGTTGCTTCCTCTACCAGATTGCTGATTTTGGTTTGCAATCTCTCTGTTGGATCTTCTCTTAGTGGGAGGTATGATTTCTGGTCACTCAGCTGTCGGATGCACTCATTTCGGTACGTCTCAGTATCTAGGATGACAGTTGCACCACCTTTATCAGCAGGCTTGATAATGATCCTGTCGTCAGTTGATAATGTACGTATGGCAAGTTGTTCGTCCTTTGAAAGATTCATGAATGGTCTCGTCTCCGATTCATAGAGACGCTGAGTGACCAGAAATCATACCTCCCACTAAGAGAAGATCCAACAGAGAGATTGCAAACCAAAATCAGCAATCTGGTAGAGGAAGCAACCACCGAGGGTTGGATAACGTCACAAGAGGGACAATACCTAATCAATAAACATCCCATAATTCCGTACTTCTACTGTCTGCCTAAAGTGCACAAACCCCAGAGGCCACCACCCGGCAGGCCGATCATCTCTGGTATTGGCTCGGTCCTTGAACCTCTGTCAACCTTTGTTGATCATTTCTTGAACCCTTTGGTCAAGGCTATGCCCACTTTTCTGCAAGACACGAAAGATGTCCTAAGACTACTGCCTACAATACAATATGACATCGAAACTGATGTCCTTGTATCATTTGACGTAGAGTCTCTATATACGTCCATCCCACAAACCGAGACATTGGAGGTAGTAGCCGCTTTATTGGAACAGAGTAATCCCCAATCCATCACGCCAACGAGCTTTATCATGCATCTAGCTGAAATTGCGATGAAAGAGAATTACTTTCGCTTTGAGGACACTATCTACCTGCAAACGTCTGGGACCAGCATGGGCAGTGTTTTCGCGCCGAGCTTGGCGAATCTTTACGTCCATAATTTTGAACAGCAGGAAGTCCTAACGCCCGCCAACCCATACTTATCATCATTATATATATGGAAACGATATATTGATGATATATTGGTGGTATGGCGAGGCACAGAAGAAGATCTAGCGCGATTTCATGTTTGGTTGAATAGCAGGAATGCCTACTTGAAATTTACCATTGAATACAGTAGAACATCTTTAGCCTTCCTGGATCTGAGACTGCATGCAACCAACAATGGTATCGAATCAGAACTCTACCGTAAGCCGATGGCTAGGAATGCATTATTGAGGTACAATAGTTGCCATCCACGCGCCCTGATGGATAATTTGCCTTTTGGCCAATTTCTTAGGGTACAAAGGAATTGTTCCAGCAAAGAAGCCTTCAAAACCCACTCTAAGAACCTAGAAGCCCAACTGAGTGAAAAAAACTATCCGAAAAAGATCATTCACCGGTCAAAAAAGAGGGCGTCTAACAATAACAGGGAGTCCCTATTGGAGATACAACTACCAAAAGACAAGACCAATCGTATTGCTTTTGTCAACACATTTAATACTCGTTCGAACCAAGTGCAGAAAATCATAAAAAAGCATTGGTCGATCTTGAAGACTGGCAATGACGATATCGCTTTACCTATTTTTGCCTTCAAAAGAGGACAAAATCTAAAAGATCAGCTGGTCCACACACGTCCACGCAATAAAGAACCGAGGCAAGTGGGTACGTTGTGGGACTTACCACCAGTTATTGGACACCATCCATGTGGGGCCTGCACTGTCTGTCCCCAGACTTGTAAATCCATTGAGGTTGAAATTGGGACCAGTCGCCCTTGGAGACAAAAAAGATTTACAAACTGCAACAGCAGTAACCTCATATACCTGATAACATGCCCATGCCCTCTCCGATACGTTGGCATGACGACCCGAAAAATCAGGACGAGGATACAAGAACACAAAAGTACAGTGCGGTGCAGAAAACAGGCCACTCGTCTGACCGCACACTTTCTGGAGAAGGGCCATGGCCCTGATGATTTTTGCTGGACTGTCCTGGAACAACCACAAATACCCCTGTCTTGTACTGACATTAGCCGTTTCCTGTTCAAAATCGAACAAAAGTGGGTGTACCGTTTGAACAGTGATAAAGAGGGACTAAATGAGCCAATTCCCTGGATGTCCCTACAATAAACTCTATTTTATTCAGTCTGAGCCTTAATGTAACTAATCGCATGGGTTTTCGCTAGTTTACCTCTCAGTACCCTTACAACATCATTATGTTTTTTCATAATACTCCTGGAACCATGAGCTCCTCTATCTGTATGCGCAACTTGCGCCCAGACCAATATGCTTTGTTGCCAACTCTATTCATTAATTTTCAGTTTGGGACTACATGTCCCAGCATGCCCGGTGTCACGTGATTGAACCACATTACGTGACTGTTTCTCTGCCGGACTGAACAAGAAAGCATAATACAGTCATCTTTGAGAAGCGCCGGTGCCCCCCCAGACAGTACAGTTGACTGCCAGGAGACACCGACGGACAGGTAGGCGAGCGCTCGCCCACAACGCGCACGCTTTCTGCCTGTATTTCACCGCGCTGTTAGTTTATAATACAGAGGCGTTGCCCTGAAAGTGATCGCGCGTCTGTTTGTTTATTCGACCAGCGGACCGACACGCTGAGAAGTACAAGGCGCAGGCCAATTAATAACGCGCTGCTCTGAAAGCGCTTGCCTCTTTGTTTGCCCACCCGACCAGCGGACTAACGCGCTGAGAAGGCTAATGTGTATGCTGGCGGTCTAACAGCCATCGCGTTGGTGATTAACAACACAAACACGCTAAGCGATCACGCTACAAACGCACTGTCCTGGAAGCGATCACGCTACCATCACTGGGGTTTGCGAATAAACACTAAAGAGCCCGGCTCTTAAAGCTTTTCATTATCATTCTTTTCAACTTAACCCGGCCTCCGCATCTCTGTCGTTCCGATGGAGTAGAACATAGGCGGGTAGCACCGCACAATATTAACGTATATTTTGAAGGATGCACTAAAGAATCTGCCTCCCTGTGAATTCATTTCAATTTCAAATTCCAGCTCTAAATGTCACTTGTGAATTGTTTTTAGAGCGGTGCTCCTCATACCTGCGCTGCAGCCAGGTGGGGTGAAGCCTCTCAGCCACCATATATGGGTGAGTCTGCAAATTCGAAATGGTTGTCCATATACGTGTGAATGTGTATCCATTACAGTATATTATTCATGGGAATATGACACTTTCATGTTCTTCTTTTGTTTGTTTGTCTCTCTGTGTGGATCCAATACCGTGCGATGCAACAGTATTCGGTTGAGTATGTACCTGAAGCTCAGGTGATATTGATCTTAATTTTAACTTCCATCACTATAAGTAGCAGTGTTTTTACACGGTCCTGAAGAATGCATTTTGAAACTATGTTCGATATAATGCAGAAACATGTCGACCACTATTAAGTACGGTGATTATTCAAAACCCGCACTCACACTTGCTTTTTAAATCTTAGGGATTGGGAGACACTAATAAAATTTGTTTGTCTACCCGATACACCTAATTTTACTCTCCCTCACATTAACACTCTTACCACCTTAACACTGCTTTTTCAGCAGCCACCTCATTTTTTGTACTCAATACACCACCCCGTATCACATATATCGGTCACAGTAACATCTGACCGGCCGTTCTGTCTCCTGGGTAAGGAGAATCCAAATGATGACAAAGAGGGCGGTACAGTGTGGCTTCTGATGGGAACTATTTCTCCATATGCTCTTGAGCCTCTACTTGGCCTGCATTCACTAACACGGATGATGTCCTCACTGGTGTCTTTTGTGTAGTATTGGTGTTGTGATCCACTCTGTTTGACTAATTTTTTGACCCCCAGGCACTTTTGTTGTGAAAATACCTACTTGGTGGACCTTGGAACTCCCAGGAGCCCTCTCAGAGTGCTCCATGTTAACAGGCTCAAGGCATATGTTGACAGGAAGGACATGAGCTTGCTCATGGCCACAGACGAGGGACAGGAGGAAGAGAGTGACCCTCTCCCAGACCTGCTCACTCAGAATCCTGATGATGGATCAGTTGATGGTGCTGTCTTTTGTGGCAGCCTCACTGAACATCAGCAACAAGATTGCAGGCAAGTTCTGCAATCCTTCAGACATATGTTCTCTCTGACACCCAGCCAAACTGATTGGTGTACCCATGATGTTGACACTGGAGACAGTCTGCCTGTCAAGAGTAAAATCTACAGACAGCCTGATCATGTTAGAGACTGCATCAAAACTGAAGTGCAGAAAATGTTGGAGCTGGGAGTCATTGAGCCCTCAGATAGCCCTTGGGCTAGCCCAGTAGTTCTAGTGCCAAAGCCTCACACCCAGGGTGGTAAGAAAGAGATGAGGTTTTTCGTAGACTACAGAGGCCTCAATGCAGTCACTAAGACTGATGCCCACCCAATACCAAGAGCAGATGAACTTATAGATAAATTGGCTTCTGCCAACTTCTTAAGTACATTTGATTTGACAGCTGGGTATTGGCAAATCAGGTTAGCTGAGGAGGCCAAACCCAAGACAGCATTTTCTACCCCTGGTGGGCATTATCAATTTGTGGTAATGCCCTTTAGTTTGAAAAATGCACCTGCCACCTTCCAAAGGTTGGTGAATCAAGTCTTCACTGGGCTGGATGACTTCTGTGCAGCATATCTTGACGATATTGCTGTCTTTAGCTCCACCTGGGAGGATCACCTGGTCCACCTGAGGAAAGTGTTAGAGGCTCTGCAAAAGGCAGGCCTCACTATCAAGGCCACTAAGTGCCAGATAGGGCAGACACAGGTTGTATACCTGGGCCACCTTGTAGGTGGAGGCCAGGTTCAGCCACTGGAGAGTAAGATACAGGCCATCAAGGACTGGACTCCTCCAATCACCCAGACTCAGGTTCGAGCTTTCTTGGGCCTGACTGGGTACTATAGGAAGTTTGTCAGAAATTATGGGTCCATAGTGACCCCTCTTAATGACCTGACAAGCAAAAAGATGCCAAAGAAAGTTCAGTGGACAGCAAGCTGTCAGAAAGCATTCAATGACCTAAAGCAGGCCATGTGCGCAGCACCTATCCTAAAGAGTCCAGATTACTCCAAGCCATTCATTGTCCAAACAGATGCTTCTGAGTTGGGTGTGGGGGCTGTTCTGTCTCAACTGAATTTTGATGGTAATGATCAGCCTATTGCTTTCATTAGTAGGAGGTTGACACCCAGAGAGAAAAATTGGTCAGCTATTGAGAGGGAGGCCTTTGCTGTGGTTTGGGCCCTGAAGAAGCTGAGGGCCTACTTGTTTGGCACTCACTTCACCATTCAGACCGACCATAAGCCCCTCTTGTGGCTAAATCAGATGAAGGGTGAAAACCCCAAACTGCTTAGGTGGTCCATTTCCCTACAGGGGATGGATTTTACAGTGGAGCATAGACCTGGTACTGATCACAGCAATGCTGATGGGCTCTCCAGGTATTTCCACTTAGAGCAAGAAGACTCACCTGGTCAAGGTTAGTTTATTGTCCCAAAGTTTGGGGGGGGGTCATGTAGGAGAGTAGGGTCTGCAATCCTATGATCACCCAGATTTTTGCTTTTTGCTGCACTGGTTTACGACTTTCCCTGGCTGTGGGCCTGCTAATCAGACCCACAGCCTAGCTGTTCTCTCTATCCAAATTGTACTCAGGTACTGAATTGGCACTGGGCCCTCTCCAAGTCCCTGTACCCAGGGCTGAGGTGCACCCAGAAGTCTCCCAGGGGCTGAAGCATGTATTGTGCCACCCCTGGGCTGACTAACTAAACTGACACAACTGGCTGCACGACAGCTGGGGCAAGGTGGTGTACTCACCCTTTGCTTTAGATATAGTATACCTATATCTAACCCTAAAATGGACACACAGATCTCCTATCAGTCACTCCTATGGCAGGCCTTAACAATCCTGAAGGCAGAGTGCTTGGAATCGTGTGAGATGGTGCTCTGGCATGAGCTGAGCCTGTCTGCGGCTTTCGGGATCTATCCCTTAGCCGTTTCCATGATATCGCATACCATATACTCTTAAGTGCATTATAATCCTCGCGGTTATATGCCAACTCTGGTATCGCTTTATCAAAACATGTCGAGTAAGGTGTCATACGAATTGGAATACTAACCCCTCGCCAATTCTGGCGACGGGGTTAGCATTCCACCCTTCTAGAGGGACACGACATGTATGTAACCCCTAACCCCGGTTAAAGTCAAACAGAGCCTCAGCTCCACAAAATGGATGCTGCCACCGAGACACAAGTCTGCCCTCCTGCTGCTGGGAGTCCTCCCAGAGCAAGAGATAAGGACAAAGGGTTTCCTGCCAGGGGCGGTGCCAGCACCGTCCCAGACAGGATTTTGTGTATCCTAGGTAGGCAGGGCTTCAGAGGAAGGTGACTGCAAGTGGCACCCCGGTGCTCACTATGCATAGGCCGGCTTGAACCAGTTCCAGGGACACTCCAGACCCTGAGCTGGGGAAAAGCCCGCCAAGGAAGTGGGTGTAACCACCCCCCTCCTGGTCCCACCCATAGGGCAGGACCTAGTCGCGTGCCAGCCCCCTTTTCCCAGATAAAGGTAGGAGCAGGCCCCCTTCCAAATTAGATCATCTTTGGAATCAAGATACGACTTTCTGCGAAAGGACTTCAAGATCTCCTTCTTCAAGATTCTCCCTTGTGGCTAAGGAGTAGTCACCCTGCATCCGCAGGCACCATCGCAAGAACACTGCGGTCTGCTGTAAGTCCTTCCTCCGGAATCCGACTGCCCAGCTCGACAAGACCCGGCTTACCTGGCACCTCCGACCTCTACTCACCTCTACAGCCAAGCTAAGAACCGTGAGTGCGACGAGACCTCAAGGGACCGACTATTGCCAAGACTGCACGACTTCTGCACAGCAAGCCCGCCGAGTAATTTCCTGGCGAGTGCTTTGGGGTCCGAGAAGCCCCGACCCTGAGCAGCTCCAGCACCGAAGAGCAGCCCCCCAGCATCTCCACGATCGGCGTGGGGCCCTTCTGCTTTTTGCTGCTCACCGCGTTGTTTGGCTACTAGCCCGCTGGCTTGTGGCCTTCTGAACGACGCCCGACGACATCACTGCTGCTGGTCTGGTTGCTCCAGACTGGCTCTTGCTCCCTTCCAGAAGAGGAGCACCCCGGACCCTCCTGGTCCACTCAAGACGCCATTTTGAGTCCACCGCGTGGGCTTGAATTAGCCAAGGCTTTGTTGCCCAATCCTGGGTTCTTCGACGCCGACAGCTTCATCCATCGTGGGACAGCTCGCCTCTCCATCCTGGTCGCCGACAACGCCTCCTGGTCCGTGAGATCTGCAGAGCCAGCGTCGCCCACTCACCTAGTCGAGGTGACTACCATCCGGTGCCCTCCTGGTGCCCACTGACTACTGGCTAGTAGTCACGAACTTGGTCCCCTCTGCTTTCAGGTGTCATCCATCTTCCAGATCCAGGCTTGGATCAACTCGAACTATCTCCACTGGTCGCCTGCCAGCATCTTTCTTCCACTGACTACTGGCTAGTAGTCACGAACTTGGTCCCCTCTGCTTTCAGGTGTCATCCATCTTCCAGATCCAGGCTTGGATCAACTCGAACTATCCCCACTGGTCGCCTGCCAGCATCTTTCTTCCAGGCTCCTGGTCCGGCAACGAGGATTCCCGACGTCTTTTGAGACATATGCAGCTGCAGTCCCTGGGCTAGGTAACTTCGGCATTTCGGTGCCCCAGCATAGCCTCACTATCCAAGGGTCAGGATCCACTGTTGTTTTCTCCCTACCAGGTCGGGTTCGCCCGTGAACACTAACTTTAGCGTTATTAGCTACCATAGACTTTGTCCCGCATCCCGCGTGAGAGTGCACACTCTGCACCCGAGTCCCCTAGGCCTCCTAGAAGTAATCTAACGATTCCCTAGTCAAGTCCTAGCGATTCCAAAGCCTATTAGTACTGTACTTACCTGCTAGTAATTTCGCATTCCACTTTTAGAGTATATGGTTTTTCGTGCCCCTCGGGCATTTGTGTATACTGTGCTAACTTAAGTATTTTCGTAAGAGTTTTGTTGTGTGCCTAGCACCCTGTCCTCATAAAGAGTACAGGGCTGTTGTGATTCTAATAAATACACTGTTTATTTTCATAACACTTGTGTGGTGTCCTTTCACTGGGTGTTCAAGGGGTAATGTGATGGTAAAACAGCTGGCTTAACACGCCCTCTAGAGTCTTAGCCTTAGACTGCTCGTATCCATGCTACTAGGATAGCTGGTCTATAAGGTTGACTTACAACCAATCATCAATAAGGGTTGTTTGGACTGATATATAGTGATCACTATAATAGTGAGCACTGCACATCAGGCCAACTTCTCACATTGGTGGCAGCGGTGGGATTTGAGCTTGCTGTTGTTTTACCACACATGCCCTAAGAATATCTTGTGAAAGATCACATAAGTACTAAAGGTACATATAACTTAGCTTAGAATACTCTGAGTTCTACTGAACCAGCTGTTGTAGCTCCTAGGGCCTAGCACACCCTAAACTACAACTCTAGCAAGGGATCAGTAGGCAAACACATAGTGTAGGTAAGTGCACCACTTACACCTCACTAGAAAAGCATGTCTACCCAGGGAGAATCTACTGAGACTCCCCTGGTCAGTGTTGACCCTCCACAGGTCACTTCAAGATATGCAGCTCTCAGTTTCCAGGAGATGAGACAAGTCTGTACCTCCAGGAAACTGAAGCAGGGGTCTAACCCCACCATTTCCTTTCTGATAGGTCTCTTAGAGACATATGATGCCAGAAAGATTTCTCAGTTACATGAGAACATGCCAGCCTTAGAGGGAACCTCTGGGGATCCAGACCTCCCCAACACTGCTACTGCAGTTGAGGAGGAGGATCAAGAGGAACTCTCTGGGGATGAGGTAGACAAAGGTCTTGAGGTAGTCAGAAGGCTAACCAGGGCCAACTTAGACTTACTTGGGCTAGGATCTGGGGGCCCCCCAGTACTAACCCGAAGTGGGCCTAACCTTGGAGTTAGGAGAGATAGATCTCTTTCTAGGGACTCCAACAGATCTCTGCACTCTAATGCCTCTTCCCAGAGGAGGAGGAACTCTCCACAGAGGAGAGTGACTTCCCCTCAGAGAATAGAGCATGAAGCTAGAATGAGACAGGCTGCTCTGAGGATTGAAAGGGAAGAACTTGCCCTGGCCAAAGAAAAGCTTGCTTTTGCTAGAGAGCAGCAGATGAATGGGCTAGCTCCCACTGGTGGCAGCAATCTCCCAAGAGATAGAGAGAAGGGTTTAGATACTAAACACCTGACTAAAATAGTGCCCCCCTTTAAGCAAGGGGATGATATCCAGAAATGGATGGCTGCTTTGGAGAGGGCCTGCACTGTGCAGTGCATTCCCCGAAGTCAGTGGGCAGCTATACTGTGGCTCTCCTTTGATGGTAAAGGTAGAGATAAGCTCCTCACTACAAGAGTGGAGGATGCTAATGATTACCAGGTCCTGAAAAATGCACTGGTTGATGGGTTTGGTTTAACCACTGAGCAGTACAGGTTGCTGTTCAGAGACACCCAGAAAACTCAGTCTCAGGACTGGTCTGACTTTGTGGATTGTGCCACTAAGGCTTTGGAGGGCTGGTTGCTGGGTAGCAAGGTTACAGATTACACAGGAACAGAGACTGCCCTGATCAAGGCGGCAGACGAAATCAGGGCCACAATGGATAAGGGTGGACAAGCTGTCCTGATACTGTTGGACCTGTCGGCGGCTTTCGACACGGTCGATCACGTAACCTTGGTCGGCCGTGTCGAGGCCATCGGCATTAAACATAAAGCTAGGGACCTCATTGCATCATTCTTGGCGGATCGTAGCCAAGCGGTCAAGCTGGGCACTTTCACATCACCCACATTCAGCCTTCCCTGTGGAGTCCCTCAGGGTTCCTCGCTAAGTCCGACCCTTTTTAATATCTATGTTTCGGACTTAGCGAGGGTTATAAAGGAGCATAACATCAACTTGACAACTTACGCTGATGATACTCAGCTGGTGCTGTCTATTCACAAAGATGGACCTACGGTCGCAGCAAACTTCAAGAATGGTATGAGGGCCATCAGCAGTTGGATGGCCTCCAACTGCTTAAAACTTAACTCTGCTAAGACAGAAGTTATGCTCTTTGGAAACATTCAACCTGAGTGGTCCCCTTCGTGGTGGCCAGAGGAATTAGGATCCCCACCACAACCTGTCAGTAAAGTTAGAAATCTGGGAGTGATATTCGACAACAAGCTCCTTTTCCATCATCATGCGAATTCGGTAGTGTCATCCTCCTTTAACATCCTAAGGAAGATAAAGAAACTACTACCGTATCTTCCCACAGCTATGGGAAAAACACTCATATCCACACTGGTGTTTTCTCGCATCGATTACTGCAACTCCCTTTTCCTCAATGCTCAAAAAAAGGATATCTCCAAATTGCAACTAATACAAAACGCCTCTGCTAGAGTCCTACTAGGTATTCCCAAATACAGCTCTGTCTCTAGACATCTTGACCAACTGCACTGGCTTCCAGCCAGAAGTCGCACGAAGTTCAAGACCCTTTGTATTGTCTACAAGGCAATAAATAACATGGGACCTAGATTTCTGAGAAGTTCTTTTAAACCTCTGCCAACCCCTAGAACGTTGCGTTCCAACACGGCTCACATGCTTCAGATCCCCAGAACAAGGAAAGTGACCTGGGGAGACAGACGTTTCACCATAGCAGCGGCGAAATTGTGGAACTCTCTTCCGCTCAATATAAAGACCAGTCCATCTTTGATTGTCTTTAGAAGGCAGCTAAAGACATGGCTGTTTTCTCAATGACACTCTTGTGGATTACTTTAGTCACTGTTTCTCTGTTTACTATCTGGTTAGTGTCTTTTAGCTGTTAGCGCCGAGACACCCACGGGTATTTGCAGCGCTTTAAAAATTGCCAAAAATAAATAAATAAATAAACAGGATTGTATAATCTAATGATGAGAGAACACATTTTAAACAATTGTCAGAACCAGTTGCTGCACCAGCACCTTGTTGATTCAGATCTGACCTCTCCCCAAGAATTGGGAAAGAAGGCAGACAAATGGGTCAGGACAAGGATCAAGCAGAACCAGAACCAGAACCAGGGTGGTCAGAAGAAAGCAGACCAGAAGGGTAATGTTAAGAGTGAACAAAATGACCAGAAGTCTTCACCAGGTCCCCAACAAACCAAAGAGGGTGGGGGTCAGGCTTCCCAGAAGAAGAAGACTCAAGAAGGCCAGTCAAAAAGGTGGTGCCAGTACTGCAAAAGTAAATCTCACTGGTTTAGTGAGTGCACCAAAAGAGGAGGACAAACTCCTGCCACTACAGCCCCTAAGGCAACTGCACCCCCTAGTACAGTCAGTAGTGGTAGGGTTAACCTTGGGTACTGAGGGGTCTGACAACTTAGTTGGCACACTCACTCAGGCTGTCCTTGTCTGTACAGGGGATATGGATATGTCCCCTGATATAAGTCCCAATACTTTGGGCAAATACAGGCAGACACCTTTGATAAATGGCAAAATGGCTCAGGCCTATAGGGACACTTGTGCCAGTGTCACCATGGTGACACCTAACTTTGTGGACCCTGGACAGATCATGCCAGGTACAGATTTCCTGGTGACCAATGCTAGCAACGTCACTACCAGTCATAGTATGGCGATTGTAGCTTTCTCCTGGGGTGGAGTGAAAGGACAAAAGAAAGTTGTAGTCAGTTCAGACCTCCCAGTTGATTGTTTGTTGGGCAATGATTTGGAGTCATCACTATGGTCAGAAGTGGAGCAGAGGACTCACATGGAAATGTTAGGCTTGCCAGCACATGTGCTTGCTGTGACTAGGTCACAGGCCAGAAGATGCCCCACTGAACAGGTGCTGGATCCTGAAATTATGGACCAGACACCTTCCAAGAAGAAGAGCAGTAGGGTTAAGGCTTTGCCTTCCCCCTTGCCCCAGGTTGAGGATCAGGTCTCTGAGGAGGCTGATCTGAGAGAACTGAGGGAAACTGAGCCTAAAGAGCTTGAACTTGATCAAGTTGAGTTTCTGGGCTCAGGGGGACCCTCCAGAGCAGACCTGGGGAATGCACAGTTAGACTGCCCTTCCCTTGAACCCCTCAGACAGCAGGCTGCTGCTGAGGCTGCAGGGAATGCCACAGGTGCCCACAGGGTATACTGGGAAGATGGACTCCTGTACTCTGAGTCAAGAGACCCCAAGCCTGGTGCAACCAGGAGGCTGGTCATCCCCTTGTCTCTGAGAGGTTTCCTTCTCACCTTGGCCCATGAGATTCCCCTTGCAGGTCATTTAGGTCAGACAAAGACTTGGGACAGGCTTGTCTCACACTTTCACTGGCCCCACATGAATGAGAATACCAAGGAGTTTTGTCGCTCCTGTGTCACTTGCCAAGCCAGTGGTAAGTCAGGTGGCACAACAAAGGCCCCCCTCATACCACTACCTGTGGTGGGGGTTCCCTTTGAAAGAGTGGGGATTGACATTGTTGGTCCAATGGAACCCCAGACAGCATCAGGGCACAAGTTTATACTGGTGGTGGTGGACCATGCCACCAGGTATCCTGAAGCTATACCACTTGGGACCACTACAGCACCTGTAGTGGCAAGAGCCCTAGTTGGAGTGTTCTCCAGAGTGGGTTTCCCTAAGGAGGTCGTTTCTGACAGAGGTACAAACTTCATGTCAGGATATCTGACTGCAATGTGGAAGGAGTGTGGTGTGAACTACAAGTTCACCACACCCTATCATCCACAATGCAAGGGGCTTGTTGAGAGATTCAACAGGACCCTCAAAGGGATGATTCATGGGCTACCTGAAACTCTTAGGAGAAGATGGGATGTCCTGATTCCCTGCCTCTTGTTTGCTTACAGAGAGGTCCCACAGAAGGGGGTTGGCTACAGCCCTTTTGAGCTTCTGTATGGGCATCCTGTAAGAGGACGCCTGTGTTTGGTGAAGGAAGGATGGGAGAGACCTCTCAAAAAGCCTGCAACCAACATAGTGGACTATGTACTTGGTCTCCGCTCCAGGATGGCTGAGTATATGGAAAAGGCATCTAAAAGCCTTGAGGCCAGCCAAGAACTTCAAAAAGCTTGGCATGACCAAAAGGCTGTTCTGACTGTGTACCAGCCAGGACAGAAGGTGTGGGTGCTGGAGCCAGTGGCCCCAGCAGCTCTGAAAGACAAATGGTCTGGGCCCCACACCATCATTGAGCAAAAGGGAGAGGTTACCTACTTGGTGGACGCACACAACAAACAATGGGAGGAGGGTCTAAGGGCGAATTTACCGACCAACCAGGTACATGCCCCAAAATACAATATTTTCACAACAAAAGTGCCTGGGGGTCAAAAAATTAGTCAAACAGAGTGGATCACAACACCAATACTACACAAAAGACACCAGTGAGGACATCATCCGTGTTAGTGAATGCAGGCCAAGTAGAGGCTCAAGAGCATATGGAGAAATAGTTCCCATCAGAAGCCACACTGTACCGCCCTCTTTGTCATCATTTGGATTCTCCTTACCCAGGAGACAGAACGGCCGGTCAGATGTTACCGTGACCGATATATGTGATACGGGGTGGTGTATTGAGTACAAAAAATGAGGTGGCTGCTGAAAAAGCAGTGTTAAGGTGGTAAGAGTGTTAATGTGAGGGAGAGTAAAATTAGGTGTATCGGGTAGACAAACAAATTTTATTAGTGTCTCCCAATCCCTAAGATTTAAAAAGCAAGTGTGAGTGCGGGTTTTGAATAATCACCGTACTTAATAGTGGTCGACATGTTTCTGCATTATATCGAACATAGTTTCAAAATGCATTCTTCAGGACCGTGTAAAAACACTGCTACTCATAGTGATGGAAGTTAAAATTAAGATCAATATCACCTGAGCTTCAGGTACATACTCAACCGAATACTGTTGCATCGCACGGTATTGGATCCACACAGAGAGACAAACAAACAAAAGAAGAACATGAAAGTGTCATATTCCCATGAATAATATACTGTAATGGATACACATTCACATGTATACGGACAACCATTTCGAATTTGCAGACTCACCCATATATGGTGGCTGAGAGGCTTCACCCCACCTGGCTGCAGCGCAGGTATGAGGAGCACCGCTCTAAAAACAATTCACAAGTGACATTTAGAGCTGGAATTTGAAATTGAAATGAATTCACAGGGAGGCAGATTCTTTAGTGCATCCTTCAAAATATACGTTAATATTGTGCGGTGCTACCCGCCTATGTTCTACTCCATCGGAACGACAGAGATGCGGAGGCCGGGTTAAGTTGAAAAGAATGATAATGAAAAGCTTTAAGAGCCGGGCTCTTTAGTGTTTATTCGCAAACCCCAGTGATGGTAGCGTGATCGCTTCCAGGACAGCGCGTTTGTAGCGTGATCGCTTAGCGTGTTTGTGTTGTTAATCACCAACGCGATGGCTGTTGGACCGCCAGCATACACATTAGGCTTCTCAGCGCGTTAGTCCGCTGGTCGGGTGGGCAAACAAAGAGGCGAGCGCTTTCAGAGCAGCGCGTTATTAATTGGCCTGCGCCTTGTACTTCTCAGCGTGTCGGTCCGCTGGTCGAATAAACAAACAGACGCGCGATCACTTTCAGGGCAACGCCTCTGTATTATAAACTAACAGCGCGGTGAAATACAGGCAGAAAGCGTGCGCGTTGTGGGCGAGCGCTCGCCTACCTGTCCGTCGGTGTCTCCTGGCAGTCAACTGTACTGTCTGGGGGGGCACCGGCGCTTCTCAAAGATGCCTGTATTATGCTTTCTTGTTCAGTCCGGCAGAGAAACAGTCACGTGATGTGGTTCAATCACGTGACACCGGGCATGCTGGGACATGTAGTCCCAAACTGAAAATTAATGAATAGAGTTGGCAACAAAGCATATTGGTCTGGGCGCAAGTTGCGCATACAGATAGAGGAGCTCATGGTTCCAGGAGTATTATGAAAAAACATAATGATGTTGTAAGGGTACTGAGAGGTAAACTAGCGAAAACCCATGCGATTAGTTACATTAAGGCTCAGACTGAATAAAATAGAGTTTATTGTAGGGACATCCAGGGAATTGGCTCATTTAGTCCCTCTTTATCACTGTTCAAACGGTACACCCACTTTTGTTCGATTTTGAACAGGAAACGGCTAATGTCAGTACAAGACAGGGGTATTTGTGGTTGTTCCAGGACAGTCCAGCAAAAATCATCAGGGCCATGGCCCTTCTCCAGAAAGTGTGCGGTCAGACGAGTGGCCTGTTT